>NC_060120.1:79847951-80472951 GCF_021461395.2 Schistocerca americana
CTCCACAGTACGCCACTTACTCGCGGCACCATCTAGTGGCGAAACATGACGAAACTAAACCACTTTAGTAGAGGTTTGAGCTCCGAAGTAAGAGTTACTCCTCGCCACCACAATAGACAGCTTTGCATATTATGCAACATTCCATTAATAATTTGGCCAGTGCGCACAAAGGAAACACCATCGCAGTGAAACATTATCCTAGTGTTTTTCTTATCATATTTGTTAAATAAGGATCGTCTAATCAAGGGCGAAGTTTCAGGATGTAGGGTTTATAAATGGAAGTCGATATCACAATATTTATTCTAATTCAATACAAACATGGAATCTTATTACAAGGTGACTCCCGAAAAACAAAAAACACCCGAAGGTAACACTGATTTTCACTGTATAGGACTTTGACTGACGTTGTTAGGAAGACTGAAAGAAGAACATATCACAGTTCCTCATTTGTACATCTCGCAATGTCAAATTAGCAAGAGAAATAACCCATTGAAGTCTACATCCAAGCTGCACAAACAACCAGATCAGTGCGAGCTGCTTCGGAGTACGTACTCTCACATATGAAACTAACACCTCATGCTATAGCAAAAAGCGGCACATCTTCAAACCGCACCGTCAGCTTGGGACGGCAGGCAGGTAGCCAATAATAGTCGATACGGGAAAGAATAGACGGGAATGCAGCAACATTTTCCCTGATAAGGCGTACAAAAATGCATAAACTGTTTCTAAGGTTGTTACCGAGTTTGAACGGTATTTCACTAGTTTAGGAAGTAGCACACATTGTGCCCAAAAGAAGAGGGAATACACGGGATTGGCCGAATAAGAAAATCTACTGAGAACGTACTAAATGTCTTGCTTTTCATGAGAGCGGAAAGACAGGATTCTAGTGTGTATGTTTGCCACATCTAAAGTGGGCACGAGGGCTAAGGCACCAGTGCGGCTAGGATTAACTCTGAGAAACAGTAACTTCAGAAGACGCGGAGCATGTCTTGGAAACCATCCCAGGACGCCACGCAACTCTGAAGCAAAGCATTTCTAATAATTTTTGGTAACATATTTCGAAAACACAGCAATCTAAATCTGATTTTAACAAAACATTCAGGTCTGATGGGGAAACAATTTTTTTATTTATGGTGACCCGTTTGTCTTGACGGATCATCTTCACATCACAGGGAAACACCAACGGTGACGCGTGTAGATGCTGAACAGATCTGTATTTTGTGGTTGGAAGGCGCAGTTGTCAACATTTGCATACACTACAGCTCTGCTCAGCGTTTACACGGGTCACAAGTGGTGATTATCGCCTGAAACTCAAACCGTCATCCGTGTGATTATTTTATCAACGCGCAGGTTCGTGTACGGTCTGGGTTCAGCCATTCCTATCTCCTCCTTATGTTAGCATGAAGAAACGGTTTCACGTCAGCAGTAACGATATAACGATACACGATAGGAATGCCGCGCGGGATTAGCCGAGCGGTATAAGGCGCTGCAGTCATGGACTGTGCGGCTGGCCCCGGCGGAGATTCGAGTCCTCCCTCGGGCATGGGTGTGTGTGTTTGTCCTTAGGATAATTTAGGTTAAGTAGTGTGTAATCTTAGCGACTGATGACCTTAGCAGTTTAAATCCCATAAGATTTCACACACATTTTGAACGATAGGAATGGTCGGTGTTTTCACGAGCAAATTGATGACGAGCAAGCGGAGATGCATCTATGGCCACCAGCTGTTTTTGTAATTTCGTCTTAGAGCATTTGGTACCTATACACTCGATTTTTGAGCCTTCCCCTTCGCATGCAAATGTCACACGACGGTGGGATGAACACAGGTCATCACATTTGACAGTTCTCGAATACAGTAACGTGAATCATCACGGATTAATGCGTTTAAAGGATCTTCGTCAAACCCCGAAGTTCTTCCTGAGCAAGGAGAGTCACTAATGTCTAAACGATCCTCCTTAAAACGAGAAAACCATTTTCTTGCCGTGCTGTGCCCGGTAGCATTACCCCATACACGGCACAAATGTTTCTGGCTGCCTTCGGTGTTGTCATCCCCCTCCTCTCCACTGAACTCAAAGAGAAGAATATGTCGGAAATGCTCCCATTTCTCGACATGGCACTCAATTTTCTAGCGTTCACAGTTGCACTCACTATCTCCAAACGACAAAAGTACAATATGTAAACCCAGATAGCAAGAGCCAACTACAAATAAAAATGACAATCGATAAATAAACAGCCGGCCGGAGTGGCCGTGCGGTTCTAGGCGCTGCAGTCTGGAACCGAGCGACCGCTCTGGATGTGTGTGATGTCCTTAGGTTAGTCAGGTTTAATCAGTTCTAAGTTCTAGGCGACTGATGACCTTAGAAGTTAAGTCGCATAGTGCTCAGAGCAAAAAACGTTCAAATGTGTATGAAATCCTATGGGACTTAACTGCTAAGGTTATCAGTCCCTAAGCTTACACACTACTTAAGCTAAATTATCCTAAGGACAAACACACACACCCATGCCCGAGGGAGGACTCGAACCTCCGCCGGGGCCAGCTGCACAGTCCATGACTGCACCCCTAGACCGCTCGGCTAATCTCGCGCGGCGTGCTCAGAGCCATTTGATAAGTAAACCCACAACAACCGGAACACGAACATGCACAACAAGAACGATACGAACTTATGCGCCAGCCTGATCAATGTACGAGGGCTATCCACAAAGTACATAACGTTTTGGAATTAAAAATAAATGAAGTATTGGAAATTTTTTTTATTATATACAGATGAAAGCCACACTTAAATACTACTTTTCTACATAGTTGCCATTTAAATTAAGGCACTTATCGTAGCGATGGACGAGCTTGGAAATTCCTTCGTCGTAAAATTCGGCCGCCTGCGCCTTCAACCACGTGGTTACCTCTTCTTGAAGCTGTGCGTCGTCATCAAAACGCTGCATAGCCAACCACTGCTTCATTGCTTGGAATAAGTGGAAGTCGCTCGGTGCCAGGTCGGGACTGTACGGCGGATGAGGAAACAACTCCCACTTAAAAGATTCGAGAACTTCACGAGTGGCATTTGCCGTGTGGGCCCGGGCGTTGTCGTGAATCGGCAAGATCTTTGAGCCCAACGTTCCCCTGCGCTTGTTTTGTATTGCTCTTCTGAGGTTGTGCAGAGTTTGGCAATACCTTTGAGAGTTTATTGTAGTGCCTCTTTCCAGGAAATCCACAAAAATCACACCTTTTCTGTCCCAAAAGAAGAGGTAACCACGTGGTTGAAGGCGCAGGCGGCCGAATTTTACGACGAAGGAATTTCCAAGCTCGTCCATCGCTACGATAAGTGCCTTAATTTAAATGGCAGCTATGTAGAAAAGTAGTATTTAAGTGGCTTTCATCTGTATATAATAAAAAAAAAATTTCCAATACTTTATTTATTTTTAATTCCAAAACGTAATGTACTTTGTGGATAGCCCTCGTAACTGAAATGATACAGAATCATGAAGCGGTCTGTACCAGCGACACTTAGCCATGCAGCATTTCAGAGTCGCACACCTGTGTACTGAGGCCACGGCCAACCGCAGGTGGCGCTGAGGAGGAGCGCCGCGTGCCCGCGACGCAGCACCAGCAGCAACACCAGCAGCTGCAGCTGCAGCACCAGCACCAGCAGGTGCTGCAGCCGCCCCCGCAGCCGCAGCAGCAGGCGCCCCAGGTGCAGCCGCCGCCGCCGCCGCAGCAGCAGCAGCAGTCGCTGCAGCTGGCGGCGCCGCAGCAGCTGCAGGCGGGCGGTCTGCTCGTGGCGGCGGACGGCTGCAGCCGCACCACGTGGCCGCCGCCCATCAAGAAGGAGCCGGGCACCACGGCGGCCAGCACGCCCTGCCAGGTGGCCGAGGTCACCACCAGCATCTCGCCCATCGCCACCATCAAGGTGGAGGCCGCGTCGCCCGCGCCCGTCCACCACCACGCCGCCTGCAAGAAGGACGTCGCCAATGGTCAGTCCTCAATCTGATGCTCGTTTCACACGATTTAGGTACTGAAAATAAACGTCGTGGCCAAAAATCACGGAAACAGTCTGGATATGGTGTCGGCAGTCAGCTGCTGAAGCCCATGTCGTGAATTTTTGTCCGTACAGTCCTGACAGGAGCGCGTTCCTGCAGCCCCACATTCAAAGAGGCGGCGGTATTCTGACTCACAGTATATCGTCGATCGCCCCATATGGCTCTGCAGAAGTGACATGAGTCCGTTCGTCAGACAAATGCAGTCGTCCTATGTAGCGGTTTACTCCTGCGAATTCAGTCCGGAAACGGGCTGCTGCTACGGTTGCAGGTTCGAATCCTGCCTCGGGCATGGATGTGTGTGATGTCCGTAGGTTAGTTAGGTTTAAGTAGTTCTACGTCTAGGGGACTGATGACCTCCGATGGTAAGTCCCATAGCACTTAGAGCCAAATTGGTTCAAAAGGCTCTGAGCACTATGGAACTTAACATCGGAGGTCATCAGTCCCCTAGACTTAGAACTACTTAAACCTAACTAACCTACGGATATTACACACATCCATGCCCGAAGCAGGATTCGAACCTGCGACCGTAGCAGTCGCGCGGTTCCAGACTGAAGCGCCTAGAACCGCTCGGCCACTTCGGCCGGCACTTAGAGCCATTTGAACCATTTTTGAACTCCTGTGAAAACATCCTCTCTGTACCGAAGAACTACCCAAGACAGTGTTGATACTGGAAGCCCGTATTTTTGTGCAATCTCCGGTATGCTGTAACCCACGCGTCTTGCGCCCATTATCATTCCATGTTCAGAGTCAGTTAACTCGCAACGTGGTGACATGTTCATTGTATATCATTCTGTAACGGACAATTGAGCACTGTGTCTACACACGCACCATACGCGGGATCAAGCCGCAACATTTGGGCCACGTATACGACAGATGTCCGAATGGGACAACTACTCCTGTGACTTTTTGGCCACTACGTTTATTGGTAGTAAGTAATTCGCGATGCTTGAGGGTTGTTGGAAAAGTTCTCGGAATGGAATTGTAAGCCGGCCGCGGTGGCCTAGCGGTTCTAGGCGCTTCAGTCTGGTACCGCGCGACTGCTACGGTCGCAGGTTCGAATCCTGCCTCGGGCATGGATGTGTGTGATGTCCTTAGGTTAGTTAGGTTTAAGTAGTTCTGAGGTCTAGGGGACTGATGACCTCAGATGTTAAGTCCCATTGTGCTCAGAGCCATTTGAACCCATTGTGCTCAGAGCCATTTGAACCAATTTTTGAAATTGTAAGAAACGACTTACTTCAGTGAGACTTCCGTATTTTTCAATGTAATCTCCCTTGTACACTAATCCGCTTGGTCCACTGTCTTGATGAAGGTTCCCTCCGTCTACAAAGGGAAATTTTGAGCTTTTGGGAGAGATGAATGTCTGATGGAGCCAAATCAGGCAAGTAAGCCGGCTGTGCCAACAGCTTGTATCTTAATTAATGTTTTTTTTTTTTTTTTGCCATGACAGCGACACTTGTGTGGGCGTGCATTGTCTTGATGAAAGATGACTTTCCTCTTTACCGAATTTGGCCTTTTTTCGCGAATCTTTTGCTGTAGTTGGTCCAGGAGGTTAGCGTAGCATTGGCCCTATAATTGTTTGACCAGTGGGAAGATATCTATAAGCAGAATCCCTTTTGCATCCTAGATAACTGATGCCGGGACCTTTCCGGCCGATCATATTACCTTTGCTTTCTTTGGTGGTGGTGAATTAATATGTTCCCACTGTTTTGAATATTGCTTTGTCTCTGGGGTGTAGTAGCGGACTCACGTTTCATCTGTGATCTCAAACCGGCGAAGATAATCTTTTGGTTACTCTGAAAACGAGTCAAATCTTGTTCAGACATTTCCATTCAGCTGCGTTTCTGATCCTGCGTTAAGAGTCGCGGAACCCATCTAACAGATAATTTTCACTGTTAAAATGTGATATGCCCGTTCAGATGACGTCCCTATAGCGTCATCAGTTTCTCGCACTTTCAGCCTGCGATCCTCCATGACCATTTATGCACCTTTGCAATAATTTCTGGGGCTATGGTTCATATTGGTCGACCGATACGGGGATCGTCATCTAAGCTGTAGCGACTAAATTTAAACTCTTATGTCCACTTGGTAACAGTTGAATATGAAGGAGAAGAGTCCCCAGCGTGTTCTGAAGATCGGCATTCATTTCCTTTGCTTTCATACCTTTCTTTACAAAGTACTTAATCAGTGCTTGAATCTTTATTGTCTTCCACCTTCACAAATCACGCGTCACAGATCTCTACCCAGAGTGCTGACGCGTTCGTATTTACTCATAAAGGATGACCTATTGCCGGAGCGGCCGAGCGGTTCTAGGCGCTACAGTCTGGAACCGCGCGACCGCTACGGTCGCAGGTCCGAATCCTGCCTCGGGCATGGATGTGTGTGATGTCCTTAGGTTAGTTAGGTTTAAGTAGTTCTGATTTCTAGAGGACTGATGACCTCAGATGTTAAGTCCCATAGTGCTCAGAGCAATTTGAACATCAAAAATAGAAGAAGGGTTGTTTATAACAGTATCCAGTATATGTTTTCGTTACTGAAATCAATTAACCTTGACCGCCAGAGCTGTATATTCGCGAACGTGGAGAGTTTTTCGAAACAGGGTGACAGATCTGGGGAGCGTTGAGGTGGTACAAGCGATGAGGTGCACTGCCAGGCATTACATACAAGTCTGCAGCAATAGGATATGGGTGTGTTTCAGTACGTATTAAGACAGCAGAGTCAGCATCTCCAACCGTCCACTAGCGGTGTCACCGTGCACGTGTTACACTCTGAGAAGCTTTAAGTACCTGGACATAAAGGAGTTGAGCAATAACTGCAACATTTCGAAAGCCTTCCTCTGTACTGACGAAAGAAGATAACTGTGGAAGCGAGTCGCGAATGTAGCTGATGAGAGGCACTATCCGTACACAGGACGACAGATTTACAGTTTCTTTTCAGTCTGTGGAACTATAAAATTGCATAAAACAACAGCTAAAAGTAAACATTTCCGGCTATATGTGCATGAAAGACTACACCATGGATGACCAAAAACGGACCACGCCTTCCTCATTGTTGGTCACGGAGCAGAGCCGTCAGCAGAGCAAGTGGTCCATGGTTTGCAGCTCTCCACAATCGCAGTTGGTACTGACGAGTGGAAAATCCCATTTTTTGGAGATTACATCTGGATTTTCTGACTCCACAGCGTACACGACTAAAAGACTCTTTGTGACCAGGGGAAAGATTTCAGACATTTGCCATCAATAGGCATCGTTTACTACTTGTGCTTTCTACATTTCCGTTTTTACTTCGAATCGACTCATTTGCAAATGTTGCTCGTTTTCATGAGACCCCAGTCTCTGGACGATTGGCATATAACATGTAACGGATGGCTAGGCTTGATGACTGTGTTTGTTCTTTCCACCCTGGCAGACACTTCACGGTGGGTCTCTGAGGAGCAGAACCTGCCGGATGATATAGCTTAGCAAGTGGTGAAGGCCTGAGGCATCCAATAATAAACGTGCACGTCCTACTTTGTGCCTTGTATGCTTATTTGCTTTTACTCATAGACCAGATAATGTTAATAAAGTAAGAATGTGCAAAATGTGTGCAATTATCTTAAGAAATGAGGTTTAACTTTTCTCAAATTTTATGAAGAAAAAATATTATTAAGGCTGTGCTGCCAGCTTTGAGGTGTTCAACTGGATAACAAGCTGTTATCATAAAGCGAATATTGATCTTTGTTGATTACGTATACACCATGAAGAGCTGAGTTATTCATTGACAGTTACCGTATGCAGAACTTGTATGACTTGGTTCAGAAGACGTTAAACCACTGCGCAGTCATCTTATCGTGGCGTCTGCACAGCAGTTCAAGCGAAGAATTCATAATTCGCTTTCTGGCGTGAATGCGGAAAGCGTGGGAGTGCGAGAGAGCAGCGGGGGAGCGCAGAGTGGCGAGCTGTGAGTGTCGCGTCGTGTTTCAGCAGCGTCCGCGGCGGCCAGCATCCCAGTAGGCATCGCCGTGGCGCGCCAGCGGCAGCAGCACGAGCTCAAGGCCATCGCCGCCACCGCGCCGCCCCCGCAGCAGGCCGCGGCGCCCGCCCCCGCGCCGCCGGACCAGGCCAGCGCGCTCTCCGCCATGGGTGAGTGTCTCGCAAAGCGCCCCGGCGACAGCGTCGCAAACGCTCGCTGCCGCTCCGACGCACTACCGTCTGCCAGCTCGAATGAGGCGAGAGCCCCGCCACGAGTTCAGTCAACGTCCTTAGCGCTGGAAACGACCTCTAATCACAAAAGTGCTCGTCTGTTCTCCGTTTGAGAGATGCAGACCGCTGATGCGGACAGCGAATGCACCAAGTTTTGAGAAGGAGGATAACGCTCGGGGCTCCAATAGCTACAAGATTCACGAAGAAGGACGTCAGAGCTTCGCGTCCCGTCGGTATAAAGGTCAAGAGCGATGGGGCACTAGCTCCACTGGACAAGGCTCGACAGAATTAACCGTAGTGGATTTTGTGAAAGGAACTATCCGAGCATTCGTTCGAAGTGCGATAGCGTGCTGAAAAGAAATGTCTCCGAATGTTTTATGTGAAAACTCTTAAAAGCTTGCTGGCCTGGGTGGCCGAGCGGTTCTAGGCGCTACAGTCCGGAACCACTACGGTCGCAGGTTCGAATCCTGCCTCGGGCATGGATGTGTGTGATGTCCTTAGATTAGTTAGGTTTAAGTAGTTCTAAGTTCTAGAGGACTAATGACCTCAGTCCCATAGTGCTCAGAGCCATTTTGAGCCTTAAAAGCTTCATAACAAAACAAACGTTATTAACTCTCTACATCTTTATTCTTCATTTCTACACATTTATTTCTCAACGTAGACACCTTGGTCACGAACGCATTTCTCGCAACGAGAGATCAGTTTCTGACATCGTCAATGTACAGTGTTTTTGTTGGAAGAGCCACAACCTCACCTCTGCCTACACCGCTTCACCATTATCAAAATGAAGTCTTCGAAGATGCTCTTCAAGTTTTGGAAACAGATGAAAATCGGATGGGGTCAAGTTGGGACTGAATGGAAGATGATGGATGACAGTGACCCTAAGGTGTCGGACTATTGCAGATGTCGCAGCGCTCGTGTGTGGTCTGGCATTTTTATGCTGTAGCTGGGGGTCCTCGAAGTGTGGACGAACTCTTCGAATTCGAAGCTCGATTACTGCACGCTGCTTCTCACGCACCGCCAAAGTTACGTTCTACGTTGTCCTGTTACATGCTACAATTCTGAGCCATCCAGCGGTAGAAGGCTGCAAGTATGTGGATAAGAAGAACAGAAATGGAGAATGTTAATAACGTTTGTTTTATTTTAAGAGCTTAGAGAGTTTTCACATAAAAAGTGCGGGGGCATTACCTTTCAGCACGCCGTCGTGTTTAGGAAACCACGAAATAGTTCAATCTGGCCAACATACACACAAAATCTACTCGACAGAGAGAGCTGTCCGCCGTGGCTTCATTGTAGGAATCATTCCAGCATTTGGTCAAAGTATTTAGGAAAGCCATGGAATATCTAAATCTCGATGTGGGTGAACCCCTTAAAATTCTTTTAGTTACAATGTTTTTACAAGAATCATTACTTAAAACATGCTTGCATTTTACAGAACTGCGCAGAAGGACCCACTGCTGAAAAGTATTTGGATGTTTAAGAATGTTGTTCCATAATAAGCAGACGTGAATTTCCATAAATTAGAGCTTCAAACCAAATGATTACAGCGTCCTAAGCTCTTTAGTAGTATAAGGAAAGTGAATTAACCTCTGACATCAACCAGTAGTCGAGGTCGTTAGCTCACCCTTCTCCAGCGGCACTCGAGATCGTGATAGTCTGTTCGAATCCTGGTGGTGGAAGAAATTTTCCCCTCCAGTATTTGGCCGAAAAGAGGAGAGGTGACGGTGTAAATGTACTCATCACCAGACTCTAGGTGCGCGCCTTAACAGTCGTGCGGTTGGCATCCCGCAACACACTGGCTAATTGTACTTGCGCGATAACTGCAAACAAGACGTTCCGGCTTACGTGCAGGTAGGCAGTCCCCATCGTAAATTTCCATCATTACTTCAAATAAGACAATGGGACCGCTCGCCTACCCGATGTAAACAGCTACCTCATCCTGGTATCTTTCCAATATTACCCCTGGTAAACCGCCACTGGCCTGGTAAGGGTGCCGAACCGGAAACACTCAGAAGATGGTCCTACGCAGACCGTGCGCAAGTAGAATCACTTGTCCTCTGTCGCTGATCAAAATGTTAGTAGTAAGAAGAAAGACCAAAATCATGACGCGCTGCAATGTTATTGCTCGACTCTTCTCACCTGTTTCCATTCTAATTTAACGCGGTAAGTTTCCGCTTTTTAGCTAACGCTACGAAATTAATAATGCGTTCGAGATGTAATTGAAATAATGAGTAAAAAGGTAGCCATTTCATTCGGACTGAGAGCTTTATATCTTTTTTTTTGAGCGGTCGGCAGTGTTTTGTTGAGAGGGACAATGGGCGTCGCAGACAATGGCGATAGGGGAAGCTGACCGGCATCCTCGCTGGGGAACGGCCGATGCGCGCTACTCTTCAACCAGCCGGGGTTTCCGTATTGTTCCAGTCGTCTGGCAACTCTCACCAGGCCTGCTAAAAATTGGGATACGCTCTTCGTCGGAGACATCCAATTAAATTAAACCCGCAATAGACAATAGCATTTAATATCAATTCATCGAACCAAAACTCATTCTTATACCCAAGCAGGATATATTCTACGGGCAGTGCATCAGGCCGCAGTAATATAAAGATAGCTTATTGTTTCTGAACAAAATGCCAATAGTCAACCGCTGAGCCGACTGGTACGGCCTTCAGATACAGACTTCACTGAGACTGTAGCCAGTGAACTTCTTCGCAAATTGTGACGAAGTTTCAAGAGACAACAAATCGAACTTCGCCTGATAACAAGCCTGAGTCAGTGAGCGAGATGGAACCGTGATGAAGACACTGCTGCAGTACTCCAGGGGTAGCGGCTTATCCAGGCAATGGCAGCCAGGACGCGGACCCTGCGTGTCATGTTCCTGACGGCGCTGTTTTGTCACAGGCGAAATGCATGAGGAAGAGGAAGGGCTAGGTCAAATAGGAAGGAGAAGAAGAAGAAGAAGAAGAAGAAGAAGAAGATGGGAAGAAGCTGAAGGGTACTAAAATGGGAATGGAGATGGGGAGGAGATGAAGGGAAGGAAACCATGAGGATATTAATGTTGGACTGTGTTGTGCTACAGTTTCATAAGACTTCGCATTGGGTGGGAAGGGCTTGTTTATTACTACTAGTCGGCGCCATTCTTGTTATGCCATGTCGGCCAACAAACTTTACGAACGTGTTGCATACACCAAAAGAAGAAAAAAATATAGTAACGAAGAATTCTAAAGCTCATACCTTAAGATATACGAGAACTTGTTCATCTTTGATACTATGAAACACATCTCCTCTACTGCAAGCTCTTTGGTTTTCATATTTTGAGAGGAGGTAGTGTGGACCAAAATTGCGGTGTCGGCCGCCATTCGGTCGGCTGCACCTCCAAATATGGGTGCCGCCAGTTACGCCACCGCAACACGATGGCGCCGCCACGAACTATTACTCCGCTGCCAATGAGATGCAAGCATCTCCTCTGCGGAGTTCCTGCGGCGGCTTTACCTAAGTTCCAACATTCACGCACTGACCCCAATTTGTGTGCTTGCCAGTTGAATAACATTTACAGATTTCCATAGTGCCCAGGACTCGTGATCAACTGAAAGTTATTGTATTGAAGATTGATTCGTAAATCTGCGGTATCTCTATATGTTTCAGCATTCAAAGCTATTGTCAGTAACTGACGCAACAACTATAGCAACAAAGTTAAGTATTATTTTTACTGTTTGATGTTAGACGTAGAATAAATAGGGAGATGAAGCACAGAAGAGGTAAATGGAGGACGATAAACGGCGTTATTGTTAAGGTAAAGTGACAAGAAGATACCCCTAATCCTCTCCTCGCTCTCAGATCTGTTTTGGCTGAGTTTCGATATTTAGGTTTGAAACAGCCTGAGCAGCAAACCATTGACATTAGTCGTTGTTCAACCATTGTCTTTAATGATGGCAGCAGATGGGAGGTAAGTAGGTACGTCATGTAAATGATCTCATGTTTGCTGCAGCCACACATTAATCTGTAAGCTGTCAGCTGAAGCAGTCTTCTGTGCTCGTGAAAACGCATACATGAACATTAGGTCTAACGATGCCAATAATACGTAGAGGGTCTGATGACGGTGCGATTACCAAGTTCTAAAATGAGGCTGCGATGGTTACACATGAGAGTACGTGTACAAATATTACTGCCGCCAGAAAGACATAAACGTGATCATGAGATCATCAAACACATAAACTAGTAGCTACCTATACTTGTAATGACTTAATTGCCGTGCTAGAGTCGTCTTTTTCGTTGTTGCTGCACAGGAGGATTCGGATGCGCAGTACTTTTGCGTTAAGGACCGACACTCAATATCTGCAAAGTCAAAAGCTCTAATGGTGAGATGCTCGACAGACGGTGACCAGCTACCGATGCCCTAGCTCATGGATAGGGGCGTGCACTACAGCTTTATAATCAGCGATGGGCACAGCAATCAGTCGCATATACATCGGTGTTTTATTGCAGGTGTAGCTAGAGTCCAGCTACACTACAGCCATCGTCAGTGCAGTAATGATAGCTATAGGCCTACTGTAGCTCAAATTTTGCCAGATCTGCAGCACAGATTTATGTGCAACTGATTGTTGTGTTCACGCCTGATTATAACACTTTCACAGTCGCGGAGCACAACAGCTCGTGATGGAATCCATCCACTACAGCTTTGCTTTCATGGAATATAATTCGAAACTACGGTTCGCAGACTACACCGAACCCATTGACTCCGTGAAACATCTGAGTCACAACCAGTGTTTACGACCATATTCGTTTCAGGCAAATCCCGGGATGGTTCCTTTGAAAGGGAACGGCCGATTTCCTTCCCCATCCTTCCCTAACCTGAGCTTGCGCTCCGTCTCCAATGACCTCGTTGTCGACGGGACGTTAAACAACACTAACCTAACCTACGACCATATTACTTACGCATACTGTAGTTCATTCAGAACTGACAAGAAAAGAGTCGCGTAAAGGCAATCAGGGGTTAATTGAATTTGCCATCGGTACCTGACAGAGCACGATAATAATGTTAAAAAGGAAAAAACTTTCTAATTTTCTGAAATATTTTGCTGAATATTAGGAAGCGTTTTCCTTTTTAATATTGCAGTCATGGATTTCCACGTACACACGCCTTCACAGCAGAAGAGAGCACGAATCAAGGTGCCTTCAAATGGTTCAAATGGCTCTGAGCACTATGGGACTTAACATCTATGGTCATCAGTCCCCTAGAACTTAGAACTACTTAAACCTAACTAACCTAAGGACAGCACACAACACCCAGCCATCACGAGGCAGAGAAAATCCCTGACCCCGCCGGGAATCAAACCCGGGAACCCGGGCGTGGGAAGCGAGAACGCTACCGCACGACAACGAGGTGCCTTCCACATACTGAATTCATCATAAGTAAAAAACATCTAGAACGGAAAATTTTAAGCGAGGCAAATAGATCTACTAAGGCTACATGTATTACAGGATTGTGCAATTATAATCTCAGAGAAAGAAAGAAGCTGGGGAACTACTTCATAAGATCAGATTTGGTATGGCCATTGCTAACAGCAAGGTAGTCAGAGAAGATGACCAACCATCAAGGTTGTCAGCGAAGATTGCCATCCTGAGCTAATAACGAGAAAGGTAAGTGTGGTGAAGCAGTGTGATGTGAAATGTACGGCGACAGAACAAATATAGTTCACAAGACAAACTTTACTTGCAACTACCACTTACTTTTCAGCGGCCACTTTCTCTATGGAAAAAACTTATGGCTCTTAACTGAAGATAAGCCGGTGTGGACTTCAGAAATCTACGGAAACTACACACGGTGTTCGAAGTTATAACGCCATTCTCCGCTTTAAGTGAGCGCTAAAATGGTTTTGCGCATCAAGGGTACAAGACGCGATTCCTCCAACCTACGTTTCCGGCGACGGGTTAATAAATCACAGTCATCCGTTTTTACACCATCTTTGGACTATAGAACTCTTGATCGATCTTTACTGAACTACAACTGCATACACACTTCTCAAGTACTGTACAGTGCATGGCTTTGGATACCTTGTATCACAACCAGTCGCCAGTTTCCAGCTGCTGTGGAAAGGAATTTTTGTTTGGCGTCGTAAACGGGCTGAGGGTGGCCGAAGCCATCATGGCTGGCTTACAGGCTGAATAATTTTCCCACGACGGTCGGTGTTTCCAACAATCGTTCAGTAAGGCTTCTTAAATAGCTGCTAGGAAGCAGAATGTTACAGAAGAGCTGCAACCCGGAGCAGGAAATGACCAATGAGAAGGGTTACATTCTTCTCCTGATTCTGATTGGCTGAAAGGTTTATATGTTAAATAATTTCGTGGAGCAGGCTGGAGCTCATGAAACCGGAGAATCGGTCGGCAGTCCTCATGGGCTTGACGTGGCAAGTCGTGAGTCGTCTGGGGCAGTGTTTGTGTTTTAATGTAATGCTCATTTCGGAAGTCTGGAGATAGTGATCCTTCGAGATCAACGAGGTTACCTTCCCGGGAACAGAAACCCTACAGAACATTTGGAAACGTTTTCCCGAAAGTGGGCTGGAATTCATCACAGGCATTTTTCTTCTGTTCTTGGAGTGAGTGGCGGACTAGTGAGCGTGTACTTGTTCGGTAGAAACAGGCCTCAGAGCAGACCATGGGACCATTAGTTATCTGGGGGTGGTGGTGTATAAAAGTGATGGACTTGACAAGGATTAATTCACGCCAATAAATTTCGTTTCCGTGCAAATCTTAGAGTGATGTTTTTGTCTGATTTTGTCTCAGTTGATTTTAAATTGTATTCCTGTATTGTTGTTGTGGTAGTTATCGGCGATAACTGCTAACAGCCAGATGGAGGTGGCATACGGAAATGTTAGCGGTGTAGACGTCTCAGTCCAGTGGTCGCATGTTCGAACCTTCGTGAATGTAGTTAGGTAGCTACAAGGCTTTCAATTACAGACTTCGGAGTTCTGAGGTGGTTAAACCTGTCTCGCGAGTCAGTGAGGCTGGTGACCTGTATTCAGAGTGACTGACAGCGTAACAGGGCAGAGACTTAATCCGGATCCGCCAATAAAAGTTTCCGACAAACTCCGCGGAGCAGTGCGTCGCGACTAGCGCGCTGCACATCGCCTAGAGTTTGTGGATTTTGGCAGCGACAGCGACTGTGTTTCCGTGCAGCGTCACAGAAGCTCCGAGGTACGTACGAAAGGAATGTTTCACAGTCAAGGACGAACCATTGCGTGTATACCTCTGTACGAGAATGACAACTGAAGAAAACTCGACAAGCCAAAATCGCTAAAAAAGCAATTTATTGGATGACCGGTTTCTACAGAACTACACTGTCAATGGATCCGGTCGTCCAATATAATGCTTTTTTAGCGATCTTGGCTTGTCGAGTTTTCTTCAGTTATCATAGGCCCTACTTTGCAGATCGGCCTCGAACTGACAATGTCAGGAATTATGGTGCCTGCAGGTCACATCCACACTGTAAGCAAGAAAAGGACGAGGATATCCTTTCATTGACAATTTGTTGCAGAAGCGAAACGTGTATACCGACGAAAACACGCATTTCAGTGGTAGATGAGTATAAAGTATAATTATTAATAAACAGGAGCTGCAGGTACTAAACACACGCAAAATGACAATTTCACTGACATTAGCCTGTTTCTGAAAGATCTGTGCACTCTATACGTGAGACCATTTAATGTATATACGGCCCTAGTCTTCGACGCCAGGAGCGCAAAGGAACTATCTTGCGTTTTCGTGAACGATGACCCGCTTCAATTTCGAAACACCGTCGCGTATTCGACACGCCGCGAAAATTTCAAGATTTAACTCAGTAATAGCTCTAATACTGACGGTAACTGCATTCGTGAAAATGTCTTTGGAACTGAGCCGGCCGCGGTGGCCGAGCGGTTCTAGGCGCTTCATCCGCCACAAGGAGACGAACCGTGGAATGGTTCCATTCAAAAGTAATCACCAAACGCTATAAGACATCTATTCCATTGGGAGACGAGACGATGATCGTTTCCTTCCTGTTTCGTAAAACTCAGCCTGCCGCTCACGAATCCACAGCCGCACTCACTCTTGCACTTCCTAGTCCGACAGAAACCGACGTCCACGCATGTGTTTCTTCTGGCCACCGCCATTTTGACCCCCAGGGTAAACGGCAGAACCAACAATGGAAACAGCCAACTTTACTAACTTCCTGGCTGATTAAAACTGTATGCCAGACAGAGACTCGACCTCGGGACCTTGGTTCGCAGAAGAGCTTCTGTGAAGTTTGGGGGGTAGGAGACGAGGTTCTGGCAAAATTGAAGCTGAGGAGGGGTCGCGAGTCGTGCTTTGGTAGCTCAGTCTGTGGAGCACTTGTCCGCGAAAGGCAAAATTCCCGGGTTCGAGTCTCGGTCTGGCACTCAGTGTTAATCTGCCAGGAGGTTTCATATCAGCGCACACTCCGCTGCAGAGTGAAAATCTCATTCCGTCCACATCTCCCCCGTCCCTGTTCGCACGAGTTCCGGTAAGGTCATGATGACCACCTCCACCTTCAGGAATCCTCTGCTCGTCGAGTTCCGCAAACGTGGAATCAGAATCAACGCACTTTGCAGAAACTGCTCCACAAAACCAAAACGCGCAGGAATGCTGCCGGACGCAATCATCCTGATGCACGATAACGCCCGTCTTCACGCTGCCATTCAAGGGTTGTTTGGGGAAGGAGACCAGACAACGAGGTAATCGGTCTCATCGGATTAGGGAAGGACGGGGAAGGAAGTCGGTCGTGCCCTTTGAAAGGAACCATCCCGGCATTTGCCTGGAGCGATTTAGGGAAATCTCGGAAAACCTAAATCAGGATGGCCGGACGAGGGATTGAACCGTTGTCCTCCCGAATTCGAGTCCAGTGTCTAACCACTGCGCCACCTCGCTCGGTACGCTGCCATTCCGACGAAGGCTACGCTACGCTTCAGCGATGTGATTGGGGAACATTGCAGCATCCTCCATATCGCCCGGATCTTTCACCGTGTGATTTTCACGTCTTTGGCGATCTTAACAAAGACGTGCGTCAACGTCGGTTTCAGTCGGACGAGGAAGTGTAAGAGGGTGCGGTTGTTGATCCATCAGCGGCCGAACGCATTCTACGAAACAGGAACTCATCGTCTCTCTCGCAATAAGACAAGTGCCTTAACGTGGTGATTACTTTTGAATGGAGGTATTCCAAGGCACCGTGGTGGCGGGTATTCGATTTTCATTTGAGTGCCCCTTATACCTTCTGTGTGACCTCCTTTCTTTGTGACGTCCTTCTGCTATCAACGTTTATGTTGTTAATTATTGTTCGCCATGCACTTTCCGCCCGTCTCTGTCTGGCTTCTACTGTGGATTGTAGCACTTCTCTGATCCGGCGTCTCGAGCCTGCAGAGAAGCAATAAAATAGACCAACTTCGAGGAGATATCATATGGCTACTCAGAAAGCTGCTCACATCCGGTATGGAGACATCTGTAACAATATAAGTACAGCCATGTTGCATTGTTGTCGCGTTTTTGCAGATAGCTCAGAGCTAAAGTACCACACTACGAATTCTAAAGTCTGGGTTTCGAGTACTTGCCTGTCCGAGCATTTTTATCTGTCACTTATCGCTTCATTCACCTCTACCAATGGTTGTTAATGTGAAAAATGGGGAGATGCACCATAGTTCGTATTCCACGTTAACTCGTAGATCCCTCTATATCTGTTTCCATAAGTCACTTCAAAGGTTGGAGGAAGGCAGGAACAAACCAACAAGACCATTCGTTGTTCGAACAAACCTTTGGGTTGATGACAGCATTACCTTTTATCAACAATTCTTCTTTCAAGTTAACATTGTTGGCTTATAGCCGCCCGTTACAAGTAGCACGACGCGGTTGTATTTATTACATTGTACCCAGTTTCGTGTTTACCTTGCTTAACTTCCCTCATTGTCGAAAATTTGAATGAACCACAGTTTCCTCTTCAGAACCACTGCTTTTTCAGTAGGGCTACAAGAACCACACATCTACGCTCACACACAGACAACAAAGTCTGCATGCATCGAAGGAGATATCTTTCACTAATATCGCTCCTTGAGTTAAGGCCACGATAAACTTCCAGAAGAATAACTAAGATCCTAAGTCTCTTTAATTCGTGATTAATTTTTGGACGGTCAGTGGCGTTGCAGACGCTGTGATACATGAGAAGCTCCCAAGTTGTTCACCAAGTGAAACACTGCACTGTCGCTCTGATATTCCCCGGAACGCGCTTCCTAGTTGTGTAGGCCTACTTATCAGAAGGGAATGTCAAAGGTTCAATTGACTTTGCATTTGTTGTATTTTTTATCCTCCTAAAGCAATTATTTTTCCAGAAAACAACAGTACAGGCACAACCGAAATTCTCTTACAAATATAGCAATCCCCGGCTGAAGATTGCCTTATTGCGACATTCACGCGCTTGATAGCAGCCCCAAATATCAGGAGTATCTCAGTCTTTTTGCAATTTTAAAAACTGCATACAGTCGTCTTTCATCAAAACTATGATGTATTTTCTGACTGGACGCTTGCGGCAGCCAGCAGTGTAGTTTCGCGTTACGCGGCAACGAACTAACGCCCGACGTTGCAGCAGCGTGACGCCGTTTACTGAGGAGCCTTCTCCATCTTGGTGGTGTTTCAGCGGCCGTGCTGCAAGCCCCGCCTTGCGACGACCGGACGGCCAATGGCGTGGCGCCGTGGGCGGCGGCAGCGCCGCACGGCTCCACCCTGACTCCGCCCTCGCTGTGGCAGTACCCAGGTAAGAAATGGCCGCCACGCCGCGCCGCCACGCCGCGCTGTGCTGCGCCGCACGCGCCCGATACTTATCGGCCGGCCTGCGTATCTCCAGCCGGTTCTGCCGCCGCTGATAACTCTGCCCACTGGAAAAACTTGCCGTTTCTCTCCCGCGCAACCAGTCCCACGACGGAATACTTCCTACTCCATTATTTTAGTGCCGAAAGTTGCGTTACCGCTCTAACTAGTCGCATTTTGCGTCACGTCTTGCGCTCTGCAAACCTGCTCCGCCGACTTCGTTTCCTGATCGTTAATCACAGTTCTTAGCATCAGCAAAAACTGACTCCGTCCATTTATCACTCTGGTATCGTAACACATGAGCATCAGATGTTTTCTTATGCCATCTACTCATCAGCACTTGCCACTCACATCATTTCCTACCACATGTCGCCACATAAGCGAAGGGAAAAATTGGAAAATCATCAGCGGAAAATATAATGTTTATCATGTTCGGTATAATAGACATCATTCGTATTAAATACAAGGCGCATCTAGAAAAGTGGAGTATCAATACCATAAAATTAGGTTATGCATAAGTTCGTAGCGTTTTTGTTTTGTATATTGGTAATCCGGCTGCTCTAGGTTTATTCATCGATTGCCATTTTTTATTTCTAGTTCACTGTTGCTATTTGAGTTTACATATTGTCACTTTTTCATATGGAGATAATGAGTGGAGCTGTGGACGCTAGAAAATGGTGAGTCAAGCGGAAAAATCGGAACATTTCCGACATATTCTTCTGTTTGAGTCCTATAGAGGGGTGACAAAGGCAGCCAGAAACACTTGCGCCGTCTATAGTGATAATGCCACTGGACAGAGAATGGCAAGAAAATGGTTTTCCCGCATTAAGGGGTATCGTTTTGACCTAGTGGCTCTCCACGTTCAGGAAGACCTTCGGGGTTTGAAGAAGATCGTTTAAACCCATTGGCCCAGAATGACCCACGTCAATGTAGGTCTACTCGAGAACTGGCACATGTGATGAACTGTGGTCATTCCACCATCGTGCGACATTTGTATGCAATGAGGAAGGCTCAAAAATCGGGTGTGTAGGTACCGCCTGCTCTACGGCAGAATCACAAAAATCAGCCGGTGATCATGTTTGCATCTCTGCTTACTCATCATCAATTGCCTAGTGAACAACACCAACCATTGCTATCCTCTACCGTTACTGGTGTCTGTATGGTAACATAAGGATAAGAACGGATTGGTTGAGCCTAAGCAAAGCAGCATCCAATGTTCTGCGTCTGGTGGAAGAGCGACGGTATGGCGTACAACGAAATGCTTCCCCGAATGTAACCATCACTACTAACATTTATTGTCAACAACTTAGACGCCTTGTAGACGAAATACAAGAACAACGGCCAGGAAGACTGCGTGAAGTGATGCTACCCCACTATACCGGCCGCCTGTATTCTGATAGACTGGCAAAAACACTATACAGGAATTGGGTTGGGAAGACATTCCGCACCCACCTTATTCACCTGCCCTTGCGCCCTCAGTTTTTTACCATCTCCGCTCTCTATCCATTAACCTTCAGGGAACTTCCTTTCCTGGTGAAAATTTGCCCCGAACATGGCTCGACGATTTCATCGGCTCAAAGCCACGTGATTACTACAGTCACGGAATCGAAAAGTTATCTCATCGTTGGCAGACTGCCGCAAATAGTGAAGAAGAATATATTATTGACTAGTAAAGTCTCCGTTACGTAGGGTCTATATCTCTTGTGTTTACTGAACTTATGGAGTAACACTACGAACCTATGTACCACCTCAATACAAAGAAAAGACATAGTAATTTACGTAAAACCGTGCAGAAGTTCAAGGTTTGGCGCGGGGGTAACATTACACGTTCGACAGAAACATGTTGTTGTTGTTCAAAAAAATGGCTCTGAGCACTATGGGACTCAACTGCTGTGGTCATAAGTCCCCTAGAACTTAGAACTACTTAAACCTAACTAACCTAAGGACAGCACACAACACCCAGCCATCACGAGGCAGAGAAAATCCCTGACCCCGCCGGGAATCGAACCCGGGAACCCGGGCGTGGGAAGCGAGAACGCTACCGCACGACCACGAGATGCGGGCTGTTGTGGTCTTCAGTCCTGAGACTGGTTTGATGCAGCTCTCCCATGCTACTCTATCCTGTGCAAGCTTTTTCATCTCCCACTACCTACTGCAACCTACATCCTTCTGAATCTGCTTAGTGTATTCATCTCTTGGTCTCCCTCTACGATTTTTACCCTCCACGCTGCCCTCCAATACTAAATTGGTGATCCCTTGATGCCTCAGAACATGTCCTACCAACCGATCCCTTCTTCTGATCAAGTTGAGCCACAAACTTCTCTTCTCCCCAATCCTATTCAATACTTCCTCATTAGTTATGTGATCTACCCATCTAATTTTCAGCATTCTTCTGTAGCACCACATTTCGAAAGCTTCTATTCTCTTCTTGTCCAAACTATTTATTGTCCATGTTTCACTTCCATACATGGCTACACTCCATAGGAACACTTTCAGAAATGACTTCCTGACACTTAAATCAATACTGGATGTTAACAAATTTCTCTTCTTCAGAAACGCTTTCCTTGCCATTGCCAGCCTACATGTAACGTATTGTGCATAAATAGTCGGAAGTACCGGTTACTGGATGATTACCTGTTTGCCGAACGATCACTGGAAGCAGTCACATCCATTAAATTGCTGGGACTACGTTTACGGAGTGATTTAACATGGAACGACCACATAAACTAATCACAGGAAAGAAAGATGCCACAGCGAGAATCACTGGAAAAATCCTCTAGAAGTGTAGTCCAATCACGAACCAGGTGGCTCACAAATCCTTTTGACCGGTGCTTGAGTACTGACTAGTCAGCCTCGAACTTCTACCGTACGTATAGGATTGATAGAGGAACTTGAGAAGATCCATAGAAGAGCAGCGTGTTTCGTCACAGATTCGTTTAGAAAGCGTCAAGTAAATTCTCATCCAACTCGAGGACAGGCGCTACAAGAGAGGCGCTGTGCAGCGCGGTGCGAATTACTCTTGAAATTACGAGCGCACTCGGTCCTAGAAGAGCCAGTCAGTCTCGTGAAAACACAATGAAGGTAAAATTAGAGGGATTCGAGCTCATACGGAGCATTTCCAACACTCGCTCTTCTCGTTCAACATACACGAGTGGTACAGGAAGAAGGGGAGGGGTGGAGTGACTCTGGTACAAATTGTTTGGTGAATATTGATGGAGATGCTGATTCTTACTCAAATCCTAAGCAGTTTCCATTGACAATGATCCACTTTATGCAACGTGTACAGAGTTTCTGGAAACTATTAACGGAAGCTTCTTTTGGAACTGCCCGAAATATTGGTATTACACGCCTTTGAACGTGAATCTAAATGTGATATGGGCAACTGTGCACAGCAACCGTGGTGGTTGCCAACCCTTTCCCCCAATTGAACTTCCATACCACCAGGTCTCTTCTCCTGTAATGGTGGTTCACAGAAAGCATGGATCTCACTCATATGAGTCAGAGAAGTCTCCAGCCGTTATTATTCGTGTCCCTTCCTTTTCACCAATCTATTTATGCGGCGCAAATCAAGAACAGACTTGGCACTTGTCCCAATCTTTGTGAATGATGACGTGAAGACTGTTCTTACCAACCCTCAGTTCTCCCGATACAGTTTCATGAAATCATCAACAGTTTCACAAGGGTCTGAGCCACTGATACACACATTTTCTGTTCAAGACCAACCGTATTTCCAGAGAGTGGCAGAGGCGCTGTCGAAAAAAGTCTTAGGTTCAAATGGTTCAAATGGCTCTGAGCGCTATGGGACTCAACTGCTGTGGTCATAAGTCCCCTAGAACTTAGAACTACTTAAACCTAACTAACCTACGGACATCACACACATCCATGCCCGAGGCAGGATTCGAACCTGCGACCGTAGCGGTCGTGCGGTTCCAGACTGTAGCGCCTTTAGCCGCTCGGCCACTCTGGCCGGCAAAGTCTTAGGAAGTTGAACTCCCATCCTTCTAGCCAGACATATGTATATTCAGTATCAGGGAAGAAAGCCAGAGCGTATATTGGGTACTGATTACTAAGATGTGTACCGAGAGCTATTTGTCGTGAAATCTCACATCTATTTCGTCATCCACCGCGAGACTAGCAGAGTCTCACCGCCTACCTCACGTCCATGATACGCTCTTGCTCAAGACCTCTGTTCCACACAACTGCTTCCACATAGCTTGCATTTCTGCCGTGTTTTTTTTTTTCGCTATTTGTGACGAAACTGGATGTTTACGCAGTATGACAGGTCTTCATACAGAGGCAAACCGGCTACAGTTTAATGTCCTTGACGCTACGTAGCGATCCCCAACATGTTCGTTTCGCGCATGTGCATGCAAGCATTCTTAATATACGGTGCTGTTCAGATACTCGTCTATTTACTGAACTTTTAAAAATGCACATTGTCAAACGGAATTTGCACAGACTGTTTATGACCATGATTGGCTGACGGTTTTGCGTCGATTCCTCGCAAATTTTCCTCCCTCTGCTGAAGGTAAGTGTTGGTGTTTTAACTTGGGAGTGCTAAGGCTAAGCACACATCCAGTGGAAAGTGACCGCCTGTGAAAGCTTCACTATGTGACGTCTCTTCATATCGAGGTAAGTGCAGACGAAAAGCCTTTCTTTTCACCGCAGACGTCAAAGAATCTGAAAAGACGCTTGCCTCACAATGGAGAAGTAGCCAATTGTGGTGCAGATAGCGTATAGCTGTGACTTGATTTGAACTGGCTCTCTCGACCAGAATAGCGATTCAAAAAATAAATACAGGACTTAGTTATAAAAGGCACAGCCAAGTACGCAAATGCAAGGAAATGGAAGTTAGCCCGCATACAACCTGCTATGGCAGAGAGAGCTAAAATACTACTCTGAAGGACAAAGGGTCTGTCATAACTGTCCACGACTCTTACTCCAAAAGATACACCGGCGAACTTTCGGAAATAGCTTAGAACGATGAAAAAATGTGGTGGACAAAAAGTTGGAAACACGAAAAACACATTACTAATCTTAGTATGGCATAGGAACACTGGTGGCATTCAAAACAGCTTCCTGCCGTCTCGGAATGAATACAGGTCCTGTATTGTTTTCAAGGCATTCTTATACCGTTCTTCCAACAAAATAGTGCCAAGATCAGGTGAAGGAGGGTAGCGATCACACACCCTTCCCTCCAAAGTAGACCACAAAGGCTGAATAATATTGAGATCTGGTAACTGTGGTGGCCAGGGAAGATTAGACAATTTATTCAAGTGCCCATAAACAAGTTTTGGACGACGCAAGCTGTGTGACCAGAGGCCCTGTCGTCTTGGGTAACAAACACTTTACCATGGGATGGACCTGATCAGCCGGAATGATCATATAGTCCTTGGCAGTAAAGCGGCCTTGAAGAGTAAGTATGGGGCCCACGGAATACCACGGTATGGCTATCTAAATCATCATCGAATCCTCGCCATATTTCTCTGTTGGTAGCAAACAGTCTGCATCGTAGGCTTGGGACGGCGTACTTCAGACGTAAATTCGGCCAGAAGACGGAAATTGTGAAATAAAGACTCATCCAATCATATGACATTCTTCCATTTCTTCGTAGTCCAAGTTTTGTGGCTTCGGGACCATCTTTTTCTGTTACCAGCATTTGCATCACTGATTAGTAGTTTTGGAAAATCCAGTTCGCCCTCCAGTTTCCAGCTTATGGAGCTTCCTTCGTGTCTTTTTTGTGCTAACAGGGTTCGGGAGGGCGACATTCGGTTCAACAGTTACTTTTGCAGCGGTCGCCCTATTTTTCGTTACAATTCTCTTCAACGACCATCTATCACGATCACTCAACACACGCTTTCGGCCGTGTTATGACTCAGTGGATGATGATTTATCGCTTACCCTATATGCGCTACAACCTTCGATACGATATCTCGTTCAATACCAAACACATCGGCGGCTACCTTGGTTACGGAACCTACAATTTGCTCGCGTACGAATTCACTTACCTCCGACATACTGTACCCACAGCTACACAGAACAACCTTTTGACCACGACTGAAACTGGCAACGCATTGAGGGCATTGCTAAGTGCCGTTCGTGGTCAAATACGACAGCAGGGTTGGCTACTGTCTGCGTTTGTGTTCAAGCATACATTCCTCGCGGTGGTTCCAACCCTTGTATGTCCCCTAAACTGCAGACCATCATAAGCATAGTAAAAGTTTACCACGCCCCGAAAGTCGGTTGTTATAGTCTTTAATGAAACACGTGGAATGTAAAGTTCACACTTAACGCGAATGATAGCTATTTGCGAGAACGGATTTCAGATATAGCCAGCGCCATCTGACCATAGCCCGAAGATGCTGTGGTATCACAGTCTCCTTGAAAAAATAAGGAAGATTTAAGCTGAACGTTTCGCAGACGATGAGGTGACTAGAGAGGGAGCAGAAGCTCGGGTTGGAAGAGGATGGGGGAGGAAACTGGCCGTGCCCTCCCAAAAGAACAACACAACCAATTGCCTTAGAGATTTTGGGAAGGCACGTGAAACATAAATAAGGGTGGCTAGACGGGGATTCGAAACTCGGCGCTCCCGAGTGGGCCTGGTCAGAGGCTCGCACTCGATGACGTTCAGAGACTCATACTGTCGTGCTAGATTTAAAACATAAAAAGAAGTAAAGGCGGAAAAGAGACGTGTTCAGTGCACGTTATCGTTCTCGATTTTGCCACTTCTCGTGTGTGTGAGATGAGGCAGGCTGTTGCGTGCTCCCGTATTCCGAGATGTGAAGCCGTGAGACCGAGAGAGCAGAGACCGCCGATGTGCAGGGAAGTAGCAGCCAGGTAAGAAGAGGCGCTCCCCCTTGCGACAAGTCTAACGCAGAGTCAGCCATCAGATAGTGAGTGGGCGAAGAAAAATGGTTCAAATGCCTCTGAGCAGTATGGGACTTAACTTCTGAGGAGTCCCTTAGAACTAAGAAGTACTTAAACCTAACTAACCTAGGAACATCAAACACATCCATGCCTGAGGCAGGATTCGAACCTGCGACCGTAGCGGTCGCGCGGTTCCAGACTGTAGCGCCTAGAACCGCTCGGCCACCACGGCTGGCAGTGGGCGAAGAGTCAGTGACAACTCCTTCTATGAAAAGTCCTTCCATCATCGGCACTTTAGTCGGATAACGTCGTTCCCAGCCATTTAGCAACATCATCTACAAATATGAACTTATCGCTGTCCATAATCATTTTCGTTTGTGGCATTTACACGTTTCCCACATTATTACGTAAGAATATTGTGCTAAAGACGAATTTTTAGCCAAGCCCTTTTATGAGTTCTTAGTGATATGTGCAACTACAACACGTAGAACATGGAAAGACAGTCTGAGAAAGACCTAGTTTCCAGCATGCTGTCAGTTAAAATGAATACCCTTTTCAGTACTACTAACTAGCGTCGAACGTCTGCTATTCTCCAGTGCTCAATACATGCGAACACATCATCCTCCAAAGTAGTATAAAACAGGAATCATAAGTCAAGCATTGTTACGGACGACTATACCATGCGTAACTGTGCGTAGTACGTGATTTTTCTTTAGTACTGCTTACGAGGATGACCTACCCATATCCAAGTAGAAAGCGCGTCCTATGCTTTTTAAGATTGTTCCCTGATGATGCGGTTGTCTACAACAAAGTAGCAACGCCAGAGGACAGTATCGATTTGCAGAACGACCTTCCGGAGGACTGATGGTCATTGACCCTGACCATAAATAAATGCAGTCTACCTCCTTAGCTGAGTCGTCAGCGCTTCTGCCTGCCATGCAGCGAGCCCGGGTTCGATTCCTGGCTGGGTCGGAGATTTTCTCCGATCGGGGTCCTGCGTGTTGTGTTGTCCTTATCATCATTTGATCACTATCGACAAGCAAGTCGCTCAATCAGGATCCACTTTAAGTGGAATGACCACATGAAACAAATAGGAAAAGCAGATGCCAGACTACGATTCGTAGGAAAAATATTTAAAAAATGTAACCCATCTACGAAGGAGGTGGCTTATAAAGCGCTTTTTCGATCGATTTTTGAGTGTTGTTCATCAACAGGAGATCTTTACCAGACAGGACTGATACAAGATATAGAGAAAAATCCAACGAAAAGCGGCGCTTTTCGCCATGTAATGTTTTAGCCGGCGCGAGAGCATTACCGAGATACTCAACAGACGTTACAAGAGAGGCGTCGTGCATCGAGGAAAGGTTTACTATTGTAATTTCGAGAGAGCACTTTCCGGAAAGAGTCGGACAACACGCGTAATGACCACGGCGGAAAAATTCGAGAAATTCAAGAAAATACAGAGGCTTAGCGACAATCATTGTTTCCTTGCACCATCCGTGAGTGGAACAGGGTAGGATGGGCCAGTTGGTGGCACTAGAAGTACTCTCTGCCACACATCATTAGGTGGCTTGCGGAGTGTTATATAGCTGTAGATATATAAGGTGCACTCGAGAATGAGCACACGTTCGAAACTAGCTAGCAGTGCTAAATAAAGGACTCGTTTCAACTGATAGCGTGGTGGAAACGATGTAGCATAGGCCTTTAAATGTATCGGTACTGTTACGGACACCCACAAGAAGTCAATCGAAAGACAATTTATTTGAAACTATGGTCGGGACTGGAAGAAATATGAAGACATGGAATTGTGTCTTTTTGTTCCTAAGTATCAGACCAGCTTTTTTAATGAGACCTTAGAGGAGAGGTCGTCCGTAAAGATCTGATCCCTTAAGCTATACCTATCAGGATAAAGCAATTGAACCATTTCTCTTAGCTTTGTGCGGACGGAAATTAGCTTAAGCGGTTTTCAAGTCTGTAACAGGTTTATAAAATATGGCACAGTTCTAAAAACAATAAAAATGTATTACTAAAAAAATAGGAAGGACGGAAGATAAGGGTTTAAAGTGTCGACGATGACGAGGTCATCAGAGACGGAGGATTAGCAACGGATAGGGTAAGAATGGGGAAGGAAATTGGCCGTGTTTTTTCAAAGGAACCATTCCAGCATTTGGTTTAATCGGCTTAGAGAACCTATGGAGAACCTAATGGAGATTGGAATCGCTCCCTTCACGACTGTCACGGAAAGTTAAGTCATCTCTGTAAGGGTCTTACAACGTTGAGTACATGAAATTTTCTGGCCTATTAGTAACGATTACAGTGATGCTACAGATGAAAAGAAGTTTCCTGTACTATCTCCGGATTGTAAATCGTTTCTGCATGCACTCAGATTTTATTATCTGCCAATGATACTGCGTGGCAGAGGAACAGTACGTCTCAGCATACATGGGAAAGTCAAGCACTAATGTACCGCAACGCTGTCACCAGCACGGAGCACGATGAAACACCCAGATCAGTCGTTTCTCCGAGCCCAAAAAACGTGATCTGCGTTGGGGAGGTGATGATCAGCTGGAGAGAAGTAAGCTAAAGATAAGATGCAAGGTATCAGTGCCTAAGTGAGTTGCTAACCCCCCTACCCCCAGGGACACAGCGTGGAAGTAGTGTCATGTGAAGAGATGAAAGCTGGGAAATATTCCTGTGCTGTCCCGGGCTCAGTCATGAAAATGTTTTTCAGTGTTTTGTCACGACCTTCCGTCACGTTGCCCACTTCAACAAGAGCGACTCTACTACGGCCGAAGTCGAATCAGCCTGCGAGGAATGAAGCATCTGGAAACTCATAATGTATCCTTTCACTTTGCAGCGGAGTATGCTCTGTTGTGGAACTTGCTGGTAGATTAAAACTTTCTGTCGGACCGGGAGTCGAACCCAGAACCACAGAGTCGTGCCCGGGTAGCTCAGTTGATAACATTGCCCGCTTTTGGCAAGGTTCCACATTCTAGTCCGGTCAGACACAGTTTTAATCTCCCAGGAAGTTTCACAACTTAAAACGCTTTTTCGAGAAATATAATGCATCGATAAATCGTGTTAGGCCACAGAGTGGGACGGTGTGCAGCACGCTCTGCGCAGTGCTCGTACAGCCGGCGATGCGTGTCCGGCACGCCGGGCCAGCACCGGCGCGGCCAGCGACCTCAGCAAACCGGTGTAACCAACGCGCTATAGCCAGCCGAGGGAACGCATGGGCGGTTCCCTCGGAAATGGTCATCAGGCGCTTATCGCCATCCTGCCACAACCGTGCTCCAGACCCGCAGCGCGTTCGGCTAAGAACCTTTAAATTGTTGGGTATCGAGCGAATTTTAGCACCCAGAATACGCACCGTTCGAACCAGTGAGTAGTTACTAAAACTCTTCTGGACGAAAAAATGTTTTTAACAGCAGTATCGTTGGCTGAATCAGAAGAACTACAATTCATCATGGAGAGGATCGTAAAAGCTGAAGAAAGAGTATGCAATGACAAACATATGACAGACGAAAACGACGAGAATAAGCAAACTTGAAGGTTCCGTCAAAATACAAACAGCAAAATGTCAGAGGAAGAAAAGACTTCGGCACAAACAAAATCTTTTAGGTTTTTGGAACAAATATTGGAAGCTGTGTTAAAGAAATAAGAGGAATGTCTATGAGTAAATAAGCTTTTGACAAGGTGACAGCAAAAAGGATTCCAACAGTGTCAAGAAACATATTCGCCTTGAGTTTTTCCTAGAGTGTGCTATGGTATGGCAGCGATCATCGACAGTAAAAAGAGGGTTGTTTGGGGGAAGAGACCAAACAGGGAGGTCATCGGTCTCATCGGATTAGGGAAGGATGGGGAAGGATGTCGGCGGTGCCCTTTCAAAGGAACCATCGCGGCATTTGCCTGGAGCGATTTAGGGAAATCACGGAAAACCTAAATCAGGATGGCCGGATGCGGGATTGAACCGTCGTCCTCCCAAATGCGAGTCCAGTGTGCTAACCACTGCGCCACCTCGCTCGGTGACAGTAAAAAAAAAAAGAGGAAAAATACTAGGTTGGGTTTGAAATGTGGCAGGGGAAGAAAATTCTAAGAGTGGAAACATCTGACATAATGACGAATAAGGAAGAACTTCTAAGAATAGGAGAGGAAAGAAAACCACTGGAAATTTTGGGACTACACATTGTATGGGACATACAGGGTTTACGGAAGTGCATTTGTTTTTATTGATGAACGAGATGATTTTGCACTGATACTATTACATCAGTATGTACTTCATTTCCAGACTTATAATTACAGTCATTATGAGTAGTATGGGCTTTAGGTTGGTTAGAACCTCCAAGTATGCAAGGCACAAGTAAGCTATTAATTTTTATTTTACCCTGGGCAGCAGGTCAGGTTTCACGGCGCCGATACGTGGACGCAAAGCGAAAGTCTACACTAACTGGTGTAGTCCACTTTGTGGTGCAGTTATGACCGTGCAGAAAACATCAGGTAGTAGATTATGTGAAGTGTTTGCGAGAGGAGTGTAAGGCACAGAGCAAAAACAACACACTAAAGTGGGAACATATTCAAGTACCAATAACCACAATATCTGTGTTTGTACCCCCAACACCTTGTATATTCCGAAGAAATTATCTGCAACGAAGTCAGTGAAAGAAAGATTGGAGAGAGGAGAAAAAGAGGAAGAAGCACAGGTCAGAGAAATAAGGACAGCATTCAACAGATGTCTTTCATAAGACAGGTACACCAAAGAAGATCATTTATGAACCAACTCCCTACCAAAACATCGTTGGGATGTATGAAAAAGGACTTTTGAGTACTTACAGTGGTCTTATATAGTGGCTGAATAAGGGTCCCAAGGTACAAAATTCATAATTTTGTATCGTTCTTACTACCTGGAATTTGGAAGGCTTTTGAACCACATTTGTCTTCATACGTTCGTACGCGATGAGATGGTGTGCTAATATTCGAGAAGAGTGCAACAAAATTTTGTTTGTATTACTGCTGAAGTTTTTTCAACGTTAAACCTACCCACAACATACTATAGGACAATGCTAATGCTTGTACTCCAACAGATTATTTCTCAACAAAGCGACTGCGACCCAGGCCAAGAGTTCCCCGACACGCCTGTCGTGTTACATAAACATCACACAGCAGTGAGTAAACCTGAAGGAAGTTTTCTCTGTTTTTTAAAACCACTAAAGACGAATATCAAGACGGTTCACTCGGCTGTCTATTCGTTCTGCCACGCAACTGAACTAATTCTCAATGAAAGACACTGCAACCAATAGCATCACGCGTCTCGGTACGAGATAGGTACTGTATTTCAATCAGCAGGGAAGACCGGCAGTTAGTTGTTATCTAATGTGTCTGGAAGGAAGAGTACTGTTCAGTGAAAGGTTATTACCAAAACCCGATTACAACTTTACAAAGGCGACGCCATTTCTTGGGAGTATAATTTAGGGCTGGACCAGGTATGAAACCGGACATTCTCTATCTGTCTGGTAGACGAGCACACTTTGCCCTTAGTTGGACGCTCCAGCAAATCGACCTAACATGACTTTCTCTGTGCCTAATCCGGCAGAACACACCTTAATTAGGTTTAATTGACAAGCCACTGAATCACAAAACCACGCGAAATACATAGGTGTCGAAGAAAGAAGGACTGCCGTACTTATTACCTGACGAGTATAATGACATTATTGAATGCTGCAGTAGTGACGCAATCAGCGCAGAAAACTTTCACCGCTGTTTGTCCTTCAGTCCTTCATTCGGTCTAGTTTGTTATAGAAGTAAGCCGATTCGCTGTGCATAACTTCCGTCACTGTAGTGAGACCGGGTCTGTGCTTCCGCAATGAAGTCGCACGTGACTTTACTCTTTGGTAGCTAGAAAGTAAGACTTCGCCTGCCCCGCCTAAGCTGCTATCACTAAGCGACTTGAGATGCGGCATTGTGCGGATTTATCTACGTAATACACAGCAGGATAACGGATTTTACTCCCACACTATGCCTGCACAAGGCGGACAGAATGGAAAGTAAGGACAAACTATTACATTACGTCGATAGTGGGAGCTTTACATATGAAGCGTTAACTCATTTGGTCGAGGATGAAGAACTAATCGGTCGTTGCTTTCCCAAAGCAACTATTCTAGCACCGGTGAAACCAAGGAATAAGTATATTCGGCTATCCAGACCGGATAAATGAAAATATAGTACACTATCTGTAATGCTAATTCACTTAGTCACAAAGAGAATTCCACCTCTTCTTTCGTAGTTTAGAGCTTTAATTTACCCCATTAAAACTGTATCTCTCTCTGTACCTTCTTATTCTGTCTGACTAATGCATTTTGTTCATGTATCTAAGCTTTTGCGCCCTTTTGGGGAATGTATTATATCTGCCATCCACTGGATTAGGCAGGAGAGATCAATCTCCTCTCTTATATAAATTACGCTATACAGAATGTCCCAGAAATGTTGCGACAAACTTCGAGGGGCTGTGGAGGGTGTCCTGTACACCGAAAAACGTTGAAGAGTTCAGAGGGTTCCACAACAAAAGTAAACTGTGGATGGAAACCCGTGTCCGAAACAGTCATCCATCGATGCATCTTCTCCACTGGAGATAGTGGCTATCACTGAACAACGAACGACATTGCGAGACTATCCACCTGTCGGGGTACAAAGTCACGTTAGCTGCCGAAGAGGGGAGGGGTGGCGGGGGGGGGGGGGGGCTAGCGACCGGCGCCAGGCCTATAACTTCGACGCTCCGTAGCGTTGTTGGATGATGTTTCTGGACAAGGGTTCCTATCCTCAATTTGTCCCTCAAGATACCTTCTACAACCCCTCGAACTCTGTCGCAACATTTCTGGTGCTACCTATACAACATTACTTAGTAAGTTCTGTGCCCACTGCACTGGGTTACCTTCCGTATTACTGATGCTATCATTCTGACACCACAGTCGCCGTACTTACAAAACACAACGTTTGTGCTTGCTGACTATCTCTGGCTTTAAAGTGACAAAATTATAGCTTTCTTTGGGCGACCACTTACAAATGAGTATGGTGTCTAACTATAAGTGAAATTATAGGTGAACACTCAGCCCAGTCCGTGATGTTAGTAATATTCTACCACTATGTTCGCAATTAAATACGTGGAGGTAAATATTATTTACCCTTTTCCTTGTGCTATTTTCCGCTGCTGCAATCTACGTTTATTCTTTCAAGATTCCTGTTCGTTAAATGGTTCTTCTCAGGATTGGGTGATTACTAAGGCATGTTTTCCATTTCTCAACAACGTTGCTACAGTGCTTTAGGTTACCTTACCTCTATTTTCGATATCCAACATGGCAACTGGCGCAAAGCATCTGCGTGCTTATCGACTATTTTACGAGGGTCACTCCAAAAGAAATGCACACTATTTTTTTTAATCCATCTTTTATTCTACATGTTTGAAAGTTTCACAGTGTGTACATACATCCTTTAGGAACAATATTTTCATTTCTCCACATAATTTCCATCCCTCTCAATTGCCTTACACCATCCTGGAACCAGCGCCTGTATATCCGCACGGTAAAATTCTGGACCAACCTGTTGTAGCCACTGTTAGGCAGCGTGCACAAGGGAGTCATCATCTTCAAACCTTGTTCCACGAAGAGAGTCTTCCAGTTTCCCAAAGAGGTGGTAGTCACATGAAGCCAGGTCAGGACTGTAAGGCGGGTGTTTCAGTGTTGTCCACCCGAGTTTTGTGATCCTGGGAACCCACCTGGCACAAACTTTTTTAACGCCAACACTTCCAGTATTCTGCAAACACTTCCTTCCCCTATCCCAAAGTAGCGTGACAATTCGTTCACTGTGATGCGGCTGTCAGCAGTCACCAATTCGTTAACTCTCTGCACATTGTTTAGTGTGTGCAGTACGAGGCCTGCCGCTGCGAGGACAATCCTCAAAATTGCCGTGCCCGCTTTCATCACTAAACCTGCTTGCCCACTGACTAACTGTACTGCGATCGACAGCAAGCATCTCCATACACCTTTTTCAACCTCTTGTGGATGTTTCCCACTGTCTCGTTTTCACAGCACAGGAATTCTATGACAGCACGTTGCTTCTGACGAACGTCAAGTGTAGCAGCCATGTTGAAGACGTACTGTAACGGCGCCACTTGCGGGAACAGGTTGAACTAAGTCTGAAACAAGCGGTAAGGATGTATCTACACGCTGTAAAACTTTCACACATGCAGAATGAAAACTGTATTTTTACAGAAATAGTGTGCATTTCTTTTGGAATGACCCTCGTATATGCCAGGTATAACACGTACGGGATCCGATCGCTCCTTCTCTCCTTTCTGCATCGTGCGAAACATGCTATACGCTCCGTTTTCTCATATTTTGCTTCTCATTGACTGCAAATACTTTCCTAGATCTTTTCTGCACTTATCAGAGCCGGCCGGTGTGGCCGAGCGGTTCTAGGCGCTTCAGTCTGGAACCGCGCGACCGCTACGGTCGCAGGTTCGCATCCTGCCTCGGGCATGTATGTGTGTGATGTCCTTAGTTTAGTTACGTTTAAGTACGAGGGCTATTCGGAAAGTAAGGTCCGATCGGTCGCGAAATGGAAACGACTATGACAATCCGATAAAGCTTTGCACAGATGTGTTGGGTAGTGTCTCTAGTATAACCCCAGTTACCATCACGTCGCTCTTCCCATTTCTGAGCTCGCAGTGAGTGCGTAAAGATGTCTAGAAAATAGTGTCTGCCGCCAAGTACGAGGGCCTGGTGAGAAATTTCGCCTGAAGCTATGCAGCTAACATTACATAACTGTCGTGCTGTTTCTTCTTCAAGACCATTCTCCGCCGCATTCTGCAGGGGCAACGAAGATGCTCCTGCATCGTTTTCAATTGGAAATGTTTGACTACCCACAATACAGCCCGTAATTGTCTTCCTCTGAGTTTCATCTCTGCTCACATGAACCGCTGGCTATGAAGACAACATTTTGGCACAAGACAACGAGCCGTAGGCCAGCGTAGAGAATTGGCGGAAAGCACTGGCGGCTGCCTTCTATAGCGAGGGTATTGGAAAGTTGGTACAACGCTACGATACACGTCTAAGTCGGATCGGCGACTATGGAGATAAGTAGCTGCAAGGTGTATCTAACTGTTGCAAATAAAACATTTTAGATTTTTACCGTGGTTTCCATTTCCCGACCTATCGGACCTTACTTTCCGAATAGCCCTCGTAGTTCTAAGTTCTAGGGGACTGATGACCTCAGATGTTAAGTCCCATAGTGCTCAGAGCCATTTGAACCATTTTTTTTTTGCAGTTATCAGCAGCAGTTTGCGGACTCCTGGCCGACATTTAACTCCACTTCATACGCATTCAGATCTCCAATGGTAACACAGTCAAGGTTTCTTGTGACAGTACTTTACACCAATCTGTGGAAGGTGTACAACGGACTGTTCACTGGAGACCACCGAACGACTAAACTCATTAACTCAACAAAAATCCAAGTGACAAAACCGCACTGTAGAAAGCTATGAATCTAAAATTAACAGGTGATTCTTCGGTTTCTCCCGGCGTACTGTTTTTGCCAGTCCACAGTCCCCAGCGGGCCTACTGGACACTTATCAGGAGGCAGTACATTCGTGGACATTGTAATTGAAGAAACTTTAACGTCACATTTTCCTTCTCTAACCAATATGGCAAATTAATTATATAAACACATGAAAACAGAAGAAGTCATGAAAACAAGAGTTCACGAAGGATTGCTACGGTAGCAAATGAAATGTAAGTTGCCTAGCTGGACACATACGGTGTTGCTGTCAAATGAGTAGTATCGCTCCCCCTCGGTGGAAATGGGGCCCTGGGTGCACCTGTTTGCATGTGCATCGTTAGCCGGGAGACACGCAACTGCGCAGTTCTCCAGAAGCCTTGACCTACACGGAGAATGGCGGTACGGAGTAAAGATCGATGGTGCTGTCACAAGAACCTGCACCGTGGTGCTCGATACGGGCGAGGTCAGTGCCGCCAGCACCGACTAGAAAGCACAGAGGGACCCACGGTATAATGAAGGACGGGAGAAAAATTTGTGCTTTAAGTCCTGTCTGCGACAAGGCCGTTAGAAACGGAGCGCAAGCTTGGATTGGAGAAGAATAGGGAAGGCAACTTGGGATGTCCTTTCTAAAGAAAGCAACCCGGAACTTGCATTGAGGGCTTTAGGGAAACAACAGAAAACCTAAATCTGGATGGCCAAACGAAGATCTGAGCCGCCGTCTTTGCGACAGCGAGTCCAGTGTCTTTCCACTGCGCCACTTCGCTCTGTACGGTGGAACAGTACCTGCCTTCCATTTACTTTTCTCGTCAACAGCTGCGTCTTCTGTGTACAGACTGCATGAAAAAGTAGTGGGAGGCGGCCTTAGACACCCTACCTCGCTTGGCGAGGGATAGAGTAGAAAAAGATACCAGCTCATTTATATAACCTCTAGTTAACACCCGGTGTTGACCGGGGTTTGTTTATTCCAATCTTCTATTAGTCAGTCTTATTCTTCCCCATCTCTCTCTGTCCCTCTGATACTCTCCCTCTCTTTGCCCATCTCCTATTCCCTCTATCTGTCCATCACCTTCTCCCTGCCTCTCTGTCTCTCATTCTCCCAGCCTCTCTTTGAGAGGTAGGTAATTCTTATACCCACAGTGCTTCTTTCCATGCAACAAGTGATACGTGAACCATGTTTGATTGAAACTGATGCCGTGGTTTGGGAGGAGATGTGGAACATAATTTTTTTTTATAATATGTATGATGATGATTGATCTGTGAGGCGCTTAACTGCGCGGTCATCAGCGCCCGTGCGAAGTCCCAGATTTTACCCGGTCCAGTTTTCACACAATCCAATCTAGCCATTGTCACGAATGATGATGATATTGATGATGATGATGATGATGATGATGAAGAAAAAGAAATGACGAGGGCAACACAAACACCCAGCCCCGGGCAGAGAAAATCCCCAATCCGGCCGGGAATCTAACCAGGGACACCGTGATATATGTGTGGATTTCATCATTCACTTTTTCTTTGTTTTTTTTTAACAACCCAGTGAAAATTAAAAAATTACCAAGCGGTGACATTAATCTCACGTGTCCCGGACACAAATTTACTTCCGATGGACCGAGAGCTGGAATGAAGGAAATTTCTTTTGTTGCGTTAGTCCCTTTAGTATTAGTGTACGACAGTTTGTAGTGTTTTCTGGTCGGACTTGGCTGAAGTATGTCCGTCTGGTCGAAGTCTATACTTCAGATACGAGTTAAACAGGTTTTTTTTCCAAATTTCAGTGGCAAGCATCCAGTCCTCAACGAGTTCAGAGACTGCAGTAAATTCCGTATCTGTCTAGCTTTTCTATTCGAATTAACTCTAGCCGGTTCGTCGCTTTTCTCTCACCGATCTCTCAATCCTCATCCTCTTCAGACGCCCACTGCCATTAATGACATCCGTACAAGCGGACAGTAAAATAGTTCTTGTCAGGTTACCTTCCATTAGGAACATGGGTGCACTCAGCGACTGTGATCTGATTTATAAGTTATAGAGCGCAGCAATCAGTCGTCCTTTTTATCTGTAAGTTTTATTTGGCAAATCCAGATTTCGGCTAGTGCCTAGCCATTATGAGTGCACTATTTTCTAGTCTCGAAACATGCCAATTCCCTATTGTTCTGGCGTCAGTCTCACAGTTCTTTATAGTACTATTCAAAGAACTGACTGACGCCCGAATAACAGGGAACTGACATGCATTGAGACTAGAAAATAGTGCACTGATAATGGCTAGGCACTAGCCGAAATCTGGATTTGCCAAATAAAACCTGCAGAAAAAAGGACGACTGACTGCTGCGCTCTATAATTTATAATTCTTGTTGCTCATTTGTGAAATACACTGAGTGTGGTGTACCTGGACATATATTCGTTTCACAGCAGTGTTCATTAATGTGCGCTAACCTACAGTCAGGATATATCGTCCAAAGGAAAAGTGTGAAATTCTCACGTGCGTGAACGGAGCTTACATGTCACATACAAAGATTGGACAAAAGCATGGTGACACTGTGGGAAACGCATGCTCGAAAATAGATGCAGATGCCTGCAGGTGGTGCTGTTGTATTTGATCTCGAAGGGCACCTGAGCAATGCCCTCAATGTTTTGCAAGTTTCAGTTGTGATCAGAAGGTTGCTCATTTTAGCTCACTTCTGCAGGAATAATGGTATAAAATTCCCTCGAAAACCTTACAGGACCGGTATTTATCCACTCCGAGAAGGTGTGTTATAAATCTTTTGTTCAACCCCTGTATGCCAATTGTAGTAGCAAGACACCAGCACGTAGAACATTTCAACACTAACTAGCTTAAAAGTAATAGCCAGAATAGAAGGCAGATCGCAGAGATTTACGTATTACATTTGCATTAATTATTATACATACTCCACTAGTCACTGTATAGTGTGTGACACAGGGCACGTCGGACCACTATTAGCCACTCCATTTGTTTCGTTCTTGAGAGAGAAATATGTATTTGTATGTCTACGCACTCTCTTTACTTTGGTACTCGATGGTGGCAAAGGAATCGTTTTACAGTCTATCGAAGACTGATACTTTATCAGTTGCCTTTTTGTGATAAGAATTTTTCTTTATTCCAGTGTTTACATTAACGTTTTACAAACATCTGACACTACCATTTTGACTGAACCGTTTGATTACAACCCTGGCAGCATGTCTCTTAATTTATCCAGTACCTTCGGTCAGCCCGATTTGGTGGCGATGTCCAATACGTGATACTGAAGTAGGATTTTTTTCTTTTAAATTATTGTTCTTCGGACATAACCCATACAGGCGGTTACTATGTCTTTTAGCTAAGCATTGTGCTGTGTGCGTCTTGTATAATATATTATGTAGTTGAAGCTTCGTCTGTATCTTTGACGCTGTACTAGGCAGTCTGCATAGAGTTATACCGTTTGTCGCTAACAAGGTTTCCATGTTCGATGGTAGTTCCACATCCTGCAGTAATTTCCTGGCCTTACGCCATCTTCAGGGGCAACCGAAGAAAATGTGACTGAGGACTTCTTCGAGACCGCTGTAACATTAGGTAGATAGGACCATATTCAGACGATGCCGATGCTGGCGGATCTTCAGTGACTGAATGTAAGGGGAAGAAGGGAGTATTGTCACAGTAAAGTTCCTGCTGCAATTAATCTTTTTTATATCTAAGATGTTTTGACAGTTTAGGGACCACTCGTGCATAATCTCTTCACTTACTACCGTTTGACAGGTGTAGCTTGTCATCTCACTGGTACGTAATTCGGATCCTGGTGGTACAGAGGAAGCGGTAACGTGGAGTTTGTCATATTTCACTGATCCGGAGTACACGGTTTCTCTAGTCCAATCATCGACTTTTTCATTCCCCTTTTTCATTCCCTATGAGCCTTCACTCGGAATATGATGATTCTGTTTTGGCTTGTAAGTTCTAGTGTTCAGTGCTGCTTCTAAGACGCGGTACACAAGATAATCGTTTGTGTTGTTCTCCCGGTGATACTTCAACAGCATCAGCGCCAATCGTTATTCTGACTATATTACAGTCATCTCCTCCGACAGTCATTTTGCGTGACTGAGGCGCTCCAGGATTGCTGAGTGTTCAGCAGTAAGGTTAGATGCTACTGCTGGAAGCTTAAATCTGCCTTCCCGAAGCGTCACAATATCGAGGTATGCTCTACTTATCCCGTCGGACGGAAACCTCCCGAGATCATATTTTGCTGCAGACTATAGCATCATTAGAAACAAACTGAGAGTGTTTACTCCTGTATGCGAACGGTCCTTTCATGTTTCTCTGGGGCACTTAAAACGTTATCTTAACGTACGACATTCACCGCCCGATATAAAGTATTGGGTGCTCCACGGGAAGTGATTCTCGTGCTGCTTCTCAGGGAAAACTGCACTAAGGTTCTATGCCACTCCAGTTCTCTACCAGATACTACTCACTTATCCACCTGCAGAGAGCGTCTTGAACAGTCGACGTTAAGAGGGTGGACGCGTATTATGTGACAGTCTTTTCAGATCCCGCGACTTATGATATTCGTACATACGATAGATGCCTTTCCGCTAGGAGCTGACTGGATATTTTTCAATGGAAAACAACTCATAAAAGCTGCATAGTCAAATCTTGACAAAAAATTTCAGAGTGGGGCAGTGTCGAGTTGTTGAGGGTTGTCCAGACTTTTTTTTATTATTGTGAATTTCACCTCTAGTCCAGTCTTGAATCTGTGAAGAATATTAAATTACGCCGTTGTTTGGATTCTATACCACAGGGTGACAGTTATTGATGAAACATGTTAATGTCACTTCAGATATACCTGTCATCACCGGTGAAGATGTGGCGCAGACGAATGGCGCAATTCTGCATGACCCGCCGAAGTGTCGTAACACCGATGCCGTCGATGACCCCCATGAATGGCTATTTTCAGCTCAGCAATGGTTTTTGGGTTACTGTTGTATACCTTGTCTTTAATATAGCCCCATAAAAAGATTCTCATCTCGTCTGATCCGGAGAATATGACTGCCAATCGAGAAGGAACGTTGGGAAAACGACATTGTTTGTTACGTCAGGTAACATGATGCAACCGGACGCCGCTGCTGGTCATAATTATCTTACACGATCTTGGCGCAAAGGTTAAAAAGTAGCTCGTAAGACAGAGAAATATAAACTAAAAATATATAGTAGCCTTTGACTAAAAGATTAGTGACTTACAACTAAAATCAATCGTGTCGTATAAAACCCTGTGAGTAACAACTCGTCGGAATGTGATGTGACTCAGTTTACGTTCTAGATCTCCTGCATCTCCTCAATGGAGACTGTGAAGATACAAGTTAAACTAATGCCAACTTACAATGAGATCAATGATTAATCATTCCATCGACATATTATTCGTAAATGAAGAAGGAACAAATTCATGATAGAAAGAAGAGTGCCCTCTTCTTACACTTACTACGATTTAGTTAATACAGATGCTCATGCAGAACTCATCTACAGGGCTCTTTTATCTCACGCAGACAATAAACGTATACGTTTCACTTGTTTACCTGTGTTGCGCATTTGGCGGTAAAGAGGCAAGAGCAGATGACAAGTAGTTATTGCCTTAGGCGAGAGGTAGCGCTTGAGTCGGCTGTCGGCAGAGGCATCTAGGAGGTGACGTAGAAACTTCGTATCGATTCCCCCACCTCCTTCCTTGTGACCACCCGGGCGCTCAGAGCAGCAGTGTTTGAGTGGCAGTGAGGGAGAAAGCATTGGTGTACGCTTCAACAGTCTGTTCACCTGCGCCAGTTGTTATGACCCGCTGCAGACGTGTGATACATCAAGACAAGAAATTTCGTCCGCACGCGAAACATAGGAGCATCTCAGTAAGGCACTTTCTGCAACCGTATTTGCTGTATAACGCGATAAGCGCGCGCTTATTAGTGCTTCCGAAAAATGTCCGCCGGAAAATATTTCTTTGTTTGTAAAAGGGGATTTTTACCTGTGATGTTCTTGTAGATTAATTTCATTGTGATAAAAAATTAGCAAAGCCGAGAGCAACCTAGTTCCAGGGAGACAAAAGGAGATTGTTTTCGATTTATTTCTTATGGATACGAATCATCCCACCTGCTTCATCAAGAAATTGCAAAGAAACGTTATATATCTTTTATAGCCTTTTCTTTGTCGTTAGCTTTAAGACCCGTTACTATATGTAAGATAATGAGCAAAATAATTGTGACGTAGTTTGCCGACTGGACATCTGGGAATTCGGGGTTTCTTATGAGATCCTAAGTTGTTTGTGTTGGATTCGTTGAAAATTACAGCGTGTGAGAGGTAATGCTGTTCAAAGGACAATTCCTGTTTGCCATAGATGTATTCGACGCTATGTTAAATAGCACTCAAATGCTCCAACAATAAAATCTTAGTGGATATTAACTTTGATGTCGCAGTTGCATGCCGGGCCTGCGCAGGACGAACAGATAGTGCCGGTTGGAAAATACCCGGCTCTCGGAAAGAAGTGAGAGCTTATTTTTTTCAAGTGCTATACATTCGCTTACAGAAATAACATTTATTGAAGTACTACGCTCGATGACAGTGTAATAACTTACAGTATTACTAACAATGACGTTAGTTAGGTATGTTATATGGTAACTACTACTTACAGCCATAAGCGGTAATTTCCGTGTTTAATGTTCTAATCCGTTTTATGTTTTGCAGTAACAATCGATACTTAAGAAGGGTGTGAAATTCACGCTCGTTTTTTAATAAGGGTGCAATACCAATGTAAATTTATTAGTTAATGTAACAATTTAAAAGTGCTAAGAAAGAGAAGCTAAATAGCCCAAGAATAAAATCGCTTGATATCGAGAAAGTATCTGGCCGGTTTGATAGTTTGAACTACTCAACTACGTAGCAGAAAGCTATTTATAACGTAAAATCACAACAAGGTATCTGGAAAATTTCTATACCGCGTCTCACATTCAACAAAGTTACTGTTATAATTTAATGCTTATCTATGTTCGAAGCTTACTTAGTATTCTACGCAGTAGCTAGGCGCAACAGACGTATCAAAACAATGTACACTACAGTATAATAAAACTGAGAGCTCCTATCACGCCCAAACTAAAAATATGAAAGAAAAACAAAACAAAATATCCTTGACTGAACCCTGGACACGAAGCAAAACCAGTGTTTCGACCGCTCATTAATGCACCATTTATAAGTTTTCAATAAAGTATTCCTCTTTCCTACGAGAATAAAATGAATAGATTCACGAGTTGCGAGACAGTCGCAGCAAGTTCATATCATCCAGGAGGATATTTACATGTTTTTTATACCAGTTACGGACCACAACATATTTATAAATCAGATTATTAATTTCAACCGGTCATGGGCATCTTCAGACCTAAGTAGACTCAGTACGCAAATCATATCAACTCGGCATATGTAACAATGGTACGGTCATACCATTAGCCTAAAAAGCTTCGTTGCTCTTAAAAAAATTAAGTACCACATTGATAGTTGTTACATACATGCTGCCACTGTGAAGAAACTATGGAGGCTGCTGGGCGGTGCAGCCGTGAGTCGTCTTCAGAGGACAGCGCGTTACAACTATGTATGTGGTACTAATGATAAGAACACGACGAAACTAGTTTGCCTACTGGTTGTCTCACTTTTACATACGCCGGCTTGATATGATGAGCATACTGTCTACTCGAGCCTGAAGACGGTCATTACTGACTGAAATTAATTACCTGATCTTTAAACTCACTTTTTCGACGTCGCGCAGTAATTTCGATAGTGCATTCTGCCTTGATCACAACTGAGCTAGTATTTTGTACTTTGCCTAGTGAAGTCGAAGAATTATAGTGTGATGTTAGCGCCTTCGAATTAATAAAGAAATTGGCAGTCTCCCAAAACACATTTCCTAGCAAACAGTAAAAAGATACACATCAAATACACTGTATTTTTTTAGACATACCCAGATTATGATATGAGGAAACGTTGTTAAATCTCCCACAAAGACTAGAACTTCAATTTTCGATCCTACATTTGTATAAAAAAACTAACATGAATCTCCTGCCCGTAAATTTGTGGCCTATTACAAATTAAGTAAGGTTCTCGATCATGCATTGAAAACGACCAAGCGAGTCGTAAAACATCCACAGAGCCCTTGACTCACGATCAAGACGGAACGGCTTACTAATTTAGAATGGTATTAAGTGTATCATAAAAGTACATGACTTACAGTTCCAGATCAACGAAAGGTCCTTATGTTGACACCAACGTGCAGGCAATTGTCAGGCTTTCATAGGCTCCCTTCCATTCCCAGAAAGGTTTCCACTCACAACAAATGTTGTATCGAATACATTTCAGAGTTGGACCATGTTTGCCAGAAAGTCTGAGTTCTGAAAGAAAACCGTTAAATATCGGTTACAAAATAAAAAGTCCAAATCTGAAGGCTGTCAGTTTAACTAAATACCTAGGATTTACAAATACTTAAATTGGAACGACCACACAGATAATGTTATGCGGATGCCAAACCAAAGATTTCGTTTTATTGCAAAACAGCTGGAAGATACAACAGGTCTACTAAAGAAACTGCCTACACTTTGCTTGTTTGTCCCCTACACGAGTTTGCTGTGCGGCGCAGTATGGGGTTTTCACCAGATGTGATTGACAGTGGACATCGAAGAAGGGTAGCCCGTTCTGTATTATCGCGAAATATTGGAATGTCACAGATGTGATAAACGATTTGGGGTGACAGTCATTAAAACAAAGGCGTCTTTCGTTGCGGCGAGATCTTTTCCCGAACTATAATCACCAACTTTCTCCTCTGAATGCAAAAATATTTTGCTGACGCCACACAACATAGAGCTGTGTGTGTCATTTCATAGTTCACATTCGGGCACTTTGCGCTACAGAACGTTTGGAAGACGATAATTTATACTTTCTTTTCTCGTGGATGTGAGGCTCCCGAGAATTTTCTGGTGCTTGATGGTGTTTCATTGTGAAAGAACACTACGTGTGAATGAATGAGATCTAGACACGACCGGTTACAGTCGACATGGCAAAGAAATAGAACGTGAAGAAGCGCCGATTCGCTAGGAACTAATAGCGCAGAAGTTGCTAAGCAGTTCGTGTACATAAAACTTGTGAAACGAAATGAGTCCAAACGCTCTAATCACGCTTGGGAGAAGCTAGGTGTAAACTCTACTGTGAACTTTTTATTCATGTCCTATGGTCTACCAGTCCCCCAAAGCAAATTTCGAAATATTTACAAAGCAAACCCATACATAGAACACATAATGTATGAAGATCGAAAATCCTCAGCTCGTGCATATGTTGTCACCAAATTTTTGAAGAGTGTGTGGCTAATGTCAGGTATTACGTAACCATTCACCATGCTAGCAAGCGACCATGTGAAACAGCTTTTGTTGGCACCACTGACACTTTCACGGTTTTTATTGTCGTAAACAACTTGCTAATGAATTGCTACATAGTAATTATAAACTCTTAACTATGTACCACACGGTCAAGAACATACGAAACTCTATTACATGTCACATACACCAGGCGATCTGATTATATCAAGTTTGGAATGTTCTCTCGTGTAATGAAACAAAGACAAATATTTGTTGAGCTATGTGCGATTCTTGAAGTCTCCATTTAGATTTTACGCCAGATGTTTTATCGATTGCCATACGTCTTTAGTGACATGCTAAATTATATTTCCTCCCTTTCCTTCATTGCTTCTTGATAAATGAAGGTCTCAAGAAACTAGGAGTAAAAGTGTTTAGTCCCTTTGCGTCAACAGTGAAACAAACTGCGTCAACAGTGAAACAAACGTGACATTGTTCATTGTTAGAACGCATTGTAGAAAATCAAGAAAAGCAAGACAGTATCGAGATAATTATTTCACCAAGTAGATGCTAAGCATGCTATAATCTATTAGGGTCTTTTTTTTTTTTTTTTTTTTGATAATATATCGACTGGCAATATTCTTTGGAACGAATCTTGCCGGCACTGAAGCGAAAGATAAAACGTAATTTTTCCCCGCTCAGTTCCTGTAAGATACTCCCTATAACGCAATTGAGTTCACAGAATTGCTCCTTTATAGCGACAAGGGGAGTATAATGAAATATACATTCCATTCTACTGTAAGCAGTGTTACTCTTACGTAAGTCAGTGCTTCCAGATAAACTAGCAACTTGGAAACCAGAGTGGAGTAGTTATTTGTTAACGGATATTTCTTCCAGCAATATGCAATGTGACGCCAATCTTAAAACGAATTACCAATATTAACAATAAATTAAAAGTTATCTATGAGCGTGTATTACCTCATTTGAACGCTGTCGGAGTCGTCCCGTGTACCGTCGACAAAGGTAACTTTGATTTTCAGCTAAACTGAATTGAGCGATTAAGTCATAACAGTCTCGCATCGCTATTAAGCCACCAGAGAGATTAGCTAATATGCGTCGCAAACGATATATCTCACTGCCCTCGTGATTAAGATTTCTTCATAGCATATTTTGTCTTTTCGCCGGTGTGTACGGCGACAACTGAAATATTTTTTTATTTTCAGTAGTGGGCATCGACAGTCGTCTGCCATTCTATTGACTGCAGCTGCACTGTTGTAATCGGCTTCTTGGTAATAGTAGACCGGCCGATGGTTTCCTCACATATTACTACTAACACTAAGTAAGTTTCTTCACGTGTATTGCGAATAGGTGGGTTTCCTCTCATATTCCGAACATTAAAATTCTGTTCTTCCTTGATCAAATTGATGGATTGTTGACCTTTCAGTAAATATTCCCGTTATGTCTTGTACAGTTTATATATGGTCTTCGCAGTTGTCTGCAATAGGGAATTATTTAAAAGGCTTTTTTTAGAAGCTTCACAGCATTTACCAATCTTGTTGTAAAAGTGAAGGTGGAACACACATATGGAGAGACATTTCTGTGGAGCCTGGGACTCTAGGCTTGGATAAGCAGCTTTTTGCCGGACTTATAGGGAACACTAAGAATTTGTTTCCTGTTTACCAGCATATCCAGCGTGCTGTAGAGTCCGACGTGTTGCTAGGAATTAGTTGTAATATCTGTTGAAAGGTTAAAAAAGTCCAACCAGTCACTCTTTTATGATAACTTATTTTGGCCTTACCAATTTTATGCTGGTTTGCCAAGCTTCAATTGGATGTAGGTTCAATTGGAATGTAACAGTCTGGTTGTGAGTTGCCGAAGCAAAAAAAAAACTGGTTGATGTGTAGGGTAGCCCGAGGTCTAGGTAGGTTGTTATGTAACAGTTTGGGTGTGAGCTGTTGAAGCCAACAAATGTGAAAGTAAAGAAAACTTAACTGATGTAGTCTAGGTCCTGCAGAAATGTCAACATCTTCCATCTTTGCACAGGTGTCACTCCACACAACTGTAACAAATTCGTAAAAAGTGATTCCCTTCTACGTTGCCGCGAATTTTGGCAGAAGTTCCTGGTCGCATGCGCTAACTAACGCAGTATTCGCCATTTTGCCTACGTTCTCATTTATCTAAGGCATGAAATTTAAATTATTATGCGCGGAGTGCATGTTGTAAAGTTTCTTTGTATTTTCTGTTTTAAAACTACTGCTTTTCGTTTCACAGTTATTGGTTATTTACGAGTTACGTGATGTTTGCGATGTGTTCTGGTGATGACTTTACAAACACGTCTCGAACATCACACCTAAAAATGATAGAAAAACGCGCTTGATAATGGAAATTATTTCCCGAAACGCGTCGTGCGATAAATAAAGGGAAATAAGTGAAATGTATTCGCGGTATGGACTACCATCGGCTGTGTAATGGACAACAGACAATGAAAATCTGTGTCGGATAGGGACTCGAACCGGATTTCTTTCTTATCACGAGCGGTCGCTTTACCACTTCCACATGCCTTCAGCCATGTGTCTGCAATCTGTACTCGTACATCCTTTATGTGTATTCCATTCCCATACAGGGGAGACATTTTACTTCAAAGTCGCATGCCCGGCGTCGGCGGATAAGTAAGATTTTTCAGTGCCTATATTGTTCCGAACACGCGTGCTTGTCAGAAGGAACTCCGCGTCGTAATTCGGAATAATGCAGTGCTCTGCCAAACTCTTAAAGCAGTATCGTATCTCCCATTTCATCTTCATGTACATTCTCTTCCATTTCCATAACATTGTCCTCAAGTACATCGCCCTTGTACAGACCCTCTATATACTCCTTCCACCTTTCTGCTTTCCCTTCTTTGCTTGGGACTGGGTTTCTATATGCGCTCTTGATATTCATACAAGTGGCTCTCTTTTCTTCAAAGGTCTCTTTAATTTTCCTGTAGGCAGTATCTATCTTATCCCTAATGAGATAAGCCTCTACATCCGTCCTCTAGCCATCCCTGCTTAGCCATTTTGTGCTTCCTGTCGATCTCATTTTTGAGACGTTTGTATTCCTTTTTGCCTGCTTCATTTATTGCATTTTTATATTTTCTCCTTTCATCAATTAAATTCAATATTCTTCTGTTACCCAAGGATTTCTACTAGCGTCGTAATTCGCATAAAGCGAAATCGTGAATGGCAGCAGGAAATGATATTTTATGGCGAACAATATCATTTTAGGGAAACTTTTAAATCCTGATTAGTCTGCGAGAGCCGAAGGGAAGCGATAGCTAGTTTGTCGAAGTGAAAGACGACAGTTTGTATACCAGATCTCGCCACAAACATGGTGCTTTGTGCGAATTCGAGAGGAAAGTGATACGGATAGGAGTAGGGAGAGGAACTGGTGATGGGTGAGTGGCTTGCTCGAGAAGCGGAGAGGCCGGGTCACGTGACCGATGCGTGCTCGCCCACTTGTTGGGCGGCTGCTGCTGCTGCTGCTGCTGCGATAAGGCCCCACGAGGCTCAGCCGGATGCGGCATGCGGCAGCTTCCGGCGGGGAGCGCCCGTGGCTGCGAACGCGGCTGGATCTACGCCTTACCTGCCCTGCCGGCACACACGAAAGCTCTCCTGCACAGAATGCGCCGCCTCAAGATCACTTCCTGCGATGCCTGCAGATAACGCTCTTTGCTGCAGATGCAGGAACCTAGACTGAGGTGATAAGTCATGGGTAGCGATAGGCACATACACAGATGGCGGTGGTATCGCGTACACTAGGTATAAAAAGGCATTGCATTGGTGGAGCTGTTGTTTGTACCCGGATGATTCATTGTAACGGTTTGCGACGTGTTTGTGGCCGGACGACAGAAACGGACTTTGGACGCGGAATGGTGATTGGTGCGAGACGCATAGAACATCCCACTTCAGAAATCGTTAGGGAATTCAATATTGCGCGATCCACGTTGCGGATCGAGATCAGCGGCGTTGGCTTAGAGTTGTCAGTAAATAAATGTCGTGTGACTAGGGCCTCCCGTCGGGTAGACCATTCGCCGGGTACGAGTCTTTCGATTTGACGGCACTTAGGTGACTTGCGCGTCGATGCGGATGAAATGATGATGATTAGGACAACACAACACCCAGTCCCAGAGCGGACAAAATCTCCGACCCAGCCATTCTGTCACGCTGACCACTCAGCTACTGGGGGCGGACAGTTGTCAGTGCTAACAGACAAGCAACACTGCGTCAAATAATCGCAGAAATCAATGCGGATCGGACGAGGTGTGGCAAAATTTTGCATAATGGGCTGTGGCAGCAGACGACCGACGCGAGTGCCTTTGTTCAGCACGACATCGCCAGCAGCGGCTCTCCAGGGCTCGTGACCAAATCTTTGGACCCTAGAAGAATGGAGTAACGTGGGCTGGTCAGATGACTCCCTATTTCAGTTGGTAAGAGTTGATGGTGTGGCTCAGTTGGCGCAGAATCCACGAAGCCATGGATCCAAATCGTTAACAAGGCAATATGCAAGCTGGTGGTGCGTCCATAATGGTGTGGTCTGGGGTTACGTGCAATGGACTGGGTCCTCAAGATGTTAGCTTACTTGAAGACTATTTGCAGCCATTCGTGGACGTCAAACTACCAGATAACGATGAAATTTTTGTTGGTTACAAAGCGCCATGTCACCAGGCCACAATTTTTCGTGATTGGTTTGAAGAAGATTCTGGAAAATTCGAGCAAATGGTTTGGACACCCAGATCGCCCGACATGAATCCCATCCAACATTTGTGGGACATAAGCGAGAGGGCAATTCGTGCACAAAATCCTGCACCTACAACACTTTTGCAATTTTGGACTGCTGTAGAAGCAGTGTGGCTCAGTATTTCTGCAGGGGCTTCCAAATACTTGTTGAGTCCATGTCACGTCGAAAATGGTTCCAATGGCTCTGAGCACAATGGGACTTAACATCTGAGGTCATCAGTCCTCTATGACTTAGAACTACTTCAACCTAACTAACCTAAGGACATCACACACATCCATGCCCGAAGCAGGATTCGAACCCGCGACCGTAGCGGTCGCGCGGTTCCAGACTGTAGCGCCTAGGACCGCTCGGCCACCCCGGCCGGCCATGTCACGTCGAGTCGCAGCACTACGCCGGGCAGGAGGTAGTTTTGACACGATAGTTTTGACACGATATTAGAAAGTATCCCATGACTTTTGTCATCTCAGTGCATATAGTGTGGACACTAAAACACGGCAGTCGCCTACAAGCGTAAACAAACTGGAACTCACACCGCCCGAGGAGAGTGTTGTTAGTAGTGATGCCAGATGTCCCAATTTTTGCGGGATGCTCAGATTTTTAGGGGTGTCAAGATCCGTAACGCGCTAGTCTTACGCGGGACGCCAAAAGTTCCCACGTTTGGGCCCGGCTTACAATTCGAATCAATTCGAAGTATCTGGTAAAAATGTTGTTCCCGTCGGGTAGACCGTTCGCCAGGTGCAAGTCTTTAGATTTGACGCCACTTCGGCGACTTCCGCGTCGATGGGGATGAAATGATAATTAGTAGGACAACAATACCCAGTCCCTGAGCGGAGAAAATCTCCGTTTCAGCCAGGAATCGAAGCCGGGCCCTTGGGATTGACATACTGTCGCGCTGACCACTCAGCTACCGGGGTCAGACGAAATATCTGGTGATTCAAGAAGAAAGAATAGATTTCAGTTGTTTATTACAAGACAAACTAACAAACTACAAAACATATTGCACTTAGCACTGCATAAAAGAAGTTTCAAAGTTTTGACGCAGTTACGCTGTTGTTCGTATATAGCAACATGACGGCTGCACCAAGAGAGAAATCATTTTGTGTGTTAAAATTTGAGCAGTCAGCCCAATGTTCAAGTGCTACGTGCATTCCGCCGTCGATTCAACAACGGCTGTAAAAAAAAACTCTTTGAAATTGGTTGCATATGCAAAGGGAAGACCACTGGTTTGATGAAAATTTCGATCGTATTCGAGATGCGTTAACACGGAGGCCTCGGAAGTCCACAAGACTGGCAGGCCGGGAACTTCATTTTCCTCAGACAACGGTGTGGCGTGTTCAGAAACTAATCCTGCATATGAAGCCTTAAAAGTTTCAATTACTGCAGCCGTTGCGTCCCACTGACCATGACAGAAGGTACGAATTTTGCCTTTCATTTCTCCAGGATATGGCAGGGGACAGTTTTTCCGAACGTCATCATTTCGGACGAATCCCTGTTTCATCTATTGGCTAAAGTCAACCGCCATATTGTAAGAATTTTGGGGTAACGTTATCCTTGCGATGTCATTGAACGTGAGAGACTCGCCGAAAAAAGTGTTTTGTGTCATTTCCGTTCACAAAAATTAACTTTTGTGGAGGAAATGGAGACAGGAATGTCATGCCTGGATACGCTGCAAAATTGGTTGTTTCCTGAGATTCATGAAGATGCCACTGATTTAATTTTTTAAGTATGATTGCGCCCACGCCTCATTTTCACTTTGAGGTGTGTTACCTTAACAACGCCACCCTCAACGTTGGATTGGAAGAGGTGGACAACAAGATCTTGTTCATTGATTTTAGCCTCCCAGGTCATCAGACGTCTCACCTTGTCGTACATAAGAAAGTCTTTGGCCGATCTACTCTTCAAGAGCTGAGAAATCTAATTTTTGAAGCTGTCGATTCAGTAAACAGGAACCTGTTTATTCGTATGTGGAATGAAATTGAGCACCGTTTCGATGTTTCTCGAGCAACGCTTGTTGCAGATGTTGAGTGGATGGTCAGTGCGAGCATAAAACTTTGAACCTTCCTCTATCCAGTTACATGCGCAACGTTTTTCTTTCGTAGTTTGTAATAAAGAAGTGAAATCTGTTCTTTCTTTTTGAACCACCCTGCGTATTCGCTCAAAACTGGTCTATTACGTGAAAGTTCCAAAATGTATTTTTCTGAACGCGTGAATGGCGGTAACCAAGGAAGTTATAATACAGTGCGCCAGGCGGTCGCGATCAACTGATGAAACCGAGAGACGCTTCAGCGCATGCCGGCACTGCACGTTTCCAAAAAGGTCAGCCGCGTGGCTTCCATTGTTGTACGGTTATCGCCACACCGGTGTTTCCTGCGCCGTGTTTCTCCCCGCTGGCCCACTGACTGGCAGTGAATTCTCTCGGTATCTCCATTCCATGACGGTGGTCACCCCCCGGGCTGCACTACACTTTACCAGAATCTATTCTTTTGGAGTGCGACGTGTGTACTCTCGGCCAGAGGCAGACAGGAATAACTTGACAAAGACGAGTCTGTGTCTCCGTGTGTACTACACAAGTATCTGTAGACACGGTTCAAATGGCTATGGGACTTAACATCTGAGGTCATCAGTCCCCTAGAACTTAGAACTACTTAAACCTAACTAACCTAAGGACATCACACACATCCATGCCCGAGGCAGGATTCGAACCTGCGAACGTAGCGGTCGCGCGGTTCCAGACTGAAGCGCCTAGAACCGCTCGGCCACACCGGCCGGCTCCGTAGATATGTCTTCCAGCAATATTATCGATTTTCTGCACTATATTCTGAGCTAGATATATATCGGTGCCTGCAGAATGGTTGCACGGTCATCTTCAATACAGATTCTCTAAATTTACCCAACAGGGCATCGCTTCAGTTACGTCGACTTTCAAAGACTCCGGAGCATGTCTGTATATGGCCAATTTTGAGCGTAATGTCCTGCAGTGTTAATGGCATAAACTCAATCACTTGAAAATGGCATAAAAGGCCGCAACCTGGGTCGTAATTAAGTAAACAACAATAGTCAAATGACGTTGTGTTCATTTAAAAATTATTGTATGATTGTTGCTCAGCAACGTCAAAAACTCATTTGTGTTACACTTGCATTGCCGATGCCGACCTAAGAGCCTAGCTGCGCATCTCTGAATTTGTTCAACTTCAGTTGTCGTACCTGCTTGAGATTGAGATTGCGGAGCTATAGAGTAGGTCGCACTAGTGCCTCGTATGTGATTTATAGCTGCACTACACTTTACCAGAATCCTTTCAACAAACAAACCCTTCCATTTGCTGCATTAATACTGATTTTATGTGATCGTCCCATTTCATATTCGTGCGTAAACCACTTAGACATTAAAGCGATAGATGTCTTGGGGTAGCTAACTCCTAATATCGTGTCGAACTTCCTTTTGCCCAGCGTAGTGCACCAGCTCGACGTGGCAGGGATTCAACAAGTCGTTGGAAGTCCCCTGCAGAAATACACTTAGCCATGCTGCCTCTTTAGCCGTCCATAATTGCCAAAGCATTGCCGGTGCAGAATTTTGTGCACGAACTGACCTCTCGCTTATGTCGTATAATTGTTGGGCGGGATTCATGTCGAGCTATCTGGGCGACCGAATCATTCGCTCGAACTGTTCAGAATGATCTTCAAACCAATCGTGAACAACTGTGGATCGGTGACACGTCGCATTGTCATCTATAACATGAAGTCCAACAGTGGCTGCAGATGGTCTCCAAGTCGCCTAACATAACCATTCCCAGTCAGTGGTCGGTTCTGTTGGACAGAGGATCCAGTCCATTCCGTGTAAACCATTATGGAGCCGCCATCAGCCTGCAGAGTGTCTTGTTTACTCGCAGCTTGGATGGCTTCGTGAGGTCTGCGCCACAGTCGAATCCTACCATCAACTGAAATCGGGAGTCATGTGACCAGACCACGGTATTCACTCGTCTAGGGCCACCCGATATAGTCATGATCGCAGGAGAGGCGCTGCGGGCGATGGCGTGCTGTTAGGAAAGGTACTCGCATTGGTCATCTTCTGCCACAGCCCATTAACGCCAAATTTCGCCGCACTGTCGTAACGGATACGTTCGTCTTGAGTCCCAAAATATTTCTGCGATCGTCTCACGCACTCTCGCTTGTTTGGTAGCACTAGCAACTATACGCAAACGCCGCTGCTCTCTGCTGTTAAGTGAGGGCCTTTAGCCAGTGCGTTGTCCGTGGTGAGAGCTAATGGCTGAAATTTTGTATTCTCGGCATACTATTGACTCTGTGGATCTCGGAATATCGAATTCACCAACGATTTCGAAATGTAATGTACTATGCGCTTAGCTCCATTAACCATCGGCGTCCAAAGTCTGTTAAATCTCGTCGTGCGGCCGTAACATGTCGGAAACCCGTTCACATGAATTACCTGAGCACAAATGAGAGCTCCACCAGTGCACTGCCCTTTTATACCTTGTATACGCAATACTGCCGACATCTGTATGCATATTGCTGTCCCATGACTTTGTCACCTCAGTGTATGATAACACAGACCCAACATGTTCACCAGTAGTCGTGTACCCAGATTCTTTCTCTCTCTTATAGGCATTAGCTTACATTTATCCACATTAAAAGGGAGCTGCCATTCATTAAAAACTCAAAAGAAACGTTGTTATTCTGTACTTCAAAATCCAAATATAGCAATTAAAGCTGTGCAGTGCGGCGAAAGATAAAACCTAATAATTCCTCACGGTAGAGGACCAGCTGGAGCTTTTGCAGTTCCTACATCACATTCAACTGTATTACGTTCCAGGCGAACGTTTGCTTCAGTAAATATTGCCGCTTAGTTTCCTCCAACTAGTCCTAATTCTTCTTCAACGACAATTTTGGCGATCTTTCTTACTTCGTCGGCTCAGTAGCCTCACAAAGATTCTTTGAGTTTCGCGTTGTTAATGTCACCATAGGCCAAACGATAGTGATTTAGCCATTAGTTACTATATTGACACCCGTTGTCATTGTGGCAATTCCGTCTTTATTTTAACCCTATTTTAATTATTTGTTTCAAGTTTCTGCTACCAGTCACTTTCTATTTTATGTTTAATATAACATAATGCAACGCATTTCGAACATGTTCTGTTCATCTTCAAGCGTTTATACATACATACATACATACATACATACATACATAGAGAAATGTTACTTGAAAATAAACATTCTTAAACTAGATTAATCTAGAACACTTTGTATTTTACTGTAGCTGCTGGTGTGGCATTTGGGGGAAAGGAGGGGAGCAGTGTATATCTAGAAATCGAAGTCAGTGATGTCTTCTGCTGGTTTTCTTCTTTGTTGTTGACTATGTATATCACAGCTTGTATCAGATGCAGATAGATTTGCGTCCGTTGTGTGTTACGAAAATAGTGTAAAGGCTTTTATATGACAGTTGATCACTCACAATTACATCATTTGTCATATAAAAGCCTTTCACACTATTTTCGTAACACATAACGGACGCAAATCTATCTGCATCCGATACAGGCTGTGATATACATAGTCAACAACAAAGAAGAAAACCAGCAGAAGACATCACTGACTTCGATTTCTAGATATACACTGCCCCCCCCCCCTCCTACCCCCCAAATGCCACACCAGCAGCTACAGTAAAAAAACAATGTTGTAGATTAATCTAGTTTAAGACTGTTTATTTTTAAGTAACATTTCTCTATGTATGTATGTATGTATAAACGCTTGGAGATGAACAGAACATGTTCGAAACGCGGTGCATTATGTTAGATTAAGCATAAAATAAAAAGTGACTGGTAGCAGAAACTTGAAACAAATAATTATCTCACACAGTCACGGTTCACAAACATAGCCATTATGGCTGAAAATCACCCTATTTTCAACTGGAGTAAAAGCCGCAAATTGTCACTGCACTAAATAGATATGTAATTGTCAGATAACTAAGAAATTAAGATTTTTCTGAATGCCTATACAAATTTAGTTTCGGTAAAGAAGAATCTCTTTCTTTCTGCGAATGACTAATTAATTGATTAGAGCATCCGCGGTTATTTATGATAATTGGAGGACTAATCTTGCAGTTCTTACGTACAGCTGCGTTCTCGCAGATCCTAAACACCCTTCCTCAGGTGCCATTGGCTTTGGCAGTTGCAAGAGTTTACTCAGTACTGCGCTCTTCCGCTACGTCAGAACTAAGACTTATCGCTTTCCTTGCCAAAGCTTCCTCCCAGACAAAGCCTTCCATGTCGACCCGATAATATGCTCTGTGCAAGCTTCTCCTCTCCTCCTTGATGAAACAGTTTCGCAGAGAAAGAAGTGCATCGAGAAGATCAAAGCTGAACTGCGGAAAGCACTCAGCAATATCGAAATCGCAGAGATTAAGATACCCAAAAGGGAATAGCCGTGACCGTTGCCTATAATTTTAATACTTGAAATATTACCGCTGAACTGTCTCCCACTGATGTTTTACCAAGTCTTACGTCTATACTGGAGGTAAATAAAACTATTGGTTGGAGTTTTAATGTGACTTAATTTTCCTGTTGTTGAAAATGTAGTGGTATTACGATTTACTTGTTGACAAAGTCATCGTAGCAGACAAAAAGAATGAGTATTATTAAAAAAGCAATTTGTGTTGATGGACACGTTCGTATAGAACTTAATAAACTTGAATGCTTTGTAGAAACTAACGTGAGGTGTTTCCAGTTGTAAAATGTGTTGAGAATCACATGTCTTGGGTTAACTGTACACCCAGCGATGCTCAGATTTCTCTGGAAAAAGTGTGTTCGAACCTGCCGTTGTTCAGAAGGGCCGTGAAAACTTTTGCTGGCTGTCACAGCCTTAGGTGGCTCATATCTTCAGCCACAAAGTGCGGAGCCTCACTATCGTAGCTTTCGGGAAAAACAGGTTTTTTCGTGTATTTTCTGAAGTTAACATACTGGCTAAGTTCAGTGCCGGCACCTTTAGTGCTGCATACGGGCTGTTGCGTGTCAACTTCACTTTTGTAATCAGGCAACCTTTTTTTTTTTCGGTCTCACTATGCTGAATCATGGATGCGGTCAAATTCCGCGTGTCTCGCAACCTGATGCATAATAATATTAACGTCGTGCAGCTAATAGTTTTGCGCAAGCGTTTTGACTTGCCCCGCCTTGCCGCCTTGTTGGTGAAGGCCGCTGTTTATTAATTCAAACAACTTGGCCGTGGGTCTGGGTAAACACCCATCCACACGTCTTGAAATATCGATTGCATGGAGTAAGTCGTACAATGATTAAAGTGATGATTGATGGCGCGTTTAACTCTTAAATACTAACTTAAAACGTGTGGGGTAAACCATCTGGACAGTCCGCTAGGCGTATAGAAACTGTAAAGAAACAGTTAAATGTTTCATGTAAAGTAATAAGTGATAAACGAGGAAACTGTCATTAAACTAACGGTACTAGAAACAAACTCCTTATGACTGGGTTGAGGTTTTCTGGTTACGGAGGCTGCAGCATGTTTATCTTGGACGGAGATACATTGACGGATGTAGAAGTGCCGTTAAGTCGTGCCCCACGGAAGTGTGTTGCACCATTGCTGTTCATGTTGTCTATTAATGACCTGGCAGACAATATCAATAAGTAAACTCAGAAATGTTGCTGATGATGCAGTTATCTGTAGTGAAGTAGTGCCTGAGAAGAGCCGCAAAGATATTAGTCACATCAGGACAAGATTTCAGAGTGATGCAAGCATTGGCAGCCGTTCTTTAAACTTTCAGAAACGTAAAACTGTGCACGTCACAAAACGACCATACTGAGTCATAACGGAAATCAGACAATTCTTATAGCTCAGTGTTACAGTTCAGGGAGATATGACACGGAATGATTACATAGGCTCAGATATAGGTGCAGCAGGTGGTAAACTTTTGTTAATTGGTAGGATACTGAGATAATGCGAACAGTCTGCACAAAAGAGTACTTACAAAACGCTCGGGCGGCCCATCCTATTGCTCAAGTATGTGGAACCACTATCAAATAGGATAAACAGGGGATAATGAACATCTACTCTTACAAAGAAGGGCAGCATGAAAGGTCACAGGTTAGTCTCACCAAGGGAGAAAGTCACTGAGATGTTGGAAAACGTAAACTGGCAGGCGCCAGTAGATACACGCCATTTATCCCGCGAAAGCCTATCACGTGGTTTCATGAAACAGCATCTAGGATTTCACTGTCTGGTCAGGAATTCACTCAAAGAGATGTCTGAATCCCTATGGAGGAATGGTAGCCCATTCTTTCTCAAGAGCCAAAGTCAGGAAAGGTAGTGACATTGAATGCTGGAGTCTGGAGCAAAGTGGACTTTGTAATAACTCGTTCCAAAGGTATTCTAGTAGGCTTAGGTCGGGAATCAGGCAGGTCAGTCCACTTCAGGAATGTTACTGCCCACAAACTATTGCCTCAGAAATGCTGCTTGATGACAAGGTGCGTTATGTTGATGCGATCAGTCATTGTCGCCGAACTGTTCCTATGCTGTACACAGTACAAAACACTGTAAAATGTGTTCAGATCCTTCTACATTTTGTGTTTTCTTAAGCGCGATAAGGGGATCGGTCACACCCTAACCACGGAGAACACCCGCTTACCGTAACATCGCCTTCTCCGTATTTCACTGTTGGCATTACGTGTGATGATAGATAAAAGTTCTCCAGGCATTCGCCAAACCCATACGTTTCCGTCGGATTGCCACAGAGTGGAGAGTGATTCGGCAGTGCAAAACATTCGTTCAGTCATCCACTCTTTACACTATGCTTAGCAATGACTTCAGAAATGCGTGGCTTATGTACCCCATTCTCTTTAACCCGATACTCGGTCATTGTGCCATCTGGACTGCTGGTAGCATTTTGGAACTCATGGGTGACTGATTCCGCAGATTTTATTCAGTTTTTTTTAGAGCCAGCCTCCGCAATGCCCGACTGTCCTTCATCATTTTCTTTGGGCCTTTGTCCCACTTCAACGCGGGGTCGGGCTTGTTACTATAGATTTGGCGATGTTAGTGTCAGAGGGCGGCCTGATGCCCTTCCTGTCGCCCCCCACCCCCTTAGTGTACCCCAGCTGTCTGCATCTAGTATAAGCCATGAAATAGCGCGAACGTTTTCAAATGTCTGCGAGTCGTGTAACTGAGGCGGGACGTGGGGACCAGCCCGGTATTCACCTAGTGGGATGTGGAAAACCGCCTAAAAACCACGTCCAGGCATACCGGCCCTCGTCGTTAATCCGCTGTGTCGATTCGATCCGAATGCCCGACTGTCCCTGTCCGGTAATATGAGAAGTGCATGGTCTTGCCTTAGCTGTGTGATTGTTCCTCCGCGTTTCACTTCACAAGCACGACAGTCGGCTTGGGCAGCTTTAGACAGAAATGTCCCTGATGGATCTGTTACTTAGGTCACATCCAATGACTAGCCCACGTTCGAAGTTACTGAGCTATCTTGACCGAACCATTCTAGCGTTACTGCTTCCCTATTGACGACACAATACTCCCCGCCTCCTTTTACATTGGCGTCCCTCGAGACATCTAGTGGTTAACTGCACATGACATGGGGGTGTCCGGGTACTTTTGATCACATAGTCTATACAACGTCCCCATAGGGATCATATAAAGGTAAAATGGAAAGCACCCTCCGCCGTGCACTTCTCAGTGATTTTTCAGAGTACAGACGTAGATGTAGAAGCTGTGGGCATTAGACTGCAACCACCATGTCGTTGAAGGCAGAGTCGTTGTTTGGATTTGTATCGGAATTCATTTATTCCCGAACGCCGTATCGCCGTGTCCCGTTTCAGAGATAGGCTGCGGGGTATGGGAGAATTCCGAGGAGCAGATAAAGACGCGGCCGTAGTGCGCCGTTTGGCACGGCGGCGCTGGGCTTCTTCCAGCGTCTCCTGCCAGCGCCGCTCCCCCAAAGGGACCTCACCTTCTGACCACACCGCTCCCCGCCTCTTTCATTTTCACGGACTAAATTAGTCCCAAAATCAGCAGAGATACGGGCAACAAACAGAACACGCGAACGTTTGTGAGGTCTCAGATATGCAGTAGCACGAAGTTGCTTTAACGCCAGACCCGAATCAAATGCGCCTTTTAACTTTCATTCTCAAAACCAGTATCTTGCATCGCGTAGTTCTCGTTTTGTTGGGTTGCGCAGGTGAAACGAAAGTTTATTACGTAATACTTGGAAATTCTAGGGCTTCTCTTGAACTGTGTCTAACGTAAACTTGTCGGTGTGGAGGTGTTATTTACTTGTTGTAATATACGGAAAAATGAAAGATTTGTTTCAGAAATATGAGACTTATTGCTTGCTGGGAGTCAGGACTGTCTCCGACCAACGGCGTAATCAAGGAGAATTTCGACTACAATCACTTTACGTGAATGTTATCCAGGAAAAAAAAAATCGGCGTCTAATATTGTACTATAGGTTCTCTCTGCGTTCAAGTCATCGCTGAAGAAGAGTTCCACTTCTTATATTCCTTCCTTTGCCGTTTCTGCGGAGAACCTTATCTAATCTGTCGACCTGATTTTCAGCCTTCTTCTGTAGCACGACGTCTCAAACGCTTCGAATCTCTGTCATTCCGGTCTTTCCATTGTCTATTTTACTCTTCCAAATCTACATTATTTGCAGTGTTTTCCTCAAATTAAGGTCTATGTGTGGTATAAGTGGACTTTTCTTGGCCAGGAATCCCCTCTTTGCCTGTGCTAGTCTGCTTTTTATGTTCTTCTTGCTTCGCCCGCCAAGGGTAATTTTGCTTTCAAGGTAGCAAAAGTCCTCAACTTCATCTACTTCCTGAGCCACCTACTTTACGCGATCAGGCCCAGGGGTCCATGTGCAACTAAAAGACTGCTGTTCACCGGATTCGGTTTCGTGTATGCCGCCGCCAGTCATTTTCTATGCAAAACTGCATTGGACGACCTTTTCTTCGGTCTTAGGTAGTAGTCTTCTTCAGCGGGGTGAAAAATCAGTCGATCTGAAGGCCCGTCGATGTTCGGCCATCCGAGTGATGTGATCTGCGTGCACAAGCAGTTTGGTTCTTAGGAGGCGTACAGTATGTAGGCTGTTGTAGATCACGTCCAGCTCTCTGTATTACGTCCGATCTTCCTTTCCGCAGTGATGCCATCTTATGTCAGACCATAGGTTTTCCTGAAATTGAAAATAGTCTTCGCTACTAGTGCCCTTTCTACAGCTAAGAAGAAAGCACGTGACAGGAATGTTGCTGCAAGTGGGGGGACGTGGTCTAGAACAGGTGTTCTCAAACCTTTTCTCTGTGGCACTTACAGAATCCTTGTACTTTGATGGAATACTTGTTCATTTTGAAGATTAGTATTTTTAAAAAAAATGAGAAACCTATTTTATTCAGTGGTTCCTTCAATTTCAAATCACAACTAATTACACAGAAATGAGAATAAAATTTAAAAAATAATTAGTGTCGTTAAATATAAAAAAAGAACATTGTGTTATTAATAGTTATTCGCGAAGCACTTGCTCACTTCCCGTGAATGGCAGAGTTCCGGAGAACAGTTACTTACCATCGAAGTTAGCCAATCAGGTCGTTGCGCGCATAAATTCAAGCGGCCCGCTAGATACAACCACACTCCGCTGTTCGTTTTCATGAATATCAGTGCACTTCAACTTACGACATAATGTGCGTCAAATTCTATATCTATATACTGGTATCAGTAACTGCTCTATTAGTAATTTACTACTGAAATATGTTTTTGCTTTATGGTAAACGTCTCGTTTTATTTATCAAAGCATCGCAGATTGTAGGATTTTCTCGTCAGTTTTTTGCTCCTAATGTGGATGCGATGTCTGCGTTGGGTGTTTATAAGTCTTTTCCCATTTGGCAGTTGAACTGTGAATAAAGAAGGAAACAAAGTATGAGACCTTAACCGGCGAACAACGACACTTAAGAATGCTGACAATCAAGTCTACTGGCACGGCAATGTTTTTCGGATGAGAAACACAGTTCATGGGGAGGAAGCAACTGAGATGAAGGATTGTGTCCCCACTCCCTGCCTCAACCCTCACAAGCAGTTTATCCGCTACGTTTTGTACCTATCTGTCAAAGAAGGACGAAGATATTTGGAAAAATTGTAGCTTTACCAAAAATGGGTGTGTAAGGAAAAGCTCCACTGTCAAACTGAAGCACAGGAAAATTCGTGTATAATACTTGGTTGGATTAATTAGTAGGAACCAGTACGCAGTAGGAGAAGATGTAGGTGTTCATATCACGGTTTTAACGCATAAAGTACAGGGTGGTCAGTAGCTGTCTGAAAAGCTTGTAAGCGTATTGCAGGGTAGGTTGTGCTGAGAAATAATTACTAAGAAAAAAATTCGTTTCCTAGTTGATTAGCATTGAAGTTAGCCAATCAGGTAGTTGCGCGCGTAAATTCAAGCGGCGTGCCAGATACAGCTAGATTCCGCTGTTCTCATAGCGTAGATCATAGCGCACGAGACTGCTCTGCCTCGCTCGGGTTCGATCCTTCCCATCTTACGATGTCCAGTTTTTGTATTGCTCTCTTGTTTTTTTTTTTTTTTTTTACGGAACCAAACGAAGAACACGTTTTGTTAAAAAAAATGGTTCAAATGGCTCTGAGCACTATGGGACTTAACTGCTGAGGTCATCAGTCCTCTAGAACTTAGAACTACTTAAACCTAACTAACCTAAGGACATCACACACATCCATGCCCGAGGCAGGATTCGAACCTGCGACCGTAGCGGTCGCGCGGCAACACGTTTTGTGACACCCGTCTGTGACAGGCTGCTTGAATTTGCGCGCGGAATGCCCTGATTGGCTGACTTCATTGCTAATTAATTCGGAATCGGTCCAACGTATCGAATCTTTTTCTTAAGAATTATTTCTCAGTGCAACCTACTCTGCAAGTCTTTTCCAAGCTTTTCAGACTCTTTATGACCACCCTGTGTAGCCGGTCATTGTGAGGACTTTATGTATGCCTGTATGCTGCTGTATTTCAATACTTATGTCAGTACTGGTACGGATAAGCGGTAGTGTCGGTAAATGTTTTTTTTTTTTATTCACCCATTTTTCTGGCGTGCAGTGTAATTGACTAGACATGGTGGAATGTGCTGGCACCGGGAAAATTGCGACTTATAATACCCGATACATTGATTTGTAGCTATTTGAGGTAGTTACGATGAACCGGGCACAGGGACCGTAGGCGAGCGCGCTGTTGCGCAAGGCGATGGTGACGGCAGAAGCCCCGGCGTTGGGCTGCCAACACGGCTCCCGAAACCCGCGTAGTCGTTCGGGTCGGCCTAGCTCATTCCTGCGTGCGGGCACTACACGCTTGACCTGCGAACCGCACTGAAAGAGCAAACATTATGTTGTAAGACCTGTCGACGTAGTTTTCGAATGCATATTTTCTACTTAACTCAGCCACAGTTTCAGAAAGCGATTACCGAGACTATAGTTGCACAAGTCCAGCTTCTGCTGTGACCAAGATAAGACACTTAGGAAAATTTTATATCAGTAGGGGTGCACCCAGAATCGAACCGTGTTACAAACGGTTAGTAGCCTATGGCACAGGACCGCTGAACCAACAGCCGCTATGTTACGTTGCCAGTCTGTAGTTTGAAATTCAAGATAGGAGTACTTCCGCGCCGTCTTTCCGTTGTAATCAAACTTACGTTGAAAACATTTCGTCGCATATAATGCAGCAGTTGGAACTACGTAAGCGAAGAGTGATCTCGCTGCCAAAATTCATATCAGTATGTAAATAACATTCCTGTACAGCTCAAACTTTGGTGCGTCCCAGACAAGGAGGAAGGAAGAGTAAAATTTAAGTCTCGTCGTCGACGACGACGTCATTAGAGAAGTTGAGTTCGGACTGGGGAACGAAGTCTGCCGTGACCTTTTCAGAGGTACCATTCCGGCATTTGCCTTAAGCAATTTAGGGAAACTCCAGAAACCGAAATATGGATGGGCGGGTAGGGATTTGAACTTCGTCCTTTCGAATGCAAGCCTTAGCACAGCGTCATCTCGCACAGCGCATTTTGGGTGAGAGGTGGCGCATTCCATTAACAAGACTTGACTCGCAGTGAGCATGATATTGTTGCACAAACAAAGAAACACAACGAAACTGAAGTTTGCAGTCGCTTCGTGCCCTACCCTTCTTTTGGTTTTTCTTTCTTTCTTTTAAATATGCATGCCTGTGCCAAAATTTAAACCGAGGAAATGCAGCTGCCTTCGTTTACGAAGGAACTAAATGTGAATTAAAATAACAGGGCATCTGTTTTGGGGACACGGGGACACTATAGTTCACTTTCATTCCTCATAAATTCTTTCTTTCTTCCGTATTTCCGGTGACGGAAACCTGCCCCTTAAATCAGCACGCTTACTTTATACAAATAGTATCGCTACATCTACTTCTTGATCAATTTTGATGACGCTACAAACAGTGGTTCCGTATCACATCCCATAGAAGGGATAACTTCATTGTGATAGAAGTAGGTACACAAGAAGAGCCCTATTTTTCCGCAGGTGACGTGGGCCGTAAATTTGGTGGTAGAAAATTAAGGAAAAGTATAGAGATATTTGCTGTAAATTTCTTTCCTGCAAGTGGAAAAAATTAGTTATTCTACGTACGCGGAAAGATCAGGAGGGCTGAGTAATCCGGCTAAAGAAGCAGTGAAAAAGGTCGCTACTGTGTTCGTCATAATGTACATTGTTGAAGTCCAAACGGTCACTTTTACTATAAGATTTTTTGTCGAGTTTCGTGTCCCTCGTTAAGCGGCGACGTTGACGTTTATAGCAGTGTATGGTAGCGGCACATCATTTGCTGTTGTGCTGCGAGTACCACTCTGCACAGGGGCAGACGACTTAATATGCAGTAATTGCTAGGTGTGTCTAGCCACCTGAAGAGGGACATAACTACTCAAATCTAGTTACGAATTGAATTACGTGAATACATAAGGACTGCTGCTGCTTCATTTCAATCCAGATATTTGTGTTCATTGTCTGCCCATATTAATAACGGGACATCAGATAATCTTTTGGTTTAGCACCGCGTGCTTTCATTTCTGGTCTTTTTAAGGGACAGAGAAAAGTTAGAATTTAGTGTCCTTTGGCGACGAAGTCACTAGAGACGAATACCATCTCTAGTTAGACAACGGTGTGGAAGGAATCGGTCGTGTGCTTTTCAAAGGAACCTACCCAGTATTCGCGTCAAGTTATTTAGGAATACCATAAAATCCGTGAATTTGCATGATCGGACCTCGATTTGTATCCACTCTCCTGGACTACCAGTCCAATACCGTAACCATTGCGCAGCTTATTATTCTATAATATACTGCTATCGGATAACCCCTTTACATGTCGCATGGATAGCATTGAAATCAAACGATCGATTTTGAAATTACACAAATTTGTCTTCAGTCGTGTTGTGGGCAACGCAGCCGAAACACTGAAGAATATGCACTGAGGTGACAGAAGTCATGGGATAGCGATATCCACATGTACTGATAGCGGTAGTATCGCGTACACATGGTATAAAAGGACAGTGCATTGGCAGATCTGTCGTTTGTACTCAGGTGATTCGTGTGAAAAGGCTTCCGACGTGATTATGGCCGCACGACGGGAGTAAACAGACTTTGACCGCGGGATGGTAGTTGGAGCTAGATGCAGGGGACACTGCATTTCGCAAATCTTCAGGGAATTCAATATTCCACGATCTACAGTGTCAAGAGTCTGCAGGGAATAACAAATTTCATACATTACCTCTCACCGTTTACAACGCAGTATCCGACGGCCTTCACTTAACGACCGAAAGCAGCGGCATTTCCGTATAGTTGTCAGTATTAACAGACAAGCAACACTGTGAAATAACCACAGAAATCAGTGTGGGACGTACGACGAACATACCTGCTAGGACAGTGCGGCGAAATTTGGGGTCAATGGGCTACGGCAGCAGACATCGACCGCGTGCCTTCGCTAACAAGACGATACCGCCTGCAGCGCCTCTTTTGGGTTCGTGACCGTATCGGTTGGACCCTATACGAGTGGAAAACCGTGTCCTGATTTCTGTTGGTAAGAGCTGATGGTAGGGGCCGGCCGGTGTGGCCGAGCGGTTCTAGGCGCTACAGTCTGGAACCGCGCGACCGCTACAGTCGCAGGTTCGAATCCTGCCTCTGGCATGGATGTGTGTGATGTTGTTAGGTTAGTTAGGTTTAAGTAGTTCTAAGTTCTAGGGGACTGATGACCTAAGAAGTTAAGTCCCATACTGCTCAGAGCCATTTGAACCATTTTTTTGATGGTAGGGTTAGTGTGGCGCAGACCCGACGAAGCCCTGGACGCAAGTTGTCAACAGGGCACTGCGCAAGCTGGTGGTGGATCCTTAACGATGTGTTATGTGTTTACATGGAATGGACTGCTTCCTGTGGTCCAACTGAACAGATCATTGACTGGAAATTTATATCTTCAGCTACTAGGAGACCATTTGCAGCCATTCATGAACTTCATGTTCCCAAACAACGATGAAATTTTTGTGGCTGACAGTGCGCCATATTACTAGGCCACAATTGTTCGCAATTAGTTTGGTTCAAATGGGTCTGAGCACTATGGGACTTAACATCTGAGGTCATCAGTCCCCTAGAACTTAGAACTACTTAAACCAAACTAACCAAAGGACATCACACACATGCTGGATTCGAACCTGCGACCGTAGCTGTAGCGCGGTTCCAGACTAAAGCGCCTACAACCGCCCGGTCACAGCGGCCGGCGCGATTATTTTGAAGAATATTCTGATCGCTTGGCGTGAATTTCATTCAGCGTTTATGGGATGTAATCGAAAGGTCAGTTCGTGTTCAAAATTCTGCACCGGCAACACATTCCACAATTATGGACGGCTGTAGAGGCAGTACGGCTTATAATTTCTGCAGGGGACGTCCAACAATTTATTGAGTCAATGCCACGTAGAGTTGCTGCATTTCGCCGGGCAAAATTAGGCCCGACACAGTATTAGGAGGTATTCCAGGCCTTGTTACCTCACTGTATAGTGACCTTGAACGTAACAACATCGAAAATCAGCAGAAACACCAAATGTAACAATAAAATTTGCCAGTTCTCATGTGCGCTGCAATATGACTGCTAAAAAATACAGCAATCGAAGTTCCATTCGTATCAAACTCAGTTTTCGTCTAAAGATGAAGTTATGTAGTTCGAACTCGAACGTTCGAATTAAGTACTATCAGTGAAACAGCTGAATGAACTATCCAGTAACGGTATATTAATGAAATAGGTTTCATCTATGATGACGAATCACATCAAAGTAACTGCTCTTCTGTCTTTTAATTGAACTCCCTTGTAGAGGGACGTAATAGAAGACGGATTACTACTTGTTTGTTGACAAGTAAGCCCGATTGAATTGGTTAAGGATATTGCCAGATGAAACGTTATCACGCTGTGACGTAAGGAAATCACGCGAAAGCTGGAAAATGATTTGTGCCGCCTACCAGTCTCCGTGGTCCGGGTTTTGCTGCGTTTTCCGCCGCCTCTGCGTCAGGCGGAAGCCAAGCCCCGCCAGCGCGTGTGCGCAGCGCGCAGTCCAAGGCCCCGGCGGCCATCTAAAAATATGCCGCCCACTGGCCTCGAACTAGAGACCCGCCCCGAGAAGCACCCAATGGCGCACGCCAAACCCATTCCAGAGAACCAGAATGTTCCTCGCTGAATTTTCCCCCTTTGCATATTCGGTCACGGTCAAAGCAGCTGAAACACCCATCCGTCTTAATGAACTTCCTAAACCGGTTAATTGTGAAGGCTTCCGCAGCCCGAGTGAGTTAACCTGAAAGTCTTCTGGATATGGTACCGCGTCATATTGTAAGGAAGTGTTACTGGTGAATCCATCGTTACGGTAGCTGTTAACTGTGGCCGAAACGTTGGTTTGATCAGTGATAATTTATCTGTTTTTGGAATCGACTTATACTGCATCATCAGAGATCCAAGACAGAAGCAAAATATAGTTTATCTTAGTGTTTTGTGTGGTCCTTGGATCATAATTAGCAACAACTCACCGTGATATGAAAAGAGTAGTGCTTTTCTAAATAGGATAAGTATAAACATTTTAAAATCTTAACCTACAGAAAAGTTGGTCATTGTAACCAAACCATGTTGTATCTACTCGGAAATTCATCTACGGAGTAGAGGGAATTTTTTAGTAGTAATGATTTCAATTTGTTTTTTAAACTACAGTTATCAGCCAGCACCATTAATTCACAAAGGAGATGGTCAAATATTCATATGAAATTTCCCATTATCAAATGGGAGTACGCTATCTATTTTAAACAGAAAGAAATAAACGGCAGATGATCAGGCGTACCAAGGCCGGGGTTCGGAACCGGGAGTCCTATCACTACGCAGATGTGATAACCACTACGCCACCCTCCTCAATCCGAATTCCCATTCACGCCTCAGCACACTCGGTATTTCCCCTTAACTAGAACAGCATTGCGCGGACCGTCGCTGTTTAGACGTCTTGTGTACAGGTTTATATTTGGGAGGTACGGCATTTAAAGTTTCACATTTCCAGTCAGCCTTTGTGAACCACATTTCCTGTGATTTTAATAAGTCATTACAGACAATTTCTGAGATGTAGCCAACGGAGGCCTTTAGTCATCCTATTTTGCCCTCCGCTCATCTTCTGTCCACGCCAGCGTTAGTGAGTTTGCATCTCTTCGGCAAGATGTCGAAGGAACGCCTTATAGCAGATCAGGAAACACGTCAAATGTCGATAACTGATAAAGGTCTGGGAAGAAGTTCGGCTCGTGTATGCAACATTGCCAGCGGCCATAACGTGGTGCTGTGTCGCTACTTTACCTAACGACCGTCCTGAGAACCGTTAGACTATTTCTAGCGCAAGCACAACCACGGTTCCTAGAAGTTGTTTGTTTCCGAACTGGATAACCAAATTCGTTTACCTAGTAATCGTGCCAGATACTTAAACGTAATGCGAGCACCGTGGTGCTGTGGTAAGACGCTTGACTCGCCTTCGGGATATCCGCGATACAAATCTCCGCGTGGTAAATTCGGATTTAAGTTTTGTGTGATTTTTGAAAATCAGTTACAGCAGTTGCCTGCATGTTCCCCTAATAGAACACGACTTACCCTTCTCCAATCCGCGCTTCAGGTTAGTCTTTAATAACCTCGTTGTTGACGACACAGTAATCCCCCAGCTTACTTCCACCGAGTCGAAACAGTGTCTCGCGCTATTTATCGGTGTAAAGGTGACTAAAGATTTCGCCGCGCGTATCTACACGGCGTTCAACCTAGAGTCGTGCAACCTCAACCTTCTCACGCCGAGCAGGGTGGCGTTGTGTTCGAGCTCGTATTGAAGACATTGACGAGGTTAAAATAGACGCCTGTACGTCTTGGTTCCTGTGGCTTCTCTGTAGCCAAGAGTTGAGATAATTTCTAAATCTTGGCGAGGTCTCATCCTTCTTGCATCCTTCTCCAAGTGAACTAGCTTTCCGTCTTTAACGACATGAACGAAACGTTACACCATACGAGGTCTGTTCAAGAAATTCCCGAATATCCGTAATTTCGCGCCAATGGTATGTTGGACCGAAATTCGATTGGCATCCCTGCACTCGCCTTTGTTTAATGTTTAACTGCCGGGAGTTTCATTGTTGTAGCTCTGTTAGTTATTGTCGCACAGTTTGCGAATTTCGAGATGGCAGAGTTACAGAAGCAACAGGGTCTGCATTAAATTTTTGCGTGAAAATCAAGAAAACCCTTGCAGGACCACAACAAATGATGCAGGAGGCCTATGTTGTTGAGTGCTTAAACCGTACTCTGTGTTACGAATGGTTCACACGGTGTAAAAATGGCCGGACGGAAGTTAAAGATGACCCTCGTTCAGGACGCCCATCGACGTCTACCGACGATGCTCATGTGAGGAACGTCAGCGAAATTGTGCGTGCCGATGGAAGACTGACCGTCCGAGAGATTGCAGAATAATCCAACTCGGATCATGTCCATGAAGTCCTGACACAGCATCTTGGAATGCATCTTGTTGCCGCCAACATCCCATGGCTCATGAGTCAAGATCAGAAACACATTCGCTTTACCATCTGTGAACAGCTTTTAGATCGCACAAATGGGAACGAGATGTTCCTTAAGAGAACCACAACTGGTGAGGAGACATGGGTCTACGGTTATGATGTTGAGACCAGTGTTCAGTTTCACAATGGGTCGGGAACGATTCTCGAAGACCTAAAAAAGCTCGTCAGATCAGATCAGACGTCAAAGCCATGCTGATAGTTTTCTTTAATTTAAAGGATTAGTTCATCATGAATTCGTGCAACAGGGACATACTGTTAATTGATGGTACTATCGGGATATACTGCGACGCCTGTGAGAAAATGTGAAAAGCAAACGACCTGAAAATTTGTGGCTCTTGCCTCATGATAATGCGCCCGCTCATTCGCCCATGTTGGCGCGTGACTATTGCACAAAAAAACGAAATCACTGTGCTGGCTTATCCTTCGTGCTCTAGAGATCTGGCCCTGCGACTTTTTTTTTTATTTCCAAAGTTGAAAACGCCGTTGAAAGGACTTAGATTTGCAACGATAGACGAGATAAACAAAAATTCGCAGACGGCGCTTCGCGCGATCCGGCAAGACGAGTATCAAGACTGCTTCCGGAATTCGAATTTGCGTTAGGAGCGCTGTATCTTGTGGTGAAGAGTATTTCGAAGGAGACCATACATAATAAGTAAAATGTAGGCGTAGAAAAATTTTGTGGTCAAAGTTCCGGAATTTTTCTAACAGACCTCGTATTCTTCTTTCCCTTTGGTGGCGTCCTCTGTGGTCAGCGATCTTTGCGTCGGCTTTCATTCACGAAAACTTACCGTACCAGTGTTCATTGGTATATGAAACACAGAAAAACAGAATTAAACACGAAACTGTTCATAAATATTTTGTGTCACAGTTCCTATACATAAGACAGAGAACACACTACACAACCTGGTTTAAAAAATGCTATTGAAGTAAGCATACGGTGTAGGAAAAGAAGCCAAAATATGTTTTTGATCCATAACTAAGACTGATTTATCGCCGCTAAATCTCGCAAAAAGGTTAACCAGCTATTGGACAGCGTCACATGCTTGTTATTGTAACCACTTAAGGCAGTGAAAAGCTTTCTCACTGGACCTCTTTCGGTTCCGATCCAATTGATTGGCACTCGGATAAAGGATGTCCTGCTGTACTGATGGACGCAGTGGGAAAGGCATTATTGTAGCTTCAGTTCCTAATTTTTCCTCCAAATATTGTCCTTTGTGCAGTTTATTGCATGCATGGCAAGAAGACTGGTGATATTGCTTGTCTAGCAGTTTTGTGAAGGAAACAATGCGTTTAGATTATGTCGTGACAAGCTGTTAAGCTTCAGCTTACATTGCGGTTGATAACGCGAACTGCTCTGTGTTCCGCCGTTTGAAAAGAACGAAACAACTTCTGCTGACATCGCAGCGGTTGTAGCAAGCACACCTCGGACGTACGTTACCGGTAGTTCGCTCTCGGAACGCTGAAAACTTAACGGAAGTATTTTGGGAGCTACCTTATACAGAAGTTGGCGAACGTAGTCCCCGGTGCTTCGCATGTCACGAATAGCGTTGCCTGCCTCCATGCGCCCCATCAAGGACACGGGCTACAATAGCTAGCAGGTTGCGGACGGGAACTCGCGTACATGAGGACTATCACGTTTCTCTGAAGCACTGTGTAGGATGGCGCGCGACTCTAGACGACTCACCGCTTTGAGAGGATGGTGACACTACGTGGATCTTGCCATTTCTAGAGCCGCATAACTCTCCTTCATGTATCTCGAAATTACTTTCGCATGTGACGATTCGTTGCTGTCGAGGTCAACGTGCCGAAATATATCTTCTAGGGTGTCCTCACTCAAGATTGCAAAGCTAGTCCGCCAAGGGACATCCCATCACTCCACGCATTTGGCGGCATTGGAATCAAGAATATAAGCGAAACTTTCGTTATGGAAGCCATGTACAGCTGATATCAATAAGGCTAATTGGATGCAAAGTGGAAGGCGTCCATTAAAACTTCGTCTCACATCTGCGACGCTTGTTCAATCTCCTGGTAAGAGTTGTTCGCCTCTCTGCGTAGTTTATCTTTTAAAAACTTCCACAGTCTTAACTGCATTTGCAAGTCTTTCGAATCAAAAAATATTCAGTCAGCAGCTCTGAGTAAAGCAGAGTTTCCAAAATGCACTTATTTCCTGGGAGTGCCAATTGTAACTGACTGGCCCACATTCCTTATGCCGATGGAAACCTGCCAACCCGTCTTTTTACTCATACCATCCTGTTTCAGTTTAAGTCAACTTCATGCTTTGAGCGCTGATGATGACCGTCAGACTAAGCACTCTTCCGTAAATGAAGTGTGTTTTGGCATCCTTTCCGCCGCGCGGGATTAGCCGAGCGGTCTAGGCGCTGCAGTCGTGGACTGTGCGGCTGGTCCCGGCGGAGGTTCGAGTCCTCCCTCGGGCATGGGTGTGTGTTTGTCCTTAGGATAATTTAGGTTAAGTAGTGTGTAAGCTTAGGGACTGATGACTTTAGCAGTTAAGTCTCATAAGATTTCACACACATTTGAACATTTGGTTTTGCATCCTTTCCCTCTGGGAGGTACAGAGGCAAAAGCGGATATCCTTATAGGTATAAAACCGAGCTTGTGCTTTCCTCACATGTCATTTTAGGACCCATTGATCAAGGTAGTTACTGCATCTATTTCTTGGCTTTGGAAAAGCTTTTTACCCAGTACCACGTTAATATGTGGTACAATGGGAAGTATCCTATACCATGCACTTCAGCGGTGTGCCGAATGTAGGTGCACGAGGGGCGTTTGAAAAGTCCATGCAAAAATGAAAACTACTTACGTGTTTGCGGTAAACCTTTTTTATTTTTCGACATAGTCTCCTTTTGGACTTCGTCCAACGGTGTTCTAATTTGCAAAATAGCTATTAGTTGCTGCAATCACTCCCTCGTTTGAATAAAATCTTTGTCCCGCCAGCCATTTCTTCAAATTGGGGAACAAATAGTAGTCCGAGGGAGCCAAGGCTGGTGAATAGGGGGGGGGGGGGGGGATGTGAAACGAGTTCCAATCCTACTTCAATTAATTTTGCGACCACAACTGCTGAGGTGTGTGCTGGTGCATTGTTGTGATGGAAAAGGACTTTTTTGCGGTCCAATCGCCGACGTTTTTCTTGCAGCTCGTTTTTCAAACGGTACAATAATGATGAATAATATTCACCTGTAATAGTTTCACCCTTTTCCAGATAGTCGATGAGGATTATCCCTTGCGAATCCCAAAAGACAGTCGCCATAACCTTTCCGGCTGTAGGAATGGTCTTCGCCTTTTTTGGTGCAGATCCTCTTGGTAACCCATTGTTTACAGTGTTGTTTGGTCTCAGGAGTATAGTAATGTATCCATGTTTCATCCACAGCGATGAAATGATGCTTAAAATCCTGCGGATTCTTCCTGAACAGCTGCAAACCATCCTTGCAACACTTCACACGATTCCGTTTTTGGTCATGCATGAGCAATCGCGGAACCCATCTTTCGGACAGCTTTCTCATGTCCAAATGTTTATGCAAAATATTATGTACCCATTCATTCGAGACGCCCACAGCACTAGCAATCTGCCGGCTGGTGTGGCCGAGCGGTTCTAGGCGCTTCAGTCTGGAACAGCGCGACCGCTACGGTCGCAGGTTCGAATCCTGCCTCGGGCATGGATGTATGTGATGTCCTTAGGTTAGTTAGGTTTAAGTAGTTCTAAGTTCTAGGGGACTGATGAACTCAGATGTTGAGTCCCATAGTGCTCAGAGCCACTAGCAAACTCACGCACCTTAATTCTTATGTCATCCATCACCATACCATGGATTTTATCTATGATTTCTAGAGTTGTAACCTCCACAGGGCATCCAGAACGTTCAGCATCACGTGTGCCCATATGGCCACTCCAAAAATTTTGAAACCACTTTAAACTGTTCTAATCGAAGGTGCAGAGTCACCGTAATGTTTATCAAGTTTCACTTTAGTCTACTGAGGCGTTTTGCCTTTCATAAAGTAATGTTTAATCACCACACGAAATTCTTTTTCGTCCATTTTTTGACAATCACTCGACTTCCTTGATTCACACGAATGCCAAACACGAACAAATAGACCAATATGGCTGAAACTTTGTGTGCTTTCTTTCCAAAGATGATACTAACTGAACATGACCTTGATACCCGCCGGTGGTGCCGTCTCTCGGACTTTGCACGGACTTTTCAAACGCCCCTCGTAGATAAGTTACTGAGGACCAGTATCGTAAGAACAGAAAATTTTCTCAGGGAAATTGTCCGACCTTTGAGGCTAGTAGAGCGACAGAGCTTGTTAGGTGACGGCCGCTGCGAGGGGAACCGCCTCTCCTGTGATGTATGGCTCGCTTTATTGCCGTCGCAGCGGACGTACGTGCATTGGCAAAATCCTGGTCCTCGGCCATCGAACAGCTTTAGTCGTGCTCCGTGGACGACTGGCGGGCCAGAAGCACCGTACAAGGGATCGGTTGAGTCCCTCGCCCACTGCTTCCATCTTGCTGTCACCTTTGTTAACTACTTCTCTCACCAGTAGCGCTGTAGTTGCGTGTCTATTGTCTGAGCGAAAACTGTATCTATCGCATTTGTTCGAAATTTGCGCGCGTAGATATAGCCTTCTATTTTGTATGTTGTGTAAAACAGTGCAGAAATGGACAAACGAGAGAAATTTGAATTTCGTAAATACGACTAATCTACAACCAGAGCGATGGGATGTCGATAGTAAGTTATACGAAGATGGCTTGTCTACAAAACGACAATTGTCAATCTGTTGCCAATGACCCCGAAATCAGGCTTGATTAAGCATATAAAAAATTCCGAAGTCTTCGAACTTATGCCAAATGCGAGGCAATAAGTTGCGCAGGAAGAGTGGAAGCGCAAATGACTCCTCATCCACAAGATTCCATGAGTTTGAGATACTATCTCGACACATGCTGAAGCAGGAGCTGATAGCGAAACCAGTGCTGTCTGCTGATAAACAAAAATAAACAATAAATCAAAACTGTATTCGTATTTCAAACTTACCCTAATGAAATCCTCCAGTCCTTCTGCCAAAGGATTGCATACGTAAATTGTCACTTTTTGCTCGTTTCACTCACGATCAAAGAGATTGTAGAGTGTTTCACTCCTGAGACATGAAAAGATCGGTCGCCAGGGAGCCAGACTTCATGTCTTGCATTGTAACAGGTGACGAGTGGTTTCATCAAGAGCCACTAACAAAGCACTAAAGCTCGGAATGAGAAGACTCACAATCTCAACAGAAAGTACACTTGCAGAGATCCCATTTCAAGACACTGCTCACTGTTTGCTTTGATTCAGAAGGAGTGACTGATAAAGAATTCGCTCCAGAAGGTCAAATGGTGAGTGCAGATTCTTATTTGGGTGTTTAAATCGTTTATGGGCGAAGATTGTTCGGGTTGGACGTGAATGCCAGAATCAAGGAATACAGTGTTTGTTGTCTATGCACTGGCACACAAAACCAAGATCCTACGTGATTTCTTGGTACTTGAACACCCTCATTACTCGGCTGATTTGTCGCAGTGCGACTTCTGGTTATTTACAGAGCAGAAAAAGGCAAGGGAAGGAAAACGTTTCGACTCGATCTGAGACTACGACCGTACTGTTGCAGGCAATTGATGCTTATTTCGTGAGATATTTGGCCAGTCACTATCAATGGACCACCGTGTACACATACAATCTACGGCTGTTTGCTGATGACGCTGTGGTCTACGGGAAGGTGCTATCGTTGAATGGTTGTAAGAGTATATAATATGACTTGGACAAAATTTATGTTGGTGTGATGAATGGCAAGACGAGACGACAGACGAAAAAGAAGGAAAGGAACGTGTCACTTTCTTCTGTATATTATTCTTGTCAGCAATCTGGATGCATGAGCAGCAGATTGTGCGATAGTTGTCGATGTATCTGCCTTTACCGTCTCCGAACTGTTAATTTGGGCCATAACGATTGCTTCCGCAGTAGTAACTTTTAGGGGCCAGATTAGACTTGTACCTCAGTTTTACGTAGGAGCAGAATAGCACCGGCCATGGCAACCGAAGGCGGTCGATTTGTGGACGGCCCGCGTGACGTGCTAGCGGCACGCCACAGCCTCGGGGCGCGTCATGAAAATGACAAGATGTCACGACCTGCGTGCGGCGCCCACTATTATTTCCACCGCGTCATTCCCAATGCACATGACCTCGCCAGCGATAGATATTGACGACTAGGTTTTCCTGTATGCGCTAGATTATGAAAGTAGTGCAGTACTCGTTCTATTTTACAGTATTACATTCCTCTTGCCTTAATTTTGCACTGACATGCTACTGTACAAACTCGCAATTCTGAAAGAACATTGATGATGACCCACAGCCGTATAAAATACTTCGAAATATATTCACTGACTGATTTACTTGGCATCAGCTGTATTAGGTGTAGGTATACTGTCCATTAGTGACATTTACATCCACATCTACATATATACTCCGCTATTCAGCAAGCGGTGTGTGGCGGAGGGCACAATTCGCGCAAAAGTCATATCCCCCCCCCCCCCCCCCCTCTGTTCCACTCGCGGATCGCGCGAGGGAAAAATGACTGTCTGAACGCCTCAGTACGAGCTCTTATTTCCCTTATCTTTGAATGATGATCATTACGCGATTTGAAAGTTGGTGGTAATAATATGTGCTCTACATCCTCACGAAGATTGGATTTCGGAATTTAGTGAGCAGCCCCTTCCGTTTAGCGCGTCGTCTATTTATTTATTTATTTATTTATTTATTTATTGTTCCGTGGGACCAAATTAAGGAGAAGTATCCATGGTCATGGAACGAGTCAATACATGAAATTATAACACGATATTAGAAACAGATAAAATGAAGTGCGTCCCACTTCAAACTTTCTATGAGATTTGTAACGCTCTCGCGATGGCTAAATGTACCAGTCACGAATCTTGCCGCTCTTCTTTGGACCTTCTCAATCTCTTGAATCAGACCCAACTGGTAAGGGTCCCATAAAGACGAACAATACTCTAAGACTGGACGAACTAACGTATTGTAAGCTATTTCCTTTGTTGAAGGACTGCATCGCTTCAGGATTCTACCAATAAACCGCAATCTAGAGTTCGCCTTACTTGTGTAATCTGATCATTCCATTTGAGATCATTTCGAATAGTCACACCCAGATACTTGACTGACGTTACCGCTTCCAAAGACTGATCACTTATTTTGTACTTATACATTAATGGCGATTTTCGCCTTGTTATACGCAGTAGGACACACTTACTAATTATGAGAGATGACTGCCAGTCATTACAACACGCATTTACTTTCTGCAAATCCTCATTGATTTGTTCACAACTTTCGTGTGATACTACTTTCCTGTAGACTACAGCATCATCGTCAAACAGTCTAAGGCCGCTGTCAATACGATGAACCAGGTCGTTTATGTAAATCGTAAAAAGCAGAGGACATGTGATAATGTGTGCCGCACCATGGCTCGAAGCCGGCCCAAATTTTCATGTCTCCCTAATGTGTAGTATATCTACATCTAGTATAGCTGATGCCAAGTAATTCGCAGTCAGCGAATATATTTCGAAGTAGCGTAAAAGTGTTCGTAATAACGGTTTTAACATACAGAAGTGAGTATTTTTCGTGTGCATTCCTCTTCTTCTACTTCCACCTATCGGTGAGTAATTTCCGACAGTGCTGGCTGGAGCAGTCGCAGCACCACATCCCTTACTGTCTCATAAAATCTTTTCTTTGTTGGTTTTAGTGTACAGAACAAAAAACTGAAGTGGCTCAGGGAAGCGTGATGGGGAGTGCTAGTATTTTCCACACAGTATTACACAGCTGCCATTACCGTTGGGTTTTATGCAGCCTGCAATGCCTTCAAATACTACACGCAAGATTTTCGTATTCTTTCGCTAACTCACAACACCCAAATTGTCATTGCTAGAGAAAAAATAAGCAGGACATTTTATAGGAATCTTACTGCAGTTAAATTTTGTACCAGGGTAAGTTTTCGCTAGAGGCCTTAGTTTTCAACCGGCCAGTGTGGCCGTGCGGTTCTAGGCGCATCAGTCTGGAACCGCGTGACCGCTACGGTCGCAGGTTCGAATCCTGTCTCGGGCATGGAAGTGTGTGATGCCCTTAGGTTAGTTAGGTTTAAGTAGTTCTAAGTTCTAGTGGACTGATGACCACAGATGTTAAGTCCTATAGTGCTCAGAGCCATTTTGAAAATTAGTTTTCGAATTAGTCAAGAAAAACGGACAATAATGACCTTGGAACGCGTTTTCCTTGAATAACTCGATAATCGTGCCCTCCAGCGGAACAGTATCCAAGTACAGGTTTTAACTGCATTAAATCTCTTATAAATACGTCTTGTTCGTTGTTTTTTTCCTACGGCTAATAGTTTGCACATGGCGAGCGAGGATCTTGCACATGGTCTCTGAAGGCGTTGCGGGTTGCATGTAACCAATCGGAAGGGGCCACTGAATCGCTGAATTGGCGGACAGGGTGGGCAGTGATCTGCGGTTGTTTGCTGATAATGCTATGGTGTACGGAAAGGTGTCGAAATTGAGTTACTGTGAGAGGATACAAGATGACTTAGTCAAATTTTGTCGTTGGTATGATGAATGGCAGCTAGTTCTAATGTAGAAACATGTGGGTAATGTGTATGAGTAGGAAATGCAAACCTGTAATGTTCGGATACAAATGGTTCAAATGGCTCTGAGCACTATGGCACTTAACATCTCAGGTCATCAGTCCCCTAGAGCTTACAAGGGAACCTCCTCATCGCACCCCCCTCAGATTTAGTTATAAGTTGGCACAGTGGATAGGCCTTGAAAAACTGAACACACATCAATCGTGAAAACAGGAAGAAGTTGTGTGGAACTATGAAAAAATGAGCAAAGTATATAAACTGAGTAGTCCATGCGGAAGATATGCAACATCAAGGACAATATAAGCACCGGAGCGTCGTGGTCCCGTGGTTAGTGTGAACAGCTGCAGAACGAGAGGTCCTTGGTTCAAGTCTTCCCTCGAGTGAAAAGTTTGATTTTTTATTTTCAGTTTGTGACAAACTATTATGTTTTCATCAGTTTTTTTGGGAGTGATTATCACATCCACAAGAAAACCTAAATCGGGCAAGGTAGAAAAATCTTTTTTTGCATTCGCCAAGTGTACAAGTTAAGTGGGTCGGCAACAAATTCCTGTCATGTGAGGCACATGCCGTCACCAGTGTCGTATAGAATACACCAGAAGTGTTTTTCTGTGGAGGAATCGGTTGACCTATGACCTTGCGATCAAATGTTTCCGGTTCCCATTGGAGAGGCACGTCCTTTCGTCTACTAATCGCACGGTTTTGCGGTGCGGTCGCAAAACACAGACACTAAACTTATTACAGTGAACAGTGACGTCAATGAACGAACGGACAGATCATAACTATGCGAAAATAAAGTAAGTAAATTTTTCACTCCAGGGAAGATTTGAATGAAGGACCTCCCGCGTCGTAGCTGCGACGCTAACCACGGGACCACGGCGATAGTGCGCTTATGCTCTCCTTGATGTTGCCTATGTTGCACATGGACTACTCAGTTTGTATATTTTGCTTATTTTTTCATAGTTCCACACAACTTCTTCCTGTTTTCTCGATTGATCTTTGTTCAGTTTTTCAAGGCCTATCCAATGTGCCAACTTATAACTAAATCTGAGGGGGGTGCGATGGGGAGGTTCCCTTGTTAGAACTATTTAAACCTAACTAACCTAAGGAGATCACACACATCCATGCCCGAGGCAGGATACGAACCTGCGACCGTAGCGGTCACGCGGTTCCAGACTGAAGTGCCTAGAACCGCTTGGCTGTTCGGATACAGCAGTACCAGTGTTCTTCATGACACAGTCACGTTGTTTATCTGGGTCCAACGTTGCAAGGCGATGTGAAATGGAATGATCATATGAGGATTGTGGTTAGGAAAGGTGAATGGTCGACTTCGGTTTATTGTGAGGATTTTGGGAAAGGGTAGATGGGCTTAGCTTGCGGGGGATTGGCGCAGATCTAGTGATTTCGAATCACACACTTCCTTCCTCGAAGCCGACATACTTGAATGCTCTAAGTGTGTCTCCATCCACGAAAGGTGCCACCTTACCTCGTTGTTGGGAACGGGCACACACTTTTGGTCTTATTTATGTTAAGTCTTCAAATACCTCGTAAGAAGGGCCACGCAAGTCCTTCAAACAAAGGACTGTGCCGTAAGGCATACCATTGTTTTGATTTCTCACTTCTTGCCTTGGAGAACAATGTCGAATCGTCGACATCTGGTGTCGTAAAGCAAATCGAGACATTTTTATAAGCATCCTGTCATTCCCATCCTCTACATGCGTCATGTTCAGAAGTTAAACAATCACATTTAAATTTCTGGGCATCTTTCTCTTAAGCGATTTCCTTTAACATTCGCATTTGGGGGGACGACTATTCAAATCCTCGTCTAGCCAACCAGATTTAGATTTTCGATAATTTCCCCAAATCGTCTAAGGTAACTGTCGGGTTGGTTCCCTTTGAAAGGACACGGCCCATCTTCTTCCCAGTCATTCCCTATTCCGATCTTGTGTTCTATCTCTGATTATCACGTTGTTTGCGGGACATTAAACTCTAAATCTTCTTTCATCCTTTATAGACGCTCAGGACCTTCGCAGAAACTGTCCAACAAACATATGTTCTCATTTGCTTTCGCTAATAGCAATTTTGCGTATTCTTCCCATTTCACTTCCCTTCAAAGGAAGTCATAATTTAAAGGTTGCACTAATTAATTAGAATTACTAGATCTCCATTGGTACCTCACATACAAAATAAGTACAAAATGTGTTTTATTCACTATGACAGGTTTAGCTATTGCTCAAAATGTTGCTGGAAAATAAGTCATAATTTATGTTAAACGTAGTACTTATAAATTATTATAACTCCCAAGATTGTTTTACACACAAAATGAGTAGACAGACTTATGCTTTACACTCTATTATAATCTAAGCAAGGAATAGCTCGGTGTTCTGCACAAATTCGTCTTCAGCAGCGGTTACTAAATTTCGTCGTCCTCCTTCCTTTGCTCGAAGGACAAAATGAGCATACCTTTCTCCCTTGAGGTTCCTCTTCGGTAAATTCTCCGTTGTCTGTTTCAACTTCTTCAGGCAAATCATCCAGTACGTTAGTGTCATAATCAGACTCAGCACCATCCCTGTTGCGCTCATTTCAGCAGCTAAAGACGAGATTAGCATTGAAGGAGGACGCTGTGTTGTATGCTAACATTCTTGTAATTTTGACTGCTTGATATTTCACTTAAGACGCCACACGAAAATAAATTCTAAGCGATAAAACAACTATGTCGACTCTTAGGAAACAGGCACAACATTACCAAGCATTTGTAATATTTACGACAAGAGCAGCAGGATCAGCAAAACTCCGGAGTCAGGCAATAAATAATTCAGCCACTGTTAACAACAATGTTTGCCGTGAAATTCTTGAAGAGCACTTGTCGCACGCCATGAAGTTAACCAAGAGCGCCTGACGCACATGTGTCCAGATTAGTGGCAACCGCAAATCGTAAATTTTACGAGTGTTTAATAATCTACGGTTAACGACGTGACTTGCTCCACTTGTCCGCCACTAATCTTGAGTCTGTTCGTTGTAGATTTCAACACTTAGCTCACGAGGTGACGTTTCTGTAACATATATTACGAGGTGGGGTCTCTGGGACCACTACGTTTAAACTGAGATTTAAGGCACAAATCATTTGAAATTTTTCATTTATGTTATTTAACGTTTATTTTTACAATTATTTGAGTGTCGTTTAAATGCTGCTTTTTTATTGTCTGCAGCATTTTACAATTTATCACACAATACTGGCCGGTCGGTGTGGCCGAGCGGCTCTAGGCGCTTCAGTGCGCAGGTTCGAATCCTGCCTCGGGCATGGATGTGTGATGTCCTTAGGTTAGTAAGGTTTAAGTAGTTCCTAAGTGTAGGGGACTGATGACCTCAGATGTTAAGTCCCGTAGTGCTTAGAGCCATTTCATTTTCACCCAAAATCACGTTCTTTTGTGTGGTTTTTAAAATATCACACATAAATGGACTGTTAGAGAACCGAATTTTACATTCTGGAAAAATACTATCTGTGCAGCAAGTAAATTTCCACCTTAGACTGTATTCCAGGATTTAAATTTCCAATCGATGGGTACAAAAAGGAAGTCTGGAAAAAATTGACATTCAGTCTTGGGATCTATACTATTGGTTTTAACTAACACTTTTAACCATTTTATTGGGGGAACAGGTAGATCCCCATCACAATTGTCCTGAAGTTCTTCCTCTGAATGATGCACTTGTTCAATGTAGAACTGTGATCACTGCCTGTTGTAAAACCGTCGTCTTTTTCGTGTGTGTCTAGAGATATATATATCACCAACTCCCTCCTCAATCCAGCGATTAACAGTTTTATCAAACTCGGGAGAGTTAAAACAGAACATGTTCGTGCGAACACATTTTTTACTGTATGGTAATGTATCGAAGAAAACAGTTACGTAGTCCACGAGGCGTGGACTGGGAGACCCTAAAACCTGTCAATAACGCTTGTCAACAATAAACAAAGCAAGCTATAACGCAACCGACAACAAAACATTATAGGAGCGGGGCAATTTAAGGAGGGGAGGGGGAGTGTGGAAGCATTCCACCACAACTGACCTTGGAGAGCGAGTTCGAAAATTTTCGCGCGAGCTGAGAGACCACACGTCGTGAGTTACGGGTTACTTATATTTGTCAATATTTAAATGAAGCGGCAATTCTCCATTCCATTACGATCGTCTAAAGATGGTACTTTCCCGCAGGCAGCACCACCGTCAGCGAACAGTCTGATAGTGCAGTTGGTCTCTCCTGCTAAGAAAACGATTGCATTGTTTGCACGCCTACGCCGTAGCTTTCGCGGCACAAGCGCCGGGTGGCTGGGTAAGGCTTCCCTCGCCGGCCCGTGGCGCGTGACTCATTCCAGACAGGGACAGGGCTCCGCGTGATGCAGCGTCATCACGCGGGCCCAGCTCACGGCCCTCGCACAACGCATTCCTCCCTGCTGACGGCTCCGCTTCCAGCAGCCGATGCCACGTTTCCGTCTCCAACACTGCTGCGCGAGAATACGCCGTGTTGCGTTATAGGGATGAGAAAAACCGATACCGGTATTTTCGCTCCGGATAACCGGTATTTTCCAGGAGAGATGCCAGACGAGTGGAGAACTTGTGTACTGATCCCAATATTTAAGGGGAAAGGTGATGTGCAGGACTGCACGAACTATTGAGGTATTAAACTGATGGCACACACAATGAAATTTTGGGTAAGAGTTATAGAAGAAAGATTACGCAAGGAGACTGTGTTGTGTGAAGAACAGTTTGGGTTCATGCCTGGAAGAGGAACGACTAATGCAATACATGCTTTAAGGCGGATAGCGGAGAGACACGGGGAGCTACAAGCCGATCTGCATACGGCTTTCATTGATTTGGAGAAAGCATATGACAGAGTCCCAAGGGACGAAATATGGAGAACCATGAGAGAGCAGTGCGTGCCAGAGAAGAATGGTTCAAATGGCTCTGAGCACTATGGGACTTAACTTCTGAGGTCATCAGTCCCCTAGAACTTAGAACTACTTAAACCTAACTAACCTAAGGACATCACACACATCCATGCCCGAGGCAGGATTCGAACATGCGACCGTAGCGGTCGCGCGGCTCCAGACTGTAGCGCCTAGAACCGCTCGGCCACTCCAGCCGGCGCCAGAGAAGTATGTGAGATTAGTGAAGGAAATGTACAGAGGAGTAATGACACAGGTGAGACGTAGTGTGGGCATGACAAAGGAGTTTCCAGTAAAAGTAGGGTTACATCAAGGGTCTGCGCTTAGTCCCTACCCCTTTGACCTGATTATGGATGTGCTGGTTAAAAAAAGCGCCGTGGAATATGATGTTTGCGGATGATGTGGTTCGAGGATTGGAGGAAGGCACTAGAAGAAAGAGGGATGAAAATTAGCAGGACAAAGTCAGAATATTTAGCACTGAAGGATGTGGAGATGAGCTCTTGCAAGATTCAGGGTGATGAGCTGAAATCGGTCAGCAAATTTAAATACCTGGGGTCGTACATACAGAGGGACAGAGGACTGGAAAGCGAGATATAACACCGAATAAGTTGCGGTTGGAACAACTGGAGGAAAATGAGTGGATTTTTGTGTGACAAGGTGAGCATTGGGTTGGCCTGCTATGATGTACGGCGGAAATGGGGTTGCTGAGGTGGATGTGTGGGGTAACAAGGAAGGACAGGATTAGAAATGAATATGTTAGAGGAGTTGCGAAAGTGGGACCCATGGGGAAAAAGATACAAGAGAGCAGACTAAGGTACCGACACTTACAGAGAGAAGGGGAAGAGTATATCGGAAACAGAGTTGAAGATATAAAGATTGAAGGAGCGGGAAGGAGAGGAAGACCGAAGATGAGGTGTAAGAATAAGATATCCGGGGACCTAGGGGAGAAAGGATGGAAGAAGGAAGAGGCAATGGATAGAATACTGTGGAGGAGAAGGATCCAGAAGAGCAACGCCGACCCTACGTGACGTGGGACAAGGTGACTATAAAGAAGAAGAAGAAGAACCGGTATTTTCCAATATTTGTTTAGTCTTGGTTACAACAGTCTTTATTTTTTACTAGTAACAGGGTCAAAAAAAAAATCCGGTACAGGAATTTACCATAGCAGCAATGCCACAATTTTTTGTTTTGGAATAAAAGTTCATCTTTTAAATGAATAATGTTGCTTTGAAATAATAGATTTTATAGAAAACTGGGAAAATCGATCAGTGCTAGCTCAGTAACAACGCAGACAGGTAGAAACGAGCAACAAACACTTGGCGTAAGAATTAGTACAGTATTGCTGAGACAATAGTGTACCTGCTGCTTTGTGTGGAGTGGCATATTAGATGATGCGCGTTCATATGCAGTGTGCAAGAGTTGCTCCCAACTGATCTGTAAGGTAGCTTCTCGCTGTCGTCGACTAACATTTGTTTTATTGCAGAACAACTCCAACCCTAGTCTGGAAGTATTTTACTAAGTGCAGTAGCGATGAAGTAGAATGCTCTATTTGCTTTTGAATAGTAAGGTTTGTGTGCCATTTCTATGAAATAGAGTAAGAGAAAGGAAATTGTAGCAATAAAACTTAACAGTTCATTCATCGTTTATTATAAAAATAGAAAGTAGTTTATGTGCTGCCTGTGTGTACATAATAAGTCTTTATTTGCTTGTAACGGATAGTTTAACACGAAAAATAGTTCTCTCGACTTCAATTTTCACCCTTTAGAGCACAGAGTATTCGTAATCTTGAAACATACACTGCAAAAGTCTGAGGGAATCTTAGAATTTTTCAGTTTTTGATGTCTACGTTTATTACTGCTAATAATACCAATTAAAAAGTCTGTCATTTTGACGGTTTTAACACCAATTAAAATATTGATGGAAAAAATCGCTGTAACCGAAAACCGGTTGTTTCAGCGATAACGCCCATTCCTGTTGCGTCATAACGCAGCTGTTCGTGTATTGGCACTACAACAGAGTGCTATTCAAAAAACAGCGGAATTTTTGGTGAAAGGATTTTGTTTATTCGTCTACATCAATGTTATCCCCTTCGAAATAGTCACCATTACATATTATATACTTATCCCAGCGCTTTTTCCAACCCCCCCCCCACCCACCCACCCAAAAATAAAGCTTCTGGAGCTTGATCTTTGGGGATAAGGCACGCTAGGTATCAAATGCCAACTGCTTTAAATCGGATTATACGTACTAACAACAAACGCTAACTACGGGGATAGGCATGGTGTAGTATCCACTAACGCGTCAGGGATTTTTTTTAGCTCTCTCGGCGATGCGTATTTAATCATATCTATGCCATTTGCCACCTTACCAATTTTTTCACGATTTCATCGGTTGATGATATCTTGGAGCATCCAGAGCGCTCGTCATCTTCAACATCTTCGTGGTCTTCCTTCGAATCGCTTATACCAATCGTAAATCCTTATTTCGCACGTTGTAGACTCAAGAAAAGCAATAGATAATATTTTTAAAACTTTCCTACGCTTTATTTTGTTGTGAAAGCCATTTTATTCTGTTCTTATAGTAAAATTTTATACAAATTCTCTCATCCATTTTCGCATAAAATAAATAATCGGCCATGCTACCAAAACAAATGCTTCCTTTGTGGCAGCTGACAACGGTCTAAATATTTGGCTAGGCTGACTAAAACTAACAAAATACAGCTGCTGCTTCACTTTCATTTGCCTTGTGTTATACAATTGTGGGTTTCATTTGAGGTCGTCAGAATTACGTAAGATTACTGGTATGCTACGTAATGGCGAAGTATTGCGCCATTCGGACATCTGAGATGAATCATCAAGAACAGTTCAAAATCGTTGCTGATCTGGAGATTTCAAGTCCCAGTATACTGTCTGGAGAAGGGAGTGGAAGCGAGGACAGACGTAACTGGCAACAGCAGTAGCAGTTGTTGCGTCAGCGTACTTCCGAGATGCTGCATCGAAAGTTTCCTTTTTGTGACTATTCTAAAAAAGCATAATGCCTTGGAGATTGTGTAATCCAGATGAAATGACTCAGCCGGTGATACATAAATCTTATCTGCAAGGGAAGGCTGCTCGAAATGCGTATACGTTCAACAGATTGACTGACAGCACACTCCCACACTACCTACTTTGTCTGGTACTTGACTCGTCAGTTTAGAGAACATATCTGTATGGAGCGAAAATGAAAAGTGGCAACTGACGCTAAATAATGGAACGTGTGATGTCATCTATTGCATTTCGGCTACACGATAAATCACACAAATTGAAGGCTGTCAGTTCAACTAAATACGTAGGGATTAACAGTTACGAACAACTTAATTTGCAATGATCAGGTAGGTAATGTTGTGGGGAAGGGAAACCAAAGATTGAGTTCCTTGGCAGAACCTTTAGAGGATGCAACAGTTCTAAAGAGACTGCGTACACTACGCTTGTCCGTATTTTGCTAGAGTATTGCTGTGCATTATGAGAGATCCTTACCAGTTAGGCTTGACAGGACATCGAAAAAGTTCCAAGAAGGGTCAGCTGGTTTTCTGTTATCGTGATGTAGGGGAGTGTGTATCAAGGGCATGATACGCGAGGCGGCATGGACGCCATTAAAACAAAGGTGATTTTCGTTGCAGCGACATCTTTTCATGAAATTTCTGTCAACAGCGTTCTACTACGAATGTGAAAATATTTCCTTGACATTAAAATAATAGAAATCAGAGCGTGAAGAGAAAGATTTAAGCTTCGTAAATCCATAACTGAAACGGACGACTTGGGACGTCAGCTAGTATAATATATGTTAAAAAAATGACGAAATTCCTCCAGCTGTATTGCAACATCGAAACTAGTTGCCAATAAAACCAACACCTTAATACAGCTGGAGGAATTTCGTCATTTTTTATCATATGAAAGATATGTGTGTCCGTTTTTCCCGCGCTTTGTTCGAGAGTGGCGCAGTAGAGAAATAGTCTGTAAATGTTCTGTAGATGTTTGTATGTCCGTGCAGTCACGTAAATCAGCCTAATATTTTTTAAGTCTTTGTTAATACTGTGACATTTGTCGACTCTTAATGCGTCTCTCGTGGTGCGCACCTGTGAAAGTAACTGCTCCTGCTTTGACTTATTTCGATTATGTGGTGTGTTCAAAAGAAAAGGCAGGAAACCACCCAATGGGTATAGTGGGCGTCATTATTCAGATGTAATCACAACTATCCTACTGCTTCACGAGCTGACCCCAGAATTCCTGCGCTGTAGCAGGAGACAGTTCTCCACTGCGCCCTTCAGTTTGTCGTCCGATTTGAAGTTCTTATTTATAAGATGTTTTATTAGCCGACCAAACACGTGGAAGTCGCAGGGCGACATGTCCTGGCTGTAGGGCGGATGTTCAAGCTACTTCCATTTGAAACTGACCGTTACACTTGGTGTGACCTTGGAGAAGCGTCGATGCACATTCTCGTGGAGCAAAATTACTCCCTCCGTGAGCCGTTTGCTCTTGATGGACTTTTTGAGCGTAGACTGCGAAGTGTCTCACAGTACACGTCATTGTTAATGGTTTTTCCGTGCTCGAGGAATTCGACGTGTATCGGACCTCGGAAAGAACCTAGTCTGTTGAGGGCTCAGCTTCGAATTTTGTAGGGGGAGGTGACGATGCATGCTTCCATTGCATGCGTCCCTAGATGTCTCAATATATTATCTTTGAACACACCTTATGTAATAGGAATGAGCTCTGTGAGAATCGGTAACTCTCGATGTTAGCAGGTGACGCTACCGTCTCCTGTTCTGGGCATGCGCTGTCTGCAACATACTGAAGACGATGCCACACGCGGAACCCTCAATTGATAATTGACGTCACTGACCAACTCGCGACTATTTTGGCGGCTGATTTACACGCGGGCACGTTACGCACATCCACGAGTAGTCGATTTTGACCGAAAAGTCGATCGTGTAAAACGGGCGCGTGAATTCGCAGCCGACTGCCACGTTAACGTGTCGTTAATGTTGGCGACAAGGGCAGTACACTATGCTCGCTCCGTAGATATTCGGAATCCGAAAGATATGAGGATGGTTTGATAAGTCTAGTAAATTAACATAAAAGAAAGGGGCATATTTGTTGCGCCTTCGTGGTTGGTAATCTTGATTATTCCAAGGATCGTATGAAGAATTTAAACATGTTCAGCGTACACATCTGAATTTGCCCGTGTGTCGACTGCCGTTGAAAATCGGGTTGAACTGGTGCACAAATTAGAACAGAACTGGATATAGATCACGTGGACTCTGCACCACCCTTCGAAGATGATTGAATTTTCGATTAATGAATTTGAACGTGGTCTGACAAGTATCGAAGACGAAGCGCGCTCCCACCGGCCAACTGAGGTCCCACAAAGGAATCCATTGAGTGAATCCGTCATATACCGAGCGAGGTGGTGCAGTGGCTAGCACACTAGACTCGCATTCGGGAAGACGACGGTTCAATCCCGCGTCCGGCCATCCTGATTTCCCCAAATAGTTTCAGGCAAATGCCGGGATGGTTCCTTTGAAAGGGCACGGCCGACTTCCTCCCCCGTCCTTACCTAATCCGATAAGACCGATGACCTCGCTGTCTAGTCTCTTCCCTCAAAACAAACCCCAACCCCTGAATACGTCATATAGTAATGCAAGGCCGCCGAATAAAAATTCGTGAGATTGGTGAGACTGTAGGCATCTCAACTGAGCGATTGTATAGTATTGCCTTACAGTCGACCAAAAGCGCATCTGGCATAACATTTCAGCACAATGTCTGGCGAAGTCTAATCGAAGTCTGCAAGACCTTTTTGGCCGTTTTGTGATTTTTGCTGAAACATGGATCCATTGTTACACACCAGAGTCTAAACAGCAGTCAAAACAATGGACAAAGGGTGGTGAGAGTACTCAGAGGAAGGTAAAGACAATTTTGTCATTTGATCAGTTGATGGCCATTTTTTTTAATTCCCAAGGAGTAGTCCTCATAGATTACTTGGAAAAAGGGAGAACCGTAACAGGACCCAATTACGCTACGTTGTTGGATCGCTTGAAAGATGAGTTGGCCAAAGAAGCTCAGGGTTGTCACGAAAAAAGTACCCTTGCACCAGAACAGTGCACCATCCCGTGCATTAAAGATAACATTGGCGAAAGTGTACGAGTTGGGCTTTTAATTGGTTCCTCGTCCACCCTGTTCAGCAGACTTAGCCCCAAGTGACTTTTTCCCGTTCCTTAACGTGAAACTTCGGGTTGCTGGAAAGAAATTTTGGTCAAATGAGGAAGTGATAGTTGTAGTCAACGAGTATTTTGCAGTTTTTGACAGAGCCTATTTTTCCGATGGAATGAACAAGCTGGAGGATCGCTGGACCAAGCGTATATCCCTCAAAGGAGACTATGTGATTTTTGTTGCTGGCTTATTTACGTGCTTATCAGACCACCCTCGTACTGTTTCACCATCTTGCCGACTATTACCAAAGCGGCGACCACCGGTATCTCTGAGATGACGTGCGCTTCTCCGGCAGACGGGTGTCGAGTGCCAGGGTGAGGGCAAGTCAGACGGGGTGAGACGGCGTCGCCCTCAGCGGTAGGGGCAGAGCCTGTGCGCGGCAGATGTGGAGGCGCCAGGCTAGCAGCTAGTAACAGTCGAGAAGCCAGCGCCGCGTATTTTTAACTGCCGCCCGACAAGCAGGGACGTCTCTATTGCTGCATCTGCACGCTGTCTACCTTCTTCCTATGCGCTTGCGCACAAGGAAAGCTCTACGAGACGTAGCATTCCCAGCCCTGCTACAAGGTACTGTCGGTGTACTTGTTTTCAGTCCCCACACTGGCTAGATGCAACTCTCCACGCTAATATAAACTGCGCAAACCTCATCATAACTACTGCAATCCGCATTCACTTCAACCCGCTTGGCCGGCCGGGGTGGCCGAGCGATTCTAGGCGCTACAGTCTGGAACCGCGCGACTGCTACGGCCGCAAGTTCGAATCCTTCCTCTGGCATGGATGTGTGTGTCATGTCCTTAGGTTAGTTCGGTTTAAGTAGTTCTAAGTTCTAGGGGACTGATGGCCTTATAAGGTTAAATCCCATAGTGCTCAGAGCCATTAGAATCATTTTCAACCTGCTTATTGTAGTCAAGCCTCTTTGTCCCTGCCACAAAAAGGTCAAAAATTAATTATGATTGTAGTGTTGCTCACACTGCTAAATATTGCATTTTCGGGCAACAAGAAAGTAATATTATGTGGCAGGTGTCATTAGAGCACAGTTAATAGTCATTTCATGAAATAATGGATAAACTAGGCACTCATCTTTTCGTGTTTCCCACGCTGGTCTCGTTGTGAACTCATGGCTCAATCGTCGAAAATCTAGGTAGTGATGATTCCAAGCTCGGATGCAAAGAGGCCTAGGTGTTATTCTGCGCCGGCCGAAGTGGCCGTGCGGTTAAAGGCGCTGCAGTCTGGAACCGCAAGACCGCTACGGTCGCAGGTTCGAATCCTGCCTCGGGCACGGATGTTTGTGATGTCCTTAGGTTAGTTAGGTTTAACTAGTTCTAAGTTCTAGGGGACTAATGACCTCAGCAGTTGAGTCCCATAGTGCCCAGAGCCATTTGTTATTCTGCGATATTCAAAAGTTTTATAGATGTGTTTCATAAACCATTCTTCAAGATTAAACTTTTGCAAGCTAGGACAATGGTGATGTAAAAAAGTAATCAGCACTCCGAATTTAAGTTACACTTCTTTTTTATTACTTTTGTTGCAATATCACGTAACTCGTTCCAAATCGTCACTTCACAATATAAAACATACTTGAAAATATCTTCCTCACTGTTAAAGTTCACATTTCATAAACTGACTACAATTTGCGTCTTTTTAACATGACGACCAAAGTTTGACTCTCTAATAACCGCTTACGTGCAGAGTTAAAAGTACGTCAGAGATCATAGTGACAAAAGAAAGAATACACATAAGAATAATATCATCGCAATATATACATATCGAAGTACCTCTACATTAATAGAATCAAATCTGAATGTTGTCACAGAAGTATGTTTACTATTTTACAGAAACACAATAGAATATTGTTGGTATCGAGAGGTCGAGGTGAGGTCCCGTAATGGTTACGTAATTCAAGTACCATTACACCCGCCACCCATAAATACGCACTTCCCACTTCCCTCGCTAGCCAGATTCACCAATGCTTGAAGGTACTACCCTACCTAAAAATCATATGACTTGTAATAGCTATAATTATTAGTCTGCAAATGATAGAAATAATGATGTAATTTTGTTCTCTACACCGTCCTCAGTCACCAATAGAAATATCTACACCTGTACCCATTACGCGCTGTATTTCCTGACATATAAATTTATATTCGAACTTAACAAATTGCTCGTTTTCTGAAACACAATTCGTGCCATTTAAACAATCGAACTCCCATGTATAAATTAGCTACATATATCGGGGTCAAATGAGATAAAAAGACATGTGACATTAAGCAGTAAGAGAAAAAAGTTTAGAAAAAGTTTGAAAGAATGCTTAAAGTGTGTTGGAATTCGCTAATTGCTCAAATTATGAAACACTGGGTGAATATAATGTGGTTAATTTGCGCTCCATTTTAAGCAAACGTTTTTGGCGCTTCAGTCCGGAACCGCGCTGCTACTACGGTCGCAGGTTCGAATCCTGCCTAGGGCATGGCTGTGGGTGATGTCCTTATGTTAGTTAGGTTTAAGTAGTTCTAAGTCTAGGGGACTGATGACCCCCAGATGTTATGTCCATAGTGCTTTACAGCCATTTGAACCTTTTTTGTTTTACGCTGCTCAACGTTTATGACGTCGTATTGCCTGAACTACATGTTACACAGTGATTTAATTTCGCAGGTACATTCACTGATATATGTAGGTACTAGCTGCAAGCTATGTTACGAACAGCGTTAATAGTAAAAAAGTAATAAATTAAAGCGCCATGCCTGATGTTGACGTTTTACTGCGCGCCGTTTTAAGCAGTAGCTATCTTTTCACGCATCTAAATGTCAAAGACGTCATATATCCTGAACTTTGTGTCGTACAGTGATATAATTTTGCAGCTAGGTTCAGTGGTATATATGCAAACTGTTGCGAATAGAGCCGATAGTAAAGAAGTAATAAATCCATGATGAAGTTTTACTACATGAACAGCGAACATGTACAAGCGATAAACCATTTGCCTTTCTGCATTTTGTGCGGGGTGCCAGCGAGAAAATGTTTCGTAAAGTTTGTTTGAAGCCGCTAAGTAGTCTCATTCTGAAATACTGCATGAATGAAGGCCGCGTATTGTGCCACGTCTGTTATGCTACCTGTACTCAGTTTCTGACTGTAACACTTCCCGTTTTGTGTTAAACTCCTAACTTAAGTTTATATCTCTTAATGAGTGGATTAAGATACTCTATAACATAATGAAATACTGCAAATCAAAAATTTGTTGCAACCTGAAACTGATAGCAAGTTCCGAGGAGTCGCTTAGTAATAATGCCGATTCTCTCTACTTCTGCCACCATCATCTATTTTGCTGGCCGGATAACAAAACTCATCTACAACTTTGTGTCTGATTTTCTAATCTAATTCCCTCATGTCGCTTGATTTAATTTGAGTTAATTCCATTGTCCTTATTGTTGATGTTCATATTACATCATCTTTTCAAGATATTTTCCATTGCGTTAAAGTGCTCTTCCTAAGCCCTTTGAAGTCTCTGACAAAAATGCAATGTTATCGACAAATCTGGAAGTTTTTATATCTGAACGTTATTTCCCTTTCCACGTTTCTCACAACTTTCTGTCACTGCTGGCTCTATGATCGAATAACACGGGGAATAGGCTACAACCCTGTCTCATTCCCTTATCTATTACGGCCTGTTTACATGTTCCTTGATCCGTAACTGCAGTCTCGTTTGCACACAAGTTGTTACCTTTCGGTCTCTGTATTTCACCCACAATAACTTCAGAATTCCAATTAGTGTATTCCAGACCACACTGAAAGAATTTTTATAAATCTACAAATGCTATTACTAGCTTTTCCTTTCATCAATTCTTAATGCATGTTTATCCATCAACGGTATTCGGAAATAGCTGAGTTTTTGGCGTCATTTTCAAAATGTTTTCCCGTTGGCGTCTGTGTTGGATGGGGAGGGCTGTTGTTGTTCGGTATGTTGGCTACTTTGTGTAGATTCTTCTTGTGAACACGCACTGCATCCCTACTTCCAGAAAATAAGCTGCCCTTAGTCTCTGTTTTAAGGTGCCACGACTCTAAAAGATTTTAATAATAACAACAATAACGATCGGATGTTTCCCTCGCGAATTCGTAATTTATTCATCTTAGCTGTTGAGCGGGCTATAGTCACTGATTCTAACGAATATTCGGCAACTATCAGGTAAGGCGCTAAGAAGCGTTACGGAAAACTAGTGTAATATCAGTGGCTGTGTCCTCCTCACCAGCCGACAAGAATTGAAATTAACACAATAACGACAAGATAATGGAAAATATGCATTATAACAAAACGAATATGCCACTAATGATGGAGTGGGACTATGCTGCAAGCGTCCTCCCCCCCTTCAAATACTTTGGAGCGATCATAGTTCACAGGGTTTGACAGTAGTTCAAACTTCAAAAGGCACTCAGAATGACATGGAAGCAATCTGACGAAAAAGTAAGATCGTACAATGCAAAACTGTGGCATCACAGGACACTTTTGTTACCTTTGTGACCCCTCCTTCAGATACCTTGGGCGACCACAGGTACCAGAGTTTGACAGTAGTGCAAACTTAGTCATGTAACTTCAACAGGCACTCAGAATCACGTGGCAACACTATGCCAAAAGAAGTAATATCGTACAATGCAAAACTGGCGTCACAAGACAGTTCTTTTACCATTGTGTCACTGAAAATATTGTTTATATAGCGTCGCTTGGTAAATAAAGTACATTCTTCTCAAGTACTTGGTCGAGAATCTACTAGCAGACAGCGCTCGGATGGGGATACCTCATCAGAAGAGAATGTTTGATCTCACGCGCATTCGCGAAGTGTGATGTAACCGTTTGCTCTCACGATATGACGGATGACTCAGTACACAGTGCTGCTATCTCCCTGCAAAACGTATCGAACGGCACTGTGTTCATAAACCACTGGCAGAGGTCTAGCTGTGGCTGAAACACAAGGCCTGTATATTGAAGGGGGGCGGATTTCCATCCCGCCATCGTGGTTCAAGTGTCATATTATTAGGGAATTCGTGGAAAACATAAACCTGGATGGCTGGACAGGAATTTGATCTGCGATCCTACCGAATGCGATAAATTCTTTGGAAGAAATCTGAGGAGACGAATCTCACGTATCCAGGAGCTCACTTAAAAGATTCTCATCCTTTACAGTATTGAGTATTCTGTGTATCTCCATGTGCACATCGCCATTATTGACAGAACAGATAGGGAACGTTTAAAGTATGAGAGTGACAAACAAACCCGCAACAAAGTTGTGAGTCATGGGAACGATTACTCGTAAAATTCTTGGAACCAGCCTTCTGAAGGAAATCGAAATTATTACGCCCCCCCCCCTCCCCATATTTTTGATATGAAGACCATGGAGGACAAACGCTGGTAGCTCACCATTGTTGTTTACCTCTCACAGTTGATAATGTGGGTTGGGAGCAAGTAGGCTACTTCCCAGTGTCTTAGAAAATGTAAATAAAAGTTTGATAGCATAAACGGAGCATCAAAAATAGACCGCGGGCTAAGAGACCGAGAAGAGAAAGTGGAAGGTAAGAGTCCTTAGAACTGAAAAGCGTCTGTCGTTTTTACTGATGCAGTTCGTAAAGGCAGCCGAAATCAGTTCACTCTGTTATCTGTAGAAGGCGGTGTGATTAGATTTCGCCGGCGGAAGCGCAGTTGTGTTAAACTGCTATTGCCAGTACAAGCGTTCTGCAGACTTTTTCTCACAGTCCAGCGACGCACGACGCGACATTTCAGCGAACAGCCATTAAGTGTAAAGTTACGGCATAAGAGAAAGGGCACACTGAAACGGCAAGCTCGCGGTGCTAAATTTCTATATTAATTAGGCGGCGGAGCTAAAACCAAACAGTCTGTGGGAGGTGACCAATACGTATAAAATTATCTGCTTGTGTATTATTAACACGGGGATATTGTTAAAGTCACTAATGCATCATCAATTCCGTTTCCAAGGTTCTAGCTGTTGTATTTTTTCATCCTAGTGATTTAAATCATACTGTGCGCGCCTTTCAATTCTTGTTCGTCTCCGACGCCAAATACAAAATAATTTACTTCCGGCAGTCACAGTTGACTGTCTGATTTTACTACCTTTGAGGTGTAGTGTTGCCCTATATCCTGCAAAAGTAAAATACGGTACCAGAGTAGTCTGAAATGAAAATTTTATCGCTTGCGTATCATGTACCTTCTTAAATGCATGTAAGCGATACTCTTTGCTACTCCGTGCCTTGACAAGTTTTCTACGGCACACTTACGGTCCTCCATCATTGAAACTATGATACAGCATGTTCAGAAACAGTCTGTAAAGCTTACAAGGTTGTGCTGAGAAAAAATTGTTGAGAAAAAAATTCTATACATTGCTCCGTTTCCAAGTTAATTAGCATTAAAGTTAGTGAATCAAGCGGTTGCGCGCGCAAATTCAAGTGACCCCCTCCCTAGGCGGTGCCCGAAGCGTTTTCTTCGTTTGGTTTCCTAAAACCGAACAAGATGGCGATATAAAAACTGGACGTGGGACGGTAGTAACGACCGAACTTACCCATCGCTGAGCAGTTTGGTGCGCTATCATCTACACTATGAACAGCTGAATTTGCGCGCGCAGCGACCTGATTGGCTAACTTCAGTAGTAATTAACTCGGAAACTGCGCAACTTACCGAACTTTTTTCTTAACAAATATCTGTCACAACACGCTACCCTGCAACCCTCTTGCAAGCTTTTCAGACTGTTTCTGACCATCCTGCATATATTCTGTGTCTATCGTCTTTTATTTAAGTATGATTATGGATGTGTTAGATTAGCCTTGTGATGGCCACTGATCCGCATTATAAACGTATTCGGGATCGGATGTGTACATCACTGATCCGCATTATAAACGTATTCGGGATCGGATGTGTAAAGTTACGTTAGTAAAGGATCTTTGTCAGTGGGGTCAGCGTATCAACCACGCTGAGATAATATGAGGAGGGACAACAGTTCATTTGGACTATGCTGTGTCTTTCTTGAAGTCACTACAATGACGTTCGACCTTCATAAGTTTTCTGTAAGTGGAGATCCGGACACACTGCTCGCTAACTCGAGTGTTGTAGTGCACGAAACACTGCGAAAATGGATCCTCAGATATTCTGACCTGCTTCAGCGACTTTGTAATACATCCCGTGGATTTGAAACATTGCCAGTTTCCAAAAATGATTCATTCGAGCTTCCTGCAATCTTTCGTCAGCAACTCCATGTATACTGCAGCCGGCAAAAATTCAGCTAAGAACTTCACGTTACGAATTTCCACAACCAGGCTACAAGATCCGAGTCTGAGTGTAGCGCTTATGTTGTAGATGTGCTCATTGTGCTCTGATTGCAACCCAGGAAAAAAATCGGCGCTTCGGCGCAAGCGAATGCGCATTATAGAAGAAAGATAGATTGGATTTGAACGCCCCCTTAAGCCCATTTTAAACGCGGTATTTCTGGTCAAAATAGACTACACGAACCCGTGCGCCTGACGTGCTCTCGTGTAAACCAGCAACCAACTGCGACACGAGTGTGTCCGTGACGTCAGTGATCTGTAGATTGTACCGAGCGAGGCGTTCTCTAAATTTCCGAGTATGCTGCGCATGCGCAGAGACAAGGGATTTTGGTGGCGTCTCCTAACTTCAGAAGTTCGAAAATATTCTGGTCGAGCTCGCTCCTATTATAGAAACAGATTTTGTCCTTTCTTCTCTTCTTAATCTTTATGTCGTTTGCATTGTTTTCGTGACACATCGAAAAGTTGCACGAGGTCCTGATATTTTTTCCTACCTGCTAGTGGTCTACTACAAGAGAGACGACATATCTGGAAGCAAAAACAATTTACGTTTTACAAAGAAAAAACCTACACTACGCATAAATAAGAGCGTAAATAGGTAAACGTGTTTTAGCGGAAGTTATTTAAACAGTAAAAAAAAAGTCAAAACTATTGGACGAGAAAAATAATTTTCGCTGTTATTTGGCACACAGCAAGAAAACAAGACACAAAGGATAAAGCAAAAGAGCGCTATCGGCAGCATTCTGCATATTGTCTGATACCTGCAAGTATACATTTTCTCGAGCAAATAAATGTATATGTTCTGAAATGTTTGGATGACACTTCTACTATTCTTTCAGTTTTCCCATTCTTTCACTTTTCCCATTCTTTCACTTTTCCCATTCTTTCACTTTTCCCATTCTTTCACTTTTCCCATTCTTTCACTTTTCCCATTCTTTCACTTTTCCCATTCTTTCACTTTTCCCATTCTTTCACTTTTCCCGTTCTTTCAGTTTTCCCGTTCTTTCAGTTTTCCCGTTCTTTCAGTTCTCAGGAATGTAGAGAATGTATTACACGACTTTTGCTAAGAACTTCCACTGTGAAATCTGCTTTGGTCATTAATAAACTCTATTGTCATTGTTTATTCCTGTATTTTATTATATTTCGATTTTTTCCGTAAAAAGAATAGTCCCTCATAACCTCACTTTCACCACTCAGATGCCAAGCCGCACAGCAGACAGCTATTAAAACGAAAATGACCCCTCAAAACAGACTAGAGCTGATACGGGAATAAAATGCCAGGAGCGCTATAGTAGACGCACGTGTCACGAGTAGTCACCTGAGATAACAAAGTAAATCGTGTAAAAGAGGCTTTACCATACACGGCAAAGAAGAGAAAGGATAATAATCCACGCAGGAGAAACAATCTCGTCATCGCCTTTGCTGATATAGGGAAATCACAGGAAACTTATATCCATATGGCCGTACAGTGATTTGATTGCACATGAAAATCCAGTGTCCTGACCACTGGAGAACCCCGCTCTGTCCATCACTTTGAGCACCATGTAGTGCCGAGATAGCTGTGAACGGGCCTGCCACAAGGAAGTTCCGACCGCCGCTCCGACGAGGAAACGGCTCTTTGCAAGCAGCATTCAAAGTTTTCCTCGTTTCTCAAGCTGCCGGGCACTGCAAACCCACAGTGAGAACAAACATCGTTTTCATTACAGTGTGGTGCAAAAATATTGTTCAAATGGCTCTGAACACTATGGGACTTAACTTCTAAGGTCATCAGTCCCCTAGAACTTACAACCACTTAAACCTAACTAACCTAAGGACATCACACACATCCATGCCCGAGGCAGGATTCGAACTTGCGACCGTAGCGGTCGCGCGGTTCCAGACTGTAGCGCCTAGAACCGCTCGGCCACCTCGGCCGGCAATGTGGTGCAATTACACATTAATCATTTGCAGCATTTTAGCTTTCCTATGACACTACACTCTATTATAGTCATTAAAGTTACACGGCCTTTATCTGTACCAGAATGTAAAATTCCATCGTGGAACTTTAAAAAGTCTTCAGATATTCTGAATGATTGTCACTTAAAGGCAGGGAAATTCACTGGTAAAGTTTGGAATATTAAAGGAAATCTAACAGTTCCAAATCACTTCAAATCACTTTGCACAATAATAAAAGTAGTCCAAATGCTGGTTGAAAGATCGGATGTGTGTGAAATCGACAAGTCGCTGTTAAAGGACACATTTCAGCAAAAACGCTAACGAAACTGATTTTTTACCGATCATAAACGTTAGTTTCTATGATTAGATACTTCGTGGTGTGCCGAAGATACTAAAAAATATAAAAGTAACGCACTAACTTTCAGGAAGAGGCAGTGACTAAAAGTGGTATATTTACAACAAAAAGGAAAAAATAAGTAGCTGAGGTATTTAAAGTACGTCGGCACATTTATAGAGAAACAACAGTCCACTAGTCTTAAAGAGAGAAGATAAAGGCGCCGCACGGAACAGCCTTCGCTATCACTGGAGAAGAGCGGAAGTTGTTCTGTAAACTCGGAGGATGTACTCCACGTACGTGATCGAAACGTGGTTAGGAAGTAGCATATTTCTTGTGCCACATCCTCTCTGGCACGAGGTTCTCTGTTCTTGGAAAATAAACTCTACCTTAGAAAGCTGGCATTGTTTTGTGAAGTCGGGGAAGCTGTATCCGATTGGAAGATGCCCGCACTGCGTGCTACTGTACAGTGGTGTTTGGTCATTGGAGTACACTGTACTTCATACTTGAGCTCAGCATACTAATTAGCTAGTTGCATTTCATCATTCTGCTGCCGCCAGAAGAGGGGAGAGGGTAATAGTAGCAGGAGTACCGCCCTACCCACGCCTTATGGTGGCTTACGGAGTATGTATAGGAGTTGGACAAAAAAGTAGAACCACCAAAAACATAAAACATTGCCATGCCTAATAAGGCGCAGGAAAACCGTTGGAATACTAAACAGCTTCCAGTCATCTAGTAACGAATAAATACACGTCCCGTATGGTCTTCAAGGGAATCGTTTCCATTCTACCTGCAAAATTGTGGCAAGAACAGTTAACGAAGATACAGTTGGAAAGCGGTCACACACCCTTCTTTGCAAAGTAGACCATAAAGACTCAGTAACATTCAGATCTGTGCCTGTAGTGGTCAGGGGAGATGCTAGAACTCGTCCTCGCGCTCACAAATAAAAAAAATGGTTCAAATGGCTCTGAGCACTATGGGACTTAACATCTATGGTCATCAGTCCCCTAGAACTTAGAACTACTTAAACCTAACTAACCTAAGGACATCACACACATCCATGCCCGAGGCGGGATTCGAACCTGTGACCGTAGCGGTCACGCGGTTCCAGACCGGATCGCCACAAGGCCGGCTTCGCGCTCACAAGCAAGTCCCGGTCGGTGCAGGCTGTGTGGACAGGGGCCGTGTCGCCTTGAACACAGCATCACCGTTAGGCAACAAATGGACAGAACCAGATCAGCCGAAATGGTCGCATAATTCTTGGCAGTAACCATTATCTTGCAAAGAACCCATCAGGCCAATGGAATACTACGATATGGGTGCCCAAATCATCACCGAACCTCTGCCATATTTCATTCTTGAGACGTAAACTCGACCAGAACGTGGAAAGAGTGTTAAACAAGACTCATCCGACCAAGTGATTTTCTGTTGCTCCATAGTCCAGGTTTTATGGCTTATGCGCCACGTTTTCCTGTCACTGGCATTTCCATCACTGATGAATGGTTTTGGAATTGCAGCTCATGCGCCAATTCTCTGTTTATGGAGCTCCACTCGTTTTGTTTTGGTACAAAGAGGGTTCCAAGTGCAACATTCACTTCTGCATTATGACTTTTGCACCTGATGTTCCATATTTTCCGTCACAATGCTATTGTCGCAGAGAAATGCGTTCTAATACGTGCTGTCTTTGTATACATTGTGAATGCCATCGAAGACAGTATTAATAGTAAGATCAGAGTTTTGTAAATAATGTATTTATGATGAGGTGCTGTATGGAAAAAACTGCACAAAAATCCAGTAACATCTTGGTAAGATTTCAAAGACGACAAGCTCCATTTCAAGTGGTGCAGAAATCTAAATATTCAGACATGTAAAATTATTCAATTTGCAAAACACAAAAAGATAGTATCATACAACTGCCAATATCAGTGACTCACAGTTGGAGTTAGCTAACTCAAACATCTGGGTGCAAGAATTTGTGGGGATATGAAATGAAATGATCACATAGGTTCAATCGCAGGTGAAACAAGTGGCAGATTTCGGTTCATTTGTATGATACTGGAGAAAACACAACTGTGCGTCTACCGATAACATTGGTAAAGTATGTGAGATCCGCACCAAACAGAACAAACAGGGAATACTGAACTGTACAAAGAAGAGTAGCACGAATGGTCACAGCGTTGTTTGACCTACGGGAGAGAGTAACTGAAGTGACGAAAAACATGGAGTCATAGACGGCTAAAGATAGACGTCAGCTACCCCGCGAAAACTTGCTTCCAGGGTTTCGAGAATCAGTGTTAAGTGAGGAGTTTAGTGTACTACAACCTCTTACGGATCTCTGCTGTAGGAACCACTAAGAGAACATGAGACTAATTATAACTCGCACAGAGGTTTTAGGAAGTCGTCCACCCCCTTCTCCACCTACATCTACACCTACATGGGTACTCTAAAAATCACACTTAAGTGCCTGGCAGAGGGTTCATCGAACCACCTTCACAATTATTCCCTATTATTCCACTGTCGAACAGCACGCGGGGAAAACACCTATATCTTTCCGTGCGAGCTCTAATTTTCCTTATTTTATTATTTTCCATATGTACGTCGACGTAAAAAAAAACAAAAAAAACTTTAACATTCAAAGGAGAAAGCTGGTAATTGAAATTTCATGAGAAGATCCCACCACAACGAGAAACGCCTTTATTTTAATAATGTCCACCCCAGATCCTGTAGCATGTCCGAGACACTGTCTTCCCTATTTCACGATGATACGAAACGTGCTACTCTTTTTTGAACCTTCTCGATGTACTCCGTTAATTATATTTGGTAAGGATCCCTCACGGCGCAGTAGTATTCCAAAAGAGGACGGACAAGCGTAGTGTTGGCATTCCGTTTAGTAGATCTGTTGCATATTCTAATTGTTCTGCCAATGAATCTCAGTATTTGGTTCCCCTCAACCTTTCTTTCAAATTTAAGTTGTTTGTAGTTGTAGTTCCTAGTTATTTAGTTGAATTTACGGCCTTTAGATTTGATTTATAGTGTAACCGAAGTTTAACGGACACCTTTTAGCACTCATGTGGATGACCTCACACTTTTCCTTATTCAGGGTCAATTGGCAATTTTCGCACCATACAGAATCGTATCCAAATCGTTTTACAATTTGTTTTGATCTACTGATGACATTACTAGACGATAAGCGACAGCATCAGTTGCACAAACGTAAGACGGCTGCTTTGTGTCCTAAAATAAGGAACTGCATAATTAAATAGATCGGCAAGAAGCCTTAGCATTTCGTATAGTGGGAGGTACCCTCTGCCCTGAAGCTGTTTGCAAAGTACGAATGTAGATGTGCCTTACTCCATTTTACACATTATTTTTCTACTCACTGTATAATTTAAGATCATAGTTAGGCTATCAGTGCTGCACCTGGTGCCGAATTTTCCTACCGACATGCTGGTCGCAAGCTGCAATTGTCCCCAGTTATTAATTACCTCGTCTCCAACCTGCATTTCCTGCCGCTAATGATGCGAGCCCGAAACAGCTCGCCAACGAAGCGAGCCCGTTATGGAATAACGGCACAACTGCGCTGTCGCGTGTTCGGTGGACAGAGAAGGGTTCCCGAATACTCTGTTGCACCGGCGACGGCCGTGGTCAGCTCGCGAGGAGATTACTGTTTCCGCTTAATTAGGTCGGGCGAGTCGATATATCGATTGCATTGCTAGGTCCTCCAGAGCCAGCAAGACGAATGCAGTTTTAACTGGCATCACACGACGCCTAACTGATCGCGCGTTCTCTTTCCCATGTATTCCGGAGGCTCGATTCTTGATGATTGCCAATTTTTGTCAGTGGCGAGGTGGCTAGGAACCAGCTCAACACAGCCTGGTAAAACCACATGTGCAACTGATTACGTGAATAATAAATATTCTGAACACGCACATCGGAAGTGGCATCATATTAATACGTAAGTTTTGTCCAACTTTCTGAACGGCTTTAAGTTGTAAGAGCACCACTTCTTGTTCCATGTTAATTTTAAGTCACATTCATCACGACGAAAAAGTAAGATTGTTCCCAAAGTTAATACTTTCCATTGCCGCGTGTACTAGGCCGCGGAGTTAAAAATTCATTCAGGAAACACTAGCCTCTCTCCGCCATAAACTTTCTCCCAGGAATGTTAGGCTGTCGAGGGCTCAGCGAGTTTGTAGATTAGGACATGGTTACTGTTCGTATGGCAAGCAAAAGGAAAACGTGGATTTCAACCCCAGCCCAGCATGAAGTTTGTTCTAGGCAGAAGTAACTAAGTGAAAACGTACGTTGGCATACTCCAATCGTTACTTAAATTGTCTTGCGTACAGAGATTGTAACTTTTGTTCTAATGCTTTCGTGATAAATGTGCATGATGGAACATTTCCGTGAAGGTTAGAGGCCAAAAATGAAAAATTTTGTGCAAAAAAGGGCATTGGGCCACTATTTCATGTGATTTGTCATTGGAGTCTACATTCGGAAGGCTTAGGTTTCAGATTCTTCCAATGCCGTCCTAGATTTTTTAGATAAATAATTGGAGGAGAATGCAGGGATTGTTTCTTCAGTAACATGATGGTTCTTTCTATCTCCTCCACCCTTTCCCTCCCCGCTCCGCGACCTCACTATTGTGACAAAAAGGAGCGGGAGACATTCGCTGCGTAAGTGAAATTACTTGATGAAGTTCAGCCCAGCATCTAAGCTTTAGGACGTTGACTGATGGGCGTGTTACATTTGCTTTTTGCATTGATGAGTCTAGAGAAAGAAATCGAATAAACCCTGCTGGCCTCTTTCACCCTATAATGATGCAGCGAAACGTGAAGAAACTTATTTTGGAATTTTCAGCTGAGATAATCGCACCTTAGTTGATTCTTAGGATGCATCCCTAGCCTAAGTCGTCCAGCCACTTATCTGATTGTGGTTTCCAGCCAGCTTTCCTCATTTATTAACGTTAGTGTTTTCTGTGCGACATGTTCAACGTAGCAGATCCCGCATAACACGATGTCTGCATTTACGTCCCCGTTATGACAGATGAAATATGGTAATCTGTCAGCATCTTGCAGTACGAACTGTTGAACTATGATTATAGTAGATACATTTCCATTTTTATGCACATTGTTTTTATCATTATTTTTGCCCTATCGGCTATTACATTCAGCTTGGTAGTCATTGGCTGTTAACTTCGTGGTGTTTCTCTCAGAAGAGCAACGTCATCAGCATAATTCAGATCCGTGAGCGTAGATTGCTTTTTCAAACGTATGCCCATGTGGGGGTTGTCCATATTTTTTTCTCATTACAGGATCTAAGACTAATATGAAGAGGAATGGTGACGAATAGGAATGGAGACGATTTCATCCATGTCTGACGCCTGTCAGAATACTAAAAGAAGCAGTGTTCCCATCTTATATTCTTATACAGCAACGCCAATCTAAGTACAGGTAGCCGGCCGGAGTGGGAGTGCGGTTCTGGGCGCTACAGTCTGGAACCGAGCGACCGCTACGGTCGCAGGTTCGAATCCTGTCTCGGGCATGGATGTGTGTGATGTCCTTAGGTTAGTTAGGTTTAATTAGTTCTAAGTTCTAGGCGACTGATGACCTCAGAAGTTAAATCGCGTAGTGCTCAGAGCCATTTAAGTACAGGTTTCTGAAAACAGTGGTCAGTAAAGTGGTCAGGATTGCTTATAGCTGTCAGTATTCCACTTTGTATACTGCCAAATGCTTTTTTAAAAGCAAAGAAGTTTAGATGCAGTGGACAGGTGAATTCTATGCACTGATCTCTTACGTTTCACGCAACAAATATTTGAATATTTGTTCGGGGCAGAATCTCCCACTTCGAAACCCAGTGTGTTCTTCTCGTACTGGACAATCTGTTCAAAAAATGGTTCAAATGGCTCTGAGCACTATGGGACTCAACATCTGAGGTCATCAGTCCCCTAGAACGTAGAACTACTTAAACCTAACCAACCTAAGGACATCACACACATCCATGGCCGAGGCAGGATTCGAACCTGCGACCGTAGCGGTCGCGCGGTTCCAGACTGAAGCGCCTAGAACCGCTCGGCCACACTGGCCGGCGACAATCTGTTGCTTTCTGCATTCTTTTTAGAAGAACGAAGCAAACGACTTTGCTTGGCAAGAGAGAAGCATCATATCTCTCCAATTTGTACATTCGGTTAGATTTCCCTTGTCCGCTAGAATGTTATTAAGGGACTGCGGTATTCCCCTGTTTCACAGGCAGTGCACTTTGACAGATAGATGCAAAGCGATATGTTGGAGGAAGAATGTACATGTCTTCCTAAGTTATGTCAGTCTTATTTCTTGCCTGAGAAAGAACGTTTCTTCTGTGGTTTAGTACCTCTCTCCCCGTCCGAACAGGCCTTGGAAGCCCGAACGTTACCGACCGACCGCACGTGATCATCATCCGATAGGCGTCAGTGGTTGCGGATATGAGGGGCCACGTGGTCAGCACACCGCTCTCCCGACCGTTGTCAGCTTTCGTGATTGGAGCCGCTACTTCTCAATCGAGCAGCTCCTCAATTGGCCTCACAAGGGCCGAGTGCAGCCCGCATGCCAACAGCGCCCTGCAGACGCAGACGGTGACTCAGACAAGTGCTAGCCAAGCCCGAAAGCGCTTAACTGCGGTGATCGGACGGGAACCCGTGTTACCACTGCGGCAAGGCCATTGGCGAGGTTAGTATGCTGTACCCCAATCTCGAGGCAAGGGTGGGCTTCTTGCTGCCCAGGAAGCCGTGTGGTTTAACCTCGAGTCCCAATAATACATAAAAAAGATTAATTTGATATTTTTTGACAAAATTGACCCTTTTCGTCATAGTAAGCAACGAATACCGGAAGAAATTGGCAAAAAGTTGGCACTCAATTTGTTTTAAGGAAGTGGTTTCACTTTGGAACAACTAGGACATAAAGTTTTCAACCGCCCATCATTTCATGTGATAAGTGTTTGAAAGAAAATTCTGACTTCTTCTAGACGAAATCTTAGATCTCGAACTTCCGTGAACTCATAGTACCTAAAACAAATTATAGCCCGAAATAACGAGCAAAAATGGGTCTAAATTGTAATTTAAAAAAACCAGAAGTACAAACTTAAATTTACATTACAATAACGTTACGTACTTACTATCACTGTCAATGATCTTCTCAATATGGCTACTGTAAAATAATAATAATGTCACAGCCTTGTACAATCACGAGAATGAGATTTTCACTCTGCAGCGGAGTGTGCGCTGATATGAAACTTCCTGGCAGATTAAAACTCTGTGCCGGCCGGAGTGGCCGAGCGGTTCTAGGCGCTTCAGTCTGGAACCGCGCGACTACTACGGTCGCAGGTTCGAATCCTGCCTCGGGCGTGGATGTGTGTGATGTCCTTAGGTTAGTTGGGTTTAAGTAGTTCTAAGTTATAGGGGACTGATGACCTCAGAAGTTAAGTCCCATAGTGCTCAGAGCCATTTGAAACATTTTTTTAAAACTGTGCGCCGGACCGAGACTCGAACTCGGGACCTTTGGCTTTCGCGGGCAAGTGCTCTACCAATTGAGTTACCCAAGCACGACTCACGCCCCGTCCCCACAGCTTTACTTCTGCCAGTACCTCGTCTCCTACCTTCCAAACTTTACAGAAGCTCTACTGCAGACCTTGCAGAACTAGCACTCCTGAAAGAAAGGATATTGCGGAGACATGGCTTAGCCACAGCCTGGGGGATGTTTCCAGAATGAGATTTTCACTCTGCAGGCTGTGGCTAAGCCACAGCCTGGAGGATGTTTCCAGAATGGTATTTTCACTCAGCAGGCTGTGGCTAAGCCATGTCTCCGCAATACCCTTTCTTTCAAGAGTGCTAGTTCTGCAAGGTCTGCAAGAGAGCTTCTGTAAAGTTTGGAAGGTAGGAGACGAGGTACTGGCAGAAGTAAAGCTGCGAGGACGGGGCGTGAGTCGTGCTTGGGTAGCTCAGTTGGTAGAGCACTTGTCCGCGAAAGGCAAAGGTCCCGAGTTTGAGTCTCGGTCTGACACACATTTTTAATCTGCCAGGAAGTTTCTTAGACAATCACGTTGCACGATCTCCTCGCCGACTTACTCTGAACGCTGTAAATGACTGCTACAATGTACTGCATTTGTGGAAGTACCTCAGTGTACCACTAGATGTCTCTGTCGTGCAACAGCATTGGTGATTTCATGCGAAAGAAACTGGTACTTCAGGAAAAAAAAATTAATGAGAAGGTGGGATCAGGCAGAAACCACTGGTATACTGGATGGTTTAGGCCCATTCGTAAAGGGCAGGGAGCGGCTTGTCGCGCGCTTTCGGCGCCCTGTGCGCCCTCGACGTCCGGGGCGGAACTCGCGCTGACGTAACCGCGGGGGAGTCCTGGAGACGCGGCCGGCGCTGACGCACGGCCGGCTTTCCGCATGGCGGCCGCCGGCCTTGGCTCGCCGATAGCGCCGCACTGGCCGCGTAGGCGCGGGCTCGTGCCCTGGTGAGGCACATTTCCCTGCGCAACTGGTCTCCTCGCCATCTGCACCGCCCGTATTGATTTGTACTCGGTTCGTCTAAAAAGAAAGAGACAAACTGAAAAGGCGGCCTGTGAATTTGCTCCTCAAGATCGCGAGCTATAAGTTATCAAAGCCCATGGCGAGACACTCATTTCCATCGATTACTTCAACTTGGCTGGGCAGTGCCAGACGCGAAGATACCAATTCAGCCGCTGCAGTCTGGAACCGCAAGACCGCTATGGTCGCAGGTTCGAATCCTGCCTCGGGCATGGATGTTTGTGATGTCCTTAGGTTAGTTAGGTTTAACTAGTTCTAAGTTCTAGGGGACTAATGACCTCAGCAGTTGAGTCCCATAGTGCTCAGAGCCATTTGAACCATTTGAACCAATTCAGCCTTCGTGCAAATGAACGACGATGTGTCGTCAGTGGTCAGGTAAGCGCAGAACTGATATCTTAAACTAAGTGCGAAAAAGTCCTGAATAGTTCAGGTGTGTGGCCATAATGTGCGTTACAGTCATTGAAAGTCTTTTACATCTGTATGCGCAAGTACACTGTCATATCACATTAACGTGACCACCTGTCAAACTCCCGAATAACCACCTTTTGCTGCACCAGACAAGTAGCAGGAGATTATTCAAAATGACAGTCACAATCGCATTATTTTGCCGCCAACCGGTTTCAACCCGCGATGGGGTCATCTTCAGGGTAATTTACACCATTTGGTTGCTCGCTGGAGTCGTCAGCCTGCCTGTGCACGGTTTTCCTTTCATCCATACATGTATTTTTTCATCATTACTAACTTTTCTACAAGACCTTGTATAGAAATTAAATGGCATATTGCTATAAACATAACTAGGTCTACTTTGAGTCTTCGGATCTATTCCACAATGCCAGGTCTTGTAGGCGATGACATCTCGGTCGGCGAAAGATTCCAGTCCAGGAACAGAGGCGTTTTCACAACGAACAATGGCTAGGGTAAACCAACCACTACCAGAGTTTCCAGTAGCGACATCGAGGGTGAAATTTACCCTGCAACCACGAAAGAATATCGGTCCATTCAATATAACTGCTTGAGCGGTTCCATTTTCTCAAAGTTTTTCCAACCATGCGCAGGCAGGGTGACGACTCCAGCGAGCGACCAAATGGTGTAAATTGCTCTGAAGATGACCCCATCGCGGGTTGAAACTGGTTGGCGGCAAAATAAATAATGCGATTGTGACTGTCATTTTTAATAATTGATTATAAGTAAATTAATCACTCTGTTATCTCAACACAACTGTGTTGTCTAAAAAAGTAGCAAGAGAGTCGGTGAGCTTCTGGAAGGTACCGACAGTGATGTGGAGCCATGCTGACTCCATTGCTGTGGCCAGCTGCGCTTAGTTTCTCTGCTGAGGATCCAGCGTACAGCCCGATCGAGGTGGTGGTCCCACAGATTCTCCACTGGGTTTCAATCCGGGGATTCTGGTGGCCAGGAGAGTACAGTAAACTGATCCTGGTGCTCTTCGAACCACGCACATACACCGCGAGCTGTGTGACACGTTGCATCGTTCTGCTAGTAGACGCCACCGTGCCGAGGAAGAAGAAACTGCATGTAGGGGTGGACGTGGTCCCCAAGACGGAATGACAGCATCACCCAGGGCATGCCACGGAAACATTCCATAGACCATAACGCTGCTTCCTAGGTGCAAGATGTTTGCTTTGAGACGTTTGATGCCGTACACGCCAACGGCCATCTATCCGCTTTTGTATCCCGCCTGCAAGGCTGCGCGTGGGTAGGAGAAGGAGCAGGAAAAATACGTCGGTACTGCAGTGTGGGATCCGCGTCAGGTGGGGCTGACGGATGACATCGAGAAGGTTCAAAGAAGGGCAGCTCGTTTTGTATTATCGCGAAATAGGGCAGATAGTACCACAGAGATGATGCGTGAATTGGAGTGGCAATCATTAAAACAAAGGCGTTTTCCGTTGCGACGGGATCTCCTTGTGAAATTTCAGTCACCAGTTTTCTCCTCCGATTGCGAAAACATTGGCACCCACCTAAATAGGGAGACATGGTCAAATCAGGGCTCACACAGAAAAATTTAAGTGCTCGGTTTTCCCCGCGCGACGTTCGAGAGTGGAACGGTAGAGAGACAGCTTGAAGGTGGTTCATCAAACCCTCAGAAAGGCACTGTATTGCGCATAGCAGAGTAATCACGTAGAAGTACCCTCTTATATGGAAATTAAAATGTGTTTCTGTCAATGGTTTATACGTTATTTCTCTTCCACATGTCTTTACAAATGTTTACACGAAGTTTCATTGGCGTACGGTCACTCCTTTCTCATAAGATCCCCCTCAAGTAGGGAATCACACCTATAGATGATAGCATGAGCAGTGCGTTCCAGAGGATTGTAGTGATCTTAAGATCGAATCCAGGACACTTCCATTCAGTAAGCGATCAAAAAACTCAGTTTTCGTGCACAGTATATTTTGTCGTTGTGAATTGTCTACTTCCCAAAAATGGATCTTAAGATTATTTGTAACAAAACGTTCTTCCGTATACTCTGATCTCGGTGGAGCAAATAATCTGAGAGAAAAGAATTCCATGTTTCGCTCCGCATACATTGATGTTGCGGAATCATACCCAGTGGATCTGAAACACGTCCTTCTCTCGCTGCAGTAGGATAGCCGACGCAGACACCAGCTTCTACAGCGCTTTCCCCCTTCTGCACGCACCGTCTACCGGAAAATGCGTCCAAGCCGTAACGACGTTCATTTCTCAGATTTGGAGCGTTTCCCCCCCGTCTTTGGGGCGTTCCGTTGCTTCCGCCGAAGACTTTCCTCAACGCTCTTGGGAAGGGTGGCAGCTCCTGGAGCAGTATCGACCTGTGGGGGGAAAGCGTGCTTCTCGCACATGGCGTTGTTCTGGCGAAACAGGCGCTTTCTTAGTTTTGACTTCCGTGCGAGTGATAACAGGTTTTAGTAAAGATTAACAGAATTGAAACGGCTGCCGCACGATAAGGTTTCAACGAACAAACAGTTAATTGATTCACTGACTCTAGGTGTGAATGATCGATTCTGCTCGAAGGATTCCGCGGTTTCGTTAAATCGAATCAGGCGAGCAGCGACTCTCATTCAGCAATGGTACAAATGTTCCCATGCCCCCCCCCCCCCCTCCCTTGTCGTAGTCCGTTCGTAATGTCTTAGATACCAGCGTATTTTGAATGGTATTTAGACCGTGACTACCTCACTCACGTTTACCCAACAACACTAATTGCGCGCATTAAGAAAAGATGCGTATGCTTTGAAGGAAACAACGTGGATGTCTTTTCAAAGAAATGTATTTTTGCGGTGTTTTATGTGCTTTGAGTTTTGTTGGCGGCGCGCTGCGACAGGTGGCGGTCTGTGGCAGATTAGATTCGTCACACTCCACTGGGTTCCACCTGCGCTAGCTGCCATAGTTTCTCGCCCCCAATCCCAACACATTTTGCTTTTTTCATTTTCTCAATGCGGCACTCAATGCTTCTTCAGTTGACTATTTGTGCAAAGGGCCCTGATGTTGTGTAAGCGCAGCGTTAAGCCTAGAATATTTGTTACTGCAGGAATGACGCCAGAAATAAGTGGCATTACTTGCTCAGAGGAAGTGTAACTGGGATTTATTTGCAAACTTATCAGTCGCAAACATTTCTCCATATCAGAACAAACAGTAGCGCATTCACGTAAAACTCTACATTGTCAAAAATATCTTTTTCTGTGGCGCCACATTCCAGGATGAAGCTTGGCCCTCCCAACCAGCTTGCACCATCCATCACGGTCACATGCTACCCCCCTCCAGTTTCTGCATCCGAGCTTTCGTAGGTCTTCTTCCACTCCATCCAGCCATCTTGCTCGAGATCGATCTCGCCCTCTTTGTCTTCCTGGATTACCAAAGAGAATCTTGTTGGATGCGAGGTCCGCCAGTTATGCAAAACACCGTTTTTCTCAGTATCCAAACATGTTTCGGCACCACTGTGACATCATCAGTGGGTTTTCGTTTTCATTTCTTCAACTTGCAACCCTATGCCAGCAGTTCTCCAGTAAAGAAACAAACTGACCGCCCATGTTACCGACGCAACCAGCACTCCCACAATGAATGAGTTGTAGCGAAGAGACATGACAGTTGTTGACGCACTTGTAATTTTCATTACCTCTAAACTTTTGAGTGCCAATAAGGATTCAACAAAGGAATGCATTCCAGTTCACGTGTTCACTAGTTAGCACAAAGGCATGGTACTGCATGGTAATACCATGCCTTTGTGCTAACTAGTGAACGCGTGAACTGGAATGCATTCCTTTGTTGAAGAATCCTCGTAATCAGATAGTATCTGGTTAATGGTTCAGATGGCTCTGAGCACTATGGGACTCAACTTCTCAGGTCATTAGTCCCCTAGAACTTAGAACTACTTAAACCTAACTAACCTAAGGACATCACACACATCCATGCCCGGGGCAGGATTCGAACCTGCGACCGTAGCGGTCTCGCGGTTCCAGACTGCAGCGCCTAGAACCGCACGGCCACTTCGGCCGGCTATCTGGTTAATTATTGGTGTTATAGGCATCATCTCGCCTTTATCCACATGTAAAGAGAGCTGTCATTATCCATGTCTTTCTACACTTCCTTACGACCGGTCAACGAGGCATGGATTCTGGGTTCGGTTCTTGGGGACTGTGGTGAGGGGGGGGGGGGAGATCGCATTCTGTTACGGGTTACAGTCGTCTCTCTCCCCCACCCCCCCACCCCCCACCCCTAAATCTAACTATAGTAGCTATCAGTCCCACTTTTAATGTTTAGGAGATGCCTATTAAATGAATATGATAGTGATAATAACAAAAATCTTTTTAATAATAATAATTGGTTTACATCAGGGCTTAGTACGTTTCCGAGAAATTGCAGTTCAGAGAGGTGGATAATTTCAAAAGTATATGTCTCAAAATTTGCGAAGTACATGTCAGAAATTGCTTTTACATGTACTTACATACTCCGCAAGCCGCCATATGTTGCGTGGCGGAGGAAACCTTTTACCACTTCGTCATTTCCTTTCCTGTCCCAGTCGCAAACAGGAAAAACGACTGTCTGTATGTCTCCGTGTGAGCTCTAATTTGTCTAATTCCGATTTTCATAGTCCTTACACGAAGTGTACGTTGGCAATCAGCCTCAAATGCCGTTTCGATAAATTTTCTCAATAATGTTCCTGCAAAAGAACGTCGTCTTCCCTCCGGTAATTACCGTTTGAGTTCGCGAAGCATGTTGCTCGAAGCTACCGGTAGCAAATCTAGCGGCCCGCTTCTTCCTTTAATCCGATCTGGTGCGAATCCCACACATTCGAACAGTACTCAGCAGTTATTCGAGCTAGTATCTTATATGCGATCTCCTTTACAGATGAACCACACTTTCTTAAAATGCTCCCAATAAACCTTCCCTGCTACAGGCCTCACATACTCATCCCATTTCATATTGTTTCGCAACGTTACGCCTAGGAATATAATCGAAGTGTCAATCTCAAGCAGAACACTGCTAATACTATTTTGGAACATCATGGGTTTAAGAATCCTAGTAGCAACAAGGTCTCACAAGTTGGGCAAAATCAAAGCGTGGACTTAGCATTATCACTATGGGCATCAACGAACATTTTTGCATCGGAGGAGAAACTTCGCTGTTGTTCAGATTTCGTGAAAAGATTACGCCCAACTCGCGCGTCATATCTGTGACACACTGCCCTGTTTAGCAATAGTACGAAATGAGCTACCTTCCTTGAACTTTTTCGACGTTCCCCGTCATTCAAATCTGAAACGGATTCCATGCCACCCTGAGAACTCGCCCTACTTACATTCGCCTGTTGGGTCAATTTACGTGTAGACGTCTTTGGGCTCTGAATAATTCTTCGGCGACTGTCTACAATAACTTCTGGAGTGCGAACTGAAGGAATTATTTGCCGTTCTGCATTTTGCACACATCCGTAGGTGCGCCAGTTTTTGTACGGGCTCTGTATTGATCTCTTTGCTGGTAGTCCTCTATCCCGATTGTTGACCCCGAAAATTTCGCGAGTTTCATTAATCGAACCTGTTTTCACATATGCTTCCACAATTTAAATTCTTTCCTCTGTCGAGAATGTCATTTTGCAGGACGCAAATAGAAACGTTAACGTCACTGATGAAATAAGCTGAAATGTTGACAGAAGAATGTTAACAATCGTTAATTGAATAAAACTGCCCATTGTTGTAGCTGTTTATTTCAGGGGTCGAAATATTGCATTCGCATTCAAAGGGGACAAGGGTTGGGTTGGGTTGTTCGGGGGAAGAGACCAAACAGCGAGGTTATTGGTCTTATCGGATCAGGGAAGGACGGGGAAGGAAGTCGGCCGTGCCCTTTCAAAGGCCGGCCGGAGTGGACGTGCGGTTCTAGGCGCTACAGTCTGGAATCGAGCGACCGCTACGGTCGCAGGTTCGAATCCTGCCTCCGGCATGGATGTCTGTGATGTCCTTAGGTTAGTTAGGTTTAATTAGTTCTAAGTTATAGGCGACTGATGACCTCAGAAGTTAAGTCGCATAGTGCTCAGAGCCATTTGAACCCTTTCAAAGGAACCATGCCGTGCATTTGCCTGGAGCGATTTAGGGAAATCACGGAAAACCTAAATCAGGATGGTCGGATGCGGGATTGAACCGTCCTCCTGCCGAATGAAAGGGGACAAGGGCTACTTTTAACTGCGCCCCTTGTATGGGCGTAATACTAAGAAGCGGTGTGAAATAGGTCGACCACGTTACATCTGCATCAGAGAAGGGGAATGGAAGACAGATTTGTTGGAAGGGCTCTGGGAAAGGATGTCCACAGTGTACCTCTTTCACGTGACGCGAGTGGGGACCAGTTGTAAAGCCCTTCTTTGAACGGATTCAAAGAGGCGCTGCTACGGTCGTAACATGTCGGTACAGTCCATACGGAAGTGTAACTGATTCTCGACGTACTTGGAAGAAGGTGATGTATTTTGTATTGCATTGTATGGTAACGGGGGACCGAGAAACGACGGAGAGGCTCCGTCCCCGCCGCAGCCGCAGAGGTCCGCATTCCCACGACGACTATCGCAGTCCACTTCGTCGCTCCGCCGCCCCACACCGAACCCAGGTTTATTGTGCGTTTCGGCCCCCGGTGGACACCCCAGGGAACGTCTCACACCAGATGAGTGTAACCCCTATGTTTGCGTGGTAGAGTAATGGTGGTGTATGCATACGTGGAGAACTTGTTTGCGCAGCAATCGCCGACATAGTGTAACTGAGGCGGAATAAGGGGAACCAACCCGCATTCGCCTAGGCAGATGGAAAACCGCCTAAAAACCATCCACACACTGGCCTGTTACCGGACCTCGACACAAATCCGCCTGGCGGATTCGTGCCGGGGACCAGGCGCTCCTTCCCGCCCGGAAAGCCGTACGTGAGACCGCACGGCCAACCGGGCGTGCGGGCGATGTACTTACTTCTCACGAAACCCTGTTGGCGAAATTTAGAGAAACTGTGTAGGTAGAAAATCATCCGCTGCGCCTTGCACAGTGGCTTGCGGAGTGTATATGTGGATTAGGAATATGATAGAGTACCGTGTGCGAATGAGTGTGCGTTGTGGTTTTGAGTGTTTTGTGGGGGCGAAAACTGAAAGTTTGAGCGCGGTCTGCGGCCGTGACCGGCAGCTGCAGGCTACGGAAACCCAAGCCGGCGGCTCGCTGGGATCCAGTTTCAGGCGCCTACTCTGTCCTGCCCTGCCCTGCTCGTAACCCCTGCCTGCCTCTGCTCGCCCCTGTCTCAACTGCCTCTCGCCTGCTGCCCTTTCGTCTGCACAGCCCCTCTGCAGCCCCAGACAGTCACGACCCGAAGAACGTTTATTTGCCTACCTGGCGTTCAACATTGCACATGTTTCCACTGCTTGCTTTGCCGCGTTGTCCTAAACTAACCCAATACTTGCCCATGGCGATTTGGCGGATTAAGAGTTCATCCCTGTTGGCCTTCCTCATCTGAAACATTTGTGTTTGCATAATTATCGTCCAATTTTCTTATTTTTTAGAAAACATTCGCAAAAGTAATGAATCCAAATGTAATCTTACGTTTTAGTAGAAACAGTTCGCCGGTCGGAGTGGCCGTGCGCTTCTAGGCGCTGCAGTCTGGAGCCGAGCGACCGCTACGGTCGCAGGTTCGACTCCTGCCTCGGGCATGGATGTGTGTGATGTCCTTCGGTTAGTTAGGTTTAATTAGTTCTAAGTTCTAGGCGACTGATGACCTCAGAAGTTAAGTCGCATAGTGCTCAGAGCCAGCCAGAAATAGTTTACTTAGCGTATCACAATTTGGATTCCAGAATAGTTCCTCGACTGCTACCAATACGTTTACCCACGTAGTGTTATGAGCCTTAAACAATAGAATATCGCCATTTGGTATTTACTGCGATCTTCCCAAAGCGTGTGATATGTAGATCATGTTACACTCTTGGCAATCAATTGGGGTCTTGTCGACGCCTGGGTCATAAAAGATGAAATGACGACATGAGGCGGATCAGAGCGCCAAGAAGTTGTAAAGCATTAATAGGTGAACTTAGCTCACAGTCAGGTGGAAACGCGGTTTTCCTGGTTAGGAGGATACTTCATGAATTGCCGCGGACTCCGGAGGTCGTTGAGTCACCGTGACTTGCATCAGAGACGATCGTTCGGCCACGTAGCAAAGAGGCAGGACGAGGGTGACCACTGCGTGGTACCGAAGGCCGTAGGCCGAAGCCCTTCTTCCTCCGATGGAGAATCAGTGGAGCGACAGCTACTGCTGCGAACGTGGTTGCTTTGGTGAGTCGAAATGAATTCGGAAACTGCTGTAAAAAAAAAAAAGTCCTTCCCACAGATTGCACTGCACTGACTGAAGGAACGAGCCCCTCGTCGAACGAGAGGGATGGAGCACTGTAGTTCATATATAATTATAAAAACTGCTAAAACAGTTATTTGTTCTCAGAACTTCCACCTGTAACAAGTTTAGTGATCTGAAGATGAAATGGTTCCCCGTTGTTTGTCACCGTCGCATATTTTTAGTTTTTACACCTACATCTACATTTATACTCCGCAAGCCACCCAACGGTGTGTGGCGGAGGGCACTTTACGTGCCACTGTCATTACCTTCCTTTCCTGTTCCAGTTGCGTATGGTTCGCGGGAAGAACGACTGCCGGAAAGCCTCCGTGCGCGCTCGAATTTCTCTAATTTTACATTCGTGATCTCCTCGGGAGGTATAAGTAGGGGGAAGCAATATATTCGATACCTCATCCAGAAACGCACCCTCTCGAATCCTGGACAGGAAGCTACACCGCGATGCAGAGCGCCTCTCTTGCAGAGTCTGCTACTTGAGTTTGCTAAACATCTCCGTAACGCTATCACGCTTACCAAATATCCCTGTTACGAAACGCGCCGCTCTTCTTTGGATTTTAAAGGATTTCTTCCCCGTACAGCTATACGGATATACACTGATCAGCCAGAACATTACGACCACCGACCTATCGATATAAACCCGGCCAGGCGATAGCAGCGTCACCCGGCGAGGAATGACTGCTGGTCAGACACACTCGTGATACACGTAGTATCACAGAGCGTGCTGTCCGTGTGTAGAATGGAGAAGGTGCACGATCTGTCTGAGTTTGACCGAGGGCAGATTATGATGGCCCGGAGACTCGGCACGAGCGTTTCGGAAACTGCAGGACTTTGAAACCTCGTCCAGACGTCGCTGAGTTGCCACCCCCCCTCCGCCCATTACCGATGTCGGACGTCGTAGGCTGGGCAGAGTGGTAAAACAGGACAGGAGGCGAACTGTGGCGGAGCTAACATTCTTTAATGCTGGGCAGAGTAAAAGTGTGTCTGAACACACAGTGCACCGAACACTTCTAACGATGGGCCTCCACAGCCGACAACCCATGCATGTGCCTATGGTAATACCACGACTTGGCAACTGCAACAGAAATGGTCACGTGACCATCTGCACTAGACGTTGGCGCAGTGGCAGAGCGTTGCATGGTCTGATGAATCCTGATACTTTCTTCATCGTGGTGATGGGAGAGCGAGAATCCAACGTCTTCCAGGGGAACAGCTCCTTGAACTTGTAGTATTTGCGGGACGGAGGCAAGCTGGCGGCGGCACTATTTATACTCTGGGGAGGATTCATGTGGGCATCCGTTGGTCTCAAGTGGAGCTCGTGCAAGGCACCATACGGCCAGAGAGTATCGTCCACGGGTTGTCGACTACGTACGTCCATTCATGACGATCATGTTTCCCGACGGTAATGGCATTTTTCAACAAGATACAGGGCCATGTCACAAGGTCAGGAGTGTGATGGAGTGGTTCGAGGAACACAATGGTGAGTTCCAGTTGATGTTCTGGCCTCCCACTCCGCCAGAGCTGAAACTGATAGAACACACCTAGGGTGTGATCGAATGTGGCTCATCACCTTCCTCCCAGAATTTACGGGATTTAGGTGACTTGTGTGTGCAGATGTGGTGCCAGCTCCCTCCTACGATCTACCAAGGCGCACTGCTTCCATGTCGCGACGCGTCGCCGCTGTTGTCCGTGCCAAAGGTGGACCTACCGGCTGTTAGATAGGTGGTCTTAATGTTCTGGCCAGTGTATGGTTGTGTAATTTTGTGAACGATGTCACCACATGGTCGACTGCATCCCTGTCGAGAGCTGCAGATTATTCCGAGTACAGAAAGAAAACCGGTATCAACCGTGTCGTGTTTTACACTCTTGCCATGTGCGCATCCCCTATTTGGATTTGGCAAAAATTCTAAAAATGTTCTGTGCTTCTGAACAGAAATATTCTACAGAGAAGAAAACTCGTGATGTTGAAAATTTCTTGTTTACTCTTTATTCCAGAGAGACGGTCGCAGGTTCGAATCCTGCCTCGGGCATGGATGTGTGTGATGTCTTTAGGTTAAGTAGGTTTAAGTAGTTCTAAGTTCTAGGGGACTGATGACCTCAGCAGTTAAGTCCCATAGTGCTCAGAGCCATTTGAACCACATTTCGTCTACTGACAAAGAGGAAAGGAAAAACCGAGCATGGTCCCGAGAATGCCGTGTGATTAATCGAGGGATGAATTCCGAAATCTTGTATGTAGGGACCTATGAGACAGGAACGCAGCATCGTATGAGAGATCGAAATCGTACTCTGCTGAACTTTTGGTGGAGAAGGCGTCCATCTATGTAAACACGACAGTTCTCTCTCTCTGTGGAGTCACAGTGTGAGGAGTACTGTCGTCTAGACGCTTGACTCTCGGAATAAACAACGAATAACGCCCATTCTCGAATGTTCTCGCACCGCGGCGTCTGCTGACGTCACGCGACCATTGTGTGCACCTCTTCCAGAAGCGTCCGTCTTAAGTCATCATTAACGTTTCACATACTTCAAACTACCTAAGCTGGTACCTATCTTTAGCAACCTCGTTAGTTTCCCAAGAGGAATGTCTAGGGCGTAACTGTACGAACTGGAAAATTGAACACGGTCTACCGATGAGTAAAATCGAATAACTCTCAGCTTTCTTTAAATGAAATGCATCAGATCGGGCTTTCAGACGGTAAAATAGAGGAATCTTTTAACACACAGAGGGCAATATAGCGGCAATAGATTACAGATGAAGTGGAATTATTGCATTTATGGCGCCTAGCTTACTTGGTGAAGACAGAAGATCAGAACAGAACTTGTATGTAGCATAATAGGAAGGAAGGATGTATGTAGCATAATAGGAAGGAAGGAAGGTGAGATGTTCGAAAGATACTATCATGCACACTTACAGTTGTTCCTACACTTAACGCAAAAAGTGCTTCATAGTTACACTCTTTTACGAGTTAGTATGTAAGACATACACTGATAAAAGGTTTAGAGTTCAGTCATAGAAAACAGCTTACTGCCTTGCTTCTCCCGGAATCTTTTTTTGCTTTATCCATACCTCCCCCCCCCTTCCCATTATCTTACAGTAGTTTTCCTGAGTAACTTTTAAATAGTGGATTCCACATGAAAATCTCACATCAAAATCGTTTTTTTCTGTTTATTTACTATTACTTCATTTAATTTCAGTTCTGATTGTCTGTAATTGTGACACCCTACCACTCTGCGCCAGTAACAGCTGTTCATTACTGTCAGTACTTGCCTACTTCATTAATCCGCCTTTGCGACTACTAAAGGATTTTACCATACTCGTTTAGTTTTATTCATTCAAACACAACGCAAGTGGTCTTCAGTAAAACATGTTTACGATTTTCGTTTCCTTCTAGATCAGTAAAAATTATGTTTAAAAAAATTCAAGTGTAATTTTTATTGACAGCTTTTTGTTTGATTCCCGTCTGCGAGTAAAAATCACACTTCAGTATCTTTTGGAACGAACTGTTTTTAGGTATTGTACGTATATTTCATTCCTGACTCTTGATGCTGTTTTAAATGAATAAAACAAGACGTTTTTGGTAATATAATACTAATTCTTTTGTAGTTGCAAACACGAATTTGAAATACCTTCTCGTAAACCAACTACAGACGCTGTGGCAAGAGAAATGAAGAACTTGTCTGCTCGGTTTCGTTATTTTCCATCCGTATATTTCTTCTCCGTTTAGTGATGCACTTTGTACAATATTTGGTAGATGCATTTCTTTGTATTTTTGTTGCGATCACAAAGAAAAGCTGGGGTTCGAAATTAGTTACTTTGCTCGATTTGTCAAGCAGGTTTTGGCTTGATTTGTCGAGTTCGTTTCCATGCTCTACGTGAGGCTTCATTAGTTCTCTAAAACACGGAAGTAGGACTGATTTGGGGGACTCCCACTGATACACACAGGGTGTCCAGCTAGAGAGATACAAAAACAAATCCTTGTAAACTCGACAGTTAATGGTGTTGGGTAAATACATAATCGATAAAGACACTCTCCAAGATTCCCACCAGTTCCTGAACTGTGCTGAGTCACATGGTACACGCCCGCCAGTGTCGGGGCACACCTATCGCGACCTGTTGTCAAACTACAGTGCAGTTCCACAGATGCCTCCCGACGTCATTTTCCAGCAGGATGGTGGCGTCTGAACCCCTCTCCCCACTGTCGTGGGAATGTTACCACATTTCTCCATGAGATGTTCAATAAGCATTGGATCAGAAAAGGGGGGGGGGTGTTTCCCTTTGTCTGACCCCCTCGGTCTCCCAATCTGACTCTGCTCGATTTCATCGCATGGGGTTTATCGAGGACAAGGGTTCGATTTGAGACAATGGATCTACGCTACAGCAGAGGCCGTAACACCTGTCATGCTTATGAACGTGTGGAGTACCAATTCGATATCTGTCGAGCTACAAATGGTGCCCACGCTGAACTATATAACATGCATAAAAGTGTTTGAGCTCCCAGATACAATGTTGGACAATAAGAGGCGCTACTGAGTTATGCTGTGTGTGGTGGTGTTTCAGCACCAGTGCCAGTACAGCTGGGTGCTGCGGACCACTCACCCCTGCCGCCGCCAGTTGGGTACCAACTTGTGAGGGACCCTCTCTCCGGACACCTGCTTCTCATTCCTGCCGCCAACATAGGTATGTACGCCATGTATCGACGTGCGCTACTTGGGTTGCTGTCGTCTTTCCCATTGTTCTCTTTAGTACTACACGTACAGTATGACTCGGCACTTTTCTCGGGGGTGCTGGGCGCACCACGTGGCACTTCAGCTTTTGCGGGTGAGAAAGTCGTGGGGGAACGAGCTCTGCGTCCTGCTCACAGGTCGAGCAGCGTATTGGAATCAACAAAGCGTGTCCCGTGGCTAACCCAGATCCGTCATCTGGTTGGTAACTGCACGCTGTATTTTTTTCTAACAAACATAACAGGCAGAACCAGTCTATACTGGCCCAGTCACTTGATTTCCAAAGTTTCTCCACTCCCAGAAAAGTGCCATGTTATATTGCCTGTATAACATTTTCTCCATTGGTTTTCCGTGTGCTTCTCTGGCCGTGTCCTTGATTTTGTGCACCTTGACACAGGCCACCAATTCAGATTTGTACTAACTCCATCTTACAGCTTTTTTAGCTCATTTAATCCATAGCATACTGTTTACTCGTATTCTGACACATCTACATTCTCCCCGTCTACCCCTCTCCCCCACTTCATTCCTCGCCAACCTACCTCTCTTGCTTCCTGCCTCCTGTTCCTTATCCCAACATCCTCCCATCTTCACACCTTTTCTGTTCCGTGCTGGTTCGCAAAGGAAAAGATTCCATTTAGCAAGCATTCGGATACCATAACAGAGCATAGCCAATTGACATTCCTTTCCCAAAAGTTTGCACCCCTAAAAGGTTTGTGTGTGTGTGTGTGTGGGGGGGGGGGGGGGGGTAGAAACGGCAGTGGTCATTGTAAAGTACCATCCCACCAGTTCCCTGAACTATTTTATGAAAAAGGTGGAAAACATACGTAAGGATGGTATAAAAGTCTGCCCCTACAAATACTAATACAATGCTGTAATCTTTGCTCCACCAAACTTGGGAAATTGTTTTCAGGAAAAATGTAATGTAATATTTTATAAATATCTTTGTCTGGTGCATCCTAGCGGAACCACACATAGGCTTTAAACAGTTGGCACCATTACTAATAGGTAGCCAAAACATCTCACTAATAATGTTTTAATTTGTTATGAGGCATCCATAGAGACCAGTTGTGCAGATCACAGTATGTCTACAAGAGAAGTAAAAATATAGTGGACAACTGAATCGATCTGTGCTCACCTTAGTCAGGTTCCCAATAGAAACAGCATTAAGAATGCAGCTGAGCAAACATGCAAAGCCAACCAAGAAGTTGTGAACCGAACTGTCAACAACAAGCGTTTAGATAATAAATGCTTGTGCAAGTGCTTCATTGCACACTATTCTCAATCCTTTGTTGTGTTGAAGACTCAATTACTCTGGTGTAGCTCCTTTTGATTGTTCTTCAGAAGTTTTTATGCCCTTCTTTCTGTCAATCTTCAGCTCATTTCTAGATTTATTGTTTAAACTCATTTCGTGGACATAATTCTACTGTTTCTATAACTCCTGTTAAGATTTACTCTGTTCAGTGTAGCAAATGTTGTTCATTGCAAAATGCATTCTTATTATTCCAACATCTATCTGTTCTTCATTCATTGTCTATGGAACTTACTTCTTTGTGCCAGAGTTATTTTAACAATCATTTCAGAATTATTTAACAATGATATTAATCACCCTTAGTTACATATGTGAAAAAAAAGTATGGTACCAATTTTCTTCCACTGGTCATTTCTTTTATTCCCAAATACATTTCCAATTTTCTTTAATCATTTCCTTGGTTTAACCACCAATTCTACCCAGTATTTATCACCACCCACACTGCTTTTGTAGGCATTCCTCCACTACCCTCCTCTCATGTTATTGAGCTGACGTTTCTTGTTCATCCACCGAGCGAGGTGGCGCAGTGGTTAGACACTTCACTCGCATTAGGGAGGATGACGGTTCAATCCCGCGTCCGGCCATCCTGATTTAGGTTTTCCGTGATTTCCCTAAATCGCTCCAGGAAAATGTCGGGATGGTTCCTTTGAAAGGGCACGGCTGACTTCCTTCCCCATCCTTCCCTAATCCGATGAGACCGATGACCTCGCTGTCTGGTCTCCTTCCCCAGACACCCCCCCCCCCCCCCCCCCCCCCTCCGTCTTGTTCATCTTGGTGAACTTTAAAAACCCACTCAACCTCCTCTTTTACTTATCATTTAAACATTGTGACTCTTCAAGCTTTACTGGCAGATATGTTGTAAATAGTCTTCACGGGTTGGCCGCCACATCACATTGTGCAAATTCCACAATATTTCCTAACCACCAACCAGGTTGAACCACCTGAAGATGTCAGACAGTTGCTCCAAGGAAATATTGTGGAATTTGCACAACATGATCCAGCGGCAAACCCGTAAAGACTATTTACAACATTTAAACTTTATTCAGAAAATCTTGTCACTTCCCCTGGTCTGTTGTGCAGATCTCTGATCTGCCAAATTGCTTTTTGAGGCTGGAATATACCTATACTACATTTTTTACATAAACTACTTATTAAATATTATATTTTCATAAATTCTGCCACTCATCAGACAGTGAAAAAGATTAAACCAGGAGTTCAAATTCCATTCTGGTGGTTAGTTATATGCTCACATAGCAAACGGCTTTTCATTTCCTTGCCACTTCCTCAAAACTTATCACAATCTCTGGCAGCAACTGTAGGTGGATAAATGTGAGAGTGAATGACCCATCCCTGGTGCCATTGGTGGAGGTGGCGATTCCTGTTCCCTCGCATCTTGACATAGTTCGTCGGACAGCGGGCTGCGGTCCGTGTTTTGCAGAGCACCTGCAGCGGGCTGTTCTGTGGTCTGGTAGCTCCGCTACAGCTGCGACAGGAGTGGGTGTGGGTGTGGGTGTCGGGTTTCCCACACTTCAGCCACAGCAGCCACAGCCTCAGCAGCATATCCAGCTGTTTGAACATCCACCGGAAACTGCACCTGCAACCGCCGCAGCAGCTGCAGAGACCACCACAACAACGCGCATCCTTGTGCAACCGCAGTTTACACTGACAGCTCATGCTACCGCAGCTGCTGAGCAGCCGCAGCCTGCACACACTTCCACTAAGAAGAGGACCACTGTAATCAAGGTGAACTATGAAACATTGGCACCCTTCTAATAGCATTATCTCTGCTCTAGAGTCTGCCATAGAGATTTGTGCAATTTTATAGTGTCATGAAATATGTAAAACATAATATTTTTCTTCATTTGTTCCATTCAGAGCAGACAAGATATTTCATTCCATATGAGGCTCACTTGTAGTAATTATGTTAGTGAAGCCACATTCAAAACAGTTCTGACTTTATGAAGCCATTGATTTAGTGCTATACATTGATAATAATCTCATGAACCCATAATAAGTCACCTAGAGTAAAACTTTCGCGATTTGGCACCAACCTATATAGGGAGGAATGATCATCACGATAAAATAAGAGAAATCAGGGCTCGCACAGATAAATTTAATTGCTGGTTTTTCCCATGCACCATTCGAGAGGGGAATGGTAGAGGGACAGCTTAAAGGTCGTTCATTGTGGGAGACGGTTTTACTCACATGTGTAGGTACCATGTTTTAGAAAAGAGGACATGCCTACCATTCAGGAATTACGAAATACAGGAATTTCATTTAGCACCATATTCTCTTGTGCTTTGTAACTGGGGTCCCTCATTAGCATATTTGTCCAATGGTTTACTAATATCTTAAGAACAGATTAACTCATAGGGTGTCTTACATTGCTTTTGACCAGTCCAGAAATGTGGTAGTCAAATTAATTCAAATCACAGCAGTCGGATTGTGTGACCACACTTCATAATGGGCTGTCATTGCTTTCGCTGCTTGAAAAAGGCAAGTGAAACTTGCAAGAATATACCTTTACATGTTCTCAAAAGTTCCAGTAAGTGATGTTAAAGTCCATAAGCAATAGGTTCCAGACTAGTGCCACTGGATTTAGCTATGGTTTGAGGAATTAATTGTGTGAGCAAAGTGATTTGAGTTCTTGCAAACTGTGTTGATGTCAGATATTTAACACAGTTTTAGAATCTTGAAAATGCCACAATGTTATGGAGGTAACAGTATTTCAGAGACAATCTTCTTGTATATCATAGGGTGTCAGCTTCCTTAGCGAGAAGTTGTTGTATTGACTTGAATTATTCAGATAGTTTCCTAGCATGTACACCATTAGTGTGATTTCACAATAGTCATTACTCACTGTGCAATTTTTACCAATTATTTTCTTATGATAAAAGAACACTGAACTGATGAAATATGAGTGATGAAGTACAGTATAATATATGTGTAACACTGGAGAATGCAACATGGTATTCGCATGTCAGATTATAAAGAATATTACATCGCCTCTCACAACTTCATTATATTTGATACAGTTTCTTACATTAGCAAATGTTTTTTTCTGCTGATATTCATTAAATACTCCATTATTTTGATTTAAGATGTGTTGTGATAAAATTGAAAAGTTTTCTTCAAGCTAATGAAAACTGAACAAAGCTAAATCCTAAAATTCTGAACTATTGATAATTGGGATGATACTTCAAATTGTATTATTACTTGATTTTGCCCTAATATTTAATAAAACAAATGACTTCTTCAAAAACAAACTGATAACCAATGAATCTATTACATAGGTTGAAGCAGCAGACTGTACAGCACTGGAGGTCAAGGCGCCTACACTCACCCGCGCTGTTAGTTCTGAAGTTACTACCACAGCACCAATCTTCCCGGCAACCAACATTGCAACAACTCACTTTTTTTATGAGCAGCACCCATCAGCTGCTGCTGCCACAGCCGCAACAGCCACTGCAACAGCAGTTGTACAGTTGTCTCACACCCCTCAGCCCCCGACTCAAGTACCATCTCAACCACAGCAAGCACAGTGTCTACCCCAAATGCAACAACAGCAGCAACCATCTGCTGCAGTGCAAACAGAGACTGGGAAGAGATCTCAGGTAAGAATGCAAGCATATTTAAGTTTTAAAAATCTGTTATTTTCCAAAGGGTATCACAGAAATGTAGACTACTTTAGTGAGCACAGAGTTCTTACTTGAGAAATATAAAGCATATTACATGTGAAATATTTCACGCAATGTAAAATAATAAACACTCTGCTTGGGGTAAGACAAATAATGGTGTTCCGTGGGTTAAATAATTTTGTTCTCATTTTCTTTATGTATGCCAGTGACATTTGAGGGTTTATAACAGATTACTGAAAGCCCACAATAGCAGGTGTATAACAGAACCTGTGTGTGTGTGTGTGTGTGTGTGTGTGTGTGTGTGTGTGTGTGTGTGTGTGTGTGTGTGTGTGTGTGTGTGTTGGGGGGGGGGGGGGGGGAGACAGCTCTTGGTTGTATCACAATCACATTTTGCTGCAAATGAATATTCATCCATAAGCCATTCTGCAAAATGTCATGGAATTCCTCAGCGACATCTGACTGATATCCACAAAGACAAAGAAGATTAAGTACTTCACTGCTACGGTGATACAAATTTTTTGCTTTTATTATTTTGTCTAAAGTTGTGTGAATGTAATACAATTTTTAGTCACTAAGATGAGCTAATATACATTTTAGGCAACATCACCAGTAAATCCTGCTGATGCCTGCCTTACACCACCACCAGAGGTAGCTGCTTCCCATGGTGAAGAGGCTGAGGATCCTGGTAGTCAACCTGGACAACCTCCACCAGGTCTGGAATCAGTTGTCACTGTTGCTGATGCCAGCAACCAGACAGATACTCCACCATGCAGTGAAGATGAAACATCAGCTCAGCAGCAGCAGCAGCAACAGCAGCAGCAACCACCTGTCGATGTCAGTGGACTAGAACTTTTGTCAAACAGTATTGAGCAGTTTGAGAGGGAGAGGCCATCAGAGCCCAACACACCTGTGCCGAACCCACCAATACCCATCTCACCAGTTCCTACTATTGTCACTGATGCTACTCCTACTTCAACTTCTACACTGAGGTCACCAGTTCCTACAAGGGTGACAACTCTGGCTGATGAAAAAGCTGTGGAGATGTTGCAGATGCTCTCTGTGCCAAAGGTCCAGGAGACAGACAGCGACAAAGTGGAGTCTGAATTGGATGGCTGCTCTGTGCCTCCGGAAACTGCTATTGGTAAGTGTTAAAATTTCTATTAGTTATTTGCATAATCTGTGGTTCACAGCTACCTCCTCTTGCTATGATGTAGAAAGAGGAGTCAGTTTTACAATGACAATACACACTCGCAGCAAAAACTATGCCAGAAAGCTGAATATGTACACATTTGGAAATTCTTCTATGGAATCTGTAGATCACAAGAATAAATGCCAGTGGGGAATAAAACTTACTTACTGCCTCATTGTTTACTTCTGTATTTATGCACCAAACTTTTACAAATGTATATGTTTGCAATAGCCGATAGTGTTCTGTGTAAGATGTGTGTCATATTGGAACATTTACTGGCAAAGACACTTCTGTCTCTTTGCAAGTCAGTTACTGTAACATACATCTGTTTAACATAACTTTACCATTAATTTAAGCATTGTATCATGTGGTACAGGAGGAGATACACTCCGTAAGAAACACTAAAGGTTTTGTCAGTATACTCTTCTTTTTACATGGTCATTGGTCATATGTCAGTAGTAAGGAGCCCTCTGTGAGGTTCGAGAACGTGAAAATGTGTAGTTGCACACTCTAGCTTTGCACTAGTGCAAGACTCTTTGTTTGACAGAAGGTCTTCATAGCTGATGGTACTTCCTTTGAAAGTTCTGACCTGAAAGGCCATGATCAGTGTCTAAAATTATTTACTGACTTTTTTGTACATCGGTCAGTAGGCCTGAAGCTTTTATGGAAGAAGTCTTGGTTTTTACTGTTCAATTGCTGCATTACTTTCCAAGAAAGGGCAGAGACACTGTATCGAACTCCATTCAAGCACAAATTTAGTCTTTCACAAAAGTTTGGGCTGTTAATTATTTTCATTATTAGAACAAAGCATACATCACAGCTTGAAATATTGCCAGTTGTTTCATTATGTATGTTTTTATCCTGCCTCAATTTTTGCCAATATTCTTGTAGCAGTTCACCTGAATTCTGCCTACTCTCCATCTCTTATATTCCTGATAATTTTCTTCTTGTTTCTTATTTTATGGAATATTTTGTTTTAACAACGTAAACTATGCTAATAGTAATTAAGACAAACATAGTAACCTGGCTTGCGAATGTACATTTAGATAGTGTACATTGTTTATTTAGTTATTTAGCTGCATGTGAGTTATCTTCTTTTTTGTTACAAATGGGTGTAACACTGTACTGTAACTCTGAATCGAACTTCAAATGAGGAGTGGTGTAAATTAAAAACAGATTTAAAAGAATTTACTAAGCTTGAATGGTTTATAATGGGGTTAGGGAAAGAGCAAGCAGAGTGACTTAAATGAGTGAAGACTTCTTCAGAAACAGAATTATTGAGTTTCAGCATGTAAAACTACTTGGTTTTTCATTAAAAAGAATTCAAAAAAGAATCACCATACCTCTTCGTCTGAAAAACTGAATCCTCCACCTCTTCAGTGTACTATTATATCAACATTTGTCAATAAATGTATAATTCGAAGCCACAATACATTTAGGACATGTTTTAAATGAAGAACTGTATTTTTTTGATTCTGCTAGGTGTGTTATATGGTTTTCCACATTTTCATACTTTTTCCCAGATATGCCACATATGGCATTGTGCCAGCTTGTCCTGTAGTTGTGATGAAATATATAGTAACAGTTCTTCATATATCCATCGAATGGGAAGAACAACTAAAAGTATGGTGGACAGAGAATTGTCTTCTGTATTGACTCTAGGATTGGTTCTATATTGTGGATACAGATATAGAACACAAATGAAGCCAGATAATTCAATTATTGCCTAACTTCTCTAGAAAGATGCTGTAAAATTTAAAAGCATGTATTTGAATACTGATATTCTGATTCTGTACAACCACTTTATAAGTTGTGTACTGCGTATGTCTGCAGTTACATCAAGCACCAGTGATCAAAACAGCAGCACCACCAGCAGCGGCAGCAGCACTTTTACAGTGAGCACAACAACCACCACCTCCACGACGACAACCACCACAACCAGCATCAATAGTGATGGCAGCAGCAACAACAATGACATCAACAATGGGTGTAGCAGTGTCAGCATCGTTGCAAGCAGCAGTAGTGTTAATGGTGTTCTTGGTGGCCTGGGACTTTTGTGTGCTCTTGCAGAGCAACGAATTATGGAAGAAGTAGGACACAACTTGTCAAAAGATCAAGATGTAGAGCCTGATGACAACACACAGGAGCTACCGAAACCAGTCCACCAGAGGGCTTCATCAGCAGACTCAGGCGTAGATGTGAATCGTAACTACCGCACACGGAAACTGGACAGACAGTGCAAGAAATCAGCTGCTAACAAAGTAAGTCATTGTGTTTGCTGTCGGCATTTATTTTCACAACTACCGTATAAATTAAACATTGGGGAAGCCGTAGGAGAAAGATAGTATGAAAAATTCTGGACTATTCATGACACCAAGTTGGTGATAGTAGGCTGTGATAAGGTATTGTAAGTAACAGGAGTATCTCCACTTGTAAAGAAAGATAATCTTCAATTTAAATAAAACTGTCATGGAGGACATTTGACTGAGAAAGGCTTGAGCAATACTTGATTGCAGTGCCTAATTTTGAGGGTAAAAACTGAAGTTGTGTAGTTGCTAATGGCGTAAAGTGTGTAATGTGTACTAATGCACTTATACAGAGATTTCAATGTAAATTCAAGCAGCTTTTAAGTTGTGTGTGCTGTAGTTCGATATTCCCACTTGTGAGTGTTAGTCATATTTTTAAGTTTCATCTCATAATCTAGTCTGATGGCATTTGTTGGCGTATATCATTCAATTTTATGGATCTGAAAGAGATTTTGATTTATTCAAGAGTTTGGAAAACTTTCTTATAGTCTCTTCTTACAGAAAGCTGATCTCATATCTTTCTCAGCTTGTGTGATACATGTTGAAAAAGTCAGAATAAAATCCATAATTCACTATCTCTCAATCTTTCCAAAATTATGTATAAGTGCCTGTATATCATCTTAAAATTCACAAGCTACAGTTATGCCCAATATTACTTTAACATAAAATTAGTTATTTTTATATTAAAATTGTGTTTTATTTTGGTTTTTTGTTGTTTTAATTCCTGGTGATATATAAACACAGATATGTTAATTTCATCTGATTAAGCCTTTTGGCTTTGCTCTTGATTTTTACAGTATTATTCTTTATTTATGTATTTCTGACAAAGTTATACATTTTCTTTAGCAGGGACCCCAGTACCAGGTGTCCTCTTCTGAAGCTACCAGTCCTCAAGATCAGCAGCACAACACAAACATAGCTGGAGCTGCAGCTGGTGGCTCATGTATGACTCAGTCACCAGCTACAAGCCCACAGTCCAATGAAAGCATGGGTCCCATGGAGCTTAATATGCGAATGCGACTGGCTGACTTGCAACGACGCTATAAAGAAAAACAACGTGAATTATCACGCCTCACACCAAAGAAAGCAGAAAGTACCCTATTAACTGCTGGAAACAATACTCCAGTGGCAACTACTTCTCCATCAGAAATGGGCGTGAGTCCAGCTTGTGCAGTTACAAATAATTCCAGTGCAAATGTACAGCAAAGTCCAGTCAAGAGAGGCCCTGGAAGGCCACGGAAACGTTGCAACAGGCTGACACCAAATTCACCTCAAAGAAATACAGGCAGAGTCTCTGCTTCAAAAACAAACAGGTTTGTGACACAGCTCTTCTCTCTCTGTAGAAACATTGTTTACTATAAAATATCATCAGTTGTGGAAACTGATAACTGTTACTCAACAGTATGAATTTAAGAAAACTGCACCCATGACAGGCATTAAGCCAGTTGTTCGCAACTTCTGTTAAAATCTAATCAGTGATTTGTCACAGTTGGACATAAAAAATAGTGCAGTTCCCCACTACACTAACAATTTGGTCTAAAATTAACTGATTATCTGTTTTTTAATTGGAAGATTTGACTGCAATGTGAAATTGTTGTTTCCTTATTTCTAAATAGTAATAGTTAACTTCGATCTCTAACCCACAGGATAAATTTTCAAGTTTTTGATCAATATAGAAATCCAGTGAACTGGCATATGTTAGGTTCTGTTATTGGTTTTAGGTAGTTACCGTAGACAGAAGTTGTATTGATGTACATATGGACTGTTAAAATTTGGTGTCACTAGTGGCTCTGAGTTTTGATGTGGTTTACACAGTTAACAGCTATACCATATTGCTGTTCTGTATCTCCTTCCTATCAGTTCAGAGAAGAACTATGAAGCATTAGAAAATTGAGGATCATTTTCACAATATTCAGCAACTGCAAAAATTGCAAATCTTATATACATTAGTTGTGTACTTCTAAAAGAGACAAATCCATTGTAGTGCACAGATTGTTTGAAAACTTACTATTTCCATATGAAATTTTTCTAACTCGCCATCTAAAAAAATGAGTTTGGCTGATGTGAACATCTATTGTTTGTGGTAAACATTTAAGAGTGCGGGCGAAAGATTTCTAGCCTAACAAATAAAGAATGACAGAAATTTCATAATACCAGTTATTTTTCTATATAATACCCGTGTACACTAATACACTTGCGGGCACACTCAGATAACTTCTGCATACCATTCAAATAAATGGTCTTAGATTTCGAGTCCACCCAAGCTTTCAAAGCATCAATCGCTGCATCATCATTGTCAAATCACCACCCTTCTGATGGAGCCAAATCTGGAGAATATGGTGGATGACGTAACAATTCGAACCTGCAGTCACTCAGAGTTTCAAGTGTTGCAAGAGCTTTGTGTGCTGGTGCATTGTCCTGATGCAAAAGATCTCTTTTTCGTTATCTCTTCTCACAAATGGCACAGGAGGGTGCAGTAGTATGATGCATAGATAGTTACACCCTTTTGCAAGTAGCCCCCCCATAATTACCCCTTCCGCAGCCCAGAAGACCGATGCCATCACCTTACTGGCTGATTTTTTGCACCCGAAATTTTTTTGGGGTAGGGGATGAAAGTGTTTCCATTGTTCGGACTGTTGTTTTTCTCAGGATCAGTGTGGTGAACCCACGTTTTGTCCATTGTCACATACCTTGCAAGAAAGCTGTCTTCATCCACTTCAAATTGACGAACAATTTCTTCACAACACTGCACATGCTCCCATCTCTGATCTGCATTCAAGTCTTTTGGAACCCACCTAGATGAAATTTTCTGCATTCCCAAAATATCCACAACAATGTCATGAGCACACCCATGGGAGATTTCAAATGTGGTTTCAATGTGCTGCAATGTTGTTAGACAATCCTGCAAAATCGTATCGTGAATTGTAGTCACTGTTTCATCAGTGGCAACGGTGACAGGCCTTCCGCTCCTTGCCTCATCTTCTACTCTTGTTCTTCCATTTTTGAAGTTGGACACCCTGTTTTTCACTCATGCATAAGATGGAGCACTGTCCTCAAGTGTATGTTCGCATGTCCTCCGCAATTTCCTTGAGCGCCATTCCCTTTACATGAAGATATTCAATCACAGCAAGCTTCTTGATTCTATGGTATTTGCCATTTTGCTTATACTACAGTATACAATGCATCCTAATGACAAAACTAACGAAGCTGGAGCTGCGAAATTTGACTTGCATACCCACAAAGGGTCACCATAAAAGTAGGCGGTGTTGTATGTGTGAGACATTATGGTAACTATCTTGGGCTAGAAACTTTTTGACCACCCCTGGTATTGTTAGTTTTTGACAGTGTAACTCATTACCATGTTTTCCAATTAGGTGTCAGAGTTACATGTCCCCAGATAGGGTATTTCATACAATAAAAAAGGAATTGTGAAAACGTACCATCACACAGTCATTAGGTTCTGATGCTATGTTTCTGGGCAAGATCTGTCACATGCACAATTTAAAGACCACTACTACCAGTTTAATAAAAGAGAAGCTACCATTCAAAATGTCTGAAGTAAAATGTAGAGTGTCTTTTAAATAGCTGATGCTGCAAAGAAATCGAAAAGAGTTTTTTGATATATCATTAGAAGAAGCCCTTAAGAGTGTTGTGATGAACTTGACAACAATGTAAATAATGAAGTACAGTATCTTAATGAACCAGTTTATTAAATTATTATTTGTTCACTATGTTAAAATGAACTAGAACATAGCTGCCACAAAATAATTAATTTATCAGTGTTCAGTTTTGGGGAAAAAATGTGGTTTTTACATATTTTTATTTGGAAGTGAAAGCTCATAGAAATGTTTTTCCTCCATTGTATTATGTATCTAGAGTTTATTTGTGAAATATAATTTTGAAAGATGTCAGGAATGTTTACTGTTAAAGTAATTTGATAAAATGTATGTTTTGGACTTTTTTTTAAAAAAGATGTTGACATTTGTGGAAACAGTCCTCAGTTATAATGTTCATTCCTTTTTGTGTTCTGTTCTGCTGTTGTACTTATGTGTACTTCAGAAATGTAACGAACACATACCACTGGTTTGTTTCCATGTCCCCTATTAAATTTGTGGTTGGGTTACAGAGACTTACCACCTGTATTGGAGAAAGTAACAGAGCCACCTCGTTTGAAAGCATCAAAGCTTGATATTTTGAAGCCACCAACACTCACGGCAAATCGCCCAAAACTGAGGCCAGCAGCTATATTGGCAGAAACACAGATGCCCCAATGCAATGCCAGTCTAATGAAGACAAAACCCAAAGTTAACGGTGACATTTCTGGCACAACCCCTAAACTTGATGGATTATTTGGTTCAGATGCTGAGAAACATAGTGGTAAGTACATTTTTACAACATTTTATTTACTGTATCAAGAGGAAAATTTTTGCTCTGTAAAGTTAGGCACTGTCAATACTGAAGGGTGTTAGAACAGATGTATTGCCTACACACACACACACACACACACACACACACACACACACACACACACACACACACACATATTAATTTTTATTTAAATTGTTATTATAAACCATTAGCAAGTTTTTGTTGGTTAAATGTATTAATAAAATTTGAGAATGGTGTTCATCATTCAGCCCAGAATTGAAAATGTAAGTGTTGGAGTAATTAAGATAGTTCATCTTCCATAACTGTCACTCTTCTCAGTGTTGTTCAGTTCAGAAAATAACTTCATCTTCTGTATTAATGACTCTTCATATAAAGAAAATAATTTCTTTGTTTGATAGAATAATGCTACCACAATAGCATTAATATTGTTGTTGTTATTATCATCATTGTTATTTTTGGTTTTGAATGTATTTCATAGTGTGCATGCACTTTGACTGTTTGTCAGCCCACATTGGGACCTCCTACAAGACAGAATCGTTCCAGTTTGCTTGGGACTGGCTTGGTATTGGTGCTTTAGTTCTGTGTGCTTGATTTGCAGCCTTTTCCTTGTGCCGCCTCCCGTGTCACACATTTGGCTCGAAACCTTCCTCGCGCCTCCCCAATCCAGGTGAGTGTATTCTGGCTCGGGAAATCCGCACTTTATCCAGACCTCCACAGTAAATGCCTGCTCTTAAACTAATGTCCTTCGTTTACTTTACACTTTATCTTAAAAGTTTTGTGTTCTTAGTACAATAGTAGATTAATGTATAGCGTGTCCGTATTAATAGTGTCCAGGTAATGGAGTAACTTTTCTACTGTAAGTACAATACATTGATCAGAAGTGAATCGAAATAAAACCTTTTAGTTTATCATCATCTGCTAAATGATATTTTTTAGTTTTGTGTAAGTGTGTCGTAAATGAATTATTGGATTAGCAGCTTATGTGAAGCTACAGAGACAGTCATTCATAGATGTTGTTGCCATTTAGCACTAAAACAGTCGCGCACATTCCTGTTAAAGCAGCTTCTTTTTCTTTGTTTTAATCTGTTGTGTCCAGATGAGTTTGTTGTGACTTATCAAGATATTTCAATAGTTATACAACAATGCAGAATTAGAGGAGGACAGTCATTCATTTAGCAGTCCTGCAATAATTTTTCTGATCATCTACTGAGCACAGTCTAACCTATGGAGCTAGGAAAACACTGTCTGAGTAAAAACTCATAAAATACTTGTAACTAATGTAGTAACAATTATGTGCATGCGTTTTCTTTTATTATATTTTGTTTACACTGAAATAATTAAAAGTGGTTCATTATAGTTTGGGTTACATAGCATTCAGAGAAATGACTGTATGTAATCTGTATTAAAAATTATATGCTCATTAGCAGTGAATGAACATACATCGTATTTTAGGAGAAGCACTGCGCGAAGGAAATACTAAATGTTGAGTCATAGGAAAGTTACTAGCTTCCTCAGCTTTAAGTTAAAATTTCCAGAACTGCAATGCTCGCGAATGAAATTTTTAATTTTAGCTTAGTGAGCCACAAGTAGAGAATTTGTGTTTGGTTCCATGAAATTTTTTATTTGAAGTGCACAATCATCCATTATTTATGGATTTATTCTAGTTTATGTCAGCTGTTTCTGTTTTAATGGCTTCATATTTGAGATTACCTTCAAATATTCTACACTACACCTTGCTTAGTGATCATGTTAATTGGAATCATAAAATTTGTAAAATTATTTGAATGCCTTCATGTAGTAAACTGACCAATTGCCCTTTAACTTAGATAAATCTGTTTAGAAAGTATATCTCGTGGTCCTAATACATTACTTCTTGAAACATTTCCTCGCAAATGCAACAAGGTCCAGGTAACATGAAACTTATTAATGGTTAGCTAATACCCTACTACAAACTCCTCATGTTGTTGTTCAGGTACCAGTTATTTTCTTTCTGGTATGACCAGTTTAAGCAGCTACTATAACACCTTCAAAAAACACATTAAAATAATAAATAAACACGAAAATTGAAATTATAAAGGGAAGATTCCATCCGATTCCCCTTAATTACACATTTCAAAGACTTTTAATTTTTTATTAAGTTTCTATTAATTGAACTCTGTCAAGGACAGTGTTGTTGAATTACAGACCCATATCACTAACTTCGATTTGCAGTAGGGTTTTGGAACATAAACTGTGTTCGAACATTATGAATTACATCAAAGAAAATGATTTATTGGTACATAGCATGGATTCAGAAAATATCGTTCTTATGAAATACAAGTAGCTCTTTATACTCATGGAGTAATGAGTGCTATCAATGGGATGTCAAATTGATTCCATATTTTTAGATTTCCTGAAGGCTTTTGACAGCACTCCTCACAACCGTCTTCTAACCAAACTGCATGGATACGGAATATCACCTCAGTTTTGTGTCTGGATTCGTGATTACCTATCAGAAAGGTCACAGTTCATAGTGATAGACTGAAAGTCATCAAGTAAAACAGAAGTAATACCTGGCTTTCCCCAAGGAAGTGTTATAGGCACTGTGTTGTTCCTGATCTATATTAACAACATAGGAGACAATCTGATTAGCTCTCTTAGATTGTTTGCAGGTGATGCTGTCATTTACCATCTTGTAAAGTCATCAGGTGACCAAAATGAATTGCAAAATGATTTAGTTAATATATCTGTATGGTGCGAAAAATGGCAGTTGACCCTGGTTAAAGAAAAGTGTGAAGTTATTCACAAGAATTCTAAGAGAAATCCACTAAATTTCAATTATGCAAAAAGTCGCACAAATCTGAAGGCTGTAAATTCAACAAAATACTTAGGGACTACTGTTACAAATAACCTAAATTGGAACGATCACATAGATAATGTTGCGGGTAGAGCAAACCAAAGACTGCGATTCATTGGCAGAACACTTAGAAGGTGCAACAGGTCTACTAGAGAGATTGCTTACACCATGCTTGTCCGCCATACCCTGGAGTTTTGCTGTGCGGTGTGGGATCTGCATCAGGTGGGACTTACGGATGACACTGAAAAAGTTCAAAGAAGGACAGCTCATTTCGTATTATTGAAAAGTAGGGGAGATAGTGCCACAGACATGATACGTGAATTGGAGTGGCAATCATGAAAACAAAAGCGTTTTTCATTGCGACAGGATCTTCTCAGGAAGTTTCAATCACCAGAAGTTTCAATCACCAGTTTTCACCTCCGATTGCGAAAACATTCTGTTGGCATCCACCTACATAGGGAGAAATGATCATCATGATAAAGTAAGAGAAATCGGGTCTCACACAGAAAAATTTAAGTGCTCGTTTTTTCCCACGACCATTCAAGAGTGGAACGGAAGATAGACAGCTTGAAAGTTGTTCATTGAACCGTATGCCAGGCACTTTATTGTGAATAGGAGAGTAATTGCATAGATGTAGATGTTCATGAATATGTGTCACTGTTTATGTATTGGGCACTCATGTAATATTTTTTATTTTGCAATTTTCTAACATATCTTGGTTTAAACAGAAGTATTAAGTCTACCCTTTTATAGGTTATGGTAATAGAAAAACAAGTGCTCTTGAGTGAGCATGTTTTATCCAATATTAGGATGAAGTTCTCTGTTATTAAGTACTTACATTATCTGGTAACCAATGATTATACATAAAATTGACTTTTCATTCATCATTTATGCCTATCGGTCTGTAAATGCTTTATCAATTATGTAAAAGATAAATATGTTGGTTATTTTTTCAGTACATTTACAGTCTGTTAGACAGTTACACAAATTTTCAGTTACATAATATTTTTCATTCTTTTATATTTGTCTGAATGATGTCCAGTCACTTATGTAGCAAAGATATGTTACTTTTTACATACATATAATTATGAAAACTTAAGGAGCAGCCTTTAAATTGATGCCTTAACTTTCTCAGGAGACTGTGATGTGCAGTCCTGGTTTAAGATGTCGGAAAAGCCACCTGTTGTCCTCAGACAGCAAGAAAAGGAATTGTCATCAGTTGAGGTGAGGCCCTGCTGTTCTTAAACTAGAATTGTGTAATTGAAACACTGATGGAAAAAAATAAATAAAAAATAGTGTGTGATTAACTATTGTGATATATTGTAAGAATATTTAATATGTTCTCCTCTATTGGACTATGTTCTCCTCTGTTGGACAGAAACTACATGTTTTACGTAACAAAATAATTCTCATCTTCCCTTTCACTGTAACATTTATAATCACACATTACTGTTGTGAGACTGTAATATTAGGTCACAGGTATTAAGTAAACATGTATATTTTGTGATACTACAATAAACCCTCCTCTCTCCTTCTGCCCACCTCCCTCTATTAGTTTCTGTCTTTCTTTACACGTCTCTCTCCTTTCATTCAATAGTTTCTTAATGGAGACAAAGTGTAAATATGTCTATAATAGTTTCCAGAATGAGATTTTCACTCTGCAGCGGAGTGTGCGCTGATATGAAACTTCCTGGCAGATTAAAACTGTGTGCCCGACCGAGACTCGAACTCAGGACCTTTGCCTTTCGCAAAGGTCCCGAGTTCGAGTCTCGGTCGGGCACGCAGTTTTAATCTGCCAGGAAGTTTCTATAATAGTTGTAAATTGTCTCACTCTTGGTAGATTATCGGTCACACTATGATATCTATAGTGTCAGTGATTATAAAAGTGTAACATTAGTTCATATGATGGAGGGAACATCTGACATTACATTAGATTATATTTAGTTTTCATTCCATAGACCAGAAAATGAGATGATTCTTGTGGGTGTCTAACAAATCAGAAAGTATAACATAGAAAACATAGAAAGTTTGAATATAATACTCACTTCCTAGATCATTTCTCAGGAGGTTGTCAAAATATGAGAATACATTCCAGTAGACTGGAACTGTTTGTACTTGCAGAATTAATGCACTGTTAGAATGAAACATTGTCATGCGTTTTTAAAAAGTTTATCGCACACAAAGTACCTAATCTGGACTCTTGTGACCAATTACTGTCAAAACTGAACTCTTAAGATATTTTTACCCAATCTGGTCTAACAGTATCTGTTAAGATATTCATCTGTAGAGTAGATGGTATTGCCTACCAAAAAGTTTTTCGGACTCTAAAAAACCATGCTTTATCTGAAACCGAGTAGCTGTCAGAAAGCGGTGACTCTGTTTGAATACAGTTAATGTATTTTCATATGTGCAGCGTATGTATCTTCTTACAGGAAGATGATGAGCACCATGGACCTGTAAAATGAAATTTTTATGATTTAGTTGTAGTTATCAGTAAAACATTAACAGTGAAATAGTATTTTATTGGATCTTAACTTTCTCTCTCAAATTGTTTTCAGGGCACAGATGCTGCAGTATTATCTATTGCTACCACTGCTACAACTACTTCAGTAGTGTCTATGGCTTCTATTACTACTTCAACTACTACTACAACTACAGCTACTACTACTACTACCCCAGTTTTATCTTCATCAAAGAAGCGAAAAGTTGGTAGACCAAAAAAACATTTGCTTGATGATGGGAAGGTTGAGACCACAGAAATGATAGTAGCAAAGAAACCAAAAACAAAGAATGGTCTTATGGGCTTTTTATTATCACACCCAAGGCTTGATAGCACTTTAGTAAGTTCCCAAGAACAAAACAAAACCGCTGCACATATGATTTCAACAATCAAGAAATTGCCTATAACTGACCACAAACCAAAGATAAGACCAAAGCTGAAGGCTGAAGCTAAGGTGAGTTACAGACATTAATTTTTTAAATAGTTTGAGTACAGTACAGAAATAACAAAATCATTCAATAAGAAATTTTAGATCATCATAAATGAAATTATTTGTAGAAAATAATTGGATAATATAATGTGCTCAATGAACAGTGAATTTTGAAAATGTACCCCCACACTGCATAAGCAGCCCTTTCACCTTCCTGATATGATGGGCTTTGTATATAATATGTGAGTATTAGCTATGTGGTATGACCAATAACAGCACATTTGTGTATTGTCCCATGTTGATACAAAAATTGAGGTTTTATCATGCAGTCAAATGTACTGTTCCATGAGTTGCACATATGGTCATCATGATTGAGATTTCATGATTTTTTTTTTTTTAGCCCACAAAAGATATGAAAGTCACTAACCCTTCAACAAATCTTGCACAGGACATATGTTGTAGTAAGCTGCAAGTTGAAAGGTACCTTTTCATTTCAGAAAATTTGCTGAAATATCAGATATACTCAGTTCACTAGGTGATCATAATTTGGAGCACCTGCCATACTAATAGGATAAGAGAGTAATGTTTCATTAGACCAGTAGATATGTTTTCCAGTAATCAAACATCTCATTTATGTATTTGTACACCAAACTAAATGTCATCAGTGTTGACTGTGACTCATGTTCATTAGAGATATGATCTTGGTTTTATCCATTTTATATTGGGTGGTCACTGATCTACTCTGCTACAACTGACAGAACATACAGGTCACCAAAGCAAGTACTCATGCCAACTATGAAGCTTTTGTGCCTTACTTATCCATCAGTTTGTCATTTAGCTGTGCTGATACTTAAGCTATAGTTGTTCCTAAAACTCCCACAAGTGAAGTCACAAGGCCATATTAGCTGCCCTTCATGAAATAGCAAGAGAACCAATTCTTTCCACATGACAATTAAAACCCAATTATCTGTTGACAATGGCAGAGTTTATTATTTACTGAAGTGAGATATAATTCAGTGATCATTTGATGTATATTTGTAATTGATCTCAGGCAACATCAAGAGTTTAATGAAAACCATTGTTCAAATTACGTTTTCAGTGAGGTAAAAAATTAATGGTCACTGTTGCAGTTGGCTTGGAATAGTGTGGCTTTTGAAAACTGCTAATTCACAATCTTCCATTTGTTCATATATATCAGCTGCCCAATTCATTGCTTCTACATCTATACCCATTCTGCATCTAATCTACATCTATTCTCTCCAAACCACCATGCGGTGCATGGCAGAGGGTACATACCATTGTACCAGTTATTTGGGTTTCTTCCTGTTCCATTCACATATCGAGCATGGGAAGAATGATTTTTTTGAATGCCTCTGTGTCTGCAGTAATTATTCCAATCTTATCCTCACGATCTCTATGTGAGCAATACATAGGGGGCTATAGTATATCCCTGGAGTTATAATTTAAAGCTGTTTCTTGAAACTTTGATAACAGACTTTCTTGAGACGGTTTGTCTGTCTTAGTCCTCCAGTTCAGTTCCTTCAGTATCTCTATGACACTCCCCCATGGATTAAACATTCCTGTGACCATTCATGCTGCCCATTTCTGTATATGCTCAACATCCACCATTAGCCCTGTCTGGTATTGGTCCCACACACTTGAGCAGCATTCTAGGATCGAATGCATGAGTGATTTGTAAGCTCTCTCTTTTGTTGACTGATTGCTCTCCCCTAATATTCTACCAATAAAACGAAGTCTACCACCTGCTTTACAAATGACTGAACCTATGTGATCATGCCATTTCATATTCTTGCAAAGTGCTACACCCAGGTATTTGTATGAGTTGCTTGATTCCAACAATGACTCATTGATAATGTAGTCATGGGATACTATGTTTTTTTCGTTTTGTGAAGTGCAAAATTTTACATTTCTGAACATTTGGAGCAAGTTGCCAATCTTAGCACCACGTTGAAATCTTTTCAAGATCTCACTGAATATTTATGCAGCTTCTCTCAGATCGTAAGTCACTGTAGATAACTGCATCATCTGCAAAAAGCCTGATGTTACTATTAATATTGTCTGCAAAGTCATTAATATACAACATGAACAGCAAAGGTCCCAGCTCCCTTCCCTGGGGCACATCCAAAGCTACTTCTACATCTGATGATGACTCTCCATTCAAGATAACATGCTGTGTCCTCCCTATGAAAAAGTCCTCAATCCAGTCACAAATTTCACTTGATACCACACATGATCGTATTTTCGGCAATAAGTGTAGGTGCGGTACTGAGTCAAATGCTTTTTGGAAACCAAAGTACACTGCATCTACCTAAAATAGTTGGATTCTTTTCTGCAGTTGTTATTTAATCTTGGTACGTGTGCCATTTTTCTGTTTTTTTGCTAAGCAGCTCTTCTGCTGTAACTGCAACAGACTTTCAAACATATCCTTCTTTTTGGATTGGCAATATGTTCATGGTGCATTGATGTGACCCAACACAGTAGTAATTCAAAGTTTGTGATTGACAGTGGTTGTACTCAAAGAAATGTTTTACTTAAATAGTGAACCAATTTACTGTCTGCAGTGCAGTGCACAAAATACTGAATGTGAGTGTAAACATGAGAAGTAGCTAATTAGTGTATTTAAATTTTTTTAATCTGCAGGTGAAAACCTGGTCTTGGGCAGATGATGATGACAATGATGAAGAGAATAATGATGATAATGATAATGAGCATGATTTAGAATGGAGATCAGAAAACATGAGGCCAGCAGTGAGCAAACAAGAAGTGAAATACATTCCATGGGTGAACAAAAGTGAGAAGGTAGCCACCAAACATTTATGGATTCATATTTGTTTTAAATCATAGCAACAGAATTTACTGCTTGTATTACAGAAATTATATTACCTCATGAGCACATAAATTCTCTCTCTCTCTCTCTCTCTCTCTCTCTCTCTCTCTCTCTCTCTCTCTCTCTCTCTCTATTTGTAATAGAAAAGGTTGATGCTGAAATAGCATCAGGTGGGTTAGGAGACACCAAATCTCCTTCTTGAGAGAAATAGGCTGATAAAACATAGGAGAATGTAGAGGAAAGATGTGCAGGAGATAGAGAAAGGCAAGTTACTAAAATCATTAAACAGAAGTGAAACCAGGCTCGGGAAAGAAGGACCAAGAATCATTTAACTAACCACTTAGATTAAAACTCCAGCATTTGTTAGCTGGAAACATGAGAATGCAGTCACAAAAAGAGAATACAGAAATTCTGAAAAAAATTGTAAAGATTATGAAGGATACATGAAAAAAAATGTTATTGGTTTAGGAAAAGTAAACGAAAATACTTTTAAGGAAATATCAAATGGGTTTGCTGATAGAGTAACTGGTAAACTCAAAATTCAGTAATAAGGGTAGGGAACTCAATGATAAGAAAATTGTGTAGTTACAATGACATAAGCTATTACAAAATTCTGATATTTGTAAATAAAGAGGAAAAAAATTATGGGACTTGAAGCATTATTTCACACTTATTTTATATCTGACAATACTTAATATTTGTTTTCCATCAAACAAGTAAAATATTCCTGCAGTGATAGTAACAGATTTCAAAAACTGTGCAGAGGTTAGTAATACTGTGGTGTGAATGTTTTGGATGTTGTCAGTTATGTCAGCTGTAGAGCTAGTCTTACGGAAAAAGTCCATGTTTTGTTTGGCAATAAAGAAAGTTACAAAAGGGATCCACACTGATCTCAGATACTGTGACTGTCAATGATCGAGGTCAATACGTTAAGATCAAAATGTTGTTGTTGTTGTTGTTGTTGTTGTTGTTGTTGTTGTTGTCTTCAGTCCTGAGACTGGTTTGATGCAGCTCTCCATGCTACTCTATCCTGTGCAAGCTTCTTCATCTCCCAGTACCTACTGCAATCTACATCCTTCTGAATCTGCTTAGTGTATTCATCTCTTGGTCTCCCTCTACGATTTTTACCCTCCACGCTGCCCTCCAATGCTAAATTTGTGATCCCTTGATGCCTCAAAACACGTCCTACCAACCGATCCCTTCTTCTAGTCAAGTTGTTCCACAAACTTCTCTTCTCCCCAATCCTATTCAATACCTCCTCATTAGTTATGTGATCTACCCACCTTATCTTCAGCATTCTTCTGTAGCACCACATATCGAAAGCTTCTATTCTCTTCTTGTCCAAACTAGTTATCGTCCATGTTTCACTTCCATACATGGCTACACTCCATACAAATACTTTCAGAAACGACTTCCTGACACTTAAATCTATACTCGATGTTAACAAATTTCTCTTCTTCAGAAACGCTTTCCTTGCCATTGCCAGTCTACATTTTATACCCTCTCTACTTCGGCCATCATCAGTTATTTTGCTCCCCTAATAGCAAAACTCCTTTACTACTTTAAGTGTCTCATTTCCTAATCTAATTCCCTCAGCATCACCCGACTTAATTAGACTACATTCCATTATCCTTGTTTTGCTTTTGTTGATGTTCATCTTATATCCTCCTTTCAAGACACTGTTCATTCCGTTCAACTGCTCTTCCAAGTCCTTTGCTGTCTCTGACAGAATTACAATGTCATCGGCGAACCTCAAAGATTTTATTTCTTCTCCATGGATTTTAATGCCTACTCTGAACTTTTCTTTTGTTTCCTTTACTGCTTGCTCAATATACAGATTGAATAGCATCGGGGAGAGGCTACAACCCTATCTCACTCCTTTCCCAGCCATTGCTTCCCTTTCATGCCCCTCGACTCTTATAACTGCCATCTGGTTTCTGTACAAATTGTCAATAGCCTTTCGCTCCCTGTATTTTACCCCTGTCACCTTCAGAATTTGAAAGAGAGTAACATTATGAGGAAAATATCTGGCCAGAATACACTGTGCATTAAGTGATGTTTATGGTGAGTTAATAGTGGTGAGTTAATAGTGGACCAGTGCACAGTTTCACATTTTGGCTAATCACATATGTGAGTGTCATGTAAGATCAACAGTGGCTCAAAACCAGGAAGGTGGCAAACTTCACCGGATGAACAAACTGTTAAACTTGTGACAGATGGTCTTCAAGAAGTTGTCATGTAGCACATCAAGAAATTTCTGAAGCTACAGGGCTTCCATAAACATCAGTGTTCCATGCTTTGACAAATTAGTTAAACAACAGAGAAATTTCATTGTAATGGGTTCTGCACTGAACAGAAGTGTAAATGGCCAGATGTTGTAACCTCGGTGGAATACAGATATAACATTGAAAGTAAAGCTTTCTTGTGTAAAATTGTTGTTGATGATGAAATGTGGGTTAGAGACTTTGATCCAGAGTTGAAATCACAGTCAAATGACCAAATAAATTTTTATTGAAGTCAAAGGTCAAACAAATGACGATCTTCACTTATGATTCCAGTGGAGTCTTCATTATAGGCTGAGATCCTTTTGGACATTATGTAACAGGAGTGTATTATCATTAATTCATTCAATGACTGAACAGAAAAATGAAAAAAAGAAAACTGATAACAGTTGCTCAAGGTTTGGTCACTGTTCATGACAATGCTTGCCTGCACAACACTGATGTCATAACTGGCAAACAATGCAAACGTAGTTGGTAAGTGTTACCTCTTGGGCCCTATAGTCCTGATATTAATCTGCCAAACTTGACTTATTCCCAGCATTGGAGCAACATATGCAAGAAATCACTATTCATCTCTGGAAGATCTTTCTGCCCCTTTTATCCGAGTCATTTGTCAGCTGAAAAAAAGATGGCATGTTAGATGGAACTGTGAAACTCCTCCAGCATTGGGACATGGGTCATTGAGAAGCAAGGATGTTATACTGAAGGACTGTGAAAAGATAATGCCCAATAAACATGTAAATAAGGAAATAAAATATTTGCATCATATGTGAAATTACTCTCATGATGCAGTGAGACAAATAACGAGCATAAAAAAGAAAGAAAAAGAAGGAAACATTAAAGCAAAAATATTAAAATTGTTACTCACCATAAAAATCACACATTGAGTTGCAGACAGGCACAGTGAAGAGACTGTTACACATTTAGCTTTTGGCCAAAGCATTCTTCAGAAAAGAGAAAACACATCTTTACACAAGCAAGATATCTCACACACACGGCTGCCGTCTCTGGCAGCTTGGACTGTAATGCAGCTGTCATGCTGAGTGGAAGTCTCGAGTGGGGCAGGGAAGGTGGAGAGATAGCAGTGTACAGGTGGGGAGGAAAGAAGAGCATTCTTTGGCAGTGAGTGTAGGGACTAGATGTAGGCATGACAAAACTGCCAGATGCAGCATTGGAAGGCTGTGGGGCAGGGTGATGGGGGGAGGGGGAGGGTGACCGACAAAGGAGAAAGCAAGGAGGGGGAAAGAAGGGTGAGTGAGTTGGCAGAAGGCAGCACACAGTGAGAGTGAGGTGACATGAATAGGGAAGAGGTGAACGGGGGGGGGGGGGGGGGGGGGGGAGAGGGGGGGTTAAGATGGTTGGGTGGGAGGTGTGGGGACAGTTGGTTACTGTAGATTCAGTCCATGATAATTTCAGGAACAAAGAATGTGCTGTATGGATAAGTCCCATCTGCACGGTTCAAAAAAGCTGGTGGTTGAGGTTGTGAAGCAGCTATTGAAATCAAGCATGTTAACGTTAAGCTACATGTTGTGCCACAAGTTGGTCTACGATGCTCTTGGCCACAGTTTAGCAGTAGCCGTTCATTCTGGTGGTCAGCTGGTTGGTGTCATACCAATATGAAAAGCTGTACAATGATTTCAGGAGAGCTGGTATATGACATTGGTGCTTTCACAGGTGGCCCAGCATCTGATGGGCTAGGATAAACCTGTGGCAGGACTGGAGTAGGAAGTGCTGGGTTGGATGGTAGGACAGGTCTTGCACATGGGTCTTCCACAGGGATTTGATCCCTTGACAAGGGGTTATGATTGGGAGTGGCATAGGGATGTTGTGGAGGTTGAGTGGGCAATGGAACACCACTTAAGGAGGGGTGGGGAGGATTGTGGATAGGATGTTCCTCATGTCAGGACATGATGGTAGGTAATCAAAGCCCTTTCAAAAGATGTGATTCAGTGTTCCAGTCCAAGGTGGTAATGGGTATACAGTCTGGCCACCCGGGGATGGTGTATTTGCAGTGACAAGATCTTCACAGACAGACACTATCGCCCAGACATAATCAACAAACAGATCTCTTATGCCATTTCCCAACACAACCCCAGTCCTTCCACCAGCCCCAAGAATCAGCTGCAGATGAGTGCTCCCTTTGTTCGCCTCTATCTAGTCTCTGCACACTCGGCCAGACAGCACTCTTCTCTCCCCCACACCTGTAAAGTGCTATCACTCGCCCTTCCCTGTGCCACACCAGATTGCTGCTTATTAGTATGACAGTTGCATTCCACTCTGAGGTGCTGGAAATGTGTGTGTGTGTGTGTGTGTGTGTGTGTGTGTGTGTGTGTGTGTGTGTGTGTGTGTCTTCTCTTTTCTGAAGATGACTTGGACCGAAAGCTAAGTAACAGTCTTTTCATTTTGCCTGTCTGCATCTCAGTGTGTCATCTTTACAGTGAGTACCTTGTAAAAGTCGCAGACCGATGACAATTACTCAGAAATCAGTTGAACGAGTATTTTGAAAGTTATTTCTTTCAGGGATGAATTACAATGTTTAAGGGTCTTTCAATGTATCTCAGCCTGGCATCTGTTTTTCTACTATTAATTTTATGTGGTGATTACACTTTAGGCAGCTCCTAGGTATTTTATGGTAGTTACTGAAGTTACCTTGGCCAAGTGGTGTACCAAGGTGCTTAACATGCATTTGTTGGAATAACAGCTGTCTGTTTAGTAACTATGAACTAACTAGGTACAGCTTTAGATGATAAAGGTCCACACATGAGTACAACTGAATTGTCCTTGTGAGACAATACGTACCGAGTGCCCACTATGACGAAGCGTTGCGAGAGCCAGATGTGATAGGGCTGGAGATTAGCAAAGAGCTGGCCATGGCAGGACTGACTGGATAGCAGACAGGACAGGCCAGCCACGACAGGACCAGTGATGACTGCACTGGTGCCAAAAGTGATGACGATGAGCTGGATGGAGTCCAGTGGTGTCTCACAGGCAAGGGCTGGATCATTACCAGAGGAACATCTGGTGTGGAATTCTGTCAACAAGAATGGAGTGCTGTACTGCACAGCAACATGGTAAACAAACTTGATGGCAGGAGGCCTGCTGTGGCACACACAAAATTTTCAGATACCCTGTCTGAAAACTGGAAAAAAACTGAAGAACCTGAGTGAGCTGTATGGAGCTCCTCAGCAGGACCTGAATTGCCCAACCCCTGAATGGAAGTGCTGGAAGCAACAATTAATTGCCTGATCCCTATGATGTAGGGCTGGGGGCAACAATGGCTCCAGTGATTGAGAATAAACTGCAGGTGAACTAGAACCTGAATGAACAGATACGTGAAGAATTCACAGACCAGTAACAGAAAGTAAAGAGTGTGCACATTGGAACAACACACAAACGGGCCACCTGACTTACGCAGAAGAGAGGACATTTTCTAGGACTTGCCTCTGCTGAGAAAGGCGAAATAGACCTGATCCTGTACCCAGTTGGGACACTCTTGTACTGTAGTAGGGTTTGAACACAGAGTGACTTAATACAGTAACATGAGTATGTTGCCCCATTGAGATGAATGAACACGTAAGCAAAATTGAACAACTAAGAGAGAACGAAAGCCTGTTCCAGCAAAACTGAAGGAAAGAACATCAGAAAACACTTGAATACATGTGAAGAAGTGGCCTCATCGTCCATATCTTGTCCAGGCACCGTGAACCTTGGAAAGTGGTTCAATTGTCCAACTGAAATGCAACACGACATGGCAGCATCAGGCTCGGTGTGGTGCCAGGTTCGGTGTGGTGGAGAGGAGATGGCTGGGTGACATGGATGAGACCAGGATCTGGCACTGCAACCAGCAAACTGAGAGCAGGTTTCAGAGTAGAGCAAATCTTAAGCAGGCACTGTACTGAGAATCCACAGAAACTATGAATGTCACATGCATCCGAGTCACCAGTCAAGGTATGGCAGACGAGGGAAGAGTACTGACTCACAAACCATTAGCCTCATCACCAGTTGAAGCAACCATGGCCATCTAGTGTAACAAGGTAACGATTGATATTAATGGACTGGGATAACAATTGTTTGTTCATTAACCATGAATTAACTTAGTGCAGCTTCAGAGGGTGGATGTCCATATGTGAGTACAACTGAATTGTCCTTCTGAGATGATTCCTAGCTATTATGAGGAACTCCACAATCATCAATAGTGGCAATGAGCAGGGAGGTGCTGTGGAAGTGTAGAGACATGGCCCCACAAGCTGTGAGCTTGTGGGCAGTCAAGGAACAGCTCCCGTGAAGCAGGGCCGTCTGGGGTGGCTGGCAGAGATTCCAATGGCTATGATTCTATTGAAGGCACATGGGATCTACCAGAGCAGCTGACAGGAGTGCAGTAGCTCATATACTAACAAAGGCACGAGACAACTCTGTTTGATGGATAGCAGCAGCAGCAGCAGCAGGCATTGTTGTCTGAAACTTAGGCTCGAAGGCAGCTGGCAGTTGGTCTGCAGCCTGTAGCTGAACACTGTCAGGGGGCAGAATGGTGACCTAAATACCTATCACTGCGACCTGTGTGCCATGTATCAGTGTGGTTTGCAACCCCCAGGCACTGTGGTGGCTGCAGGAGGCTTGATGGCAAACCGTCCAGTGACTCTTCTGTTGTGAAACAATCTCACTAGGTAAGGCAGGGATCCGTGAAGTATATCTGCAAGTTTATTGGCTGAATATGTAGGGGCCAGCCGTACATATACCACACTTACTGTTTCCAGTGATTTGTTACCAATACTGTAATCATACAGTAGTAGATTTCTTTGCCTATTTATGCAAAATAAATAAGCTTTTTCTACATTTAGGTTCACCTACCAGTCCCTGCACAAATTATCCATTCTCTGCAGGTCCTCCTGCAGTTCACTACTGTCTTCTGGCATTGCTGCCTTCTTATAGACATCCGTTTCATCTGCAAACAGACTTATGAAGCTTCCAACATTCTCCACCAGATCGTCCATATACATTGTAAACAGTAATGATTCTATCAGATGTGGAGTACTCCAGAAATTACCATTATATCTTTTAATTTTGTTCTGTTGAGAGTAATATGTCCAGTTCTGTCTGCAGAGAATTCCCCAATCCAGGTAAAAATCTGGTCCCATACTCGGTAAGGTTGTATTTTGTGCTATAAAGAATAGCGCAGAACTGAGTCAGATACCTTCCTGGAGTCAGGGAACACAGCCTTAGCCTGGACCCTGGTGAATTCGATGCTTTGGATCTCATGGACAGAGTTGAGTTGAGTTTTACAAAATCTCTGTTTTTGAGGTCGTGTTTGATTTTATAGAGGAGAATTTTGTTCTCAAAGAACATCATAATGCGTGAGCATGAAATACGTTCCATAATTGGATAATAGGTTGACATCGGTGATATAGGACTGTAATTATGTGCATCTGTCATACAACCATTCTCGTAAACAAAAATGACATGCTCTTTTTTCGCCATTGCTAAGTATCCAGTGACCTGTGATAAACTGCTAGAAGGGGAACAACTTTGAGAACATGTTGATCACACTTGAGTAGTCACCTTTCTTCTGTTAATTACCATAGTTTGTTAGGAGTTCACATTTATTCATTAGGCAGTCAATAACTAATTTGTCACTTTCTAAGATATAAAAAGTTTTATTGTGTGTCAAAAGAGCAAGCCATTAGATAGGTCCATGAAACATTTGACAATGTGCAGTCTATTTTTTAAGGCCCATGCATGTTCCATTTTCACCACAATTTATGTATCGTAAACACAGTAGTTTATTTTTCTGGGCAGAGCTTTTCTCTGTGTCTCTTTTCTTCACATATTTGTGTCTGTAAAGATTCCAGACTAATTTTCATATTAAAGTTTTTCTGATTATATTTTTCATTTTATCAGAATGACAAAGTGCCTGCCAAAGTAGTTCAAAATGAAAGTTCTGGAGGGACATCAGCCAAAAGGAAATTAAGTAGTGGCGATGCAAAGGGTACAAAAACAGCAAAAAGAGTGGCCCGCTCTACTAGTCAAGATAAAAATCAACATGGAATCATTACAAAACGGCAGAAAAGGAACAGATGTATAGCAGGAACAAAAGAGGTCAGTCGACAGGTTCCTGCTCTTCCTGCGACTAACACTGCTAGTGAGACAGAAGGAGAAGATTTACCACTCAGTGTTTACAGCAGCAGATCTTCACCACGTAAGTAACTGTCCTCACATTTTTGCTGTATCACCAACTTTGGAGAATATCTAACCAAAAAGGAATTTTGGTTTCTTGATGTAAACCAAATACGGGCAGCTTATTCGGCATTAGATTAAGATTTGTACAAAAGTTCTTACTTAAGTTATTAATCATCTTCCTTAACATCTATTTCAACATCATTTAGCATTCGACTTTAATCAACTACTTACTGCCGCATACATCCTGTGCCAACTAAACGTCTTCTTTCTCTCTACACTTGTCTTCGCTTGCTTGCACGTATAAATAATGCTGTTTATGCAGCAAGTGCTAAGAGTTGCTCTTGTCTAATACTGAACAATTATTTCTATTTTAATTGTCTTAAATACTTAAGTTAGTGCATCTGGCATGGCCTAACAATATCACTGTATTTATTTCACTCTCTCCATTTTCCTTTATTTGATGTGATACATGATGTGTGTGGCATTTTGATGAAAGCTTAATGGCTGTCAGTTGTGTAATCGTTTAATTCTTCATTCTGGTGTGCAATGTCAGAATATACTTTGCCATATGAAGAATCATATAGTGACTCTTTTGTGTAATTTTAAAAATGTACTGATTATTCTCTGGCATATCTAATCTGCAGTGCAAATCTAAGTACACATACACTAGCTACCTGAGCCAAAGGTTACTTCACCTGTAAAAATTAAGAAAGATGTTGGAGCATGTAAGATTAATTAGAAATGAAGTCTGAAAATAACACAAGTCCTCAAATAAAGCAGGCCTAGATCAGAAGGGAGCAGGAAGTAAAACCGATGAAGGAAAGAATTAAAATTCAGGAGACAAAAGTAAAATATTATGTGCAACATACATAGATGGACATGTATTTACTTATGTCTTTATGAATGTCTTAACATGATGCCTTTGTAATAGATTTGCTTCACAAATTTACAGACTCCTTGTATTGTGCTAATTTTGTAAAAAGTGATCTACACACACACACACACACACACACACTCTCTCTCTCTCTCTCTCTCTCTCTCTCTCTCTCTCCCCCTCTATTTATGAAAGAGATATGTACACAAGATGCTACCAGGAACAGTGCAAGCTACCTTTAGTCTGTATTCCCAAACAAAATCCAGTCCAAGCCTTATCAGAGTTTGATCTATTACAAACAGTCAACCAGAATACCATCATAGTCAGTGTTAACATTGATGACGTACACTTCACTACTCATACCAGTAGTGATGTAGACCAGCTTATATTCCAGAGTTTGGTGTAATCCTGTCTGAGGATGCATCTAGAGGATCGGTACCATCACAGTAATAATACATCATCTGTCAGTAGTAATGTTCTGCTAGATACTCAGTTTCCAAGGTGACATGATATGACACTGCAACATTGGTTTTGCCAGTGATGGTTTTATTACAATATGATATGGTACCACACCCGAAAAATCTTCCCAGGGAACTTACACAACCATAAGATGCAGGTGTGCATGGATCAGAGGAGCTGCCCCTGGCAAAGGCAGTAGGCCAATGTCCATGGACGCCACTGTGGAAGGCCGAGGCAGGGAACCAAATGGTTGCTGACGAAGATAATGGAGGCAAAGTTGATCTTGATGCTGCCACAGAAGTCTGTGGCAGAGGCCATGGTACGGCAGGCAGAGATCACCCTGCTTATCCGGTTTAAGTGGCATCCTAACTGATGGACCTTACAGAAGGACAAGGCTCCAGAAATGATGTAAACCAGTAGTGGTCACAGCATATCCAAAAGGATGTGGTGAGGGTGACCATGAAGCCACTCCATTGGGTTTCATCCCTTGATCAGGGTGGACCTTTAAGTTTCTAGAAAGCTGCACAGGGCATTAAATGTGTGTGACATCATTAACTTAGGAAACTGTGTTTTAAAGATATGCATAAAGCATTCCGCATGACTGTTGAAGGCCAGCTGAGATGATTTGGTGGGAAGGTGTTGAATTCCATTAGTCACAAAACTGCACGAAGTCATAGGAAGTAAATGCCATCCAGTTATCAAACACAAAGATGTGTGTGATGCCTTCAAGTGCAAAGACTTTTTCCAAGGCCATGATAGTAGTGGCAGTAATGACCTAAGACATGCAGAACACAGAAGGGAAGTGAGGAAAAGAGTCAATCATGACAAGGCACGTGGATTCCAAAAATGGGCCAGAAAAATCTAAATTGGTATGCTTCCATAATTCACAGCATCAGTTCAGGAAGAGAACCACTCAAGAGATGCAGCTTGATGGACCTGACAGACCATGCCCACAATGTATGAGTCAGTGTTTGGTCAGAATACATGTCATACCAAACTTTTCATTCGGGAGCAGAAGAAATCAGGATGTGGCATTGGTCCTCATCCGAGAACAACAGAACCCCCCTTGATTTAAGTGTAGTTGATGTTGTCATGGCTAAGGGATGAAATTTTTGCCTGGAAGGCATGTCCCGCCATTATGTTGTACAGAGTGAAGAAGACAATGTAACATCAGATTCTTGCGGCTGGTAGCTGCAACAATGCACTTTGTTAAGGGAAAGGTGGAAATGGCTGAATGCAGATCTGAATTGATCTGGAAACACATTAATTTATGTTGGTCAAAGGCTGAGTCAAGTCCCCCGAGAATTGGGACAGTGCATCTGCATTTGTGTATAACATCATAGCACAATACTTGATCGAATAATGAACATAAGGAAATTAAAGTACCCAGCACTGTAGGTGGAGGGTGGTCTGGTCTGATGCTTGTGGACGCAGATGGTGAGCAGTGGGTGATGATCCATAACAATATGAAATTTTTATTCATAAAAGAATAATTTATGAATAAATTATAGTGAGTGCCTCCCGCTGTGTTTGAGAATAGTGTTGTTGAGAAGCAGGTAAGGTCTTAGAAGTGTATATGATAGGGCACTCAGGGCTATACATATATATATGGGAGGGCTATGGCATTACTATGCGGGAGGGAAGGGGGCATGTCACTTGCAATTATGAGAAGTAAACCAGGGGTGTACACTGCTAAACACAGTGCCTGCTTAAGGGAATTTTTTTGAAGCATGGTGATCCTCGGGAACTGTGACCATAATATTGTCAAGGTATGCAGCACACTTGGGATGCAGTAATTGGAAACTTCCGTAACAAAGGCACTTGATGATGTCCATAGGTCCAAAGATTTGTCTGTGCTGCCTACAGTGGAAGTGACTCTAAACTTAAGTGAATTGATTGGTTTAGCAAAGACACAGAAGCATTGGTGCTCAAAATTAACCTCACAGGATGTTTGCCAGTGTAAGTACATTTTCTGGGCTGCGTTTTGAGAAGTTAGCACTTCCATAGATTGCTCACTCACATGGTCCTATTCTTTAGGTTGGCCTGTGTTGCATCGGAAATGCTAAAACATACCTCTTTCCAGTATCTTCTTTTGCCATGAAAAGTTGCTTGCTGATGGGGGTACATTCTGTGTGCATGGCAAAGAAAAAAATGACACCTCTTCCTGTGTAGCCAATCACCACTGGTGTTGTTATTTACGTGACTGCCTTAGCCATGGTGCAGGTAAAGGGTGTTCCAAAGGTATAGTGACGTTCCATACAACCAGTGCTGGAGAGCTAACTGCTGCAACATCTTCTTCCTTCATGTATACAGTTTGGGCTGCTGGGCTGTTTCACAGATTTGAGCTATTCACATTACTTCTGCCAAAGGAGGATTTGATTTCCTCATTGCATGGTTTCTCACATCAAGCTGTGCATAAGCGACACAAAATGGCTGATAAGGAGTCCATGTTGTTCTGCCCTCACAAACATTTGTAATTTCTACCTAATCCCTGGAGATTGGCAGCCCCGTCTGCATGAAATTGATTGAGACACATTTTTCACTGCTAGAATTCTTGCAATAAAAAGAGAATGTTCTAGGCACTTCACGTTCTTCAGATTTATTAATGGCTCTAGTTTTTGTATTAGATGAAACAGTCCAGGATTTATATATAAGAATGTGGTCTTTTGTCCTTCCATATCAGAAATTTGACAAGCTGAAAAATATAACTACAGCAGTAAGCATTCTGCTCATCACGTTGTTTGTTGAGTGGTGAAAAGGCTGTAAACATGTCTCTCCTGGGAGACATTCCTGCTACAGTCGCTAATGCTCACATTGCCTGTAATATAGCCGTAATCAGCACCTGATAGACTTATGTGACTGGTGTTAGGAGATGCCATAGTTTCCTCTATGGTTGAAAAACCCGTGATCCCAAATAACTACAAAAATTTTAAAAGTGTAATCTACATCCATTACAGTTCCTGTCCTTGTTGCCACTTCTGTAAAAGGTGATCTACACACAGAGTTAATGGAGTTATTCACAAGAAGTTATATACACTGTCTGTCCTAAAAGTTCGGAGACTGATTTTACTTGTGGCATGTAAGTGACATCAGTATAGTAAGTACAATGGCAGCTTAAAGTAATCACTGTAAACAACAGATATGCATTCAGCCAGTCAGTTGTGAGTAGGCAGAGTCAAGAAGTGAACATGTGACCATTAGCATGTCAACATCACAGTGTTGCAGAACTCTTAAATTGTGTGTTCAAGACATTCTACAAAATGTTGTGAAGAAAAGGAAAGTGCATGTAAAGTTTTTTCTGCACACCTTGAATGCTCGAACAAAAAACACCACCACTTGTATGTCTGCTGAGACTTGATTGAAGTGAAAAATGCAGACAATTCTTTTGTGGGGGAAAAAATCACAATGAGTGGCGAGGCCTGGTTTTATGAATATGAATAAAAAGACATAAAGTGTAGAACTGGTCTGCATTGTTTCACAAAGACCAAAGGAGGTACGAATGTGACATGCAATGTGATCAACATCCCAAAGATGGATTTCTCTGAACATTTTATTTGGTCATATGAACATTCTGTCCCATTTTATTCAAGTGGGTGGAGACTATGTAGAAGACCTGAAGGATTAAAACCACCGATCTTTTGTCTACTTTTTATTGTGTAGTCTCAAAACTTTTGGGACTGATGCTGTATATACAGCTAGGAACAGTGCAAGCCATCTTAAGTTCACATTCTCAAACAAAGCTGTATCAGTGATCTGTCTGCTAGAAATAGTCCACCAGAGCAACATTGTAGCACATTCAGTAACATTTGTGGTGCGCTCTCCACTGCTTAGGGTGGTGTTCGACCTTCCTATATGCTAGAGTGTGGCTGTCTTGGAGAGCAGCATCATCCATGTAGTGGCATCACAGTGGTTGATAGAAATGTTGTGCCAGTTATTCAGTTTCCGTGGTAAAATCAGGAGGCACTACTACAGCTATATTAGTTGGAGAAAATCACACCTGATAACTTCTCGAGATGTGCTTTAGAGATTTCATATTTTGATCGTAGTGTTGTCTTTTCTGGTGATAAATCTCATATAACTATACATCGCCATTCTATGAAATCATCGTACATTCTGCTGGCTATGTCATATAAAATAGCTCTCCTCGAAAATAATTCTGTCTGCACTAGCAGCCAGGATGCATAAGGCACTAGACAGCTGTAGGTTCAGTTACAGAAGATGTATTCTGGGAATCAAAAGGTACACTTCCCTTGTGATATAAACATCTTTGTTGTATTTTATTATTATTTTTATTTAAAAAATCAAATTTTGTTAGTAATTATTTAAATTTCACCATGATTGGATACATTTTAGCATTTTCATAATTTCTGTTTTTTTTTTTAATTGCGTAATATTTAGGATTTTCTAAACAAAAGTTTTTGTTTTGTTTTTTGCAGCATCCTGTTTGCTGACAGCTTCACACTTAAATACAGACAAGCAGCGTGTTCTGACTGCATCAGGAGGTTTGTTTTATGCTGGCACTCTGAGTGCAATCCGTCCACCTGATGTATACGGTGTGACTTTGGATGGAGAACGTGGGAACCGTCAGCATATCTATAGCCGGGAGGAAGTGCTGAAGGATGCGGTGAGTTGCAAGAGCATCCTAATGCTCCGCAAAACTATTTATTTAAATAGACACTTCACAATGCTGCCTTTGTGAAGCTATTTCACCCTGTTAAATGAGTATGCAGCACAGTCAGTGATACATCATCATCAGATATTCATCACTTTTTCATCTAATTATTAAAGGACATATTTACAGCCTTTAATTTGTATTTTAAGTAAATAATTTCATTCAGCTCTCTTTTCCATTAACTTGATAGTACAACAAAAGAATTGGTAGTGATACTGTATTGTTTCATGATGTAATGACTCATTCATAAAGCTTACATAAAATTTCATTCAGCCATTAATACAGCATCGAAAACTGGAATATTTCTGATGAGCTTTTGGTTAAATATTTAACATAAAAAACATGAAATGCTGCCCTTAATGATTTAAAATATGTATTATGTAGCAGTAATTGTCACACTGTATGTTGGACTCTGAAAGTTCAAGTGAGCTATGGCATGACTATTCCCCAGAAAATTCAAAATTGTTCATTATAAATATAAGGGGTCCATCAGTGTCCAAAATATGAGGTGACAATGTGTTTGCACTGACTCACTCATGTATCAAAATTAGAAAATCCCATTTTCCTTAAAATGTGTCTGTATACTAGAAAGATAGGTATTTTCCTCTGAAATCTCAGTGTTTATCAGGCTTCTCATGTTAGGTTAAGATTTAGTGTGATTGATTGAACAGCATGCCAAGTACATTAAAGGACTTCGTCGTTGTCAAAAAATTGTAGCAGGGCTATTTGAAATAAGTGAAATTAGTTTCTTTTTAAGTCCAGGTTATTTACTGTTGTTTTTCTTCAGTACTTGAAAATAGACAGGAGTTTTTCAGTAATTAACTAGTTTATCCGTGAGGGTATGTAGTTGTTACATTGAATTTTCCTGTTGGTTTCTTTCTGTGGTTTCTTAGCCTTTCGTGGACTTTATCATATTCTTTTCAGAGCAGAGAGAGAGAGAGGGAGAGAGAGAAAGAAAGAATGTGAAATATGTGCATTTTGAAAGATTATTGTTTTTAATCATGTGCTTTCTACTCTACTTTTATGGGCTATTGGTTGTCACTTCTTGTTTGCTGTTACTACAACTATTACTGCTACTACTGTTCCTGTTACCACAACCATCACTTTATTGCAAATGATTATTGTGTTTTTTCCCCAGTTAAGTGTACAGTTTGTGGTAAAGATAGGAAGGAAATGTAATAAAGAATTTTTTTATCAAAATTGACTGTTTTCGATGTTGTTACTACCATACATTTCACTAACAGTAAAAGTTCATAAGTTATGAACTGATATTATATTCATTGCATTTAATTTTCACTACATTCAATCATAAAATGCTGCTTACCATTTTACTATGTAGCTGAGCATAATGTATTGTTTGTTTTATGTAGCTGAAGTAGTATAGTCGCACAAATAGTATAAGATGCACAGGTGGCAAATTAATGTTATACCTTACCTTTGAAACTAGAGTGCAATTTTTGTTCTTCATTGTTGTTTTCAGATCTTCAAAATTGATGTAGTACTCCCAATGTTCCAATTGTATATGTGTGAAAATTTTCAAATTAATTTGCTTGAAAATTCAGGTTCTTTCAGAAAAATAAGTGAATATGGTAAACTAAAATTTGTCACCATGCAAAAACTTTTTTTTATATAATGGTAAGTACATACATTTTTCTGTTAAGATCAATTACAAAATTAAATTAGATCATGAATTAAAAACACAGCAATGCTATCAGCAGAAATAATTTGAAAAGATGTTAATTCTAAAAGTAATGTGAACAGTGGATTTTAGCCAAAATGAAATTAGTTCACACGGAAATGCTGCATTTACTTATCTTGGAAGTTCATAATTTATTTGGAAAGAACTGAACTGCCATAAATAGTACTTAAAATTGAGTTTTCACTTAAGTTTGTACAAAAGCTATTGATTCTTCACAAATCGTACAGAAGAAACAATAATTTCCCCAGCTGCCTTCTTTTGTTGCCATTGTCTTGTATTCTAGTATGCAGATTTCCGTTGTCTCTCTGATCTTCCTGTTCAGCAAAGGAAAATTACAATTTGTGCCATTCTTGAAAAACTTTTCTTCAGTGTAGTACAAAAAACGGCCTCAAGAGTTGAATATTATATTATCAGTATTTGTTGCAACTATACTGTTTCTTCATGGCTGAGGGGGAGATTGCTATTAACCTTGAGGCTGATCTCAAAATATTTTTTTTTCCCAAAATAGAGGGATTACCCTTGTCATAACATGAAATGAAATGTCTGTCATCTGATTGTGTTCCCACTGTTTGCCCAGATATTATTTACTTTTTTAAAATTAAGTCACTACTATTCAATCATAACACATGAACAACATGAATTGATTCTACCAAAATTTCCAGAATGAAATTTTCACTCTGCAGCGAGTGTGCACTGATATGAAACTTCCTAACAGATTAAAACTGTGTGCCTGACCGAGACTCGAAGGTCCCGAGTTCGAGTCTTGGTCCGGCACACAGTTTTAATCTGCCAGGAAGTTTCCTACCAAAATTCCTAATTAAAAATTTGACTGCTGTTTCTGCTGCCCTGTAGTATGTGATTAGTCTCTTTTTACAAAGTTCAAAACTGGGTAGCACGACTTATACTTCTGTTTGATAGGATAATTCTAATTGTTTTCTTTGTAAGTGATAGAAAATGTCTGCTGCAGATCCTAGAGGTGCGGCTGTCGAGCACTGCGGACCTTCCTCCTGGTACTCGATTGTGTGCCTATTGGAGCCAACAGTATCGTTGTCTCTACCCAGGCACTGTGGCACAACCATCTAGTCCAGACCCTGAGCTCGATCGACAATTTGTCAGCGTTGAGTTTGACGATGGTGACAATGGTCGTATCAACATAGATGATATAAGATTGCTGCCACCTGACTACCCCGTTGTTGGTGAGTTCCACTAAAAGAATAAAATGCATTTGTTCTTATTCTTATACCTTTTCCTTCCAAGAAGTGTGGATAACTGATTTCATAAAAAGGAGGAAACTAATGAAAGATGCATTGAAATTAATATTACCTATTTAGAATTGGCACAGAGTATTTTGTATTCACTGTGGTGAAAGTTGTTGCACCAAGTTTCTCATGTCATAACGATTCTTGCATGACAATAGTTGACAGAGAAACCATTTCTGGAAGTTGGGTACCAAACAGTTTTGTAAAAACCTGTTACTGGAACTTCTAGGGTAATAGTAGTGTCACCCACAATGACCAACTTATACAGACTAAAGATCTGTTTTTACTGACAAACTTCAAGGTTTACTCACATTGTTGAGAGAGCATTTAGTTAACCAGTAGTCTGTAAAGATTTTAATTTCTTGAAGCTTTTTGAAACTTGTACCGCACACGCACTCACAAGAACATGCTGAAAAGTAATGCCTCCAAATTTTTTATGTGAAAACTTTTAAAGATTTATAAGTGAAAGAAATGTTATTGACATTCTAAAAGCTTTATAAGTATAAAATAAATGTTATTAATATTCTACATCTTTATTTTTTTCATGTCTACATATTTATTTCTCACAGTCACCCCACTAACGAACACATTTCTCCCAACGAGAGACCGCATTTTTGAGACCATCAGTGTAGAATGTTTGACTTTGTTGATGGAGCTACATCACTGCAGCTTGCACCACTTTTTATCACTATCAAAGTGCAGTCCTTGAAGGTGTTCCTTCAGTTTTGTAAACAAATGAAAATTAGATGGGGCCAAGACAGGACTTCATGGAGGATGATCAATGACTGTGAACTCAATGCATTGGATTGTTTCACATGTCACTGCACTCGTGCCTGGTCTGGCATTTTCATGCTGAGGGAGAGGGCACTCCATTGTGGAAGAACTCTTAAGAGTTTGAAACTCTATTACAGCATGCTCTTTCTCATTCACCGACATAGTTACTTTAGACGCTTCCATGCTACAGGCTGCAATTAGCTATCTAGTGGCAGAGGGCTTCAAGTATGTAGACCTGAAGAATAAAGATGCAGAATGTTAACAACATTGTTTTATTTGAAAAGCTTTAATAGTTTTCAGCATAAAAATTTTGGAGGCATTACTGTACAGTATGCCCCCACATTTAGTTGGTTTTCTTTTCTTTTTTAAAAAAATTTTATTTGCTTATTATCATAACTTCTGATTTTACTTGAGATGATTCCTATTATTTAGTTACTTCATAAGTTATTATCAGGTTGAAGTTAAATGAAAGATGACAACAGCACTATCATGAGATTTTATGTGCTGCGTTGTAAACATTCAAAGATCGCAAGTCGTGAGATTCCAATTGATACTGCCCTTATAGGGTTGCAAAATTCTCGGTAACCACTGAAGATTTTCTCTAATCCCATAAAGTGCTAGAGCATATAAAACAGGGACAGCCAGAATTCTGCATATACATGGTGCTCTTGTTCACAAGCAGGTTTCTGTCACCTGGCTGTACAAGTCACCTACTATTAAGCGACACTGTCTGTATGGGAAGAGGGAGAAACTGCAATCGCACCACATTTAGATGGCAATGCAATCGCACTAGGAAACTGAATGTCCAGACTGTGACTTGGTTTTGTATTTCATAACAACATAGGTCATGAACAAAAAAAGTTCAGTGTTGTTTGTTTTTGGCTCACTGAAGACATAATAAAATTTATTCTCATGCAAACTGCCAGCATATGGGCAGATGCAGACAATTTCACATATTTTTGTCACTCGGTCTACCACATAATTGTGACTCAGTTTGTTTCATAATCAAAAAAAGTCTTTAGCGCACATTTATTGATGAAAGGTTTATCTCAAGTTTGCAACCTCATTATGGAGATGTGGAAACTCTTCTGGAGTAAAACAGTGTAGAATTCCTGGATGGTTTTTTCAAAGAAGAACTTGTCTTTTAAAATGGAATTTAATCACGGATCAGTTGGTTCCGTTTGGAGATGTACAGGAGTTCTTTAAACTGAAACAACAAACAGTCTCAAAAACAGATGTAAGGTTGGCTGTGTCCTCAAAATATGTAGAAAATTATTTATGTAATTCTTTCAGTGCCACAATGAATTCTTCAAGATTTGTTTTCTTTAACGCCAGTGATTTCAGGAAAATGGATAGCATTTTTGTCAGCCATGCCTCTTCCACAATGCAATTTTCTTTATAAATGCACCCCAACAAATCAGTAATACGTTGTTTCTCACTTTGAGACACCTTACTGTTGGTAGCATGCAGTTAATTCCACTTAAAGAGAGGTCTGTAATCCATTTTGTATGTTATAATTTTGTTTCCTGCTTTCCTTTTCTCTCCAGAAACTCAACAGTGTCGTGTCTTAAATGAAAAAATTGTTCCAGGCATATCCTTCTCAGCCGTAAAATATAATGTCTCCATACTCTTTGTTCAGTTCCAACAAAAACTGTACGCAACTGACGATTTAATAATATAATAGAGGGAAACATTCCACGCGGGAAAAATATATTTAAAAACAAAGTTGATGTGACTTACCATACGAAAGCGCTGGCAGGTCGATAGAAACACAGACAGACATATACATACACACAAAACTCAAGCTTTCGCAACAAACTGTTGCCTCATCAGGAAAGAGGGAAGGAGAGGGAATGACGAAAGGAAGTGGGTTTTAAGGGAGAGGGTAAGGAGTCATTCCAATCCCGGGAGCGGAAAGACTTACCTTAGGGGGAAAAAAGGACGGGTATACACTCGCGCGCGCACACACACACACATATCCATCCACACATATACAGACACAAGCAGACATATTTTCCCCCTAAGGTAAGTCTTTCCGCTCCCGGGATTGGAATGACTCCTTACCCTCTCCCTTAAAACCCACTTCCTTTCGTCTTTCCCTCTCCTTCCCTCTTTCCTGATGAGGCAACAGTTTGTTGCGAAAGCTTGAATTTTGTGTGTATGTATGTGTCTGTTTGTGTTTCTATCGACCTGCCAGCGCTTTCATATGACGATTTAATAATCCGTACAACTTATGAATATTTACTGTTCATACCAACAGTACCATGACATGCTTCATGCGTGCTAATTTAGCACCAATTTGCTCTTTCACTGTCAACTAAATCTTCAAATTATTTTTGCATTGTTCTGTAATGCCATTCCATAGTAAATGTGCAGTTCTCATTGATTATGTGACTGTATAATATACATTAAGAATTCTCATCCTTCCCTTCTGTAATTCCCGTTCATTTTTAAAGGTTGGGACCATAGATCACTTGACTGGCTCTTCTTGTGCTAATGACCACTAGATCTATAAACTTCCTTTATACCAAGAACAAATAGGAAAGGAGAAAAAGCTCTGATACTGCAATACTGCAGAACTGAAAAAGTCGTGTCAAGCAAAAAATGTAACACTAAATGCCTGAAGAAAGAGTGTCACATCACACTGTTAAATGAAATAATGTGCTGTACTGAGTAGTTCAGAGAAGGACTGAACAAATCCAAGACTGCTGAGATGGGACGAGGACGAGTGAATTCTGTATGCCACTGTCAAGCATGATTTAAAACATCGATGTACAGTTTATTAAAATTGCAGAAGTCAGCATTCTAAAAAGCAACACTCAAAACCCCCCAGGATACTAAAGATTTGACATGATGCAGTAGTGCAACCTGTCTTTAGTTAAGTGTATTGTGGCACCACTATCCCTGTCTGTTGCTGATCATCTTAGATGTCTTCACCAATTTCTTTTAAGTTTTATTTCGTTTGTGCTAACCTATATGCTACTTGACTTACCTGCAGTTACTTTTCAGTTTCGTGGTACAGTAGTTGCGTTGTTCTATCACAAAAAAGAATTATTAAAGTTGCATAATACATTTTTGTTTGTTTGCAGGTACATGCTTACATGCCTAATACATGTTGAAGTGCTCGCGACACAATACGATAGCATATTCCTAGAAGACCCAAAACAAAATGGCTTCACCTACTGATAAAATGGAAAGTTGTGCAGTAATTCAGTTTTGGCAGCAGCAGAGATGTTGCAGCTGTGTTACGGCATATCCAAATGACTTCTTTAGCCATCTGGATTGGGTTGTTTTGACTGCCACACATTTCATTGCTGCTGAAAATGAATCTCTCAATGATACTCCACTTTATCAATGGGCATGCCATTACATTTTAGCTCCTCTGGTACTGCTGCACAAGAATTTCAATGTGTGCCAGGGCTGTAGACATATAATTACAAACAAACAAAAATAATTCCTCCCTCCCCATCTCCCAGGGATAATTAAAACTTTGACTACCCTTCATAGTATAGCAACAAAATACACGGAGGTGTCAGAAGTCATGGGATATCTCCTAGTATTGTGTCGGACCTCTTTTATTTTCCTGGCATTGTGCAGCACCTCGACTTGGCTTGGAAGTCCCCTGCAGAAATATTGAACAATGTCCATAATTGTGAAAGTGTTGCCAGTGCAGAATTTTGTGCATGAACTGGCCTCTCAATTATGCCCCATAAATGTTCAATGGGATCACGTCGGGTGATCTGGGTGGCCAAATCATTCATTGAAATTGTCCAGAATTTTCTTGAAACCAATTGTGAACAATTATGGTCCGGTGACATGGTTTATTCTCATCCATAAAAATTCCATCATTGTTTGGGAACATGAAGTCCATGAATGGCTCCAAATGATCCCCAAATAGCCAAATATAACCATTTCCAGCCAGTGATCATTTCAGTTGGACCAGAGGACCCAGTCCATTCAATGTAAACGTAGCGCACACTATTATGGAACCACCACCAGCTTGCACAGAGATTTGTTGACAGCTTGGGTCTATTGCTTCATGGGGTCTGCACCAGACTCAAGCCCTACCATCAGCTCTTACCAACTGAAATTGAGACTCATCTGACCATGCTATGGTTTTCCAATCATCTAGGGTCCAACCAATATGCTTGAAAGCTCAGGAGAGGTGCTGCAGGTGATGTTGTGCTGTTAGCAAAGACACTCACATCGAACATCTGCTGCCATAGCCCATTAACATCAGTTTTGTCACACTGTCCTAATAGATATGTTCAGCATTCTGCAGTTATTTCACGTAGTGTTGCTTGTCTGTTAGCACTGACAAATCTATGCAAACGCTACTGCTCTCGGTCGTTAAGTGGAGACCATCAACCACTGAGTTGTCCATAGTGACAGGTAACACCTGAAATTTAGCATTCTTGCCACACTCTTGCACTGAGGATCTTGGAATACTGAATTCCCTAGTAATTTCTGAAATGGAATGTACCACACTTCTAGCTCCAACTACTGTTCCATGTTCAGAGTCTGCTAATTCCTGTCATGTGATTGTAATCACATCAGAAACCTTTTCACATGAATCACCTGAGTACAAATGACAACTCCACCAGTGCACTGTCCTTTTATGCCTTGTGTACACGATACCACCGCCATATATATGTGCATATCACTAACCAATAACTTTTGTCACCTTAATTAATTACGACTGGCACAGCATAGTTACTGTGCATGTCAGTAACAACATGAAAATGCTCTTAAGTAAATTCACGTACATTTTGCATAAGGACTACTAAGATACGATATGATTAGGATTCATACAGAGGCATAGACTCTGTCTTACCTTGCTGTTTCTGCAAGTGGAACAGGAATGGAAATGACAAGTAGTGATACAGGACATCCTCCCTCATACTTCGTGTGGTGGCTTGCGGAGTATGTATGTAGATGGAGACTAATACTAATTCTGAGTGCTTTTTCACATTTGTGAACTACTACCCGTTGTACAGATTTACCTTCCCACTATCTAAATTTCCATTGTTTGTCAGTGATAACTAAGAGCTTGAGTTCAGCATGTGTGTGTGTGTGTGTGTGTGTGTGTGTGTGATGGAAAGAGCAGTAGTAACTGTGATATAAAAAATGATTCCTTTTATAATAACATACAATATAATGGGCAGAGGACTTAACAATAACAAAAAAAGACAAACAAAAAAAGTTGATCTTTTAATTTTATAGGTGTGTTGCTTTCGTAATCACACTAAACTATTGAGAATGAAACAAATACTAAAGACTTCCTCATATTGTTCCGTACTTTGAAAGTTTTGGTGATGCTACTGAAAAATTAAATTTCTCCTTAGTTGTCTTTGTGATACAGCATATTATATTCTATTAAACAGTATATTTCATTTAAAAAAATGATAATTTACTGTACAACGAATTACTGTTGTTGTTACAGGAATAGGTTATTTGAGGTCTGATACTTTCCTTTCCTCATCTCTGTTCTTAAAACATTGTCACTAAGTCGTTTTTGGACGATCATAGTAAAACATTTTCATTTGCTTGTGATATAATGTCACATGAAGATTCAAACTGCTAACCTGTGTGAAAATTATTACAGGAGAAAGCTATATTTGTGTAATTAAACATCATTGATTGTTTTTTTAATTATAAAAAAATGAGATACTCTATTGTGGCTGCAAGTGGCATAAATCTGAACTACTCCTGTTATGCCATTTTTTGTAATTACAATAAACAAATAATATATTTCATTTGATATAAAAAAATACTTCAATTCTAGAAAGCTTTCTTTTTGTGCTGTAAAGATACTTCCAAAGTGCACAAGAAAATGTCATCACATAATAAACTTTGCTTCCATGTGGGTACACACATAAGTACATATGTAATGTGGTATTTTTTAATGCTGCTATACATTTTGAACCAATGTTTCTGTGGTGGGAAAAACTTTCAGGGAAGGTGGGGAACTCTAAAGTAGCAAAACAAAATAACTCTCAGTCCAGAAATACACAGCAAAATTATATAAACCAGAATAGCTGCCAACAGGTATTGGAATGTAGTTATACCCATCAAGCAATTGACAATGTTTATTCAACCCTTCTGATACATGAGTGGTAAGTGATAATGGTTGGTGGTAGCTAAAATGGTTTGCCAATGTAACACTCCCCTTCCTTCTATAACTAAAAAAAGCATTTGAATTGTAATTGCTTCTACAGAACAATGAAGTGTAGTGCAATAACAGTAATTGTGGCCTGTCTGTTGGACTTAGCTACCAATTAATGTAAAGTTGTAACAATAAGAACCTTACAACAGTATTTTAACTAAATTATAATTACAGAAATTGATACAGAGAGAAACATACCATGGAATACTTAATAAATAAAATGTAAACACAAATTTTCTAGTCAGAATTAAGTAATATACATCATTTCAGCTTCACTTTTGCTACACATTTGTTTTCAACAATCGGATATTATCAGATTTCAACTAAACATATAATTACTTTACCAAATATGTTACTAATATTTGTGTTAGAACATTGCATTGTATAGACACACATCATCTTTTTACTTATATTTGGAATTATGAAAATAGTAAGATTATAACCGTGTTTAAATGGCAAAAAGACACATCTTTTACATAATTAAATGACAGTTATGTTGAATATGCTAGCAGATTGTGAAATGAATAGTAATCAGTGATAGTGAAAATCGAAAGCTGTAATGGTAAACATTTGCATATATAGTGAAAGGTGGGTCTGCAAGATTGCTAAAGAAGAGTATTGTATTCTTCAGTAGTTTGTCAGGATCTGTTACAGTACACCAAACACACCACCAGATGGTGACACTTGGACTTTTATTAACCCCTCATGACCAACTTCTTTCTTCTGCCTTACAGCCTCAGCTGTGTAACATGTCACACATATGAGAGTGCTTCATCATGTCCACTTGTCAACTCTACGAATGCTTAACTAATAAACTGCTCAAAACTACTGAACAATAGAATGAATACAGAAAACTGTGCAGATTTGTTGGTGTGGCTATATCCTCTATTATTGCTCATAAAAATGCAGTTAAAGTTAATGGAACTACATTAACAGAATTATATTATTGTAAAGCATGATCTCTTAATACTCTTGGAGGAATAATAATGTTTACTTTTTTTCTAATCAGATGAATGCACACTCAACATTCTTTAGATAACTTTAAAAACTCTTACTTTTTCAGTTTCCATCAGAACTCACAGGGGTTTGTCAGTAGCTAGGTACAGTTTTTGAAATAGTTTGCATGCATACAAGCACAAAAATGTTCCTAAGAAATTTGAATATATGCTAAACAGAAGAAAAGTTTGTCACTGTATTAGTTTGGTGCATAAGTTCATAGCATTTTTGTTTTGCATTTTTGGTATTCCTGTTGGTATGGGTTTACTTATCTATTGTCATTTATGATTTGTAGTTGGCTGTTGCTATTTAAGTTTAAATATTGCCATTTTGTTATTTGTAGGTAGTAAGTGCAACTGTGGATACTAGAAAATGGAATGCCAAATGGAGAAATTGCAACATTTCCAGCATATTCTTCTGTTTAAGTTCAATTGGAGGGTTACAGCAACTGCAGCAGCTAGAAATAGTTGCGCTATGTATGTGGATAATGCCATTGGACAGTGTGTGGCAAGAAAATGGTTTTCTCTTTTAAGGAGAATCATTTTGACCTTAGTGGCTCTCCACATTCAGGAAGACCTTTGGGGTTCATTGAAGGTGATTTAAACACATTGATTCACAATGATCCATGTCAGTGTACTCGATAACTGGCAAATGTGATGAAGTGTGATCAATATTCAATGGGAAAGTTGCTCTAAGCCAAAATCGCAAAAACCAGCAGGAGGCCATATGTGCACCTCTGCTTGCTCGTCATTGATTGCCTCCTGAACAACATTGGCCATTTCTATCTTGTACCATTACAGGTGATGAGAAATGGTGTTTTTATGCTACCATAAGGACAGATAAGAGTGGCTGAGCCCAAACAAAGCAGCAACTCCCGTACAAACACCTGCACACATCCACAAATACTGATGTTAGGCATACGGTGGAACAGCAATGATGTGATATACTACGAATTGCTTCGGTGAAGTGTAACCATCACAGCTGACCTTTACTGTCAACACCTGAGATGTCTTACAGACACAGTCCACGAACATTGACCAGGCAGACTGCATGAAGTGATGCTACTCCAAAATAATGCCCACCGGCATTCTGATAGAATGACAAAAAACGCTATACAGTAATTGGGTTGGGAGGTTATTCCACACCCATCTCATTCACTCAATCTTGTGCCCTCAGATTTTCATCTTCTCCGCTCTATATTGAACAACTGTCAAGGAACTTCCTCTCTGGATGAAAATGCGCTCCAAACATGGCTTGGTGAGATCTTCACCTCAAAACCATGTGATTTCTACAGTTGTGGAACCAAAAAGATACCCCAGCTTGCAGACTGTTGTAAATAGTAAAGGACAAAATATTATTGATGAACTAAGGTCTGTTATGTGTATCTGTTGTGTTTACCAACTTACAGAAAAATACTATGAACTTGTGCACCAACATAATGCAAATGAAGAATACATATCACCCTGCCATCTGGCAGCTGCCTCACTAACAATATCAGAAACTATTAAAAATACATTTGAATAGTGTGATAGTGTATTCTATTGCACATGCTTGTGGGATCAATCTATTTTTGCACATCATTAATCAGAGATCTGGTATTTGACTACTAAATAACTGTACCTGCAGTATCTCACTTTTGAGTGAGATGTGCTTATATATGCAACAAAATAAAAACAGTATGGGATATAGTGAAGACAGTCGGGGGGACCAAAGAGGAAGAGGAACAGATAGCTCTACAAATAGATGAGACACTGGTAACAAGTGCATGTAGTGTTGCAAATCTTTTAAACAAGTACGTTATTTCTACTCATCATATAGCAGACATGCCGAGTCACAGATAAGCACAAGAAAATATCTGTCGCAAATAAAGCTTTCGGCCAGTAAGGCCTGCATCAAAAATAGACAACAGATATACAATTTCATAATATCTTTACATTCAATCCTGGGTTTTCCATTGTTTCAGTACTTTTTTTCTGTTACTGACAGCTTGGGGTTATCGGATTTGGTGAACCGTGCAGTGGAGTATCTGAGACTAGTCTTTAAAATAACTTCAGTAAAATGGAAGTGACACTTACGTCTCCTGAAGAAGTAGTATCCATCATAAAATCCTTAAAATCTATCTATTCTAGTGGGTACAATAACATATCAACAAAGTTAATCAAAGGGTGCTCCTGTGAGTTGAGTTCTATCTTAAGTTATTTGTGTAATTGATCTCTTAACAGTAGAACATTTACAGAATGGCTAAAATATGCTGAAGTTAAGCCTTTTAAGAAGAAGGGGGACAAAGAGATACCATCAAACTATTGACGAATTTCACTTTTGCTAGTGTTTCCAAACATGTTTGAGAAGGTTGTGTTCAAGCATTTCCTTAAGCATCTGACTGCAAATAATATATTGTCCAAGTTACAGTTTGGGTTTTGAAAGGGTTGTGATATAGAGAACACTAGTTAAATTAGCAGGGAGAATGTACTTAATTCATTAGATAATAAATTAGAGGCTAGTGGCATTTTCTGTTACCTGACAAAAGCCTTTGAATGTTTGAACCACAGCATTCTCTTAAGTAAATTAGAATATTATGGAGTCATCAGCAATGCTACGAAATGGTTTGAGTCGTATCTAACTAATAGGAAACAAAAGTTGTCTTTGTGAAATACCTGTGCAGTAAGCAGATCAGTCTCCATCTGATGGGGAATTAATTACTTGTGGTGTTCCTCAAGGCTCCTTCGAGGGGATATTGCTTTTTCTTTTGTACCTTAATGGCCTCTCATCTGTTACATTGCCAGATGCTAACTTTGTTTTGTTTGCAGATAATACAAACATTGCAATAACAAAGAAAAAATCAGTTATTGATAATATAATGTAAACAGATAGATAAGATATCTACTCACCGAGCAGCAGCAGGGGAAAACACACACAAAAGGATTTAACTTTTACAAGCTTTCAGAGCCAGTGGCTCCTTCTGGCAGAAGAGTTGAAGGGGAAAGAACAGGGTTGAAGGAAACGGACTAAATAGGTTTAGAGAAAGGGGTACAGTTCAGCAAAGTCACCTAGAACCCCGGGCCAGGCGAGAGTTATCAATGAGATAAGAAGGAAAGACTGAGTCTTTCCTTCTCTTCCTGTCTGGTAAGTCTTTCCTGAAATGGGGATCTGGATGACGTTCCTGAATTGTACCCCTTTCCCTAAACCTCTCCAGTCCTTTTCCTTCACCCCTGTTCTTTCCCCTTCAACTCTTCTCCCAGAAGAAGGAACCACTGGTTCTGATAGCTTGTAAAAGTTAAATCCTTTGTGTGTGTGTGTGTGTGTGTGTGTGTGTGTGTGTGTGTGTGTTCCTTTGCCACCACTTAGTGAGTGGTTTTTTAACTATCCGTTTATATTAAACATTGTAATAAGTAGCAAACCAAGTACAGATTTAGAAATAACTGCTTATCAAATTTTCGCTGTCATTAAACTTTGAAAAGACCCACTGCATGCAGTTCAGAACCTGTAAGAGATTTCCTTCCAGCATGTGTATGACATATTAAGACATGAAGATTAAGAGATTGGCAGTGTTAAATTTCTGGATTACAGCTCAGTAATAAATTCAGTTGGGAAGGGCATACCATAAAATTGCTGAAGTGCATAAACAAGTCTGTATTTGCAGTGAGAAGATGCCAGATGTAGCAAACACACATATAAAAAAAACTTGCATACTTTGCTTACTTTCATTTGAGTGTCACACAGGATCATATGTTAGGGTAACTCGTCAAACAGAACAAAAGTTTTTAGTGTGACAAAAGCCTGTAATAGGAATCATTTGTGGTGTAAGTTGAAGAACATCGTGTAGAAACCTGTTCAAGGAATTTGTGTTCTAACCACCGCTTCTCAGTATATTTATTCCTTAATGAAATTCGTTGCAAGTAATATATCTCTATTTCCAACCAATAGCTCAATACATAGTATCAATACTAGGAATAAGACCTATGTACATAAAGACATAAAATCACTTGTCTTGGTTCAAAAAGGGACCGGTAATCAGGAACACACATTTTCAATACATTGCCAGCAACCATTAGAAACTTGGTTTCAGATAAAGCATGGTTTAGACTTTTTGATAGGCAACTCCTTCTACTCTATAGATGAGTATCTTAACAGGGATTGTTAGAACAGCTTAAGTTAAAATGTCTGTTAGATTTCAGTTATGACAGCACTTGGTCACAACAGTCAAGATTAGGTATTCCAGTTTACCATAATTCATTCACCTATTTTGACAATCTCCTGACAAATGATCGGGGTGGTAAGAAATGTATTCAAATGTTTTATGTTATTCCTTGTGACATATTCCACAGCCACGAGAATCATCTCATTTTTGGGTCTATGGAACGTAAACTGAACCTATAATCTATCTATCTATATATCTGTCTATCTGTAATCCATCTGCTGCTTGTATTTAATTCCCTTCCATATATGAGTAAAGTCTTTCATGTAATGACTGTTCATCTTACTGTATCTTTGTAGAATGACAGAACTTCGTGAGGATGAACAGTTTTTATAAATAAAATTCTGGGATGTAATATCACAATGACTTATTTGATTTATACAAATTCAGACCTTCAAATCAAGCTGGAATTGTGTTATTTAACCTGTTCTGAAATGTGCTCACACAATCAAATGCACTTAAACAAGTGATTTTGAATGTTACAGAGTATGATCCAAACCCTCTTCTGAGCTTAGGAAAAAGACGTCGACGTAATTCTGGAACAAGCTGTGAGAGCCATTCAAAAGACCGCCGAATAAGTAATGATACAACAGGTGTTACTGGTACAAATACAGTGACTACAGTCACACCAAAACCTGATCTGTCTAGCAGCATTACTGAAACTGCTAAAGGAAAATGCTCCTCTCCTGTGGACACTGAGAGTAGGTCAACAGCACAGTTGCAGGTATATCTTTCTTCTTATATTTGTACATACCTGCTTTAAAAGAATGATATACATTTAAACATGTTGTATTTGTGAAATGTTGCTTAAGCCTCATCTTCAGTTGTTTTCTAATTGCTCTGTTTTCTGCTTTTATGCAAGTAGTGATGATGATCATTTTGTTAATGTAGTTGTATCCTTCTGTGCACATTGTTTTTGCCACTGATAGCTTTTGAGACACAATTTGTAAGGAATTGGTTAAAAACTGTATAATGAAAATCTAAGACACATACTTGGGGGGGATTAGAAAAGAACAGTACACGTTAACAGAATAATCAGTGTACTGATTTATAGTTATTAGCATAGAGTTCTTCAGGTAATGTTTCCTCAAGCCACCCACTTTGTGATACTAGTTAACCAGCGTTTTGTCAGAAGCAAATATGTTGAATGATTTGGCAAAACACTTGAATGTTTTGGGAATCAGCACTGTTATTGTTCCTTTGATCATCAGTTGTCTACATTAAAGAAGTCAACAAAACTGCAATAAGGGCTATGAATATCTTTCAGCTGGATAGTTAAAAGCAAAGGAATTCATGAACTACAAAACTATACATCCTTTTCTTGTTACAACAGATGAAGACTTATAAGAGTGTTATGTATCTCTTTCTGGGTGTTAACTTCATAATTATTAAAGTATTATTGCTTCTTGTAAGTTATGTTTGCTTACATGGTTGAGAAGTAGGTATCTTTAAACTGCAACATAAAGGTTTTGGGCTCAATCCAAGTGCCACAAGAGATTGTTCATTAATGTGAGAGTGAAAACATGGTTCACACATCCTTATTGTAGATAACTGAAGTTCTAATTGAAGGATAACTAGTGGCTTCAGCCCCAAAAGCAATTAATAAAGCCCAATAGTGTGGCAATTAACAATGTCCAATTGTGTGTTGTACTGAGCAAACTTAGTGCCAGGAAGTTTGGTTTTCTGCTGCAATATACATTTTGTTTCACGTAATGCCATTCAGTTCAAATTGATAACCAAGGAATATAATGTCTAAAAAAAAGTCAATTCCCCTCCCCCAAAAATCCCGTATCTAACACCCGCAACCCATGTGATTTCCACCATTATTTTAAACTTTTGTTTCTTCCTTTCCTATTGAAGAAAAGTGGGTTGTCATCTGCCTTAATAACTGTTTAAAGTTCATAAAACAAGATTAAGAAAGTAGATTTATTACAGATAATTTTTTCTTTTGAGTTGTAGGTACAGTTTTCTCCTAGCAGAATACGTGTAGTTCTTCCTGCATTTGACATAATTAAATTTATTCCCCTTTCAGAAACAAAGGTAAGAAATTGTAGTAATGAGTAGTAAGGCCAATCTCTTTCAGCATTTTAAGCAGTCTAGACCCAGATTGTCAAGCAGATGGTGATGTCTATTTTCAAAACCTTTTTGAAATTCTTTATAGATATCTGTTGTGTTTGGTATTAACTGCACTTTTGGTGTTTCAGTAATTTGTGGAAAACCTTATCCATCCCTTCCTTAGATATTTAATTTTGTTACAAGAGTGAGTCAGTGATAACTAATTGCTACATAATACACATTAAGCATTTCATGTTATTTGACTAACAATTATTAACACTTTTTCACTGAAATTGACTAACTTTTTGTTAATAACTTTCATACAGGAGCAGTCAGAAACTGCATCACAGCATCGTGATGGTCGAACTACTACAGATGAAACAACCTCTGTTCAACAATCATCTGGGTCCACATTACTTGATGTTGGGGACAATAGCAGTCTTAGGGAACGCCGTAGGCTGAAGAAAAGACGCCGTGATAAATTGAAGCGCTTATTATCATGCAGTGCTGGTGTTCTTATGGCAGAAGGAGTTGCGCTGAAGAAGAAACGGAGGAAGCATCATTGCTGTGAAGAACATTGTCGACATAAGAGACATCACCGCCGACATAGGCGGAGAAGACATCGACATAGAAGGGACTCTGGCAGTGATTCCACTTCAAAATCAGGCAAGGAAATTAACACCTTCACCAATAATTCAACTGATATGGATAATTTTTAGCAAATGGTTTTGATTTCAACACATACATCAAAAATACAAAATGTGTAGAGCAACTGCCTGTGTTCTCATAAATACTGGAATATGCATAAACTGTATGATGAAATATTGTTTGCCAGTTATTTTCATAATTCTCTCTCTCTCTCTCTCTCTCTCTCTCTCTCTCTCTCTCTCTCTCTCTCTCACACACACAGACAGACAGACAGACAGACAGACAGAGAGAGAGAGAGAGAGAGAGAGAGAGAGAGAGAGAGAGACCGGGGTGGGGGGGGGGGGGGGGGGGGGAGACTGGTTTCGTATGAGACTAGATGACATTAATCCAAAGTGTCATGTAATAAACAATATAGGTAACTGTGGAGAACACAACAGTCAAAACATAAATCCCTGTATGTTCTACAGCAACCAATATTGTTTATTACATGACGCTTTGAATGAATGTCGCCTGTTGTGTGCATTGAAGATGACTATGTAATAGTTGAAATCTACATCTGCTATAATGAAGCAACAGATTTTATCATCAATTGTTGTTCTTTTCTCCATTGTCTGCATCTAGTACATTCCCCTTGGGAATGTTTTGACCTATCAGTATAAAGATAAATGAAATCTGGCATCTTTTCAGTAATGGAAGAGTGAAAGTTCAGTTTAATAATAGTGTAATCCCAAGCAATCCATTAAAAATACTATACTAGTACTTGGAAGCTGAGTACATTTAGATCATACTCCAACATTAATAATAGATTGGTATACTTAATGTCCATGGATGTCTGTCACTCAGTGCCTCCTCTGTATTGTTACAAAGCAAAAATGACCAGTTTCAGCACAGATTCGTTACCAGGTGATGTCATATTTTAATTATAAGCATGGCAACATGCTGGATGCTGGGAAACAAAACATGATTTACTGATGCACTAATAATAATTTTCTGAAGAAGTCAAATGAATTCAGGCTTATTCTTAGCGGAAAATGCTTACATTAAATAAATATATGTTTGTTATTGCAGACTGAAAAGAAGAATTTAAAACACATTGTTTGTCTGCCACATACATTTGTGTCCTCAAGTATGGAGTAATGTTTTTTCTCATAAGCCTAAAATTTGTTATAAAATAGTCGCAGTAGTTGTTGGTTTCTGATTTTGTGAGATTGTCTTCCACATACAGCATTTTGCTGTATGTGTAATTGCATTATATGAACATAAATGCGTGCATGGGCTGTACTTTTTTTGCTGTCATTTTGGCCTGCTATGGACCACGAAGAGTTTTACCTCTTCCCAGATGGTTTTTTCTCTTTTGCCAGTATATTTTCATTTTGGCTGACTGTGCTTCTTTTCTCTGTTTTGACCATTTGCAGGCGGAACGTGGAACTGGCGTAGTAAGCAAAATAAGGATTTTAGTAATTTTGACTTTTTTCTCTGAAAACTTCTCGATCCTAAATGTCATCAAATGAAATTACAGCTTCCTGTAAATCCTTTTTAACTTGGCTTGCCCATTTTGAATACGATTTTGTTTTTGAAATTGATGAATGCATGCAATGACCAAAAACATCATTCTCCACTTCCTCATGCTGGTAACAATATCTTCTGTATGTTCATTTAATTCACAGTTATGTCTTCGGCGGAATTCTGTGTTTTCTTTGATAGGGCCAAGGATTTTCTCAAATTTTTCCGGCCTTTTATTTCAAGTTTATGTAGTGGTCCTTTCTTCATCATGTTTAAACATTCTAATGCATACAAAGCTAATGGTCTAATTGCGGTGTCATAATGACAGAGTTTTAGGTTTAAAGACAGACCTTTTGCTTTTGTATAAGTCTTTGCACAGATGAAAAGCACCTTCCATTTTAGAACACCTGCTTTCTACAGCTGCATTTTCTGAACCGTCAGGTGTAATTATTTCTCAAAGATATTTCAATTTCTTTGACTGCTTGTGTAATAATGTAGTTTCACATTTAACTGTTTATTGTATTATTTAAAACCTGTTTTTAAAAAAATAATTGTAATTAAATAATATTTTCTTAAGGATGTAAATTTCCTGGATGTCAAACAGTTGCATTTGTATTACGAAGATTATGCAAGAAAGCCAGTAACTCTAAAGTGTCTAATCGCATAACCACCGCCAATACCTTTTACCTAACTTTTTCTGTTGTTCCAAATCTGTACTCAAGAGTTTCTCTGTGGTGCAGAGTCCTATGTGTTTTAATGCAGAGGAGACAAGCAGAACTGGCCATTGGTAGGAGACAATTGTTTCTCATATGTTTTGTTTACTTTGACTTGTTCATAAACAAATACATACACTATGTAATCAAAAGTAACCGGGCACCTGGCTGAAAATGACTTAAAAGTTCGTGGCACCCTCCATTGGTAATGCTGGAATTCAATATGGTGTTGGCCCACCGTTAGCCTTGATGACAGCTTCCTCTCTCGTAGGCATATGTTCAATCAGGTACTGGAAGGTTTCATGGGGAATGGCAGGCCGATTCTTCACAGAGTGCTGCATTGAGGAGAGGTATCAATGTCAGTTGGTGAGGCCTGGCATGTAGTTGGTGTTCCAAAACATCCCAAAAGTGTTCTGTATGATTCAGGTCAGGACTCTGTGTAGGTCAGTCCATTACAGGGATGTTTTTGTCATATAACAATCCCCGCCACAGGCCGTACATTATGAACAGGTGCTTGATCATGTTGAAAGCATGCTATCGCCATCCCCAAATTGCTCTTCAACAGTGGAAGCAAGAAGGTGCTTAAAACATTAATGTAGGCCTGTGTTCTGATAGTGCCATGCAAAACAACGAGGAGTGCAAGCCCCTTCCATGAAAAATACGACCACACCATAACACCACTGCCTCGAAACTTTACTGCTGGCACTACATACGCTGGCAGATGACGTTTACCCGGAATTCGCCTTACCCACACCCTGTCATTGGATCGCCACATTGTGTACTGCGATTCATCACTCCACACAACGTTTTTCCACTGTTCAGTCATCCAATGTTTACGCTCCTTACACCGAGTGAAGGATCATTTGGCATTTACCAGTGTTATGTGTGGCTTATGAGTAGCCCCTCGACCATGAAATCTATGTTTCCTCACCTCCTGCCTAATTGTCATAGTACTTGCATTGGATCCTGATGCAGTTTGGAATTCTTGTGTGATGGGCTGGATAGATGTCTGCCTCTTACACATTCAACTGTCAGCAGTCTCTGTCAGTCAACAGACAAGGTCACCTTGTATGCTTTTGTGCTGTATGTGTCCCTTCAAGTTTCCATTTCACTATCACATTGGAAACAGTGGGCCTAGGGATGTTTTGGAGTGTGGACGTACAGACGTATGACACAAGTGACGCCCAATCACCTGACCACATTCGAAGTCCGTGAGTTCTGCGGAGTGCCCCATTCTTCCCTCACAGTGTCTAATGACTACTGAGGTTGCTGATACGTAGTACCTGACAGTAGGTGGGAGCACAATGCACTTTATATGAAAAACGTATGTTTTTGGTGGTGTCCAGATACTTTTGATCACTTAGTGTATATCGTAACTGTATTCGGCCAGTGCTCTAAGGAAAACTGTTTGTGTGAAGGTGAAAGTAATCCCAATACATATAAAATGTATTGAGAGGAAAACTGAAAGCAGAAAGTTAAAATTAATATACATTAATAGGAAGTAGTGTGACAGTGTACTCATTTCAAAAGAATAAAAGACGTATTCGTATATGTATCTTGTGACTATTTACAAAAACATATTTCACTAGTATGCAGTTTTTAAGTTGCCATTAAAATGGTGATTAAAACAATTTGAGGATGAAGAAAGGCTGCGACTCATCTAAAGCTGAGTGTGGGATAGAATAGTGTTGCCAAATAACATGCCATAGACAATAACAACACATTTTCTAGTTCAGGGTATCACAGTGCAGTGATTATCCCAAGATTCCATAGGAGCAGAAACTGGAGTAATTGTTCTTCAGTTTCACACACACTGCTACAGAGTAATTTTAAGAGAACATAGCTATGTAGTTACACTACAGACTTTATCTTTTGATTACTTTTAAAAGATTGTGGTAGTCATCAGACATTTTTGTGTACTGAAAGGTTAAATGCATTTACACCCATAGCTTAACATTTTCTTTTCTGCAATTATAGGCCACACCAGTACAGATGGTGCATCTCAGGCCTCACCTGCTGATGGGATTGTGCATGTATCTGACGGCCAGTATCCAGATAAATGTCAAGAAACAGATGTTGCTACATCTGGTGATGCATGTGCAAGTGGTGTTGGAACAAGCAGTGGCAGTACCACTGGAGACAGCATCAGTGGCAGTACAAGTGAGGTAGATGAAGACCTTGCTCAGCCTGCTACAAAGACAAAGGTAATTTCTGGAATTACATCTTATTATAGTGGGGCAGGTACATTGGATTCTTGACTCTAAACTGAAAGAAAATAATTAAAATATGCAGTGAATTATTGATTCTTTGTGATTAACTGACAGCCACAGTGTCATTTGCCAAGATTTTCTTTAAGTCTCACAAGAAGATAGTTAAAAAATATATCTGTCACAATATTAATTCAAAATGTGAGAAATGTGAAGGGGAAAGTTCGATCTAAAGTCTCCAAGCTATAAAACAGCATATTTGTAGGAGAACTTCCATAAATTTTGGAAAGTAGGAGAAGAGCTATGAGGACTGGTTTTGAGTCGTGCTTGGATAGTTCAGCAAGTAGAGCACTTGGCCAGTGTTAAGGCAAAGGTGTCAGGTTTGAGTCCTGGTCCAGCACAATTTTAATTTTGCCAGGAAGTTTAATGGTTTCAATTTGCTGGTGAAATGCCTCTCACTATGGTGCATAACTAGCAAAATAATTTACCTGATTACAATAAAGTGGTGTAATGGAAAACATTTAGGGTAATCAGTACATGGTAGCAAAATGTTTCATGGGAGCTATAAAGGAAGCTAACTGGAGGAATCTGTATCATGTGGCACGTCGTTCTGAAATTTAATGTAGTTGTATCTAACGTTGACACCCCCCCCCCCCCCCCCCTTTCCCCGTCACACCCAGACAAAAAGAAAATTAAGTAGGTCTGATTTCATATGACAAGAAATACTGTGTTGTAGGAAAATTATTAACAGTTTAAAAAGCCTCTGTATAACGTCTGAAATTAATAATTCAGATATTTAAATTAAATCCATATGGGTAACAGTTAAAAGAGAAACTGGGAAATCTGTTAAGGAATATTAGGAGTTTGTTATAAAAGAAAGCAGCCAAGTAATAAATGATAACAGTGTACTAGCCAATGTGTGGCATGGACAGGTAATAGAATACATGTAAGAAAAACTGTCACATATGTAGAGGTGTATCACAACTAGACCATGATCTGCCCAAGACATTAAGAATGTAACTAATTTTCTCAAAAGCAAAAACTCTCACAAAGCTGATAATATTTCAAGTAAATTAGTAAAATCCTCATCTTCATATATATGTACAGTGTATTCAGTTACATCACAGTGTGTGTTTCCAGATGGACTGAAAATGCTATTACCAGGCCCCTTTAGAAGAAAGGTAATATGAAAGATATTAATAATTACTGATCAGTCTCCCTAATTCCTTCCTCTCTGAAGGTACTGAAAAGATTGTGTTCGAGGACCACAACACCCCTCTCTCAAAAATAAGGTATTTAATCAGTCTTAATATAGATTTCAAAAGAACAAGCCATTTTCAATTCATGAAGCAGACTACACAAAATTTTCATGAAAAAATGTTGCCGATTAGTGTTCAATAAGTCACATAAAATCCATTGATTGTGCAAGTCATAGTATTCTACTAGAAAATCAGAAATGTCGTGGTATCAGAGACGGCTTAGGAAAAAATGGTTGGCAACTACTCTTTTTATTGTATTTGCTTATCTTTACTTCTTGCTAACATTTTCAGGGCCATAGACCCATTTTCAAGCAATCAGGCCTGCCATCACTCATGCTGTCAGACTGGGATCCAGTACCATCACCAGTCACAGCCAAATTCACTATTTGGTAACAAGAGATACTTGTCAGAAAAGGTTATCTGAAACTTATGTTGGTCACCTTGGTGTTGGTATTCCAGAGCCCCTGTTGATTCAATTGAATACTTGCATTGTTCCTTTTACAATACAACACTGGAGTCCTTCTTGAATGATTGTGCAGATAGGCTAATACTCAATCTCTAGTGAACTCAGTTTTGAGTTTTAACATGGAAAAGGAGGGGGGGGGGGGGGGGGGGTGTTGAGAAAGAAGCCAGAAGGTGAAAAGTTGCACCTACACTTAATAGCTATTTATAACCTACATTTTAAGTAGTTATGAACCAGATGTGGAACATTTTTAAACTTTCATGTGATATTACTCCCCTTTTTTATTTTGTCTGAGTGGTTTTCTGTTCTAGTGCTCTTCCCCTTTCCCCACAGTGACGAATCACACATTTTATCTAATGGGAGGCAGTGACTATTTGAAAAAGGTTCATCCTGTGTGTGGCTTCTCCCTCTGTGTCACTTCAGATGAGTAGGAGGAACAAATCTGTAAGGTTTGGGTAAAATATCACTAGTGTCCTGCTTGACACAGTGAAATCTTTTAAATATCTGGGTGTAACATTGCAAAGGGATATGAAATGGAATGACAATGTGAGAACTGTGGTAGGGAAGGCGAATGGTCAACTTGGGTTTATTGGGAAAATTTGAGGGAAGAGTGGTTCACCTGTAAAGGATACTGCATATAGGGCACTGGTGGGATGTACTCTTGAGTACTGCTCGGGTGTTTGGGATCTGTACAAGGTCAGATTGAAGAAAGACATCAAAGAAGATCAGAGGTGGGCTGTTAAGATTCATTAACAGTAGGTTCGAACAACACGTAAGTGTTACGGAGGTGCTTCGGGAACTCAAATGGAAATCCCTGGATGGGAGGAGACGTTCTTTTCTAGAAACACTATGAAAAATTTAGAGAACCAGCATTTGAAGCTGTCTGCCAAATGATTCTACTGCCACCAACATACATTGCTCATAAAGACCACTGGAAAAAAGTGCAGGTGACGCCTGTATATAAGAAGTGTAGAAGGACAGAGCATCAAAATTACAGACCAATATCCTTAACATCGGTTTGTTGCAGGATTCTCGAACATATTCTCAATTCGAATATAATGAATTTCCTTGAGACAGAGAAGTTGCTGTCCATGCATCAGCACGGCTTTAGAATGCATCACTCCTGCGAAATGCAACTCGCCCTTTTTTCACATGATATCTTGCGAACCATGGATGAAGGGTATCAGACAGATGCCATATTCCTTGACTTCTGGAAAGCGTTTGACTCGGTGGTACAAGTATATGGGATTGGTTCCCAAGTATGTGAGTGGCTCGAAGACTTCTTAAGTAATCGAACCCAGTATGATGTCCTCGATGGTGAGTATTCATCGGAGATGAGGGTATCATCTGGAGTGCCCCAGGGAAGTGTAGTAGGTCCACTGTTGTTTTCTACCTACATAAATGATCTTTTGCATAGGGTGGATAGCAATGTGCTGCTGTTTGCTGATGATGATGCTGTGGTGTACAGGAAGGTGTCGTCGTTGAGTGACTGTAGGAGGATACAAGATGACTTGGACAGGATTTGTGATTGGTGTACAGAATGGCAGCTAACTCTAAATATATATAAACGTAAATTAATGCAGATGAATAGGAAAAAGAATCCTGTAATGTTTGACTACTCCATTAGTAGTGTAGCGCTTGACACAGTCACGTCGATTAAATATTTGGGCGTAACATTGCAGAGCGATATGAAGTGGGACAAGCATGTAATGGCAGTTGTGGGGAAGGCGGATAGTCAACTTTGGTAGAATTTTGGGAAGATATGGTTCATCTGTAAAGGAGATCGCTTATAAAACAGTAATACGACCTATTCTTGAGTACTGCTCGAGTGTTTGGGATCCCTATCAGGTCGGATTGAGGGAGGACATAGAAGCAATTCAGAGGCGGGCTGCTAGATTTGTTACTGGTAGGTTTTATCATCACGCGAGTGTTACGGAAATGCTTCAGGAACTCGGGTGGGAGTCTTTTTCGTGAATCGCTACTGAGGTAATTTAGAGAACCAGCATTTGAGGCTGGCTGCAGTACAATTTTACTGCTGCCAACTTATATTTCGTGGAAAGACCACAATGATAAGATAAGAGGGATTAGGGCTCGTACAGAGGCATATAGTCAGTCATTTTTCCCTCGTTCTGTTTGGGAATGGAACAGGGAGAGAAGATGCTAGTTGTGGTACGAGGTACCCTCCGCCACGCACCGTATGGTGGATTGCGGAGTATGTATGTAGATGTAGATGTAGAAGATAAGATACGAGACATTGTGGCTCACACCGAGGCATAAAGACATTCGTTTTTCCCTTGCTCGATTTGAGTGGAACAGGAATGGAAATGACTAGTACTAGTACAGGGAACCCTCTGCCGTGCACCGCATGGTGGCTTGCAGAGTATCGATGTAGATGTAGATCAACAACAAAACATTCAAGATGGTCTTTACTTCTTGTCATGTCTATTGTATTTTGTGTGTGTGTGTGTGTGTGTGTGTGTGTGTGTGTGTGTGTGTGTGAGGCTCCTCCTCCTCTCTTCCTGCCAACACACAATAAAACAATATTGTGTCCATACCAGATTGGGTTTCATGTGTTCATGGTAATGGAGGAAAATAAACTATGATGTGGTGATTGTAATGGATGTTGTGTATGAAAATAAAACGTGGCCTTTCACTGCTGTTTTAATATGTGGGTAATTTTACTGATTTAAGAACTTTGTTGTGTAATGTTTACAGAAGGAGAAAGAGATTGTGAAGCCTAAGAAGTGTCGTGACAGACAGCCATCAGTCGAGAGTCGAAGCAAAATGGCAGCATTCCTACCAGCTAGACAGTTATGGGGTTGGTCAGGAAGAGGTTTCAAGCGACCTGGAGCTAAAGGACGAGGACGTAAAGAGTTCTACAAAGCTATCCAACGGGGCAAGGAGAGTATCAGGGTGAGTCTCTCCTGACAATTTCTTATGTTGTGTTCTCATCGGCTAGTCAAATATGGTTGCACATAATTGTTGGCAAAAAGTGCTGTAGCCATTCAAAACTCTGCTTGAACAACTATTCTCAAAATTATAGATTAGAAACTTGTTACAATGCTGAAATATTTACTAAAGGCATTCTACATAGCAACAGAGAAACTGTACTGTACAATAATGAATGCAAAATGGACGAAATATCCTGATGGATATTCAAAATATCCTTCTGAGGGAGAAGTGTCCACAGTTACATTAAAAAAGTTAATTGTGATTTTTACTGCTGTTCTTTTCAGTCATAAGTAGTGTAGGAAAATTCATAGTATTTCTTACAATGAAAGAAAAGTAAGAGTTCATTGTTGTGTCAACAACGGAGTCATCAGAGATGAAGTACAGTTGTAGATAAGACAAGGATAGGGAAAGAATCATAGCACTGATGAAGGGAAACTGCAATAACCCAAATCTGGTTGCCATGATGGGCCTGTTTCTCCCAAATGCAAGTTGAATGCTTTAACAGCTGTACCATCTCACAGTGGGTCATGATTTTAATCATAGAGAACTGACGATCTTAGGTAAAGATGAAAGAATAATTTCTTTTCTAGAACAATAATATACACCCGTCAAGAGAAGTATAAAGGTAGTAGACAGTACTCGTAGATCTCATTAGAAAGAACTGGCATTGACCAGTAAAGGCACATTTGGATGCTGACTGTTGTCAAAAAGTGAAAATGGTGTAAGGAGTGTTGGGTTTTGTACATTGATTAAGTAAAGTTATCCATTGAAGCGAAAGATGTTCATCACCTTACACTGCAGTGATTATGCTGTAAAAACTCAGAATCCTCATATGCCTAATAGTAATCACATTTATTTATTCCACAACACCATTGTGGACTATCTGCACATTATTTATAATGCATATAAAAGTTTAATAATTTATTTGTGTATGTTATGTGATGCCAGTTTTTGATGAGTATATTTACATATGGTTCTGTTCAGTGATTGATTCTTTGCCAAAAGTGCAATTTTAATGGATTTTGTGGGGGTTTTTACTAATGCTACTGATTGCAAGTTGAGGAATAAACATGTGGTTGGTTACATGTGGTCATTGTTGTGAGGACCTTTTGAAAATCATATGTGTATTTGTGATGTGCACCTGTAAGGCCACTTAAAAATAGTTCCACTGTCAATAATGGCCAGAGGTTTGACATGAATAAACAGTATTATCTGTAGAATGAGATTTTCACTCTGCAGCGGAGTGTGCGCTGATATGAAACTTCCTGGCAGATTAAAACCAGGTCCCGAGTTCGAGTCTCGGTCGGGCACACAGTTTTAATCTGCCAGGAAGTTTCATATCAGCGCACACTCCGCTGCAGAGTGAAAATCTCATTCTGGAAACATCCCCCAGGCTGTGGCTAAGCCATGTCTCCGCAATATCCTTTCTTTCAGGAGTGCTAGTTCTGCAAGGTTCGCAGGAGAGCTTCTGTAAAGTTTGGAAGGTAGGAGACGAGGTACTGGCAGAAGTAAAGCTGTGAGTACCGGGTGTGAGTCGTGCTTCGGTAGCTCAGTTGGTAGAGCACTTGCCCGCGAAAGGTAAAGGTCCCGAGTTCGAGTCTCGGTCGGGCACACAGTTTTAATCTGCCAGGAAGTTTCAGTATTATCTGTAATTACACATTTTTGGTGGAACTTGTGTCATTCAAGAAAGAAGGCTCATAACTTCATTCAAACAGATGAGAAGCATTTAGGTAATGAACACAAAAAAGAAATGCCAGATTTCTGTGTTTAAAGAATGCGTTGTCAAAACAAAAGTTACTACTTGTCATTTGTTGTTACTGATACTGTTAACAGAACAGAATGGATAAGCTTTTATTGCTTGTAGATTTGCCTTGTAAATTTGTCACTGCAAAGTGAAATGTTATTTTCCTTTACCTGAACAGAAACTTGCATACCAGTATGTCAGGGCAGAATATAAAATAGTTGAAATAAATAAGAAACTGGTATAAGTATAATAAAATTTTGTTATAGGTTGGTGACTGTGCAGTTTTTCTGTCAACTGGAAGACCTGATCGTCCATACATTGGTCGCATAGAATCAATGTGGGAAGCTTGGGGTACTAACATGGTAGTACGTGTCAAATGGTTTTACCATCCAGAAGAGACTAATGGATGTGCACCTCTAAAATATCCCGTGAGTTTTAATTAATAATTTTTTCATTGGCTTACATTAATAGACACTTTTACAGAATTTTTCATACTCAAAATCCATACTTTTAAAAAATACCATGTAGTAGCAAAGGAAAGTGTGTGTGGATGGGGAGGGGTGAGGGATGGAGGGGTGGGAATGAATGTTATCTTCTGTACAAATGAAATGTGTTTATGGTGAGGATATGGACTGATAAAATGTGTAAATCCTTAACGCCCCAGAAGTGTTCAAAGGCATTCATATCTACCATACATTGGGATATTTGGGGGCTACTCAAGATGCCACAAGGAGACTGTAATAGTAAAAATAAAATGCACACTCTATAAACACTAGAGGAAAAACCACTAGATTGTTCTGTCATTATTGTTAACAAGTGGCTACTGATTGTTCATGAAAACGTGCACATCTCCATTTGTAAAGTGTAATATAAACAGTAATACACATCTGGTGCTGTGAGGTTCTGCTGGCGCTTTTATGCATAGTCACCAGATGTTACATAGTATTTTCATCCGCATGTTTTCATATCAAACTTTTACTACCCTTGACAGTTCTTCCAGTGGTTTTTCATTACCGTAAAATTCTCCCCTTTCAAAGAATGTGCAGAAAAAATTATCTCTATTTTAATTAGGAATTCAGGACTGATTTCAGTGCTGTGTGTTCTTTGAATGTCACACCCATAAAATAACTTGTTTTGTGATTCCAACTCATACATGTGGAGCAGATAGTAGTATCTAAAGAGCAGATCACAACACACAGAGATAAAATAACTGCCTCATTGTAAGGTCTCTTGTGGCCTCTGTAAATACTCAGTGATTTCTGTGATTTAATCATTTTAAGCCAAATTTAAATATTGCACAAGTCAGCCTGTTCCATCTTAAGATGGTGGAGGTGTGCTAAGCTTTAAATGAGCCATGAGGTGGTGAATGACTTCAGGGCTGACCAACTGTGAAGTATGTTGGAGTAATGATGGGTAGCATTATGACTTTCAAACCTCAGTTATAAATAATAGAGGGGTTGTCTGTACTACAATTAGACCAACAGGACACTCGGTTGTAGGATATGATGAGAAGATATATTTTTCCTCAGAACCTCAATCTTCACCATATGTCTATATTCTGCAAATCATATTATTGTCACAAACAAAAACAATACACTTGTCCATTTGGTATGTAGTCCAATGCATAAATCCACCAGCAAGAAAGTAACTGAATTGAGAATCTGTACACAAACTAGTTCCAAACAAGGTTCACAAATGATTCACAATATTGACATGATGATAAATAAGTAGCTCTGATAACATCCAGTTGGAAAAGACTGATGTGAGTCCACATAAATCCTGGCATACAGCCTGAGGCACACCTTTGGTGATGCAGCTGTGAAGCACTATACGTACTTGGCGGAGGTGCTATCTTCAGGTGTCTACCAAGTTTTCAGCTGATAATATCGTAACATCAGGAGGAAATAAAAGATAACTCCCCTCCTTCGGTTGGTCTGTAGGGGCAGCATTGACAATTTTTTTTATGTGGCCAGTGAGGTTAGGTAGAGAAGTTAATTGTGGGATGCTTGCTTGTGTCTCCCTGATGATGATTGACTTGCCTTCTACTGCAAATTGGACTGGTGGAGATGTTGTCTCTTTAGATAGTGAGGGAATCTTGGGCTTGTTGTAGTATATGGTGTTCATTTATTGCAAATTTGTGCCCTTTGGCTTCTCTAAGCATGAGGTGAACTGTTGTCCCAAGAAGGGAAAAGACACACTCCCTATCAGAAAACTTGTGGCAAGTGGAAACAAGCCTGTTTTGGCTACAGTTGCTGTGTGGCGGTGCCAGCAGACAATATGAGTATTGTCTCATCCAAGGCTTGGACCACTTATTGTATCAGCTGAGCTCAAAGAAAGAAATTTCAGTAGCTGCATACAAGGTTATTAAGTTATTTTATATATTTCTGTACTCTTGAAGAGAATGAAACTTCACACTTAGCAAACAATCAGGTTTCTGTGAAAACAGAAGTAAAGGAAACAGAGAAAGTGTCATAGATCAAAGGACTGAAAATGATCTCTAATTGTGATGTTCAGGAATCGCACAAAAAGACATTGGAAATACAGATTTACTATAGTCAAAATTCACCAATTGATAAATGACAATGAGGAAAACTCTGTTTATTGCATGCAATGTCTCCCTTTTTCTATAGTAATGTTACTTACAAACAATATGTGCATTGTTCGAACCATCTTCATAGTCCGTCCCCAAATTTTGTAACTCCGTGGCCTTAAATACACCATTGCAGGTGAGTGAACATTTTCAAATGCTTCACTTACATTTTTTGTTTTGCATAGGAGCATTTTTTAAAGGAAGGACTATATCCTCATCCTTCTTTAGTTTTCATTACTGCCATAATTTGAGAGCCATGTTATTCTCACATTTAAAACTGTTTGATCACCTTAGTCATTCAGTGAAGAACATTTCCAGTCTTTCACTGCATAATCAGTGTGATTATAATTAAACTACTCATGGAGGCAGTGTGTGCTGTACTTATCATATGGTAGCAAAACTTGGTAGATATTCATTGACTTCAATCCAAGACAGAAACTGAAGAGAAAATTCAGAATGTTGCTGCAGATCATGATGTTATGGTTGCTGCACCGTCTGCATCTTGTATGGGTACCATTGTAAAACAGACCATCAAACTTTGCTTACAGTTGGCCATGGGATGGACAATTTTTGTGACACTGCACGGACAGTAGCACTACATGAGATATGTGGTGCATGGTCATTACAGCAACAGCAACCTTGTCAATAAGTGTCATTAGGATAGGATGCCATCCTATTTCACGTGCCACACCAAGCTCACCCATGTTTTCTAATTTCATTATTTAATGACATTCTGCCTCTCCTCAAACCTTTCAGATGGTGATACTCTCTCAATGCAGCACTGTAATAGCTGCCGTTCACATAAAACAGTTTCACTAATAACACACAGTGTCTCTCCTCAATAGCCATACTGTTGACTCATGTTATTGCTTGTCAAATGACAGTATGGATGTCACATCATCATGCAAACTGCATACAGAACCAGGTTTACACCTAGTGGCCATGACTGGAACTAATTTGTTTTCCAGTTTAAATTGGTTCTGCATTAATGTGTTACCATATCTACAAAGTTTCACTGCCATGCAATAATTACAGCCCACACTCAACCTCCATGAGTAGTTGCACCACAATTACAACCGCCCAGTATTATAATATTTTACACAGTTTGTCTTACTGGCCTCTACTTCACTTTTATTGTTCCTAGCGGATGTCTCATGCTTTGTCTGAACGTAAATATCAAGTATTTCCATGCCTCGTTATATGCCACAAATAATCTGCTCATATTGTTCTGCCCCGTTCAGGGTATAGTACTTCAAACTTGCAGTGAGTTTTAAGAAAGGAGCACTATATTGTGGAGATTATCAACTACAGAACAGTTTAAAAAATTATATATACAACTTCTGTCTTTATTTATATTTGAGAATATTGAAAAGGATAGATTGCTACTCATCATATTGCGGAAAAGTTGAGTTGCAGACAGGCACGAGAAAAGACTGCTATACAAGTGAGCTTTTGGCTAAAACGCGTTCTTCTGAATTAGATCACAGAGCACACACACACACACACACACACACACACACACACACACACACACACACACACAAACAAATGAAACTCTCACACACATGACCACTGTTTCTGGCTGCATGGATTTCCCATTTGTGCATTTTATTTTAATTATATTGTTCATATCCAGCATCATTGAGAGATAATCCCTGGGTGAATAAATTAATAAAAGGCAAACTGATAGTGCACCTACATAAAAAAAGGGGCAGTAAAAGTGATACGACATTGCTTCTCCTGAATGAATAACATATACAATGTTTAGGAAAATCTGTAGTTCCTAATAAGGATAAAAAAATGTAAGTAACAAGACTGACACCCAAATGCTCTTCTATGAAACATTTTTAATTTATATTTGCTACATCCATTATGGACTATGGTGTGGGGACTGTGACTGTTAATTATAGTGAAACATTATATAATTCTGTGTCTGTCCTGTAGTTTTATTTTATTGATAAAATAAAACTTTGTAAGAAGTAGTCATGTGGTGAATGTTCTGAGAAAATAATGCAGTATTAAAATTTGTGGGCTTATGCTCATAATTTTCCCTTATCATAGGATGAGTGCTGCATTTATTAATTTTTCTGATCTGTGTAATTTGAGATTTTTGTGAAAAATAAGCTGAGCGTTTTTTACAAGTAGGCTTATTGTTTTATTTCAGGGTGCATTGTTTGAGTCGCCACACAGTGATGAAAATGATGTTCAAACAATCTCTCATAAATGTGAAGTGCTGCCACTAGAAACATACATACAACGCCTGGGTGCTGAACCTCATAGGTTCTCCACTATTTATGATAATAATGATATATACTACTTAGCAGGCTATTATGATCCCACAAGCAAACAACTTACAATGGAACCAGGTGTTATGTGAACAATTTAGAGTCGTAATCTCTTTCAGAATATCTCATCTGTGTTGTTTTGTTAAATACTTTCCATGAACATTTAGCAGCATATTTGTAAATCCAGACTGTGTGCTCAAAATTTAAAATTTTGCATACAAAGAAACTTTTCAAATGTATTTATTGTTCTGGGATGGCTCTGTGTTATTAGTATTCAAAGCTGAGGGTGGGTATGCAAACAGAGAATGTAAATATTAAAATGTTGTTGTGCATACTGTTGGTACAGTCATAGTTAACATCGTGTGCAAGATGATCAGAATGTAGAATAAGTGCAATGCTGTTTCGTGTATTTATATCAGATTATACCTGTCAGCCTTCTGCATATATAAATAGTATTTATTTTTATTGACCACAGAAGATTCTTGTATATAATGGAACAAGCCAGTGAACGATTGCATGTGCCTGGAATCACATAGTGATTCACTTGTTTAAAGACTGCACACTAGTAAAGTCTAGATTGATGGGATTTATTTACTACATTCTGTTACAGAGTTGAGAATGAAAGATTGAGGTGTCAATAAGCTAAAGACTGGCAAGCGTCTTAAAGAAAGATATTGTATATTTAAAGATTGATGATGTATATTTTTTTCCTCTCATTGTTAATGTATAGTAGATTTCCTGCATCAGTCTCTGATGCGCCTTCGCTATCACAAGTTAACAATCAGAGATATTGATACATGTATAATTTTTCATTCGAAAGGGAACCAGCTAGTAGTGCAAATTATGTACAGTACTAATTCTCACTGAATGCCTGTAGTGTGTATACTGTTTAAATTACTGTGGGCTGTTGCTGTAGTATGTTAATGATTTTCAAAAAATCTGCAGACTGCATTTCAGACAACTGTTTCCATAGATAAAAAGAATGAAAAAAGAAAGAAATTAATAAAATACTTTTAAGGACACTTTAGTTTTATAAAAATGAGATCTAGTAAGTTGAACTATTTTTCTAAGTTACTTTTTCTTCTGATTTCTTAGGGAGCTGGACCACTTTCCTTACTTTTTAAAATTATTTCCAATCACAAGTTGTGGATTATAGCTTAACTGGTAACATAGGAATGGTCTTCATTTTGTTACATATCCCTTAAAAATGCGGGATGAATGATTTAAGAGCAGGTGCCATTTCAAATGTTTGTTCCGTTTTGAGACTGCTTTTCTTGCAAGTAGACTCATCCTGTGCATTTGTGTTTGTTTCACTCTTAGTACTCTTTTGGTCACAAATAAATGAGGTAGTACTCTTGATAATCAAAAATAATTTATCAAATGAATCGGTAAGGAACCACAACTAGTCAAAATTTATTTGAAGATAAATGGAAGAATAATAAAGTCAGAAAGTAGGCTGTATGCAGCCAATTGCCACCCATCTTTTAAATTGGTTGTGTAATTTTTCTGCTTTCCAAATTATGGTATAGAGTGCTTAATATTTTTAATTTTTACTGAAAAGCATTAGTAAACTGTTCTGTGGATTTGTAAGGAGTTGTAAAAATTAGTATCATTATATAATAGTTGCATAATAGTCATGAAAAACTGAATTACTCCAGTTACATTCAGAATATTAAAAATAACTTTCCAAATGTACCCATGTGCATTGGTTTCATCCAATAGTCAACTTATTTTACTAATGTGAGGGAAATAAAATACGTTATGAAACTCAAGATCCCTTCATATATCCTTATATGTATTAACATCAGCATAAGAAATGTCCAGTTCTTGAATGTGTCATTTCATGTGCTATGGTTCTAGCATTGTTAATATAATTTCCTTACGAAGCTCCGCCCTTGTGCTAGGAGGACAAAACATTCTCTAGTTGTCAGAGACAATAGAACGCATCTTATGTTACCAGGTGAAGGACTATGCAGTTTGACTCTCATGTGTTCAGAGTATGGTGTATAAATGTGCCATATGGTATTTTCCTTAGTTCATAAGTATATTTTCTTGTGCAGATGCTTGTTAAACTAGTCCACTTCCTAGAATCAGTTGGGTATACTGAATTTCTCTTAGTTCAACTTTTTCAGACCTTTCATTGTATTAATTTCACTGTTCATTATAACGTACTTGTGGGAAGAATGTGTGTTTATGTTGTATATTGTCTGTGACCTGGACATATAATGGAGGTGTTGCAGCAGCAGATAATTCTCTGCATGAGAGTTATCAGTCTGCAGGATGAGTTTTTATAGATTGTACAGTTAAGCTTAATTTTACTGTTATAAATTTATACAAATAAATGTATCAAATTACGCTTATACCAGAAAGAGCTACACAGTCTTATTTAGGTGCTGTTAAAATTATTTTCAAATATGTTTTATATAAAACTCAACAAGTGAAATATATTGTAAACAAAAGGTGAGGTATGAGTGTCATTTATTACCATGTTGCAAACAAGGTGCTATGTGTAAAGAGTATTTTACTGAGGAAAGCAGTTTGTTAAAGGAGTTAAGTGTCTCACTATTGTGATCTTTTGGAAGATAATTACTATATTAGTATGGAAAGAAACTTCTCTTTGTTTTATAATTTTCACTTATTCTTATATGAGTGAAGTAAATAAATATTTAAATATATAAATTATATAACTATATAAAGAGACAAAGAGAAAGAAAGTTTATGTTCACAAATTAATGCAGGGTGAAAAGATAAGACATGTAATAGTATTCTCCACTTTTTGTATATAAAAAGTGTGTGTGTGTGTGTGTGTGTGTGTGTGTGTGTGTGTGTGTGTGTGTGTGTGATGTATATGTGGGCGGGCACAAGCATGCACTCACATGTGTGAGAGATATTGTGTGCACACTTGTGTGCATTTAGAAAGTGTAAAATAAAATTGAAAAATTTTGATGCTTTAAAATTTTGTATACATTATTATCCTTTTGCCTTTCTTACCTCAAACATATTCTAAATTGTATAAGAATTTACCAAGCAGTGCATAATTCTCTTGCCTTGCTGCCTCATAATTTACGTAGAAACACTATTCTGTGTAACCAGAAACTCAGCCATGTCAAGTCAATGTTTATGATAGAAAAACAAAGTATTCAGGTTGGATGCTCGTGTATATTCATTTTAAAAGGCATTACAGCATAGGCCATAATCACAAATTGTAATAAATCATCAAATTGCTTTTCTTTCACACTGCATGTAACTGAATAAAGTATTGGTAAATTACAAATATAAATAGATTGTAGCATTAGTTCTGTGGTATAGTAATAATATGTTTATGCAGTTCAGTTATGGAAGGAAACTGACGTGATGGTTAAACAAAAGATAATATATTTTTATAGTAATTACAAAAAAGGAACACTTGCTTAACATTCCGCAACATCATTTTATTTCTTCAATATATGACTTTTCACTATTTAAGCCACCATCATGTGAATAATGACTGTCTCATACACTGAGATATTAATTGCAATAGACGCTACAATGATGATGGTTGGTTGGGTGGTTTGGGGAAGACCAGACAGCTTGGTCATCGGTCTCATCGGATTAGGGAAGGATGGGGAAGGAAGTCGGCCGTGCCCTTTCAGAGGAACCATCCCGGCATTTGCCTGGAGTGATTTAGGGAAATCACGGAAAACCTAAATCAGGATGGCCGGACGCGGGATTGAACCGTCGTCCTTCCGAATGCGAGTCCAGTGTCTAACCACTGCGCCACCTCGCTCGGTACAATGATGAAAACTTCGAAGTAGCTTTATGTATAAAAAAATAACAGGAAGAACTTGTCAGATTAGAAATGGTGTTACTGTTATCTACTTTTCTCTTAATAGGCCAATGAAACATTTTTTTTTTTGGGGGGGGGGGGGGGGGGGGGGGGGGAGTAAAATGTCTTGGTTCATTTAGCTCAATTCTGGTTTCTGCAAGCTTTCTGATTCTAAAACTTCATGGGCCTTATTACATTAATAAGTGAGACCAATTCTGGGACCTTATCATGGACACTCTTGCAGTTAACTAACACCATATTACATTTTTAAAGTTTCTGTTCTGGAAGGATGACTGTCCCCTCCAAATTTAATGAAGCCTTTTTCAAAATATGGTATGTAATTGATCGTGGGCATGTAGAGGAGTTTCTGTAACTTACGAAACCTACAGGTGTATACCACACTTCCTCATACTGTGCAATTCTAACTGGTGCATCCTGTGTGTAGTGCTCATGTGACTTATTATATGGGCATTACAGTTTTAACAGATATCAAGGTGTAGGCTTCCAAGATTGGCAGAGTTTTATTCAAGATGTGTTTAAGCCTGTTTTCAAACCAGAGGATCTCGGTCAATTCTAGGAACAATTCCACAACACTCTAATAGTGCTTACGCTCTAAGCGTGTTGCTAGTTCTTTTGCCAACATAGCTAGCCATCTAACTAAGCTGTTGATGGTCTTTGAACTGACTCAATAAATGTCATTGTGTTTATGTGGGCTGCAGTGTATGATCTGTTGCACCTACTGAACTCGGTAGCCACCAGCAGAGCCGTCTTCACATCTCAAATGGGACAATTTCACCAAACTTTTCAAGTATTCACAGGCTTTCCTCCTTTATCTGTCAGCTATATAACTGAAGACCTCCATTATCTCTCAATGGCCAGAATACGCACTTTCTATACTTGTGTGGACCTTTCTCAATGGTCAGAATACACACTTTCTGTTCTTGTCTGGACCTTCAAAGAGAATCAACCCCAGTACTAATAGATCCTATGTTGACTTGGATGTACCCTCGGCAATTGGCCTCAACTCATATCTGTTGCTAAGGTGAAAGGGAACAGCAGTGCAAGCAGTACCCATTCAAAGACTTGTGAACCTGACACATGAATACACTGTTAAAATTGTTCAGTAAAGTGAAGTGTAATTGATAGCTGAATGTCAGCTGCAGGAAGTGCCAATAAAAAGGCTAAAATATGTACATGTAAGTGAACACACAAAAATACGTGAATATGTTGCTTTTGTTTTCTTAAACATGAAGAGAGCATGAACTGAGATTACATAGTCAACATTAATACATGCTAACTTGAACAGTGCTGCTGAGATTACACTTTATGAACTCACTATGCTTTCGAAATATTTTTCTTGGTATTGTTTGACAAAAGTAGTTACTCAGATTTAACCAGACTGTCCCACCCATATGAAAAAATATTATAATTGTATTCTCTGTCAGTGATTGGTAGCATCTTATACAAATTAAAAAAGAAACTGTTTTGTTTATTCCTAATTGCTTTGGGGCTTCTTAGACACTCATTTCATCACAACTGAATGTGTCATCAGTACATAAAATAACCATAGGGGACACTTAGAGATTAGGAGAAACAGATGTCATGATGCGTCATATTGTAAAGTTGCTCTTAAAAACTGTTTTTTATTATTTAAAATGGGTTACATTTGAAACACAATATTACTCATCACAGAATATGGATGTCAGAAGCTTGCCCACTTTGTAAAGGAGGACAGGTGATCATCTGTATCAGATCTGACAACAGAATACAATGCTGGTGCAAGTACAAATCTTTTAGAGCACACCATTTAGTGCATATTGTTGAACGTGTAACTCAGCCAACTGCCTGTACATGTTCCCATGTTGACCCAGTGACATCATCAATAATGATTGCAGTGGGCATGAGATCATTGAGATTGGACCGTGGAAAATGGTAACATGTTGCTTAGTTGAATAAATAACATTTCTTGTTACACCTGGTTGATGGTTGTGTTCAGATATGCCATCAAAGCGAACAGCTGCTTGAAACAAGCAGACACAGTGCAGTGGAGGCAGTATTACGCTGTGGTGGACATTCACTAGGGCTTTCGTGAGACCTGGTAATAATTGAGGGCACCACTACAGCAATGGACTGCGTAGGGTTGACAACCATTCCATGTATCCCATATCAGATCCTGTGTTCCATATTATTTCAAATTTATCCCACATTTTTCTAACTTTTACGATGGTAGTTAAAATAATTTATTTCGTCTAACATGCCTTTGGCTTTCCCTACAATCTCTGCTTCTGTGGTGAACAAGCAAACCAGTCCTAAAAATATATAGTCACTTCTCGACTTCTGAAAAGAAAGAAAAGTTTAAAGTCCTTTTTGAATTTGTAGATGTAGAATGAAATGAAATGTTCTGAAATGTACCAACTGAATGGGTTTTATCAACATAACTGGTTGACAGAATCATTACATTTTGAGAATCCATTAAAAGCTACATAAAAAGTAGTAGTGATTGTCCCAAAGCTCTAAAGACATTTTTAAATGATTCTGGCAACATTGGAAGAGAGTTAAGCCTGGAGATTTATTTAACTTTTTCCCATGTTGTTGCAATTTTAAATTGTTGTAAGCTTTTAGAGTAGTCTGATGTTAGTATAATGGAAGCCTATATTATACTAGCAAAATTGAGGAAATAACGAGTGATAGATATTTTGGTAGTGGCACAAAGAAAGTATTCAATAAGTTAACTTGCTCCACAAGCAGAAAACACATTGAAGATAATCTTATGTAATTTTATGTTTCATGTGAAGAATTTCAAATTTGAAGACCAATTGCTAATGCCAACCTTTTTGTCTAAAGAATGAAATTATAATGAAATCTGGACCTTTAACTGCTTATAGGCATTGATAAATATCAATGGAGACAAAATTTCTGCACTAAAATTTAAAATTGAGTCAATTGAGATAGATGATGTAGATGAGAATTGTTCATGTGATGAATTTTGTAATGCAAAGGTTATTTTGAAGCAAGACATAGCCATGGAAGGCTGTGCGAACAATAGATGGGTTGTTGTTTTGTGTATACTGAGAGCTAGAAATGTTAATGTTCCCAATTTGCTGAAAGTAATTGTGTTTATATTAAAAATTCCTGGCTGAAATGCTGAGGTAGAAAGAATCTTTTTCCTGATAAACCATAAATGGATTGAGGAGTACAACAAATGTGCCACTGAGCTTATAAAAGTGGAACTGCAGGTAGTAGTGAATTTTAATTTTAATTGTAGATAATTATTTACTTACATAAACTCAAACAGAAACAAAGTCCATAAATAAGTACAAGTAATAATGTAAAATAAAATACATGTGCACACTTTAAATATATTCCTGCTGTTCTTTGTAAAAAAACATCATTTGAAATGTTTATTTTGTAGGCTTTCTCCTCAATCCCTTATCTTCTCCGTAAAAAGTTGGCAGCCCTAGGACTTCATGAACATTATTGTGGACCACCTGCATCCTTGCAAGCTCGATGTCTTCTCTGATGGAATTGTGCTACAGTGGTTTGAGGACCAGGACAGTTAACTCACATTGAACTCTTGACCACCAAATATGCCTAATCTGAATGAACCCAACGGAACACATCTGGGATGCTGCCAGGTGTCAAATTTGTCCCCTCAAACCACTGACCCAAGCATCATAACCCATAATTTAAACAAAAAGTGAGAGTTGTGCATAGACATCTGGTGCTACAAACCTCTGGAGACCTACCAAGGACTAGCTGAATCCATGGCAGGCTGAATCACTGCAGTATTGCTTTCCAAATGTGGAATCAGCTACACTACTGGTCATTAAAATTGCTACACCAAGAAGAAATGCAGATGATAAACGGGTATTCATTGGACAAATATATTATACTAGAACTGACATGTGATTACATTTTCTCACAATTTGGGTGCATAGATCCTGAGAAATCAATACCCAGAACAACCACCTCTGGCCGTAATAATGGCCTTGATACGCCTGGGCATTGAGTCAAACAGAGCTTGGATGACGGGTACAGGTACAGCTGCCCATGCAGCTTCAACACTATACCACAGTTCAAGAGTAGTGACTGGCATATTGTGACAAGCCAGTTGCTCGGCCACCATTGACCAGACATTTTCAATTGGTGAGTGATCTGGAAACTGTGCTGGCCAGGGCAACAGTCGAACATTTTCTGTATCCAGAAAGGCCCGTACAGGACCTGCAACATGTGGTCGTGCATTATCCTGCTGAAATTTTATGGTTTCGCAGGGATTGAACGAAGGGTAGAGCCACAGGTCGTAACACATCCGAAATGCAACGTCCACTGTTGGAAGTGCCATCAATGCGAACAAGAGGTGACAGATACGTGTAACCAATGGCACCCCATACCATCACACTGGGTAATATGCCAGTGTGGCGATGACAAATACACACTTCCAATGTGCGTCCACTGTGATGTCGCCAAACATGGATGCGACCATCATGATGCTGTAAACAGAACCTGGATTCATCCGAAAAAATGATGTTTTGCCATTCGTGCACCCAGGTTTGTCGTTGAGTACACCACCGCAGTCACTCCTGTCTGTGATGCAGTGTCAAGGGTAACCGCAGCCATGGTCTTCGAGCTGATAGTTCATGCTTCTGCAAACATCGCCGAACTGTTCGTGCAGATGGTTGTTGTCTTGCAAACGTCCCCATCTGTTGACTCAGGGATCGAGACGTGGCTGCATGATCCGTTACAACCGTGGGGATAAGATGACTGTCATCTCGACTGCTAGTGATACGAGGTCATTGGGATCCAGCAAGGTGTTCTGTATTACCCTCCTGAACCCAACGATTCCATATTCTGCTAACAGTCATTGGATCTCAATCAAAGCGAGAAGCAATGTCGGGATATGATAAACCACAATCGGGATAGGCTACAATCCGCCCTTTATGAAAGTCTGAAACATGATGGTATGCATTTCTCCTCCTTACACGAGGCATCACAACATTTCACCAGGCAACACCGGTCAACTGCTGTTTGTGTATGAGAAATCGGTTGGAAACATTCCTCACGTCAGCACGTTGTAGGTGTTTCCACCGGTGCCAACCTTTTGAGAATGCTCTGAGAAAAGCAAATCATTTGCAAATCACAGTATCTTCTTCCTGTCGGTTAAATTTCACGTCTGTAGCATGTCGTCTTCGTGGTGTAGCAATTTTAATGGCCAGTAGTGTATTAAGCAGGCAGTCTTGATGCTTTGGCTCATCGGTGTGTATACTGTGAGGATAGTCTGGATGCTAATGGTAAAAGGTTATTTATTGCCCTAAAAAACTTCATAATGCCCAGGGAGGCTATTACGGATCTGAATATGAAATAATCTGAGAGAAGGTAAGTGTCAAAGGTGAGACAAACATGGTAATCAGAAGCTTTTACAGAGAGATGTAATGGCTGAATAAACCAATAAAACTTGAAAGCTCTGTGATAATAGGAGAATATTTCAACTTACCAGCTGTAGTCAGGAAGAACTGTAATTAGAACAAGTACCATATACACATTCATGACTGTTATACTGAATGTTTTATCCAAACTTTGCCTTCAGCAGTTGGTTAGAGAAACAGCTCAGATAATAATGTCTTATGGTTCCTGATGACAAACAGAACCAAACTTTTGGATACTACTAATTGAGAGGGAATCAGTGACAATATGGCTGTTATAGTATCAGTTACTACAGGTATTAAAAGAAATGTTAAGAAAAGTGGTAAAATGTTTCTTCTTAGCAAGTGCACAATGAAACAGACTGAAGATCAGCTGAGTATTCAGTATCAGACATTCATTGATGGGGATGAAAATTTGGATGGGGATGAAAATTTGAAGTTGCAAAGAGTATTAAAGAGTATTATGCAATTGTTTTAGATGTGTAAGTGTTGAGTAGTGTTGCTAACTTCAAAATTGGATTATGGGACACCAATGATAACTCCAGATTATTATGCCAATCAGCTGTGCACAATGTACAAGGGGCATTCAATAAGTAATGCTACACAATTTTTTCTTGACCAATTTCAGATGGAAAAAATGCGACATTTATTGTGGAATGTTGTGGAATATTCCTGCTTCAGCTCTTGTAATTTCATGAAATTCCAGTAGGTGACAGCACTATATGTAGTCTTTGAAATAGCATCTGTAACAGTGATACGTTCCAACCACAGAGCTGTCATTAAGTTTCTTTTGTCAGAAAACCAGAGCAATGCGGATATTCATAGGCACTTGCAGAATGTCTACAGAGATCTGGCAGCAAACAAAAGCTTGGTGAATTATTGGGCAAGGCATCTGTCATCATCGCAACAAAGTCGCGTAAACCTGACTGATCTCCCGCATGCCTATCAGCTGCACACAGCTGTAACTCTTGTAATGTTGGAATGTGTGGACACTCTCATTCAGGATAATCAACAGATCACTCAAACACCTTGATGCACATCTGTACATCTAAGTCGATAAAGCTGACACACTCCTCCAACAGTTGGGGTTCCCAAAGGTGTGTTCCCTATGGGTTCTCTCATCGCCTGACAGAAGACCAAATGAGCAGCAAAGGGCAATCTGTACGGAACCGTTTGCATGTTATTAGGCACATTTTTGTTGAACATCACCCCCAGGTGATGAAACATGCGTTCATCACTTTGAACCGGAAACAAAATGGCAAACCGTGGAGTGATGCCATGCCACCTCTCCTCTGAAGGAAAAGTTCAAAGCTGCACCTTCAGCTGGTAAAGTCATGGAAATGATCTTCTGAGACTCTGAAAGGGGTTATTCTGTTTGATATCCTCCCTCATGGTGAAACGAGCAACTCCGTTGTGTATTGTGGTACCCTTAGGAAACTGAAGAAATGAATTCAGCGGGTTCATCATCACAAAAATGCAAATGAATTCCTCCTCCTACTTGATAATGTGAGGCCTCACACAATACTGCACACCCAAGAGCAGGTCACAAAACTTCATTAGTCTGTTCTTCTTTGTCCATCCTACAGCCGAGATCTCGCACCTTCCGATGTCCACCTGTTTAGCCTATAGGAGGATGGGGAGCAGTAGGTGGATGAGGAGGAGGATATTGATGCAACAAGATGATGGTGAAACCTACAATTATGGATAAAGGGATGTAAGGTGAAAGGTTAGGGCCTGTGTTCCATCACATTTCATTTGCTATCACTACATTATTGAGATAAATACCTCTGAATCAGGTAGGCCTTTGGCAATCACAATTTCAGTTAATTACAGTAAAGATTGAGTAAGATATCAGATCTGAGTAATAGGGCAATAAAAACAGGGAGGCCTTGATTCATGAGAGTTTCAACTAACCCAAATTATGAAATAGTTCCTAATTTAATTAAAAGGGAACAGGCAGGCCTTCAATAATAGCAGCTTCACTTAAGCAAACTTATCAAGTAGAAAACAAACAGACCTTCAATAATAATAAGTTCAGTTAAGCAAAATTACCAAACAGAAAACAGGCAGGCTCTCAATGATAACAGCTTCAGTTAAGTAGAATTGCCAAATTGAAAACAGGCAGGCCTTCAATGATAACTGCTTCAGTTAAGTAAGGTTACTAAATGGAGAACAGGCAGACCTGCAGTGATAATAGCTTCAGTTAAGTGACATTACCAAATAGAAAACAGGCAGGCCTTCTTTAATAACAGCTTCAGTTAAGTAAGACTACCAAATAGAAAACAGGTAGGCCTTCATGAATAACTGCTTCAGTTAATTAACTAAGAGTGTGAATTGTCCCCTCACAAGGGGTGAACCAGAAGGCTTATGTGCAGGAGCACTAGACTACACCAAATAGGAAGACAGAGAAAGGTTACAATGAGAGGACCGGCCTTCCAAGGCACAGACCAACAAAAGAAACATTAACACATCAAGGTTAATTACTTGAAAGCAACAAAAACTAGCCAAATGGTATACCCATGTCACTGCAAGACACCACCTCTACAACGACAACAAAACACCCGAAAGAAAACTAGGCTGCCAAACCCAATTACATAGCCTCAGCAATTGCAAATTTGGAGACGCAGGTACCTCAGAACCCAATATAATTAACAGAATGATGATGTCTGCACTGCCTGAAAGTATCTCGAAACTGGCATCCGGCCTTATTACAAGAGAAAGGTATTTATCTGGTGTTCGAAGACATTTGGCATGGAAGTCAGCTAAAATCCAGCCATCTAGGTACTGCTTGATGATGAGGGGTGTGGTCACAGCATACAAGAAACACATTATTGCTCTGGCTCAGGAAACACCATCAGCTCACACAGTTTAAGATATCCTGTTAACAAACTTCAAAATCCAAAACTTAACTGGAGTCCATGAATTGAAGTTGAAGCTTGCTGGTTCCAAAGGGTGTCCACAATTCAGCACAGCGAAACTGGCTTCAACTCTGTCATTGGTGTGCCATGTTCCAGATCTGTCTGGCCAGGCTATGCAAGAAGACGGCACTCGATGTCAGCCATGGATTCAAATCAACCCACAAAAATGCCCAGCAACCACTCACCAGGCTTCGTGCCCAAGATGCTTGTGCAGGTGCTTGCTTTAGTTGCCAGATGGACCTCTCACCAAGTCGTCCTTGCTCCATCACCTCACCCCAACTCGCCACACCACAGCACACCCTGTCCCCCATCAACAACCTTGAGCAACGATCTTAGTGGCTTCAAACCAGAGGGACATCACATGACATATTGAGCTGGTGGTGCCAGGAATTCTAAAGGCGATGCCAGCAACCCCACCACAGCTCAACCTGCCCCCCTTCAACCCAAGGACCCCGGTCCAGCCTACAAAGAAGAAGGGGAGGGTTAATTAATGGGCTTAATAAGTTTATTAAGATGCACCCATAGGACCTTACAAGTGGCCAGATGCATAACTAGCAAGTTAACTGAACCCAGAATTTTGATAAGGAGTGAACTTTCTGAGCTTGACACAAACCCTCACCCGACCAGCACAGTTCTTCATGAAAATCTCATCTCTTACCTTGCCTTGAAAGTGGCGTCTATTCCTGTTATATCGCCATGCCTCGTGGCAGAGGGCTTACCTAATGTTATTCCTGGCCCATTCCCAATTTTCCCTTAGATCTTCAGGAGTAACAGGCAAAGCCAGGAGGTCACTGATATCCCACGAGTTGGATAGAGTGGAACTGATGGGATGCGCAAACAAGAGAGCGACAAGAACTGCCTAGGATGCTTTATGCTGCACAGTGTTAAATGCAAAATTGAGCCAAGGCAAGGTCGTATTCCACTTACTCAGAGACTTATGATGGTAAATGATCAAAATTGACTTAAGGATGTGATTAACTCTCTCAAACAATGCCTGGGGATAATATGGCATGGTAGTTAAGTACTTAACAGTGTTACAAAAGCAAAACTGCTTAAACTGTTCAGAAACAAATGCCAGAGCTTTATCACTAACATGAGCCTTAGGGGGTCCAAACCAGCTGAAGATGTGCTATGCTAATAGACACCAGTACCCCACGACTATGGATTAACTATATAAATTTAGAAAATGTGTCAACAACCACCAGAATATAGCAGTTCCCCTTCTAGGTAGGAGGAAGAGCCCTACATAATCAATAAAGAGTTTTTCCATAGGGTTCTCCTCGCACTCGGATTATAACAACTCCATCAGAGGCCTATTACTGGGCTTAGCCTTCTTACAGGCTTCACTCTCACCCACTAATTGCCTGATATCCTAGTACAACATGGGTCAAGTGAGGTGAGCCTTAACCTTTTCCAAGATTTTACAGAGGCCCAAATGTCCTCTCACTAGAGAGTTATGAAATTAATGGAAAACAAGAGGCATCAGCTCCTGAGGCAGACAAATTTTAAAGTCCCCCACTTCATTAATGACTTTACACAATAAGCCATTCCTGATTGAGTAGTCGCTAACCTCACCACCAGATAAGAGTTGCTTTGTTAATGGACCCCACAACAGATCTTGATCTTGTTCAGTTTTAAGGTCCACATATAAATGAGGAACTTCAGCTAAAATGGACACCCCCTCCTCCTGAAATATGTGACAGGACATCAGCGACTTGGTTGTTAGATCCTTTTATGTGTCACACCTTGAAATGAGATGTGGAGATGCAGACCACCCACCTGGCAATCCTACCAGTTTTCCTGGCTTGAGCCAACACCCAGCTTAGAGCTTGATTGTCTGTCTTGAAATCAAATTCTTTATGCTCAAGGTAGAACTGGAACTTCTGTAAAGTGAAAAGCACAGCCAGCACCTTGCACTTATAAATGGAGTAATTTATCTCAGGACCATACAACCTTCTAGATGCGAAATCTAATGGGCATCTTATACCTTGATCCTCATGCGACAATACCAGCATTGGAGGCATCCATTTGAATGATAAATCTTTCGCCGAAATCCAAGATGGTTAAGAGTGGCAGATTGGTGACAGCAGTCTTGCTAGTTTCAAAAGCTGCCTGTTGACTCTCACCCCAGACAAATTTCTCCGGCCATGTGGGCAAAATCAGGGACAAAACAGTGAAAATAATTCACCTTCCCAATAAATCTGGCTATCTACTTCCTATTTCGAACCTGATGAAATTTCTTCAACACCTTAGTTCATTCCTGGTCAATCCTAACGCTGTCCCCGGAAATTAAATGGCTCAGAAAGAACACCTGTTTCCTAGAAAATGTAATCCTGGATGGCTTAATGGTCAACCCTGCATCTGAAAATTTGGAGAGGACCTCCTGAAGATGGGAAATGTGATTCTTAAATGACTGACTATAAATGACAACATCATCTAGGTAATTAAAGACACAAGAAAACTTCAAGTCATCCAGGATAAACTGCTTTATCGGTGACTCCGACGTTAACCAGCAGAGTGGTGCCATGTGTGCATGCATGGTGTAAGGCTGTCACACTGAATAGAGAGTATGCTGAAAAATAAGATTTTGTAGCCAAAAGAGTGGGGAATAATGTGATATAATGGAATCCTATATAAAATCAACCTGCTTTCAGAAGAAAGTATGTTGCATTATTTAATGAATGCACCTTGTAGTAGCCAGAAAACTTGCTTTAATCAGCTTAGTGTAAAATGCTATATAAATAACTTTTATTATGTTTCAGTTTTATAGTGTATTTAAATTTTCTAGTAATCCAAGATTACACATCAAATTTAATTTTCATACACTATTTGTGCCTATATTTCCATAAATTTTTGTCAATATTTCGTCTACTAACTAATATGTGAATTCCTTGTATCCATGTGGCTGGTGACCTCACTCTTATCTTTCTTCCTGATGCTTCCCATTCCATGACAGTCATGGCAATCTCTCCATTGATATCCTTTTTGTATGTCTTATCCTACATCTCCCCAGAAAATTTAATTTTATGTGATCATTCCTAGTATGAAACATATTTGAAAAAATAATAATTCAAAAAGTTCTGCTAAAATAGTATAGTACATAATTACATAATTTTTAAATATTCATGGCTATTGCTTAACAGTTTTCAAAATCTTAGGAGAGATAACTATTCATAGTCGAAAAACAAAGTATCTCCAATACATCTTACAAAATCCTAATCAATAAACACATAAACTAAATTAATGAGGATATCAAGTATTACTCTCCATATTTGCACTTCATGTAGTGTAGATCAAGTTACTGAAATAATCACAAGTAAGTATAGTACAATGGCAAAAGCATTGTGTGTCCAGGCTGCCTTCATTTCTTTTATATATGGAAATCTTCTCATGTAATCGGATGTTTGTACTTCTATTTACATGTAGCCAGCATAATTTCACATGAAAAATGTTACTTTCATCTTATGCAAATATTGTAGACAAAAAGCAATAATTAAGTTTATATTATCCTCAGATGGCACATAACATCTATATCTATTCACTGTACTCAATACAGCATACACATTAAGGAAACATTATTTTCTTCACTCAGTGTTCAAACATACACATTATGTCCTTCAATAACATCTACTGATTTTAAGCTACCATTTAAACTTAATGAAAGCAAATAAACTTATTCCATTTACTTTCAGTCTCTGTTGTGAACAAGTAAGAAGTATCTGTAGTGTTCACTACACTTGGTCTTAATGGTAACCACATGCCCACTACATTTGGATATACTGCATAAAAACCATAGTAAATCAGAGTGATACAATCAGTGACTACAAATTAATTAAGGGACACATGCTTACAAACTACTGGCATACTGGCAAGCAGAATGAAATTAGAAACATGTGTTACACACATTGTAAAGTATTATATCCAAGTGTATTTCGTCTTATGACCCCCCCCCCCCCCCCCCCCCCAATCGCATTTGTATCTTTACCACTTCTGCATTCCACTTGAGAGGAATAAACAAAGAATTTTGCTCTGCTTTTTATTCTTTTAGTAATTCTGCAATCATTATCACTTCGCATATAAATTTTTTGATGTCAAGGGGTGTTAAGGAGGGCTACTGCAATTGCACGCTGAAGAGGACTGTAGCTTGCTTGTGATGCTTTATCCAATCACTCGTGAAACATTGTGGTCCACTGCATTGATGTTATTTATGAGGAGGTGCTAGTCACAGCAGTAGCTTGGCCCCAAACTCCAATATAGCATGAAAAATTCAACATTGGCAACATATATATCAACACATTTGTCCTAGCTGCTGCATGTACTCATACTCACAAAAATATATATAAAACTGCTCTGGTCCTTACCTAGTTTGTACAGTAATAACAACTAATACACCTTAGAAGCCCAGTGACTCTTGCTTCAGTCATTCACGTACACAATTCCAAAAAATACTGCCCTTGGAAATGCACAGTCTATGAAATGAGCACTTATATAATCATTGCAGCTGAAGCACACAGTCTGTTATAACATAACACATTGCAACTGAATACTGGAAATCTTGTAATCCATATATTACAGTTGTACCATGCCCTAGTCTAGTGTATTGAACTGCTTGGCACCAATGCAGCAAAACAATGTCAAAGAGAGAGGGGTGCCATCATTGTATGAAGTAAGAAGGCGTATTCAGAGTGCAAGAAAGCTTATTCATGAAGTTGATGAAATGGATAAAACTAGCCCCTTCCTCTGCATAGTGATGTTGGGCAGTACTACAACTTCACCTAGGTTCTATCAGGAGCTGACCAGACAAGAAGAGCAGAATGAATGAAATCATTGCCTCCCAGTGGCGACACCTGGCTGCAATAGCCTGTTTTCTCTTCCAAGGTGGGGGTGCTGCTATTGGAGAAGTACTAGCTTCTATCTCTGGTGTCAGGAATATCTATTGAACATCAGCTGCTGCCATTTGTCGAGAGGATGCTCCTGCTGCAAAATCATCGCCAGTTCTGGCCTGCAGTTTCAATGGTATGAGTTTAGTGAGTGGGTTTTACATTTTTGGGGCCTTTATTGCCTTGTTCTTGTGCACGGCCATGATAATTAGGACTGATATGCATAGGAATTTGTGGGGAAGTTTGAGAAACCAGAAGGACCTGTGGACCAGCTGCAGTTTAGTGGGAATTATAGAGAGTGCTATTTGGGGCCAGTAACATGTAAACACTGTAATTTAATGGGTCATAAACTTCCATGTATGTGGGCAGTGCCAGCTACATGTAACACATGCTGACATTATGGGCATGAATAACATTAGTACTCAGAGTCTCAATTGGCTGTGATCTCCTATAAGGATTAGTGTCATTTTTCTTGTAACTCTGTCTGAGTGGCTCTGGTAGATGTTCTTGCTTTTCGGTGTACTTGAATTATCTTGTATCACATTGTTAGATAGAGGTAGCACAAATGCCAGAAACATGAGAAATGATGATGCAGGAAGTGGGTGAAGTTTTTATAAAATGGATGATCAGACTGCTGGAGCAGGATGCGTTACAAAGGCAGATAGAGACTTTAACAGCAGCTAGTCTGTATAGACAAGCTGGAATGGTGGAGGAAAAACTTCAGTCAATACACCTTTTCTTTCAGTGGATCCTATTGCAGCTAGTCTAGTGGCTCCTTTTTCAGGTAAGCCAGTTGAGGATGTGTCAGTGTTTATTGACAATCTGGAAGCTGCTGTTGCTCTGGGTAATTGGCCAGAAAACTTATGTTTGTATATGGTTAAGTTATGATTAATGGGTGATGCAAAGACATATGTCATGTATCACGAGGAGCAGAATATGAAGCTTACATTTGAACATATTAAGAAGGACTATCAGCATTACCACAAGCAGAAGTTAGGACCAGGAAATCAATGGGCCAAGCTATGAGTTAATGCAGTATGGAGAACTGGATAAAATTATCCTGCAGGAGGCAGAGCACAGGCCATTAGATGTATTTTTGAGAGGGATTCCACCTGATATATTGAGGAGAGTGCAGATGGAATATTCAAAGGATTAATGTTGCTACACAGCCAGAGGAGGAGGATGTAGCAATGTACTTGGAGGATAAGTGGAATGTATTTTCCTCCTAAGCAAAGTATTACAGGTGTGGGTATACGTACCACATGTATGTGGGGAGGAGAAACAGAAAGCAAAGTGGACGTTGTCAATGTAAGGGTTCATTAAACACCACTGGGAATTCCTCAACCACCACACAGCATTCCCAGTAAAATAGATTGCTGCAAAAGCATATGCAGAGGCAGAGTGCTGCTTGATGGGCTTGGTAAATGGAATGGAGACCACATTCACCATTCTATGGGGACATCACCAACATCTAAAGTTGTCTGGGCTTAAGAATGTGCAACCAATGTTCCAGAAGTTATTGGATAGAGTGCTAAGGAGATTAAAACCATGTCTGTGTATGATATATTTAGACAATTTTACTGTCTTTTCTACAGATCTAGAGGAACACACACAATGACTGGAGGAAGTGTTTGGCACGTTTAACGTAAAGTTCTGGAAAGTGTCACTTTACGTTTATGGAGGTAAGCTATCTAGGTCATATGATTAACCAAGATGGCATCAAGATTGACCCAAGGTTGATATGTGCTATCTGTGATTTCTTACAGCCACAAGCAAAGAAACACCTTCGGTCATTTTTAAGCCTATGTAATTACTACAGAAACTTTGTCAAAGAGTTTGCTGAGATCACTAGATTGTTGACTTATCTGTTAGAAAAGGGTGTGAAATTTCAGTGGTCAACTGACTATCATACCACATTCAAGAAATTGAGAGAAGTGTTAACAAGTTAACCCAGTACTAATATTTCCAGATTACAAAAAAGAATTCATCCTATCCTGTGACATAAGTAACCAGACGACTGGATGTATTCTGAATCAGGATATGAATGGGAAGGAACATTCTGTGGAAAATATACACTGAGACAGTTGAGTAAAGCAGAACAGAATTACTCAGCCATGGTTGTTACCTGTACAGTAGGAAATTCAAAGTTTTAAGGGTCCATGTGGCATTAAAGTGTTATTACAGCTGAAAGTTCATTCCACTAGTCAAAATATCCACGGGTGTGCTGCCGGTCTATAGTGTCCAACGGGCACCGTTGGACGCTATAGACCGGCAGCACACCCGTGGATATTTTGACTATCAAATACGCCGGGAGAAACTCAAGAATCACTTCATTCCACTAGATTATTCTGTTGGTCTTATAAAGTTGAGTGAATTTGATTATGAGATAGTACATGAACCAGTAAGAAACACAGCAATTCTGATGACTTGAGCAGAAAAACTAGGGTTGTATGAGTGCTTGGCAGAAACTTTTGCAGAGTGGCAAGAAGCACAGCTACTGATGCAGACTGCCAGTCATTTAGGTCACAGCCACAGATCACTATTCATGATATGCTGTTGTGTAGGATGATAAAGTCCAGGCCAACATTGTGATACCTGCACCTTTGAAGAATGAAGTCATAAAGGAGGTGCAGGATCACGTGTTAGCAGGTCATGGAGGCTGAAGAACTGGTGACTGTCAAGTAGCTGAGCAATACTGTTGGAGGATGAGGAGGCATGATGTTGACCAGTATGTAAGGAATTACACACCGTATGCACAATGTGCCAATCTCAGTTATCAACTAGTACTGCAGCAAATGTTACCAGAGGCATCCAATGCACCTGAAATGATAGGAGTGGACATTTTGGACCCATTCAACTTAATAATACTGGGTACGTGCTATGTAAGAACCACCATAGACCACTTTTCATGTTATGTTGTGATTATTGCAATCCTTAATCAACATGTGAGTATGGTGGCTTGTGCCATGGTAAACAACTAGTTCTTAAAGTCTGTCATTTCTTCATTTCTTACACAATAATTACAGATAAGGGCACCTGCAGTTATTCATCTACTGTAAATCTGAAAGCTAAAAACTAGTCCCTTTCATCCCAATCAAATGGAATACATCCATCATACTGTATGCAAAATGTTAAGTTATTATGTGAAGAGCCACCACAACTCTTGGGACATTTAGCTACCCTATGTTATAGCTCTGTACAAACCTAAAGTACTTGACAACATTGGGCTTTCACCAAATGAAATATGGTTAAGGATGCCATTGTCTTTTGAATCAATTAGGCCTAAAGTTCAGAAAAATGGGGAGCCAGTGAAGAAGTTTGGAAACATGTTACAGGGTGTGTGGAAAGGTGAAAAAAGCAAATACAAAGGCATACAGGTGACAAGAGCAAGTAGGATGTTTCATTGGTAAGCATCCTGAGAAAGGAATTAGTTAACAGGTTATGCTAGCAAATCCCTACACACTAAAGGGTAAGACAAAAATATTCCTTATGGGGTCTCAAGGACCATATCAAATCATGGAAATGATATCATCTGTGAATGTAAAGTTACAGTTGCCAATGTCTGTGTAGGACCATTGTCCATGTATGACCAGTTAAGCCTTTTAATGGTACTTTAGACACTTTGACACAAGTACCAGTACTACTACCAGCAAAAAAAGTTGAAACTGTGAAGGTAAGAAAGGAAATGTAAACTGACGGGTGAAAAGTACACAAGTGCCTTATGCACTCCACTAGTTTTACAAGTAATATATATGATAATTGTGTCATTGTATTATTGCAAAGGGTTTACATTGCATTTTTGTTAAATTTCTGGATTTATGTTGCATTTTGTTAAGTAGGTGCGTAGTTTATAAGCAAACAGGAATGTGCTGTTGTAATACACTGTTAGTGTAGTAATGAGTCATGTAAGCCCAGCTTTTCAAGAGGGGAAAGGAGAATGATGTGAATGTCTCTTCCCCAGGTGGTGTTACCAACCAAGGACGTTCAGAATGAACATGATAATTCTGATGGTACTGCACCTCTTTGGCTGAGAAGTGGTGGATGCACTAAGGAACCAGCAAATCAAATCAGGAGTGCTATTTTCTAAGTGGAAGGGCATCATGGTAACTAGCTATCAGTGGACATTAAGACTAAGCTATGACATGTTGTTATTGTGGTCTTCAGTCCAAAGACTGGTTTGAAGCCTGCTCTCTGTGCTACTCTACCCTATGTAACCTCTTCATCTCCAAATAACTCCTGCAACCTACATCCTTCTGAATCTGCTTACTGTATTCATCTCTTGGTCTTGCTCTATGATTCCCCCCCCCCCCCCCCCCCACTCCACACACACACACACACACACACACACACACACACACACACACACACACACACACACTTCTGTTCAGTATTAAATTGGTATCCATTGATGTCTCAGGATGTGTCCTATCAACATATCCATTATTCTAGCCAGGTTGGGCCCCAAATTTCTTTTCTTCCCAATTCTAGTCAGTACCTCCTCATTAGTTATGTGCTCTACCCATATAATCTTCAACATTCTTCTGTAGCACCACATTAACAAATTTGTCTTCTGGAGAAACACTTTTCTTGCCATCGCCAGTCTATATTTTATATCCTCTCTACTTCGGCCATCATTAGTTATTTTGCTGCCCGAATAACAAAACTCATCTACTACTTTAAGTGTCTTGTTTGCTAATCTAATTTCCACAGTACCATTTGATTTAATTTAACTATATTCCACTATCTTTTTATTTTATTTTGTTGATGTTCATTTTATATCCTCCTTTCAAGACCTATCCATTCCATTCAGCTATTCTTCCAAGTCCTTTTCTGTTTCTGACAGAATTACAGTGTCATCAGATAATCTCCAAGCTTTTATTTCTTCTCCCTGGACATCAATTCCCACTCCAAATTTTTCTTTGGTTTCCTTTACTGCTGGCTCAGTGTACAGACTGAATAACATTGGGGATAGGCTACGACCCTGTATCACTTCCTCCTCAACCACCAGTTCCCTTTCATGCACCCTGACTCTTAGAGCTGACCTTTGGCTTCTGTACAAGTCATAAATAGCCTTTTGCTCCCTGTATTTTATCTCAGCTACCTTCAGAAATTCAAAGAGGGTTTTCCAGTCAACAATGTCAAAAGCTTTCTCTAAGTCTACAGTCACTATAATAGTTTACTACTGATTACATCGTAAATAGGTGTATTAGTGTGCCTTTTAAGTGTACCATTAAAGGTTTCATTTTTCTTTGTGTAATACAGCAGAAAACACGAAAAGATTGTACAGTCGGATTTTCTGTTTACGTTTTGCCACAGCAAATCTATAGAATTTCATTTAGTTGTTCTTTGCTCACTCCAGCAATTTAACTGTAGCATACCTCTTCATTGTTTAACTAGCATTTCCAGAAAGTAGCGTAAAGCTTAAGTTGTTGTTTCAGAAACTTTGCACTGTTGTTTTTGTTTACACACAGTTGCGTATAGGTCAAATTTGTGGAACCATATTTTTGTGTTTATCTGTAATTTAACTGACTTATTCTTAATAAACTATTACATTTATCATGAGTGAAAAGTGCTTGACTTGCCGTAGAATTGTTAGGTCGGGGCTTTGGTGTGATGGGTGCTGTAGTTTCTTCCATGTGGGTGACTGTGGTGGTGTGGGAATAGGGGAAGTAAATGAAACTCATCAGTGGTTTTGTAGGATTTGTAGTAGAGATAGGAAGATACTAGAACAGGAGGGGAAAATTGCCACCTTTCAGGCTGAATTAGACAAGGCCAGGGGAGATCTTGACAGGTTAAGGAGGGAGAAGTGTAAAGAGAGGTGGGAAGTGGCAACAGGCAACAGGCAACAGGAGGAACAGGCCTAGAACTTTATCTGACAGCTTCGTGGTGAATGTGGAAAATAGATTTGACCTGTTGCTTCAGTTAGAAACTGTGAGCCTCAAGCAGTTGTAGGTGTAGGCAGGGCACAACAAACTTTCAGCAGCAAATTGAAAAGTAAGAAAGTAGGGAAATCAGTAAAGAGAAAGAAAGTGTTGTTGTTAGGTTGTTCCCATGGAAGAGGTGTTGGCCAACTTTTGCAGGATGAACTAGAATCAGAATACCAGGTCACCAATTTCTTTAAACCTGGTGCTGGTCTGGAGCAGGTGACAGAGGATTTAGGATCACTTTGCAAAGATTTCACTAAGGAAGACACTGTGGTTACAGTGGGTGGGGCAGGTAATAGTACTGACAGAGATCCTGGGTACAGTATAGAGTGTGACCTGGCAAAGATTGCATCAGCATCGAAGTATACTAGTGTTGAGTTTGTATCTGTTTTTGGGCACCATGACCGACCTCATTTGAACTCTTCTGTCAAGAGAGTTAATTTGGAGTTGGAACAGTTGCTTATGTCAGGTGCAGGGTCACACATTGGTGTGGTTCCTGTTGATTCTCTCAATAGGTGGCATTATACTGGCCTGTCCTTCACCTCAACAGGAAGAGGAAGGGTAAACTGGCTGGGAAAATAGCAGGAAAGCTAAAGGGGGGAGGCACTGTCATGAGTGATAAAATACCAGTGCTTATAGGGTTCAGAAAAGACCCTTTTTTAGGGTAGTGAGGACAGAAAGAAAGCAAATTTTAAGAGAGGTTAGAACTGAGACAAACCTTCAGTTCGAGAAAGAAACCAAAAAACCTTAATTCTAGCTTATTACATCAGCATAAACAGCCATTGGTTAAGAATTTTCAACAGCCAGCAGATATTTCAACTCTATCCAATTTTAACTCAGTCAATGTGAAATGTCAGCTATCTTTATTGCATCAAAATATTCGAGGACTAAGAAATAAAATTAATGAATTAATTATCTGCATAGATGAATTAGAGTCTTCAAACCCAGCTGACATAATCTGCCTCTCTGAACATCATGTGACCACTGGTATAGAACTTTTAAGTGTTACAAGGTTTAGGTTAGCATCTCACTTTTGTAGATCAGAAATGGAGAAAGGAGGAGTTGCCACATTCATCAGGAACTGTCATAAATTTAAGAACGTAGACATTCATAAATTTTGCCTAGAACAGCATATGGAAGCATGTGCAACAGAAGTAGAATTTCACAAAAAACCCTTCATAATATTAAGTGAATATCAAGCACCTGCAGGTAACTTTAATCTGTTTGTAAACCACCTTGAAGCTGTACTGGCCCATTTAACAACCAAAAACAAAGAAATAGTGGTTGCTGGTGATTTCAATGTAGATTTCCTTAAAGACTCTACCAATAAGAACTTATTTGAGTTAGTAACACTATCATTCAACTCAATTCCCACAGTAAAGTTCCCCACTAGGTTAGCCAATTGCTCACAAACAGCCATTGATAATATCTTTATAGAAAAGTCCAATGAACGAAATTATATTACAAAACCAATAGTCAATGGCCTCTCAGATCATGACATGCGGTTCCTTCTGTTAAATGTTAACACTGAACAGGATATAAAATCTGTTAAATCTGAGCTCAAGAGGGTAATCAATAAGCCAAAAATTGATTATTTTAGGACACTCCTCAGAGACATTCACTGGAGTGATGTTTACAGTGCTCATGGCATGAATGAAAATTATAACACTTTTGGCAATAAAGTTCTTACCTTATATGAACACTGTTTTCCCCAAAAACTTATCAAGGTTAGAGCAAAGTCTACAAAGAAGCCATGGATTACTCAAGGAATAGGGGTATCTTGTAAAACAAAAAGAAAACTGTATCTGTCAATCCGAAGCAGTTCTGGTGTTGATGCTATAGCACATTACAAGAAATACTGCAAAATATTAAAGACTGTAATATGGATATCAAAGCGAAAATATTACAAGGAAAAGATAGTCATATCAGATAACAAAATAAAGACAATATGGAATATAGTGAAGGAGGAGACCGGTAGAACCAGACATGAAGAGCAACAAATAGCGTTAAGAGTAAATGATACATTGTTGACAGATGTATGTATGGTTGCAGAAATTTTTAACAAACATTTCATAACTGTTACTGAAAAGATGGAGTTGTCAGGTTCTGTAGATGCTGCTATGGAATACCTCAGACCAGACATTTCAAGAAACTTCCATAATATGAATTTGACCCTCACTACCCCAACAGAAATAATGTCCATCATAAAATCTTTAAAATCAAAAACATCTAGTGGGTATGATGAAATATCAACAAAGCTAATTAGAGAATGTGATTCTGAGTTAAGTAACATATTAAGCTATCTGTGTAACCAGTCGTTTATCAGTGGAATATTTCCTGAATGGTTAAAATATGCTGAAGTTAAGCCACTGTTTAAGAAGGGAGATAAAGAAATAGCATCAAATTTCTGTCCAATTTCACTTCTGCCAGTATTCTCAAAAATTTTAGAAAAAGTAATGTACAATTGGCTTTATAAGCATCCTATCTCAAATAACATTCTGTCAAAGTCACAGTTCGGATTTCTAAGGAATTCTGATATTGAGAAGGCTATCTACACTTACAGTGAAAAGTCCTTAATTCATTAGATAAAAAATTGCAGGCAACTGGTATATTTTGTGATATGTCAAAGGCATTTGACTGTGTAAATCACAATATCCTTTTAAGTAAATTAGAATATTATAGTGTAACAGAAAATGCTGCAAAATGGTTCAAATCTTATATCTCTGGCAGGAAACAAAGGGTGTTATTAGGAAAGAGACATGTATCAAGCTATCAGGCATCATCCAACTGGGCACTAATCACATGTGGGGTCCCACAAGGTTCCATTTTAGGGCCCTCACTTTTTCTTGTGTATATCAATGCCCTTTCATCAGTAACATTAGCAGATGCCAAGTTCGTTTTGTATGCCAATGATACATTCATTGCAATAAATAGCAAATCAAGTGTTGTCTTAGAAATATCAGCTAATAAAATATTTGTGGACATTAATCACTGGTTCCTAGCCAATTCTTTGTCACTAAATTTTGAAAAAACACACTACATGCAGTTCATAACTTGTAAGGGATGTCCCACAAGTATATTCTTAACATATGATGACAAGCAGATAGAAGAAGTGGACAGTGTTAAATTGTTGGGATTAAAGCTTGATAATAAATTCAACTGGGAAAAAGCACACCACAGAACTGCTGAAGCGTCTTAACAAATCTCTATTTGCAATGCGAATTGTGTCAGACATAGGGGATATAAAAATGAAAAAGCTGGCATACTATGCTTACTTTCATTCCGTAATGTCATATGGGATTATTTTTGGGGTGATTCATGAAGCCAAGCTAAAGTTTTCTGGGCACAAAAACGTGCGATAAGAGTTATATGTGGTGTGAACTCAAGAACATTCTGCAGAAGCCTGTTTAGGGAACTAGGGATACTAACTACTGCTTCCCAATATATTTATTCTTTAATGAAATTTGTCATTAACAATATATCACTTTGTCAAACCAACAGCTCAATTCATGGAATCAATACTAGAAATAAGAATAATCTTCACAAGGATTTAAAGTCACTTAGTCTTGTACAGATCAAGTGAAAGTCCAAGTTCATGTAGGCAATGAACTGCTTGAACAAGTTGATAAATTTACTTATCTGGGCAGTAATATTACCAGGGATGAAAGGAGGAAGGCAGAAGTGAGAAGTAGAATAGCTCAAGCAAAGGCTGCTTTTAACAAAAAGAAAAACATATTAACATCTAAGAGCATCAGCCTTGAAATCAGGAAAAGATTTTTGAAATCAAATGTGTGGAGTGTGGCATGCTATGGGTGTGAAACATGGACTGTCGGGACAGAGGAAGACCAGAAGCTAAATTCTTTTGAAATGTGGTGCTATAGACGCATGCTCAAAATAAAATGTATCGACAAGGTCACAAACGAAGTGGTTCTGGAAAGAGCAGGTGAGAGGAGAACCTTCTGGAGTTTCATTGTTAAAAGAAGACTGCAATTTACAGGCCATCTATTAAGACATAAAGGACTCCTGAACACAATCATAGAGGGATATGTCCAGGGAAAAAGACCAAGAGGAAGACCATGACTGAGGTACATGGATCAAATCATGAAAGATGTGGGATGTAACACCTATAAAGAAATGAAGAGAAAAGCTGAAAGACGCACAGAATGGAGACAAGCTGCCATTGTAGCTGTTGCAAACCAATCCTTGGATTGACCACTACAGAAGAAGAAGTCTTGTACAAAAAGGTGTGCATTATTCAGGAACACACATTTTCAATAACTTGCCGGCAGCCATAAAAAGCTTAACAACCAATTAAATTCAGTTTAAGAGAAGCCTAAAGGATTTATTGGTGGCCAACTCCTTCTACTCTATTGATGAATTTCTCAGTAGAACCAACTGATTTGTGTGTGTATATATATAACTTCTGCACAATTTCAGTGCAGTAATGTGTTCATTGTAAATAAGTGTGTGTGTGTATGTGTGTGTGTGTGTGTGTGTGTGTGTGTGTGTGTGTGTGTAAGTACAATCTAACTTCTGCACCATTTCAGTGCAGTAATGTGTTCATTGTAAATAAGTATTATAGTAGTTGTATCACACATTTATTACCTTATAAATAAATAAATAAACTTTTTTTAAATTTTAAATTCAGTGCATTAGTATTTGTAAAACGATTCTTTCATATAGTGTTCATTAAAAAATGATGATCATTCCACTTGGGACGTGTGGAATGGTACATTAGCTTATTTGTTTGAGTTGTAAATATTTGACATGTATTGTTGTTTTTCTGACATGTTCTACATCCTGGAGGACCTCCTCACTACGGACCAATTGGAATGAAAGTAAATCTAATCTTTAGGTTTGCCTTTCCTTAACCTATCTTCTAAGAGAAGTCATAGAGTTAGTATTGACTGCATGTTCCTTACATTTCTACAGATCCAAACTGGTCTTCCATGAGGTTGGTTTCTACCAGTTTTTCCATTCTTCTGTAAAGAATTTGTGTTAGTATTTTGCAACCATTAATTACTAAATGACAATTAGGTAATATTCACACCTGTCAGCATCTGATTTCTTTGAAGTTGGAATTGCTATATTCTTCTCGAAGTCTGAGGGTATTTGCCTGTCTCACAAATCTCGCACACCAGATGAAAAAGTTTTGTCATTGGTGGTTCTCCCAAAGCTATCAGTGGTTCTGACAGAATGTTGTCTACTCCGGGCCTGGTTTTGACTTAGATCTTTCAGTTCTCTGTCAAATTCTCCTCATAGTATCATGTCTTCCATTGCATCTTCATCTACATCTCTTCTGTTTCTATAATATTGCCTGCAAGTTAATCTCCCTTGTATAGACCCTCTTTATACACCTTTCATCTTTCAGCTTTCCCTTCTTTGGTAAGGCTGGTTTTCCCCTGAGCTCCTGGGGATGTTCATACAGCTGCTTCTCTTTTCTCCAAAGGCTTCTTTAATTTTCCTGTAAGCAGTATCTATCTTTCCCCAAGTGAGATATACTTCTAAATCCTTACGTTTGTCCTTCAGCCATTTCTGCTTAGTAATTTTGAACTTCCTGTCAGTCTCGTTTTTTAGATGTTTGTATTCCCTATTGCCTGCTTCATTTACTGCATTTTTATGTTTTCTCCTTTCGTCAGTAAAATTCAATATCTCCTGTGTTATCCAAGAATTTCTGCTAGGCTTACTCTTTTTACCTATTTGCTCCTCTGCTGCCTTCACTGTTTCATATCTCAAAGCTACCCATACGTCTTTTATTGTATTTCTTTCCCCTGTCCTTGTAAAATGTGGTGTAATGCTCCCTCTGAAACTCTCAACAATCTCTGGTTCTTTCATCTTATCCAGGTGCCTTCTCCTTAATTTCCTACCTCTTTGCAATTTCTTCAGGTTTCATCTACAGCCCATAACCAATAAATTGTGGTGTCATAATCAATAAATTGTGGTCAGAGTCCACAACTGCCCCCAGAAATGTTTTATAATTTAAAATCTGGTACCTAATTCTCTGTATTACCATTATATAGTCAATCAGAAGCTTTCTGGTGTCTTTGGGTCTCTTCCACATATACAGCCTTCTCCCATGATTCTTAAACCAAGTGTTTGTGATGATTAAATTATGCTCTATGCAAAATTCTTCCAGGTGGCTTCCTCTTTCAATCCTTTCCCTGAGTTCATATTCACATTCTATTTTTCCTTCTCTTCCTTTTCCTACTATCAAATTCGAGTCTCCCATCACAATTAAATTTTCATCTCCTTTAAATGCTTGAATAATTTCTTTTATCTCATTATACATTTCTTTGATCTCTTTATCATCTGTGAAGCTTCTTCTCATATAAACTTGTACCATTGTGGTAGGTGTGGCTATTGTGCCTATCTTGGCTGCAATACTGTATTCACTATTCTGTTCAATGTAGCTTAATTGCATTCCTATTTTCTTATTTATTATTAAACCTACTCCTGCATTACTCCTATTTTATTTTTTATTAATAAGCATGTATTCCCTAGGCCAGAAGTCCTGTTACACTTGCCACCAAATTTCACTAATTCCCACAATATCTAACTACAACATATCCATTTCCTTTTTGAAATTTTCTAGCCTACCTGCCCGATTAAGGGATCTAACATTCCATGCTCCAGTCCATAGAACGTTAGTTTTGTTTCTCCTGATGATGGTATGAGGAAGTATTGAATAGGATTGGGGAGAAGAGAAGTTTGTGGCACAACTTGACCAGAAGAAGGGGTCGGTTGGTAGGACATGTTCTGAGGCATCAAGGGATCACCAATTTAGTATTGGAGGGCAGCGTGGAGGGTAAAAATCGTAGAGGGAGACCAAGAGATGAATACACTAAGCAGATTCAGAAGGATGTAGGTTGCAGTAGTACTGGGAGATGAAAAAGCTTGCACAGGATAGAGTAGCATGGAGAGCTGCATCAAACCAGTCTCAGGACTGAAGACCACAACAACAACAATGATGATGATATCCTCCTGAGTATCCCCCCCTGGAGATCTGAATGAGGGATTATTTTACCTCTGGAATATTTTACCCAAGAGGATGCCATATCATTTAACCATACGGAAGAGCTGCATGCCCTTGTGAAAAATGGATGCCCTCAGGAAAATTTACAGCTGTAGTTTCCTCCTGCATGCAGCCATTTACATTACCAGCACAGCAAGGCCATTTTGGTTTATGTTACAAGGCCAGATCAGTCAATCATGCAGACTGTTTCCCCTCCAGCCACTAAAAAGGCTGCTGCCCATCTTCAGGAACCGTATGCTTGTCTGGCCTCTCAACAGATATCTCTCTATTGTGGTTGCACCTATGGTACGGCTATCCATATCACTGAGGCACACAAGACTCCCCACCAATGGCAAGGTCAGTGTGGTTCATATGGGAAATAAAATATGAAATATATAAAGATTAGAGGAAACATTCACCAAGCTGAAATGGAAGAAATATTAAGGAAAGTATAGGGTATGTTTTAAGGGCTGAAATTTTTGTATAGTGGTAACAGGACCATTTAAATAAAGTGAAGGATTTAGCACCATGTATGTTGTTTTGGAGGAAGGTTGTGGTTAGATGCAGGTGATGTTACTGAAGATGGTATTTTGTACAGCAGTTAGTGGTGACATTCAGGAACTAAATATATGGCATTTTTAAAATATATAATAAAAAGTGTTTAATTATGGTGTGGATTATATCTCCTTGAATTGACAAAGCCATTAGTGTTTGTTTGTATACCTAATTTATTCTAAATTTCAAAATGTAGTCATAATGTGAAGAAAATGGTGTGGTATTAATCTCTTTCCTAATGGCAAAAGAAGGTGTTCTAAGGGCTTATTTCATTATATGACCTTGTTCAAGATTGTGTAACATAACATGTCCTCTCTGAGATATAACTTTTATAAGTGAAATTTTGTTATGTTAATGAGATTCATAGAAATAATAAGTTACAGTCACAAAGAAAACTCCTGCGCACAAGATAAAAGAGATATTGCAATGTAAAAACAATTTATACAAGAAACCATATGTCACATACCTGTGATTATTCACTGACAGAAAGGACAAGTTTATTAATATTCAATTATATATGACAGACATGACTCATGTAGTTGTAAGCACAGGTTAGTAACATCTTTGGTTGCACGGCCTTTAGTTGACTAATATGATTTCTTTTAAATCAAGAGCAAGCTCAGCTTTTAAAGAAAGTATAACATGAGTGTATTTAATGAAATGAGAGTTATATTTACAGAAATGTTTATGAAATAATATTTCTGTGTTGACACCTCTACTACATTTGTACCAGGTTTCTAGGCAGCAATAATGTTTTTTATGACTGTTTAATCGCATTGCACTCAGGATAACAACAAAGGTATTTAAAACCTTGACAGTTAAGACACAAATGGTTAAATACAGCTTCCATACCGTTTTTGTGGCTGGGGACGTTTGTTTGTCTTTTCCTCACTAATGCACTGACAAATGGCAGGAATGGGATTTCACATTAATGAGGCCATAAAAGTTTTCTCTGAGGTATTTAAGTATTCTATCAAGGAAGTTAATCAAGTTCATTCAGTTATTAAGAGTTAATTTTTACTGATTAAGAGGATTATTTCTCATTTTCTTAGGATCATGACAGTTTTAAATACTTGTTCATTTTACAAGGTTTAATGTTAATAATTACTTTCATAGCATTAAAAACAGCTGAAAAATACACAGAACTGAAAATAGCTGATTATTCCAGATGTTAGTGTACACATTTACAGATATACTTGAATGTCTTACCATCTTGTTTTCAATGGGACTGTGGTATCACCTGTATATAGTATTCAAATATGTATTTTTTGTGATGTGTTTACTTTTAAATGTTTGCTTATGCAGTTATAAGTAAAGTATTTTACAATTGTATTGATCATGTTTATACTCCTTTCACATTAAACAAGCATTGTCCATGAATAAGAGAGTATGATTCATATTTATTTTCCGAAGTTTTGACAGATATCCTTTATGAGCACTCTTTGTTTTTAAATGATTAATCAAACAATACATTCCCTTAAACAAATTTTTTTTGATACAACAAGTGTCAGCAGTGCAGAATACATATTGGTACACATGGTAAACAGAATATTGACATTTATGTATAACCTCGAACAGTTTTGTGTCATGTTATTAGTAAACAAATACTGAGCAAATGTTGGAAGTACATGCACAGTTATACCTTCACTCACCTCAGCTATTTCTTTTTGAATTTGTGTTTACTTTTTTAAAGTAATTCTAATTTTTCATAAGTGTATTTTACGCAAGTAATATTAGATGGTTTTCATAACAAAGACATATGTCTAACTGATATTAAGTACTTTGTTGAATGGCTATTTAAGCCAAATAATACACACAACACACAGGTAAGAAGATTAATTTGTTATCATAGTTTATAGATATATGTAAAAACAAAGATGAGGTGACTTACCGAACAAAAGCGCTGGCAGGTCGATAGACACACAAACAAACACAAACATACACACAAAATTCAAGCTTTTGCAACAAACTGTTGTCTCATCAGGAAAGAGGGAAGGAGAGGGGAAGACGAAAGGAAGTGGGTTTTAAGGGAGAGGGTAAGGAGTCATTCCAATCCCGGGAGCGGAAAGACTTACCTTAGGGGGAAAAAAGGACAGGTATACACTCGCACACACGCACATATCCATCCACACATACAGACACAAGCAGACATATGGTCTTTAAATATGTCAGTCATGATTTACAGTGCAAAAGGTTTGGTAAGATCACAAAAGATTACTGATACACACATTCTATTATCGAGACATCTGCTGACTTTTGTGGCCAATTCATTTACTGCATTGGTTGTGCTGCAGCCTTTCCTTAAACCATACTGATTAGGTAAAATAATATCATGGGATTAACATTCTGACTGGTCACATGCAGCTCTTTCAAATATTGATAAAAAAATTGGTAACAATAAGATAAGCCTATAGTTTTCCATTTCATCTGTTTGCCCATTTTATGAATTGGCAGAACTTCAATACATTTTAAGTGATCTGGGAAATATCTCCCTTCAAAAGACAAGTTGATTATGGAGGAGAGTGGATGTGCAGCACTATGATGTATTAATTTTATTATTCTATTGGGAACTTCACTTCAACCCACTGGGTTTAAATTTTTTAGGGACATTATGATTTTAATGACATCAGAGCTTGAAACAGGTGAAAACTTAAAACCCAAGCAATTTTTCTCTACCATACTAACAATAGAACTTGGTGGTGAGCAGTCACCAATTTTGTTACAACTAATGAAGAAATTACTGAAGGATTCACACATGGCACTGGGATCTGTAAGTGACCTATCATTTATCGTTAGTTTAGAGGGCCATTTTCTTTCCATTTCATTGCCGACCTCACTTCTTATAACAATGAAAACATAAAACCTGAGCAATTTTTCTCTACCATACTAACAACAGTACTTCGTGGTGAGCAGTCACCAATTTTGTTACAACTAATGAAAAACTTACTGAAGGATTCACACATGGCACTGGGATCTGTAGGTGTCCTACCATTTATTGTTAGTTTGGAGGGCCATTTGTTCTCCACTTCATTGCTGAGCTCACTCCTTATAACAGATCAAGGGTTTGGATTTGTTTTTTGCATTTAATATGGAAGTATTAGGGAATTAGATTAGGAAATGAGACACTTAAAGTAGTAAAGGAGTTTTGCTATTTGGGGAGCAAAATAACTGATGATGGTCAAAGTTGAGAGGATATAAAAGGTAGACTGGCAATGACAAGAAAAGCGTTTCTGAAGAAGAGAAATTTGTTAACATCGAGTACAGATTTAAGTGTCTGGAAGTCGTTTCTGAAAGTATTTGTGTGGAGTGTAGCCATGTATGGAAGTGAAACATGGACGATAAATAGTTTAGACAAGAAGAGAATAGAAGCTTTCGAAATGTGGTGCTACAGAAGAATGTTGAAGATTAGATGGGTAGATCACATAACTAATGAGGAGGTACTGAATAGAATTGGGGAGAAGAGGAGTTTGTGGCACAACTTGACAAGAAGAAGGGACCGGTTGGTAGGACATGTTCTGGGGCATCAAGGGATCACAAATTTAGCATTGGAGGGCATTGTGGAGGGTAAAAATCATAGAGGCAGACCAAGAGATGAATACACTAAGCAGATTCAGAAGGACGTAGGTTGCAGTAAGTACTGGGAGATGAAGAAGCTTGCACAGGATAGAGTAGCATGGAGAGCTGCATCAAACCAGTCTCAGACTGAAGACCACAACAACAACAACATGTATGTATTGTTTGCAGTACACTTTGCTAGTTTAACTACTTTGTCAAATGTTTTTTTATGTGCTTACATATTTAGTAAATTCAGGATTTTGATTAACTTTTGCCTCCATATACAGTTTCCCCTTCTTAATGCTAGATGCTCTAATTCCTTTTGTTACCCTTGATCTATTTTTTTGAGACTTAGTTCATACTGTTACAAAAGGGAGAGGTTTATTGAATATGCTCATGAATTTGGTAGGAAAGTTATTGTAGTTGTCATTTATTGAAGTGTGTTTGCTGACTGACCATATGGCGAGGCTTAGTTTTTTTAATAAATACTTCCACATTTTTTCAGTTGAAGTTCCTACATCTGTTTGTTGTGAAGCCTGAATTTAATTTTGATAGTGATACAAATAGTGCTGCATCGTCTGATACTCCCAAATCTAAAATATATTTTTTCTTTGATGCTTTAATTATAACTACTTATTGGTCGAAATTTAGATTTAGCCCATTTGTGGCTATAAGATTCTTTAAAAGTGAAGCAAGTTTGTCATCATTCTCACATCTATGTTGAAATCAGCAAATATAACTAGTTTCATATACAGTTTTTCAATTTCTCATTTATGTAACAGAGTTTCAAATTTATCCAAGAACACAGGGCTCATATGATACCCAGGGATCTGATATATACTGATGATTAACATGTTATATTCTTTAAATTCTATGCAACTACTTTCAAAAGTAAGTTCTTCATATAGATGGCTAAAATCCTATTTGATTTTATAGTTTGCCGAGGAATGAAATAATATGCAAGAGCCCCCATGTCCATTAGTTGTACAAACTGGTGGCTGGTTTGTAGCCTGGAAGTTTGTTGAGAAGATTGATATTTTCAGTTTTAAGCCAGTGTTCATTTAGACATTTTACCTTTACTGAAAGTTTCATACTTTATATCAGAATTTGCATATCACAAAGCTTGCTGATCATTCCTTCAGACAGACCTCCAATGTTCAAATGCATAACGAAATTACTACTGTATACATTATGAGGTAAAGCATATTTAAAACTAGTTTGTTTGTATGTTAAAGGAACTTTCATCTGTGTATTGAGTACTTTTTATGTATTGTTAGATTTGGACCAAATCCGATTGGAACTGACCTCTTTCACTAGTTTTCCTGCATATAGGGACTTAAGACAATGACTTGTTTGCTTTTGCAGCTGTCTTCATGCATTATTAATTGTCATGTTGATTATTTCTCCTTGCACTGATGAAGTTGTTAGTGTTTGTATACCTGATTTGTTCTAAATATGGAAATACAGTCATAATGAGAAGAAAATGGTGTCATATTGATCTCTTCATTAACTGTAAGAGGAGATGTTGTGAGGGCTTGTTTCTTTATAAGGAAGTGTTGTTAGTCTCCAAGGAGAAGGGATACTATCTTGATGTCAATAGATGAGCTATACTTATGCCAGAGAGAGACTAATGGTACATCCAAGTAGGATGGTCCATACCAGCACATGAGCATGTGAAACGCAGTTATTCTTATGTAAAACAGGAGCAGTAGGATGTCAGACAGATGTGTTGATACTACATCTGTACTATCAAAGGATTAGTGTACACTGAGTTTACTCTGTGCTTACTCCAGAAGTAATCGCAAAAACCTGTTACAGGCATGACCAACCCAAAGGAATGGCAAGGTTAGAGTAAAAAATAGTAGAATATTAGTTAATAGTATGACCTGTGACACTGTAGGTATGACATTCTATCTCCCAGCCATCATCACTTGAATAATCATGATAAACCTGACATCCTGAAACCAAATCTCCTACACTTGTTGGATGAGTTTATAGCTCTGCAGAAGGGACGTATTACTGCTAAGCAAATGTTTCAGCATATATGGAAGTGTCACCCAACCTCCCACCCCCTTGAACTCCCAGTTCATCAGCAATGGACTGGGTGAACCATAGCATATAATGAGTAATTAGATAAGAATTAAATAAGTTGCCAATCGATAAACAAGTAAGGATACCGAGTACAAGCAACATTAGAGTAAAACTTTTTTCTGTTGAATGATTTGCTAAAGAAATTTTCTGAGAAAGAAGAGTTTTGGTAATTTTATTGTACTAATGTGTTACACAGAATAATAGCAAATTAACGGGGTAGTTTATGCTACATTAAAGTAAGAGTGGAAGAGAAGACTTATATTCATTGTATTCATTCTGTAGTATTATGTCAACTTGTAAAACATGTGACGAAACAATTGAAACTCCAGGTTGGAATATCAATAATATGAGGGTTGTTTCAAAAGTAAGGTTCCCAACTCTGTACCATTACTGTGCATGGTGCAATGTGAAATCTGGCAACACCACTGTGTTTGCTGGATCCCCCACCACTGATTCCAACAACCAGTGTGGCTCTGCAATGGTCAGTACTGGCCTGACAGCCATAAGTGATGGAGCCCATCATCGTCATCACCGCCAGGTGTGAAATTCGTGCGGTTATCCGATTTTTGCACACAAGAAAGTTACCATCTGTAGAAATTAATAGGAAATTGAGTGAAGTGTATGGGGAAATGTGTATAAGCATTCAACATGTCCACAAATGATGTAGGGAGTTCGCCAATGGCTGTACAGACATCCACGACGAACAATGAAGCGGGAGGCCGTTGATCTCCGATGAAGTTGTGGTGAAAGCTGAGCAAATCCTGCTTGAAGATTGGTGAATCACCATCTGGCAACTGGCTGTTCAAATTTGTGAGGCTTCTGAAGCTTCAATTGACAGAAAAGCTAGGCTACCACAAGGTGTGCGCTTGCTGGGTGCTGCACATGCTTTCAGAAGTCCACAAACATGACTGTGCTCTGAAGTTCTGTAGTGAATGCGACGAGAATAAGGAAGACTTTCTTGATTCAATTGTTACGGAGGATGAATTGTGGTGTCATTACATTACTCTGAAAACAAAACAACAATCACACTGATGGAAACACACTGGATCGCCACCACCAAAGAAGTTTAAGCAATAGGTGTCAGCAGGAAAAATCATGGCAGTGGTGTTTTGGGACCAGTGTGGTGTACTGCTCATTGATTTTATTCCTAGAGGGACCACCATAAACTCGACAGATTATTGCAAGACCTTGAAAAATCTCAGACGGGCAATCCAAAATTGTTGTAGTGGAAAACTCAGTAAAGGCGTAAGGCTGCACCACGACAATGCCCATCCACATGTGTCGCAACAAACGAAGGAGTTAATTGACAATTTAGGCTGGGATGTCATTGACCACCCCTGTTACAGCCCCCAATTTGGCACCCAGTGATTTCCATCTGTTTCCGAAACTGAAGGACCACCTAGGCAGTCTATGATTCCAGACGGACGAAGAGTTGCAAGAAGAAGTTTCCAAGTTTCTCAACGGGTTGGCGGTGGACTTCTTTGAGGTGGGAATGCAAAAGTGGATTACTCAAAAGAAAAAATGCATGGAAAAAAATGGGGACTATGTGAAAAAATAGCTTAAAGATCAACGTTTCCAATGGTGTAATCGTTTTTTCGAATAAAAAATTCCTTGTGTCTAAAAAAAATGAGGGAACCTTATTTTTGAAACAACCCTCGTAGAAGGAAAAGATAGATTGCTACTCACCATACATGTAACGTGTTGAGTTGCAGACAGGCACAATGAAAAGACACTTATACATTAGATTTCATCCAGAGCCTTCTTCAGAAAAGGAAACACACACACATTCATTCACACAAGAAGCACGTCTCACACAGATATGACCATCATCTCCTGCAGCTTGGACCAGAATGCCAAAAATGTGGTTAGATGTTTTTGTCCAGGTATGTAAACAGGTACAAATCAGCAGACTGGATTTCTTCAGAGAAGGGAGGAGTGTTATACCATGCTCTAGTCTGGATTATTGAACTGCCTGGAGCCAATGCAGCAAAACAACAACATAGGGAGAGAGATGCCGTCATTGTAGAGACCACACACTATGAAGTAAGAAGATGTATTCAAAGTGCAAGAGTACTTATCCAGGAAAATGAAGAAGTTGAAAAACCTATCCAGAACCTCTGGATGGTGAAGTTAGCAGCACTACGACTTCAGCAAGGCTTCATCAGGAGCTGACTAAACAAGATCAGAATGAATGAAGTCAGCACCCAATGGCAACACTCAGCTGCCACGGCCTGTTTCCTCCTCTGGGATGGGGGTGCTGCTATTGGAAAAGTACTGCCCAGCAGACGCTCATAAATACACCCCAAATCAAACTAAACAATGGAAACTCCAGCTAGGAATATCAACAATGTACGAAAAGACAGATTGCTACTTACTGTAAAGAAGACATGTCAGGTTGCAGACAGGCACAATTAAAAGACACTCACATAAAGCTTTGGCCACAGAATTCTGGCCTGAGAATTTGGTGATTGTGTGTTCCCTACATTGTTGATATCCAAAATCAAATTCTCACTCTCAGATGTTCTCAGAGGCTCACCGATATTCTCTGTACATGACCAACATGGTGCATAAGTGATACCAACCGCCTCCGACTTCATCAGTTGGTGACTTTGAGCTGGAGACTGTAAAGGGACACTTTCCTCTAGCATTACTTTTCCTTGACAGAGGTAGTCGATACCAGAAATATTTATGAGTTTTGGAAAGGTTTATATTATCTCAGCTGTTTTCCTAAAAGAATTTCATATGATTTTTTACACATATTATATTTCAGGCTAAAAGCTGTAAGAAGAAATTGCTTTATTTTCTTTGTTACAATCAATAGGTACTAGCTCTGAGTGTCCAGTTAAAATTATTTCTCTTTAGAAACATTTGAAATTATGAAATATTTGGACACTTAAAATTTCTATTATTAACTATGCAATTTAGTACTGTTTAGTATGTTCATTTCTGGATTGATTTATAAAATAGAAATTTATTTGTCCAGCACCAGAGTCAACTATGAGAAAAGAAGATAAGTAAAGAGTTTGTTGTAAATCTTACTCCTCTTGAAACTTATTAAAAGACTTAACCATAAAGACAGTGATAATCAGCAAATGATGTAAGGGAGGAATAGATGACAAGTGTGGCATCGTCCGGAATCGATTGACTAATAATGAAGTTTTGTCTGTTGCAGAAGAAGGGAGAGTGACTCGTGTCATTTGCAGTTTATGTATGAATGGATTTCCAATCACACGAAGAAAGAAGACTGAGGACTGCCCAACAAAGTAAATCATAACTTATCAGCAGTGATGGTGTATTACCAACAATGATAGGCTGGATCAAATGAAAGAGGATTTTACAACCACAAACAGGGACATCAAAAAGGAAAGATAAGCATGAACTATTTGTGAACTTAACTTGTTTGTGGACTCATGTGCCTGTTAAGAAAATGAATAGAGATGAGGGTAGGAGCAAAACAGAAGTGAAAGCTGTAGGATCCAATCAGGACATGTTTGAGCTGAGTGAAATCATAGTCAGCAAAGAAACAGTAAAAACTGATACGTTGTAGTTAATTTTGGCAAAACTAGAGGAAATGAATCAGATAACAATTGCAAATTTAGCACAATTAATGATCAGTTAATTGAAAATTTCACTTCACTACAAGAACAATTAAATGACGTGAAAACTGAAAACAATAGTAAAATGGACAGGGTGCAAGACCAAATGGATCAGCTTAGTAGTCAGGTTTCAGAGCTAAAAAATGGGTTGTCAGAGGGGTTAAAAAGTGTGAATGAAAAAGTTGATGTTTTTGAAAATAAATTTATTGTTTTGGAAAATGAGTTCATAGTTGAGCCAGAAAGACAATTGAAGAATGTTGATTACCTCAAAGTTGAACAGCAGGAAAAATGGAATAAAACATCACCAGTTTAGACCAAAAAATTTTAATTGTTGAAAACAATACGCAAACTAATGTAACTCTTTTAGATAAAAAAATTTCAGTAGATCAGGAAACACACGTGAACCAAAGTCGACATGCAAACAACAGTATTGTGTTGTCCAACACTCCAATTAAAAGTTTTCCATCAGATAATTTACACCCAGGGGATTTTTTGCACCATTGCAGAGATAGTTTTGTGTGAGGCATGAATGACGATCAAAAAATTAAATTTGTTAAAAGATTTCTTGAAGGTGAAGCTCTGTCATGGGCAGATTTAAATTTAAGTCAGTGGGAAATATATCAGAGTTTCGAAGAAAAAAAAATTAAGTAAATTTTGGTCAGAAGCTTAACAGGGGAGAATTAAAAAAGCGAATTTTTGAATGGTCCTAATTGTAGGGATAGGGACAGTACTTTGAAAGAGTTTTGTAAGAATCAACTTAAAAAATTAATATGCCTTGACAAACCATTTGATGAAATGACCTTGATTGACGCACTTGAAAGGAGATTACCAGAAATGTAGCAGTGGGCTTTAGTACATGGACCTGATGATTGTCTTGAACAATTTTTACAGTATGTTGACAGACTGGATAGGGCAGTAGAAAGAAGTATGTACCATATTAATTGGAATGATAGAAATCACAATAGGAGTAATTACAGAAACAGAGATAATGGTAACTTTTTCGGGATCAGTGTTGATAGAGAAAGAAATTTTGAACACCAGCAGGATAGGAATAATGGGGATAACCATGGGAAATTTAATAGAAGAAATAATCATAGAAGTAACTACTCAGGAAACAGCAGTTCACCTCAATGAAGATCCATAGTTTTGGGGTGAGGAAACAAAACAAGCACAGGATCCCCAAGTTACAGTTGCAATTAGACAGTAATAACAGTGGTAATGATATGGCACATATATCTGAAATTGAACAGAAGTAATATCAAATTTCTCATTTATGTTTTGTCAAAAGTTTTGGGTTACTATGTTTAATTATGGTGATGTAGGTACTAATCACAAACCAGAATGTGAGAGCAGTGAGAATTTTGATGTAGCATGTACTAATTATTTCTTCTCTTGGTCAGAAAACAGTGTTATTGATGTATGCACATCAGGTGATGACTGTATTTGATCTGAAATAAGTGGTGTTTTTGATGAAGATATGAATGAGAGCTGTGAAATAATTGAGGGTTGTAAGTCTGGCTTATTGCAAATGAATGTAGGTGAGGTAAGTGACTTTGATGGAGATGAGACTTGCATTGTTGATAATGCTGTAGATGAAGTAGTTTTGGAGGAATATGATGATGATGATGATGATGAGTATCAGGAATTTGCAGAGTTTAAAAACAATGAAGTTTCAGAGTTATTTGTGAATTATGTTGACAATATAGGTAAGGTAAGTGATTTATGTGCTACTGTTAGTGAGAGTCATGGAATACAAGTCCAGTCAAACTAGTTTTTCATTAATGTAATGATCCAAACAGTAAAGGTAAGTTCGTAACGCCAGAAATGCATAACCTCCTATTTCCATCTATTGTACTATAATTTTTTTTCCTTATTTTGTTACCTGAAAATATGACATTTCTGTGTCTTTATATATTGTAATTATGTTGATGTATAATTGGTTTGTTCTGTAAATATTATTTGTATTTTTACGCTGAGTCTGGCCTAGGGAAAACTATGCTATCGAACGATTACATCAATAGGTCGTGTGGAGAACCAAAGTGTTTAGGATCTTTGGTGGTGTTAACTCTGCCACATGGAACGGGCAGATGGGGTCTGGCTGGAGTAGGGCGGTGGAGCAGGTGTGTTGTGTGACATTCCCGCGAGTTGACGTGCTTTCGGGGTTTGGCAGCATGTACTTGCCCTCGACTTGCTATGATAGTTTCTGACACAGTGTTGCGGATGGGAAGCATTAGCTGGCACACATCAAGAGCCCATTTCGCCTGGTGACCATGTCGAGAAGAAGGCGTGCCAACATCCAGCCTCTGCAACAGCGACGGCCGACAATGAGTGACTGTCACCACATCCTCGATCGACGACTTCAAACCTTCAATCAACCAACAAGGAAGACTGAAAGCACGTAAAGTTTTAGAACTGTATGGCAGACCTCAGCTTTTCAAACTATTCCATTAGCAAAATACAGCAACTCAGCATGAACCTTTGTTGCTCATTGTCCCAATTGCATTACCAAGCAGAGTGCCTTCCTTTTCCGAAATGAACCTGAGTGTCGTTGAAATTCAAACGCCAGCATTAAAGTAATATCATTCCATTTCACTGCTTTAATTTCAAAGTTCAGTTAAAGTATTCATAGCTGGCTACAATATTTAGATTACACAAGCACAAATTAAGAGTGCAAGTTTTGTTACCATATTTTAGCTTACCTGTGACTGCAGCTCAGCTCGGTATATACTAAATTTTACTATTGTAAATTGCTCAGAATCATTTAATTCAAGTTCAAAGTTAAATCTCTTTATTTCTAAATTGCGTAGATTCAAGTAGCTTTTGAAATGGTTGTTGAGGTAGCCCAAGACTAACCTTATTTTATTGAATTTCGTAGTGCTTCAGAAACAAAGTTCACTATTAATTTCAGTCACTAAATTAACTTTCAATTTTCTGGTTTTATTAATCCTTTTGCTAAATTGAGTCAGAGTGTAGCAAAATTTATTACTTCTGACAAACATTCAGTTTTCACACAGCACGTGTCAACCTTCAGTTGCCATGCTTTTAGTGCTTATTATATGTGCATTAATCTTTCATTTTCAGTTATTATAGTAGTTGTCCATAGGACTGGCGACTGTAATTTTCCCCAAATTTCAAATATCTAATTAACGCCAATTAATTGTTAACGTAACGACCGCACATTTACTTTCTTTATTAATTTTACCCTTTTTTCAAAATTAGTTTTCACCAATTTCATTTGCATTTTTCCTTTCATTTAGATGTAATCCCTCCCTCCCTCCTTAGCAACAAATTAACTTCGGTGACGATTGATTTTCCCAAATTTCCATTAGGTGCATGCGGTTTAATTTTTCAAGCTCATTAAGGTCGATAGGTGAGGGGGAGGTTACACGTGGCGACCTGGTGACAGGACAATCTTCGGATTTGAGGTTGTTCTGGACACGTATTTTGCATTGCGCAAATCTCGCAAGAAAGTACTGGTTATGAACAGGTAGTTACGTCAGTGAGAATAAGTAGTGGGAGGAATCCTAATTAGATTTGAGATTTGGCATTGATATTGAAAATTATTAAAATGAGTGAAGGCAACAATTACCTAAATTTGGTAGACTTGGATACGAAACAATCGGTCGAACATTGGGAAACGCGCACCGCGGAACCCATTGTTCAGGGGCAGGCGGCTAGCATGAAAGACACAACCACCGAAATGCAACAAAGAGCAGTAATGGAATTCCAAACTTTAGAAAATGTTTCAGAATTGGAAGTGAAGATCAAATCTGAACCCCTTGATGACGAATATGGGGGGACAATTAAAGAGGCACCTGCTACGGAAGTAAAACCGCTGGTTTCCGGGAATTTAACTGATTTATTGAATGTTATGGTTAACAAAATCAAGGCTCAGTCTAGCAAGATAGAAACTCAATTGGCAGAAATTAAAGCTCAGTCTGCCAAGCAAGAAGCTCAGTCTGAAAAAATTGACAGGAAGCTAGACAATCAGAACAAAGCTATTAATGTTGTTAACAACAATGTTGGAGTTGTTAACACAAAAATTGATAAAATCAAAGAAGATATTGTTGTAATTAATACCGAAATTGGCAATCTTAAACAGGAAATGATAGGAGTTCAGGCAGAAATTGCAAGCCCAAATACTCGTTTTGATTCCGAAATTAGCAGAATCAAGAAAAGTGTAGGAGAAGCAGTTGCTCCGATCATCGAGAATAAGGTGATGGAACAAATTCAATTAGTGAAAAAAGAGGATCAACAGAAGGTGGAAACTTTAAAGGCTTTAGTGTCCGAAGTAGATATTAAAGTGAGGAAGCAGGCTAATACCTGCGAAGAGAAAAAGAGGGAAGTGGAAAAGCTTGCGACAACCACTTGCCAAGTAATTACGAGAGTGTCAGAATTAGAAAAGAAACTTGATAAAAAACAGAGCTATGTGCCAATCTGTGCACATAGTTCGGAATTGTTGACGAAAGAGGAGCGGTTCGACTCCTTGAAAAAAGGTTGTATACACGCGATGGATTTCATTAAAAATTGTGAAAGAGTTTTACCCAGATCATGGACTAATGAGAGAAAAATTAATGCGGTTTTATTGAGGTGTTGGCTGGTGATGCCAAGTGTTGGGGCTTCAACATCAACATTACGAACCTGACTTTTGAAGAGTTTAAAAATTCGTTTCTGGCTGAATACTGGTCAGAGCAAAAACAACAAAGTGTCTGGCGCGAATTTATCATATCGAGGACTTTAATGTGAATTCGTGTGGCTCGATGAAGGAGTTTTGTGAGGGCTGAATCCGCAAGTTGGAATATTTGCATGATCGTCGCACAGAATCCGATATAGTCTGGGAACTCTACAAGAAGCTTCCAGATGATACAAAACGCTACGTAGGAAGCAATTACAAGACAATCAATGATTTCCTGGGAAGAGTTGTGGACGAGGACAATTGGCACAATAATCGCGACAATGGTAGAGGCCGTGGTAGCAGCAATGGGTGCCACAACAACAATAACTATGGGAATAATGCATACCGCAACCATGGCAGCAATACCAATAATGGTTCCGACCGTAATGACAATCGATACAATGCGAGTAATAACAGGAATGACGGAAACCATTATCATACTAACGTGATATGGGCTTTGCAGAATAGTAATAATGCCAGAGGGTGTGATAAGCCGCCTCAGCAGCATCCGGAGAGCAGATCTGCTGGGACGAGACAGGGAAACCATTAGCCGCGCCGGTGAGGGGCCGACCGGGCGTGGAGAAATTTTGGCGGCCCAATAACAGGAGAAAACCTAGGTGTCGTCATTATGAAAATTCCGTATGGAATAATCAACGGCGGGAGAGTGTGCCAGTGTTAAGAGAAAGGAGTGCGGCCACAAGCAGTAGATCAGCTGTAGACACGGCAGTAGAAAATACATTCACAGTCAGTGAGAACAATTTAAGTAGTGTTCCGGAAATTGATTATAAAGTGGCAGCTGTAACACCCACAGCGGAACTGGAGATTGAGTTTAAGAATGATTCGCAATTGTTCAGAGGAGATGAGATGTCAGATAACACGTCCGTAATCGAGCGAGGGGATGCAGAGAGGGATGAGTTCTGGTTAAGGCAGTTCCGTCGCTTATACAACGAACTAAGAGATTATAGGGGCCTGTACGGGAGAAGTGTTTATGGGGAGCGCAGGCAGGATTTGCCACATCTCGTACTGCAGGAAGATAGTGCTTGTGAAGGGATAGAAAGTTCTGGCCCTAACCGGCAGACTTTACCAGAAATAGTTGATGTTAATGGGGAGCACGAGCAACGTTCATCGTGTTTTGTCCCGCAAGAGCTGGATGTTGAAGTAGTAACGGATAGTTCTGGCCCTGACCGGCAGACTTTACCGAAAGTTATAGTGGTAGAAGTGGCTGACCCATCCGACGCAAAACTCCAGTTTAAACATTGCGAAAGTATTAAGGAGAAAGATTATGAGAATTTTAGTGATAGCCGGACACGATTGGTAGAAAAGCACGTAGATTACAGCGTGTATGAGGTTAGGGCTGACATTATACGGTCGGACAGTAGCAGTGTGGGTTGCGCACATCCAGAGGAAGTAATTGCAGATATTACTGGGCACATTCCTCCAGGTAGATTGGCAGATGAGATCAATATGGCCAAAGAGGAATCAACGAAGGTGACAATTAGTGAATTGATAGCAAAGAAACACTCAATAGTTGACAAGTTACAGGAAAAGGTTTCGGTATTGGAGGTGAAGCTACAGACTAAGCCTCAGGACAAACGTGTTGAAATTAAAACTGTATATGAACAGAGGCTGAAAAAGCCACCAGATAAGCCAAATTTAGGACCAAAGCCGGATGGTTTTTTTCTGGGATGACCTGGATATAGACGAGGATTTATTGTGGGAAAATAAAGAAACAGTCGAGGATAAGTGTAGACAGATAGTAGTGCCTGTTAATATGCACGGCTACAACTAAATGTGTTGATTGACTCTGGTGCAGAATTGAGTGCTGTATCTGGGAAAATATTTGAGTTACTGAAAGACAGAAATGGTATTGTAGTTATGCCAGTAACAGGAGTCAAAATTATCGGTGCTACTGGGAAGGCCAGTAAACCGGTCACAAAACAGATTTTTGTCAACTTCGAGATATGTGGGGCATGATTTGAACAAGAGTTTGTTGTCATGCCAGACTTAACTATGGAAGTAATTATCAGGTTAGATTGGCTATTAAAGTACCGTGCAGTGATTAATTGCGAAAGCAAAACTTTGACATGTACATCACAAGATAAAACAATGGTAGTTAGTTTTGACGAGGCAGGAGTCGGTGTTCATAGGCAATACCAGCCTAGACACATTGTTAACAGGTCAGATGCCATTGACGTAGGCACGAATTTGAACTACTGTAACGAGAGGAATCTCGGCGTTGTCAATAGTGTAGAAAGTGAATTGGAAAGTATTGTAGACAGTGTGTCAAACATAGAGATAATCAAATTCCTCCATGGATTGACATTAGTATTGGTGTGAAAAAAGATCATTTGTGAGAAATAATGAAGCTAAAAGCCGATGCTCGCATACGTCGTCAGACGCTAAAGCGTGTTTTGTTTGCAGTCGGAGCCTTAGTACTTGTAAAAGCTCATGAGAAATCAAGCGAGATAGACAATGAAATCTCTAAATTTAAGTTTGTTTATAATGGACCATATAAAGTCATTGGTATACCACACACAAATGCTTATTGCTTGTAGTATCCAAGCCCTGGAAAACTATTAGGTATACGGAACATTGTAAACTTGAAATTGTACCAACCAAGGATTGATTAATACCACAGAATGTGTAATTTGTACAGTATGTAAATATAGAGTGTAAGATTTAAGGATTTGCTAGGTTGCCATGCTTTTGCCTGGCCAAGAGGTCATTAAAGAAGTTGTAATTAATAAGTAATTAATTTTGATTAAATGATTTAAGAGTAACTGATTATTAATCAATTGAAAAATCCAAGCTGCTAGTTTAAATTTTCAGCTGAGTCACAGTAGATTAAGGAATGTAAATATGATTTTGTAACTAGCTGTAAGATTTCATGAATGTGTGTTTTACTAGTCATTGCCAATGTACTTAGATGCTGTTTTAAGTTTCAGGCTAGTACGTGCGTGTGATGATGGGCAGTGTTGAGTTATCCACTGTGATAGTGTTAATGGACTCCTTGAGATTACTCGGGAGTGAGTCTTTCTGAAAGAATTCAGTGAAATGGACGTTCTGGAAATGCCGTTACACAGGCGAGTGTGATCAAGCGTGCTGCACAGGCGGGCGCAACAATACTGGCGAGGCGGAGCCGCTGTTGGCTCTTGTGCTGCTGTCGACATTCTTTGTACTTGCGAGTATGGAAGGCGGAGTTGTTTTTCTTCCCAGACAGCTGATGTGAAGGAATTCTGCTGTCAATATTTTTTTTCTCGAACTGCTGTGTATTATTTTCTTGTTTAGCTTTAAGTGGACTCTCATGACGAGAATATTAATTATGAAAAGGTTATATAAAAATGTGTATTCTATGTAATTTGTGTATTTTGATTTACCTTTTTTATGACCATGTACTCTGATTAATTTTGTAAATAGTATTCCATTTCTTGATACTGTTAGGAATTTTTTCTGATTTTAGAATAGCTAAACCATTTTCTATGTTTTCTATGAATTTTAATATATTGTCAACCTGTTTTCTTTTGTGTAAGATGACAGAGTGGAATAAGGTTAGGAGTGTCTCCACTCAATTATTATGGTCTAAAAATTGGTTTATGGTTAATTAGCCTAATGCTAAATTTTCTTGATGTTTTGAGCATATGCATTTCCGCTGTTTTTTTTCCTTTTTGGGACATTTTCTGAGTCTGTTTAGGTTACACGAACATCCTCAGACAATATGGGGCACGTGTAATGCCGGAAATGCATATCCTCCTATCTCCATCTATTGTACTATAAATATTTTTCCTTATTTTGTTACCTGAACATATGACATTTCTGTGTCTTTATATATTGTAATTGTTCTACTATTTGTATATATACTTATGCATTTATGTCGATGCATAATTGGTTGGTTTTGTAAATATTATTTGTATTTTTATGCTGAGTCTGGCCTAGGGAAAACTATGCTATTGAACGATTACATCGATAGGTCGTGCGGAGAACCAAAGTGTTTAGGATCTTTAGTAGTGTTAACTCTGCCGCATGGAACACGGGCAGATGGGGTTTAGCTGGAGTAGGGTGGTGGAGCAGGTGTGTTGTGCGACGTTCCCGCGAGGTGCCGCGCTTTCGGGGTTTGGCAGCATGTAATTGCCCTCGACTTGCTATGATAGTTTCTGACACGGTGTTGCGGACGGGAAGCATTAGCTGGTGCACATCAAGAGCCCGTTTCGCCTGGTGACTGTGTTGAGAAGAAGGTGCACCAACATCCAGCTTCTGCAACAGCGACGGCCGACAATGAGTGACTGTCACCACATCCTCGATCGATGACTTCAAACTTTCAATCAACCAACAAGGAAGACTGATAGCACGTAAAGTTTTAGAACTGTATGGCAGACCTCAGCTTTTCAAACTACTCCATTAGCAAAATACAGCAACTCAGCATGAACCTTTGTTGCTCATTGTCCCAATTGCATTACCAAGCAGGGTCCCTTCCTTTTCTGAAATGAACCTGTCGTTGAAATTCAAACGCCAGCATTAAAGTAATATCTTTCCATTTCACTGCTTTAATTTCAAAGTTCAGTTAAAGTATTCATAGCTGGCTACAATATTTAGATTACACAAGCACAAATTAAGAGTGCGAGTTTTGTTACCATATTTTAGCTTACCTGTGACTGCAGCTCAGCTTGGTATGTACTAAATTTTACTATTGTAAATTGTTCAGAATCATTTAATTCAAGTTCAAGGTTAAATCTCTTTATTTCTTAATTGTGTAGATTCAAGTAGCTTTTGAAATGATTGTTGAGGTAGCCCAAGACTAACCTTATTTTATTGAATTTCGTAGTGCTTCAGAAACAAAGTTCACTATTAATTTCAGTCACTAAATTAACTTTCAATTTTCTGGTTTTATTAATCCTTTTGCTAAATTGAGTCAGAGTGTAGCAAAATTTATTACTTCTGACAAACACTCAGTTTTCACACAGCACGTGTCAACCTTCAGTTGCCATGCTTTTAGTGCTAATTACATGTGCATTAATCTTTCATTTTCAGTTATTATAGTAGTTGTCCATAGGACTGGCGACTGTAATTTTCCACAAATCTCAAATATCTAATTAACGCCAATTAATTGCAACAACTGCACATTTACTTTCTTTATTAATTTTACCCTTTTCTCAAAATTAATTTTCACCAATTTCATTTGCATTTTTCCTTTCAGTTAGATGTAACCCTTTCCTCCCTATTTAGCAACAAATTAACTTCGGTGACGATTGCTTTTCCTAAATTTCCATTAGGTGTACGTGGTTTAATTTTTCACTGTCATTAAGGTCGATAAGTGAGTGGGAGGTTACAAGTTATCTTTGAGCCTAGAGAATAAAGGTTAAAACTTTATGAAGTTTGTTTGGGACCAGATTGATGATAAAATAGATAAATCTGCATTCTGGGATAAGTTAGCTGAGGTTAGTCAAAATTTGTATCCTAATTGGTGAAATGAAGTGAAAGAAGATCTGAGCAGGAAGTGTAATTTTGACAGAAATATACACACATCAAAAAAAGTTTTGCTTCACCCCAGTTCCCAGAACTCCTGAAGACAGGCATTGACTGTGGACATTGTATCACATACACAGTCCCTTTGACTGTCCAGAGATGTCACTAAACCCACCCAAAGATGTAGACAACCATGCATGAGCAGTGCCTATTAGACGGAGGGAGTCTGACAACCGATCAGTTCCAGTCATTCCACCAGGAAGGAGCTACACGGCTCATGTTGCCTGTAGTTCAACCATGCCTAGATGGTCGAAACAGCAGTTCGATCACATCTGCATTGTTACTTTCTGCCAGGAATTGCTCTCAAAAAGTGAAGTGTCCCAGTGTCTCGGAGTGAACGAAAGTGATGTTGTTTGGACATGGAGGAGATACAGAGAGACAGGAACTGTCTCACTCAGGCCACCCAAGGGCTACTACTGCAGTGGATGACTGCTACCAAAGGATTATGGCTTGGAGGAAACCTGACAGCAATGTCACCATGTTGAATAATGCTTTTTGTGCAGCCACAGGATGTCATGTTACAACTCAAACTGTGTGCAATAGGCTGCATGATATGCAACTTCACTCCCGACGTCGATGGTATGGTTCATCTTTGCAGCCATGACACCATACAATGCAGTACAGATGGCAATGTGTGGTTCTCATGAGCAATAACATGCCAAATGGACTACTCAGGATTGGCATCATGTTCTCTTCACTGATGAGTGTCGTATATGCCTTCACCCAGACAATTGTCAGAGACATGTTTGGAGGCAACCTGGTCAGGCCAAATGCCTTAGACACACTGTTCAGTGAGTGCAGCAAGGTAGAGGTTTCTTGCTGTTTTGGGGTGGCATTATGCTGAGATGACGTACACCACTGATGGTCATGGAAGGTGCAGTAACAGCTATACAATACGTGAATGGCATCCTTCGACCAATAGTGCAACCATATCAGCAGCTTATTGGCGAGGCATTCGTTCATGGACAACATTTTGCACCCCCATCATGTATATCTTGTGAATGACTTCCTACAGGATAATGACATCACTCAACTAGAGCTCAGCATGTTCTCCAGACATGAACCCTACCAAACATGCCTGGGATAGATTGAAGGAGGCTGTTTATGGCAATGTGACCCACTAACCCCTCTGAGGGATCTACACCGAATCGCTCATTGAGCAGTGGGACAATCTGTACCAACAGTGCCCTGATGAACTTGTGGATAGAACACCATGATGAATACAGGCATGCATCAATGCAAGAGGACGTGCTACTGGGTATTAGAGGTACAGAAATCTGGACCACCACCTCTGAAGATCTTGTTGTACGGTGGTACAACATGCAATGTGTGGTTCTCATGAGCAATAAAAAGGGCAGAAATGATGTTTATGCTGATCGCTATTCCAATTTTCTGTACAGGTTCTGGAACTCTTGGAACCGAGGTATGGAAAACTTTTTTTTGATGTGTGTATTTTGTGTTCCTTCTGTAACAAGTGATGTTAGTTGTACTATGGAATCCATTCATTGTGTGCAATCTTTACCTGACAACATGAATAACCAAAGTAATGCTATGACCCCAGTAAAATTGACAAAACCTTTTAAATCATTATGGATGTAGCATTTGACAAAACTGAAAGTGATCTTTTGCATGAAGTGGGTATATCTGAACAATTTAGAGACAAGATCCAGTATAGTAAGAATTTTGTGAAAACATCAATTGTAGGTGTAAAGATAAGAGGAGTTACAGGTAAGCATAGCAAATTGGTAAAATGTCAAGTACTGTTATCTTGTAATAAAGAAAAAAAGTCCTTTGAACATGGACGCATAATGATACCTAGTCTGGAAGAAAAGATACACTATGTTTGCAGATTCATACAACTATATAATTGTGTTTTGTTTGTCAGGAATGTAGTATGTAAGAGCATGTGATTTCTAAAGTTCTGTTGTACCTATTGACTGAGTTTAAATCTATGGCACACTACACTTACAGGTTTATACAACTATTATATTTATACAACAATTACGTTTTGTAATAGATTTGTGCTTTATCACATTTCTAGTTCATTTTTTCATTGCATTTAGCTCTGTTTATTAAAGTGTCGTATGCGAACACTTTTTAATCCTATCTGATGTAAATCCTATTTACTTGCTTTTGGAATATAAATAGGAAGAGCATATGGCATATAATGTGAGGAAGGTATTGAACAGCATATTTAGTACACAAAACAATGTTGCAGGATTTGATATGAATGCTAGATGGGAAGTAACCTATCCGTTGGAGTGTGTGATGAGAAACCTAGGGCGGTAGCCTAAATATGTGGGTGAATCCACTTCCGCACTGCTGTATGACTGTATCCTTCTGGTCCAGTCAACTTACAAGAGATCACAGGTGCTGGATAATGCACTCAAGCTTCTGTCAACTACATCAGTATTGTGACTGATATTTGTAAATTGTTAGCCAAGAAATTATCCTACATGAAGAATTTATTGAACTATTTGTTTAGAAAAACCATCACTGGCATGGACAGTGTTATTCCACATAAATGCATGTTTCTTTCAAGTAGGGGGATTAACTTCCCAATACAGTATGTATTTATCTTTTTTATCAATTGTAACTGAAACTCTAGGCTTCTATTTATGTAGGTTCATTTGTATGAACAATTAGCAAATAGAGTGGAAGATATTTACTAGTATAGATAGTACAACAAGAGGTATACATGTTTGATTTCGTACACCAAATTTAGTCCTCAAGCTATTCAATTATGTCATTGTTCAAAGCTATTTATGACTCTGGCTATCTGTATTTAACCTGACTACTTCAATATTGTATGTAATTGAAACTTGAGTTGTGGGCAAACCCATGCTTAACTCTATTTTGGATACCCCTGGTCATCACGACTGTATGTGTGTACTCAAAGAGAGGCTATATGCTTCCTATAATTACTCTTTGCGTATGACTAAACTTATTGATATGATTATGAACTTTATTCATTATGTTCTGTTGAAACATTTTTTCCTGGTCTGATCCTGGTGTGGTTTGAATTCATGAGTTGGTCCCCACATCATAAGCTTAGGCCCTAACATTTTCTTCATTATTTTTGCCATTAATTTGTCAACATATCCTTATATACTCTGGTTAATGTGTCTGATTGATTTTGTGTTATATTCCTAAAACATTACTAAATTGTTTTGTAAATGTTTTCAACAAGTAAATGTTGTCAAGTTTGGCGACAAAGAGTGCCCAAAAAATTAATTGGATTACACCAGGAGTAAAAGTTTCTAGTGCCAGGAAAAGACAGCTTCACAATAAGTTAAAACCAGTGCTGTTTTTCTGGGGGAACCCTGGGGGATACATACTCCTAAACTTTTTCGTCTACAAAGCAATTTTTTTACTATCTTGAGAACTTGGAAGAGTGCCAAGGATTTATTTCACGGACGTAAATTTTTTATTTCATTTTTTTCATATTGGTAATTGCAATGTGAATGATATCAGTGCAGTTTTTGGTGGGAAAAGCAATGTTATAGACTGTTTCAAGGATTTCGAAGCTGCGATCGATACCATTTTTTTTGTAGTTCGACATGTTGATGGCTTCATGGCTAAAAGCAGACGGGTGGTATCCCATGCTTCAGTTATAAGTAATTTTCACTGCATTATATCCAATGTCAGAGTACTGTCAAACATATTTTTTTAGAAAAACAGCACTGGTTAAAACATAACAAAAATGCTGACTTTGTGGGGTATGTAAAGAGACATAAGAATACATTCAAAAAAGTTGTACAGGCAGCAAAATAATTGGCTAACAACCTGTTTATTAGTAAACATGAAAATAAATTAAAGGCAATTTGGTGTGTCATCAAATCTGAGTTGGGAGTAAAAAAAAAAAGTGCCAAGAAATTGTCCAAATAAAAATTAAAAATGATATAATTATAGATCCTTTTCAAATGTCAAACTGTTTCAATGATTTCTTCATGAATGTGGCAAAATCAGAAGTGAATACCACAGCCCACCAGGACAAGGTAAATGTCAACTTTGTAAATACAAAACAAAATGCAAGCCTTAAAACATTCAAAAGAATTATCCCAACAGATGCAGAAGATGCTATAGTGTCTTTAAAAAACCATAAATCAGCTGGGTAGGGTGAAATTCCAACCACTGTAGTCAAGGCTGTTTATAACATCATTTCTCCTCCATTGGCTAAAATTATTAATCAGTCATTTGAGGAAGCACATTTCTTGGATGTGTTACAACTTGCTCAAGAAAGGCTCACCAGATGACATGGGAAATTACCTCCCTATTTTCCTGCTGCCAGTTTTTGCTAAGGTGATAGAAAGGATTGTTGCAAACCATCTTGAAAATTTTCTTATAGAAAATGATATTATAGTTCAAAATCAATTTGGATTTCAAAAGGGGAAATGTACAATAAATGCTATCAGGGAATTTGCTCAAAAGATAAGCTCTGCTTTTGACAAGGGTATAAAGGTCACAGGTGTTTTTTGTGATTTGATTAAAGCTTTTGACTTGGTCAGTCACTTACTACTTCTACACAAGTTAGAGACATATGGGATTGTGGACAACGCACAGCAGTTGCTCAAATCTTATTTGTCAGAAATAAAACAGAGACTTACTGTAAGTTCAAATGGAAAAAAAATCATTCTTAGACTGGAAAAAGATTTGTACAGTGGTCCCACAGGGCTAAATTTTAGGGCCTTATTTTTTTCTGCTGTACATAAGTGATTTACCTTTAAGCATTGATGTTCACTCCATTTTATTTGCAGATGACATGTTGGTTTTAATTGAAATGAGAATATAGAACAAATTCATGGTACTGTGGAAAATATAATGGGAAACCTAGAATTATGGTTTCATCATAATGGATTAAAACTCAATGTCACAAAAACACAATGTGCAGTTTAGTGCTAAAACATCAGCATCTCCCATAAGAATACTGTACAGTGATCAGGAAAAGACTGAAGCAAGTTACGTAAAATTTTTAGGTCTAAATCTTGACAAAATTTTAAATTGGAAGGCACATGTAGACTACTTAGCAAACAAACTAAACAGCCAAGCTTATGGAATGAGTGTCGTATCTGGTTTCACCCTTATGGACACCAGAAAGATAGTCTACCACAGCTACTTTGAGACTACAATTTGATATGGAATAATTTTCTGGGGAAACTCAATGAACAGCTTGAGATTACTTACTCTTCAACAGAGAATCATAAGAAACATGTGCTTAGTCCAAAGAAGAACATCAAGTTGCCCATTATTTAAAAAATTAAAAATACTTACCATTCCTTCTCTGTACATCTATGAAATTATTTTTTTCATGTATAAAAATCAAAACTCACTGGACAATTTTCATTTCAACCACAATTACAGTACTCATCACAGAAACAGTTTAAAACTTCCTCTCATAATTTAAAACTTTATGCTCATACACCATTGTACATGGGATTAAAAATTTACAATAAATTAAATAACACAGATCTGTTAAATAGGGAGTTTGACCCACTAAAAAGATTGTTATTTAATACACTAGTGGAAAAATGTTATTATTCAATTGAAGAATTCAGGCAGGACAGTTTGACAATTTGCAAAGGAAAGAGACAATAAAGATTATGTATTGTACAATAAATTATTAATATATTGTATAAATTGTATTCTAGAATTTCAGAAATGCCTGCTCAAATATGTTAATTATTATAACCTTATTTTTTAAAGTAATTTGACATGTCTGCAGTACAAAAATCTTTGATTTGTAACTGTACATTATGAGATGAATAAACTACATTCTAAATTCTAGAGCTTTGACTTTGTATCAATTGTCTTGTGACAGAATGATTCACAGGTCTGAAAATCTGAATGCCATGTCCTGAGATATGTATAAATTTTGACTTGCATAGTAGATATTTTTCTTATGTTTTCTGTAATATGTATCAGATACATCCACAAATCTGTATTCAATCTTTTGGCATCATTTTGTACACCTTTTGGAAAACTTTATAGTAAGTCACAAAATTTTGTAAACTCATTGTTTCCAAATTTTGTGATGGGGATATTGTAAATGGACATTCTCTTCTAGCATTACTTTTCCACAACAGAATAAGTCAATACTGAAAACATTCAAGAATTTTGAGTAGGTTAATATTATCTCAGCTGTTTTTCTAAAAAAACTTTTATGATTTTGTACTTGATGTGTTATATTACAGGCTAAAATCTGTAAAAAAGAAATTACTTTATTTTCTTTTTCACATTTGATACGTACTAGCTCTGAATGTACAGCTGGAGTTATTTTCTTTTAGAAACATTTTAAATTACGAAATATTTAGCACAGTTAAAATTTTTATTATTAATTACACAATTTAGCACTGTTTATTATGTTTATTTCTGGATTCATTTATAAGATAATAACATAAATTAATAGAAGTTCATTTGTCAATAGAATTTGCAAACCCTTTGAAATATTGTTATTACTGCAGAATGAGTGGGCATGCATCTGATATGATCAGAAGTGTTTTGCATTTTGGAAGAACAATGTAATTTTCGGCTTTGTTAATGTGAAAATTCAAAAGACAGTGTGATATAGAAAAATGTGAGAGAATAAATGATTGTGAAGAGGACAAAAAATCTGAACAGGCTTACTTCTAAATTAATTATGTCAATTGGAACTATGAGAACCTATAATGTCAAAAATTTCAGCTTCAAGAATCAGCCTCTAGGTGTGAAGAACTGGATCCAACTATGAGAAAAGAAGATAAGTAAAACGTTTATTGTAAATCTTATTCCTCTCAAAACTTATTAAAAGAGTTAACCACAAAGACAGTGACAATCAACAAATGATGTGAGGGAGGGATAGATTACAAGATGCTGCAGTGCCAGATGAAGGGCAGCCATCTATTAAGGACTTTGTTTCCAGTAGCAGCAGGCAACCATTTGTGCTGGTTACAATAAGCAAATGGCTTAGCACCCTCATACCTCTGGGTCTCCCTCTGGATGACTACCCCCATCTGGTGGCCACCTCCCTAGTGGGAAACCTGTTTGAGCCCAGGGAGGAGGTGGCATGGTCCCTCTATTGTTGTACACAGGTTCCTGGATGCTTCCATTGACACTGATCAACATTCACGGTGGGCACATGCCTTTGGCATCGATCATGCTGGGGGCTACTATTTGAGTACCACTGTACATGTGCTGTATCCTGTGGCCTGAGGTGGACCAGCAGTCTGGACAGGAATGTCATACATCAGCCATGGCACATGGTTCTGCCAGCTAGATCTACCCTGCTGATACCAGTGGGTGAAACTGCATATGGTTGCCACTGGCAAGGTATACCTGCAGATGATGACTTGCTTATTTTTGTGGCCCACAACATCATGCTGGGGTCAATGGCCTGTCTTCCAAAGGTCACTACACCCCTGAACCTAACACGGATAAAAATCTGATTCAACCATCTATGTCTTAATAGCAGTCCACTGCTTGCTTCCAGTCACCACCACCATTTTTTACCTAAATCCTGGCAAAGGAGGCAACATTATTTCCTGATTTTCAGGTAGCCATTTCCACCACCACAGCAGAATTCACACCCCTTGCCTGTAAATTACACAGATTATTTTTGGTAATAATTTACCTTCTGTTAACAAATTTACATCTGACTAATTTCTTCAGTATCCCACTTGTATTTCTCATATCATTGTCTTCACTTCAGTGATTCTGTACATGATGAGAGCCAAATGGCTTCTTTCATGCAGTATTGTCACATAGAAAAAGATGTAATTAGATGAATGATGAACACTAACTTCATTTAATGAAGCTTTATTCGGCACTTGCACATACAAGAGTGCAGAGCGAACTGCCTCCGGCCAGAACACGTATGATATATATCCAGTTACAGAACATTCCAGTACAATGACTCTTGACATTTGTGGATACTTCTAGTATGTACTCAAACTGAATATAGAAATTAAGATTTTTCAGTTCAGGTGAGTTTTGAACTCACGACCCTCCGTGCAACAGTCTAGTATTATAACCACTACACTACTGTGACTGTGTTACTCAGCTTCTTCTGCAAAATTGCTCCCTCCTTAAGAGAACAGCGTTTTGGTGTTACGTCCTCCTAGTTCCTCTGACTCATGATGACAGATGTTCACCCTGGCGGTGATCTTCTTAGAACTTACCTTGCCGCTTTGCTCTTCATCACCTTTCCGCTTCTTGCCTGCTGCTGGAGCTTCGAATTTGCTCTGGGTTGCAAGATCCTTCTAGGGCTTCAGTTAAAGGATGTGAACTGTATCTCTGATCTTTCGTCTTCTTGTGTCGGGGTCAAAATCTTCAACTTCATAAGTAACATCAGACAATTGTCTTACAACTTTATAAGGTCCAAAGTAGCACCTGAGGAGCTTCTCAGAGAGACCAACCTTCTGAACATGAAAGGTAGCACCTCATCCCAGTTGCTCTGCTCAACACTGACGAACCTTGATAGCATGTTGGCCAAGGTCTTATTAAGGGGTTCAGTAAGCCCATTAGTATGTGGATGGTAGGTCGTCATGTGATGAGTAATGTTGCACCAAGGGTTTATGTCTGTCACAAGATTTGATTGAAAAATTTTCTCTCAATCCATAATTAATGATCTTGGAGCACTGTGTTTTAATACAATGTCTTCTATGATGAATTTGGCTGCCTTGAATGCTTTGGCTGTTTTCACAGCTTTTGCAGTGGCATAGCATGTCAGATAATCAGTGCAAACGAAAGGCGTTTTGGCTAGTGGAATTGGATTGAGTCATCCAGATGGTTTCTGAGGAACTGCCTTTCTCCTCTGGCACTCTTGACAGTGCGACACATAGTGACAGACACTCCTAAGTAAACCTGGCCAAAAAACCTCTTGTGGATCCTATCGTATGTCTCAATAAATCCTAAACGTCTGGCCTCAGGTGTGTCATGGAATTTGTGTAGAACATCTAAGTGCATGTGTTTAGGATTCATGTGTTGCCACTTCTTTCGAAATGGATCAAAGTTTTTCTTGCAACGTAATCCATTAACTACCTTAAATTGTCCTTTCCCATCCTCTGACCAATTTAAGGCAAGCATAATTTGAAATTTCTTGGCATCCTTCTTCTGCTCAGCAGAGAGATCCTGGAATGCAGTGAGACAGTCACTATCTTCATCAAAGTCTTGATGGTCTTGCACAGGGTTTCTTGAGAGACAGTTGGAATCTTGGTGTTTTCTTCCACTTTAATACACTATGGTAATGTCATGCTCTTGAAGACATAGTGCCCACCTGGTGAGTCATCCTGTGGGATTCTTAAGATCTGTCAACCAACAAAGTGAACGATGGTCTGTAACAACTGTGCATGGCCTTCCATAGAGATACAGTTGAAATCTGCACATGGCCCAGATCACAGCAAGACATTCTCTTGCTGCAGTTGAGTAGTTTCTCTCGGCTTTTGTAAGTGTCCTAGAAGAATAGGCTATAAACTTCTCTTTTCCATCCAAAATTTGCATTAGAACAGCACCGATCCCATACCCACTGGCATCTGTGTGTAGTTCTGTAGGTGCTCTCTCATCATACAGACCAAGTACAGGGTCAGTAGTCAGAGCTCTTCATAGCACATCAAAACAATCTTATTGAGCACCACCCCAGATAAATTTAATGTCAGCTTTTAACAACTCTTGGAGTGGCCCGGCCTTAATACAAAAGTCTTTGATAAAACGATGGTAATAATAACATAATCTGAGGAAGCTTCTCACATTTCTAATACTTTTAGGAGTAGGAAATTCCGTTATAGATCTTACCTTTTCTGAGTCTGGCCGCACACCTTCGTTTGACACAAGGTGTCCAAGTATTTTGATTTCTTTTGCTCAAAAGAGACACTTTCTTGGATTAAGTTTCAGTCTGCCTTGTTGGTGACACTTAGGAATAACCCTCAGTCTTTTTATATGTTCATCAAATGTCTCTCAGAACAATATAATGTCATCTAAATAACAAAGACACACTGTCCATTTCAGATGCCTTAGAAGGTTATCCATCATCTGTTCGAAAGCTGCTGGTGCATTACACAAACCAAACAGCATTACCTTAAACTCATACAGACCCTCAGGGGTGATGAATGCAGTTTTCTCATGATCAACCTCATCTACTTTGATTTGCTAGTATCCCGAGTACATGTCCATGGTTGGGAAAAACTTAGCCTCTTCAGACAACCTAATGTATCATCAATTTGTGGAGGAGGGTAAACATCCTTTTGTTATCTTATTAAGCTTCCTGTAATCAACAAAAAAGCGCCAACTGTCATCCTTCTTCCTGACAAGAACCACCGGTAATGAACATGGGCTCTGCGAAGGCTGAATGATGTCATTCTTCATCTTTTTCTCTACCTCATCGTGAATTACACAGTATGCCTCTGGCTTACTGGTTGATGGTCTCCAGTGCTAATCCAGTACTTCATTGAGGATTTGTCTAATTTGCTCTTCACCTGTGGATTGAAGCATTCAGAGAACCCTTGAAGAATGGCAAGTAGCTTCTTCTGTTGTTCCTTAGTGAGATCTGATGATAGTTAAGCTGGAAGATCTTGTCTCATAGCGTTAGTACTAATTTCATCCCACAGGCTCAGCATGGGAGGTTTCTATGACATTCAGCTGTTCTTCAATTCACGGCTCAGTGTTTGTTATGCACATGCATCTTGGAAGGCTCTGTAGTTCTCGGCGACAGTTAACTATCCACAATTCACTGAATCCATTCTTACATGAGACGACAGAAGCTGGGATGACCAAGTTATTCTTCAGTGGTATGTTTCTCTTACATTCCACTACAAGATCCATGGGTTGATGCATGACATGAAACGTGACAGTTACCTTCCTAGTTCTGACTGCAGGAATAATCACTTCATCAAGCATACATAGTCTCCACACACTCAGATGCACATCTTCCTGTCCACAGTATTTCATCTCATCTAGCATAATCTTCGAGCAACCACAATCTATAACTGCCTGAGAAGTTTACAAAAAGTCCCATCCAAGAACAATGTCATGACTACACTCTTGTAAGATGATGAATTCTAAGGGCTGTGTTTGGCCACTTATACCCACACGAATGGTACGTCTTCCTATAGGTTTTACATATTTCCCACTAGCCACTTTCAGCAGAGATATTTTGTTGTCAACGAATACAATTTTGCACAACTGGCAATTTTACTTCTCCAAAATGACTGAATATGATGCTCCAGAGTCCACAAGAGCTTGGGCAGGTTGGCCATCCATGAGGATATCGACGTAGTTTCCTATCATTTTTGTAGTGATCAACATCGGAGGATTTTTCACTTTGACAGCCTCACCTCCAAGGAAAGTTGCACCCTTTAGTTTTCCAGGTTGCAGTGGCTGGTTGATTGCTGGAGCTTCTAAATGGTGATGGAGACTTTGATCAGTGTGTTGGGGAGTGTCCTGCCCACAGGCTAGCTTCCAGCGAGGTGACATACGTTGTCTTGCACCCACATCTTCTTGTTCATCTTTGTCATCCCAGAGTTGGCATTGGTTAAGATCGGTCTGCTGTCTTCTGGTGTGGGTGTCATCAATTATCTGCCACCTTTCTCGACAATAGCGCACCACGTGTCCTGGTCATCCGCAACGGAAACATACTGGTTGGTTATCCTGGTCCTCCAGATACCAGTCTTCCTTGGTGCCCAAACAGGTTCCTCATGCCGCATTGTAGGAACATAACTTCACCTTGGTCTCGAATTTTTTACCATTTTAAAGGGAAATGAAAGATGAGAGATTGGGTTCAATGCCTGTTCCAGTTCCTCCCTTATGACCTCTTGAAGCGTCTCGGCTTCTTGCTCGCCGTACAATCCCAGTGGCTTCTGAACTTCCTCTCTCCCTATCTGACGAAGAACACTTGTGATATCAGTCCCTACCTCCTTCACAGAAATCAATATGACACTTGAAGCTGTTCAAACATCTTGCACGTAATTTTTTTTTTTTTTTTGATGCATTGTCTCAATATACTGGCACCGTTTTATGAAGTTGTCTGCTGTCGAAACCTCCTGCAGGAGTAGGGCTTGATAAATGTCCTCAGCAACACCCTTCATGAGACGTACAACCTTGTCTTCCTCCTTCATTCTAGGATCCAGTGTTTTACACAGCTCCAAGACATCTTGAATGTAGGATGCTCTCGTTTCTCTTGGACACTGTGCCCTGCCCTTTAGTTTATCTTCAGCCTTGCACTTCTGTCGTTGTGTGTCGCTGAAATACTTGTGCAGTTCCACCTGGAATACTTCCCGCCTTGTGAACTTCTCATTTTTGTTCTCATACCATTACTTGGCAGTGCCCTCCAAGTAGAAAAATACATTAGCCAAACACACAGCGTCATCCCATTTGTAAATTTGGCTACATGCTCATATGCCTTCAGCCACTTGTTTGGATCTTGGCCATCGTCACCAGAGAACGTGGTGGCACACAGTTGCTGTCATCGTAATGTCCTCTTCTTCTTCAGTCTCTGATAGATTGCAATCTGTTGAATATGGCTCGAACTCGGGTTTCTCACCACGTAAACGGCGGCTCTGTCATTGCTTGATGGGAGCCACTGTGTCATTGATAATGTGTGCTATCACAAGTTCCAATACCCGGCATTCCACCAGAATAATGTCACTTAGAAGAAGGTGTAATTAGATGAATGACAAACACTAACTTCACTTAACGAAAGTTTATTCAGTGGTATACATCCAGTTAGAGAACACTCCATACAATGATTCTTGACATTTGTGGATAATTCTAGAATGTACTTGAACTGAATATAGAAATTAAGATCTTACAGTTCAGCTGAGTTTTGAACTTACAACCCTCCATGCAACAGTCAAGTATCATAACCACTACACTACAGTGACTGTGCTACTCAGCTTCTTCTGTGACAATATATTTTGCTTCTACTGCTGGTCCCTTCATTAACAGTGTTGGATATGGCTTTGTATAAAATAATTTGTGTACTCTGACAAGGAATTTGCATACATGTCTGTGTATTTCACTGATTCTCTTGCAGGAAATGAACTGATTTCTTTTCAAAACTTCTGTCAAGTCACACTGTTGCATTCAGACAATTCAGCAAACTTTGCAAGCATATGCTCAATTAGATTGAGCATATTAACTTTCCTAGTGGCATGCTTATCATTACCTTCTTTCCTTTCCATATTATCTCTGACACTTATCTCTCTTCCCACATATATTAATTTCAACTCTATACATACAGCAATCTCTTTATCTCTTTCTACAAAACCCTCAAAACTACAATTCCATTCTTTTTTGCTGTCTTTGATGAATAACTTCACTTTACTGAAATCCAGCCTGGCACATTTCTCCATGAGGTATTTCACTCCATATGCAGAATTATTGCATAACCCTTGAATAATTAATATATTATTTTTGAATTATGTTTTTCTAATCCTAAATCTTATATTAAAACTTGCCTCTTTATAAGATTACTTTTGTTGCCTGTGGCACTATAGTGTGTATTCCATTAACTGGTAAGGTTGCAATGTTTTCAATGTTCCTTAACTGATCATATAATATGGCTAAGACAGCACTGAATTCACTGCTGAAGTCAGCTAAAATAATGTCACATACAAGAAGGTGTAATTAAATGAATGATGAATACTAGCTTCACTTAACGATGGTTTATTCAGTACTAGCACATACAGGAGCACGAAGCGAACTGCATCCGGCCAGGACATATGCAGTATATATACAGCTACAGAACATTCCAGTACAATGATTCATGACATTTGGGGATACTTCTAGCATGTACTCGAACCGAATATAGAAATTAAAATTGTACAGTCCAGGTGAGCTTTGATCTCACGACACTCCATGCACCACTTTAGTACCATAACCACTACACCATGGTGCTACTCAGCTTCTTCTGTGACATTGCTCCCTCCTTAAGAGAACAGCATCTCAGTGTTACATCCCCCTAGTCCAGGAACGAGTCATCGGTCCTGCGTTCTCCGACTCCCGATGACTGATTCTTGCCCTGGCAGTGATCTTCTTAGAACTTCTTTTGCCACTATGTTCTTCATCACCCTGCCACTTGTTGCCTGTTGCTGGAGCTTCAAATGTACCCTTGGTTGCAGAATCCTTATAGTGCATCATTTGAAGGATGTGGACTGTATTTCTAATCTTTTGTCATCTTATGTCGGGGTCAACCCAGGTGTTAACCAGAGCTGAGTAAGCCCCTTAGCATGGATCACATCACGTGAGGAGAGGCTGCGGCAGGATGTAGTCTGTCTGAAGTGATGTAGTAGGCAGCTGTGTGATGACATAATCAGCAAGGTGCACTGGGAAGAGGGGGGGGGGGCGAAGGACGTGTGCATGGCTGCAAGTTTTCACCTGCTGGCACAGAATGCAAGCACTGGTCCTTGTGGCTCAATTCTTCTTATTGCTGGCAGCAGCATTAGGAGATAACAAAGCAGTCTCAGTGATGTCTTTAATTGTTGCTGGCCCAACAGCAGTGTTTGAAGAGGGAAGTATGCTGGCAGCATTGCCTTGCGTTGTTGGGTCCACAGCAGTGAGTCCTGTCATGTCAACTTCTGCTGGGACAGGAGTGGTGTGCACAAAATTGCGTGTGACAGTGCTTGCATGTAGATAGCGGTGATCATGAAGTTGCTATGATGTAATGTGACACGTATGTTGTCAAACAGTAAATCATAGGGATTCAAACGCACTTGAAAATTTCCTAACAGGTGCATAGGATACAGTGGGATGGGTAGTGTCCGTTGTGATAGGCCTGCTACAGTCCACACTGGTTTAAGCCAATTTGCTGACACTGTTGTTTGTTTTCTAGCAATTATGATATCAAAAGTGTTTGTGTTATATTTCAACAGCCGGTAAAGTCGTATAAATGATAGTTTTAGGGTAGGTTTCGCTGCATCTGTACTTAGCATCACATTATAACACATGGCTAGGTCTTTATGAATAAAAATTCATTGTTTCATGTGATGAGAGGGGGGACATGGATATTTTGTATATGTGTGCGCACAGGTGTGACTAAATTTGGTAAGTCTTGGCCTGTGGGGACCTGTGCTACAAATTCAGCAAGTAGAGTGAGGGGTTGCTGTGAGGGGCAAGTGAAGCATCAAGGTCATCTTTATGTGCCATTCGAATGCCCAGGAGTACCCAAGTAAGGGCCTCCACTCGCAATTCTGAGTGTCAGATGAGAGCAGCTTTCATCATCTGATGCCACTGTTCCACACCATTTAATTGAGGGTGGTAAGTGGTTGTGCGGAACTGGTGGCTTTCACATAGGTGACATATGTCATAGAACAGTTGGGATTTAAACTTCTGACCTTGGTCTGACATTAAGGACGCTGGGCAGCCAAATCTGGCAATCCAACTGTTGATGAAAGTTTTTGCTACTGTCTCTGCTGATGCATCAAAAATGGGTGTGGCCTCCACCCATAATATCATGTGTTCTGTTATTGAAAGAATATAATGGTAACCATGCAATTCAGGAAGTGGCCCTATGATGTCAGCATGGATCTGCTGGAACCAGCCATTTTGAATTTGGAATGTACCAAAGGGAGGGATGGAGGGGGGCGGGTGGATGGCTGTCAGTTTTCACCTGCTGGCACAGAATGCAAGTACTGGTCAATGTGGCACAATCCTTTTTAACGTTAGGTCAGACAAACTGTTCTATGATGAGCTGTATCGTAGGGCACATGCCTAGATGTGCAAAGTTGTGCAGCAGGTCAAAAATTGTCCTGTGATATTGCACTGGGATGACTGATTGGACTCATCTGTTCGAAACATCACACCAAACTTGTTTGGCTGCATTGTTGCAATTGGAGTCCAGGTCTGGTTTGTTAAACAAGCTGTGGAGATCAGCATCTGTCGCTTGTGCATCTGTGATTCTACGATTCTACAAAAGACCAACTGGGTGGAGGTAGCTGTGATACAGGAAAGATAATCCATCACAATATTATCGGCACACCTTTAATATGTCGCATGTAGATAGTGAACTGTACTACAAAATCTAGGTGGCGCAATCTTCTGGGTGCAGAATCTGCCAACAGGTTGTGGAATGTGTCAGCCAATGGCTGATAGTCTATATTTGGTAAGGGATCTCCTCTCAACATCACCTTGAAAGTGCCGAATTGGTTCGTATATGGCTAATTGTTCATCGTCAGATGTGGTCCATTTTTTCTGGGTGTCAGTAAGTTTTCACAATAAAACCTGAGTGGCTGAGTAATTTCACCAACCTCTTGCTGTAAATCAGCCCCGGTCACGTGATTGCTAGTATCAGATGTGATAATTAGAAGTGAATTGGGCGATGGGTGGGAGAGGGCCATGGCATGTAACAGGTGTTCTTCTACTTTGTCAAAGGCCCCCTGTATTTGCTGTATCCAGGTGAGGTATCATATACCAGACATATTTGTGCTGCACAATGTTTGTGTGTGTGGTAGCAAAGTCACAGTGGCATGTGGCAATTGGTTCCCATAGAAATTTGTGACCTCCAAAAACCTACACATCTCTTGGTAATTGTTGGGAGGTGGGAGGAGGCATATGTGGTCAGTTTTTCTCGGTAGTAGGCTGCACCCCAGATGCATCAATGTGGTGTCTGACAAAGGTCACATGGGATTGCTAAAGTTGGGATTTGTCATCATTTATCATGGCCTCACGAAAGGCTAGCTTATCTAGAAGGATGTGGAAGTGGTCATGATTGTCTTGCTCGTTTTGCAAAAAGATTATAACCTCATATAGATAGGCATAACAAAAAGGTCAATTCAACAGTATGCTATCAATAAATCTTTGCCATGTCTCTGCCACATTTTTTAGCCCATACAGCAACTATAGGAACTCATAGAGACTGAATGGCAATCACAGTTTTTGGTACATCTTTATCTGCCAATTGGAATTTCAGGTATGGTCTTTTGCAATTTTAACAATGAAAATTTTTGCCCTGGCCAAGACGTGGGAAAAATCATGCAAGTTTGGAATAGTGACACTGTCAATGATTGTACAGGCATTGAGGTAGTGGTAGTTGCCATGCGGGTGCCAAGCACTGTTCTTTTAGGAATTAGTTTAATTGCAGAGGCCAAAGCACTGTCTGATGGTCTGGCTATACCATCTTGGTAAAGTTCATCCACCACAGCTTTAGCTGCTGTAAATTTGTGGGGAGCTAGACAAGGGGGATGGTGACAGACAGGGGACCTGGTGTGGCTGTAATGTGGTGGACTGTACTGTCCTGAATGGCACAAATTGTGTTTGGTCTAATGGAGTGTGTGTGGAGCAAGTCCAGGAAGTGGGGTGTGATGTGATTCGCTGTCACAGTTAACATACACGGCATTGTCTCAGGAGCACACTTGAGTGGGGTTGTGACACTTCACTAACATGAGAAGTGTCCATAGTACCAGGTCCACGGTAGTGAGCTACATGTACTGATGTGGTAGCATCCATGATTCGTCTCCATGGTTGCTCCTTGGTGGGGTGCATGATCTTGTTGTTGTGATATAATGCTGTGTACTTGGCTGCCTTTAAGTGTACCTGGTTGAAAAGTGCATTGCTTCGTAGCTTCAGATGAAGTAGTGTGTGCCAGCAGGCTGACCACACCATGACTCGAATGCTGACCATCGCATCATAAAACACAAGTGCATGATTTAAGTCAAGTAGTAATTCATAGTGCCAGAGGAAGTCAGCTCCCAGGAATGGTTCAACTGTCTCTGCTACTAGGAATGTCCAAGGTATTTGCATATCTGTGCTGATCTTGAATGTGATTAGGTTAGATTAGATTCAGTTTTCATTCCACAGACCTAAAAATGAGATGATCCTCATGGGTGTGGAACAAGTCAGAAAATCTCAAATAAAAAGCATAAAACATTTGAATATATTACCCACATCCTTTATTATTTGTCAGGAGATTGTCAAAATACGGCAATACATTATAGTAAACTGGAACTGCTAATATTGACAGAACTAACACACTGTCAGAATGAAACATAATTATGCACTTTTAATGAATGTATCATACATAAAATACCTAATTGTGACTGTTGTGAGCAAGTGATGTCAGTGCTGAAATCTAACAGACATTTTTACTGAAGTTGGTCCAACAGTGCCTGCTAAGACATTCATCTACAGATTAGAAGAAGGAGTTGTCTATCAAAAAGCCTTCCAAACTCTGTTTAAAATGTGCTTTACCTTAAACCAAATTATAAATGGTTGCTGTCAATTTATTGAAAAGTGTGTTTTCGTGAATATTGGACCCCTTTTTGGATCAAGGTAAGTGATTTTAGGTCTTTATGTAGTTTGTTCTTATTGCTAGTTTTGATAGTATGTATTGAGCTACTGGCTGGAAATAGAGACATAGTACTTGCAACAAATTTCATTAAGGAATAAATACACTGAGAAGCAGTGGTTTGAATACCCAGTTCTTTGAACAGGTTTCCACATGAAGTTCTTGAATTTAAATCACAAATGGGTTTTACATGCTTTTGCACACTAAAAACTTTTGCTCAGATGATGAGTTACCCCAGAATATGATCCCATATGACACAATAGAATGAAAGTAAGCAAAGTATATAAGTTTTTGATATTTATATCCCCTACATCTGACATCATTTTCACTGCAAATACAGGCTTGTTTAGGCACTTCAGCAATTCTGTGGTATGCCTTTCCCAACAGAATTTATTGTTGAGTTGTAATAGCAGAAATTTAACACTGTCAACCTCTTCAATCTGTATGTCTTACTGGTTCTGAACTGTATTTAGTTGGTCTGTGATGTTCGCCTGCTTTATTTCTTCACTGGTATTCCTCAGTGCTGACATTCTACATTGTTATACCAGCTGAAAAATGAGGGGTGGAAGCTCAACACTGACTACTGTAAATGATGCAGCCAACAGTTGTACAGTCGCATCTCACAATTCTTTACTTTCAGCTCACAATCCCCAATATTACACAGTTATATGGACAGTTCAGTTTGGTTAACTTTTGGTGAGCCTCATTAATAGTTTGCAGGCAAACATCAGCATACTGCTACAATAGTTTGCTGTTGAATTTCTGTGAGAAGTAAATACCTAACCACACAGTTCACTATTTCTCACATAAATTGAACAGACACTGTCATTGTTTTAACACACAGCCTATTTACGCTATACTAATTCCACTGTTCAGTTGACACATTACTATAACTGATACAGACTTCCTGTCTGAAAACTGGCCATGGGCCAACTGCCTTGGAACCAAAAATCAGGCTTTTATATAGCCTCACAATAATAGGTACTGAAACTATTCGTTGTTTGATGTTTACGTTACAGAAGTTACAATTAAAACATAACTAATTCAGTTAACCGAATACCTCAAAAATTCCTTCTTTTTAACAGTTTCTTCTACTACAAGGGTTAAGCCAAATCATTTGTTTAAATGATGAAATTAACAGATATAGTTATACAAATCATACTTTTGACAAAACTGATAATTACTTTGGAATTAATTAAGGGTTGACTTTGTTAATATATTTTCGAATTTATGAATTTAAGGAAGCGGATGGCAAAACAGGAGAGGAAGTAAAGAGATCCCAACTTGCTTCATCACAGGTCTTTTCAGAGTTTGATGGAACTGAATTAGCTTTAAACACTTTATTTGTGTCAGTGAAAATGTGATTAGTAGCCATTTCTAAATCTGTACTTAATTTGCTATTTATTGCAATGTTTGTATGATCTGCAAACAAAACAAACTTAGCATCTGGTAATGTAACAGACGAGAGGTCATTAATACACACAAGACAAAGCAACAGACCCAAGATGGAGCCTTGAGGAACACCACATGTAATTCATTCCCAATGAAATGAAGATTAATGGTTAAGTCCACAAGTTCACAATGACATTCTTTGTTTCCTGTTAGTTAGGTAAGACTCAAACCATTCTGCAGCACTGCGTTACTTAAGAGAATGCTGTGATTCACACAGTCGAAGACTTTTGACAGGTCACAGGAAATGCCAGTAGCCTCTAATCTGTTATTAAAGAATTGAGTACATTCCCACTAAATATGTAAATAGTCTTCTCTATATGAGAAGACTTAAGGAATCTGAACTGTGACTTTGACAATACATTATTTGAAGTCAGAAGCTTAAGAAGATGCTTGAACACAACCTTTTCATTATTTTTGGAAAAGGTCACAAAAGTGAAATTGGTTGATAGTTTGACAGTAACTCTTTAACCCCTTCTTGTAAAAAGACTTAACTTCAGCCAATCTGGAAATGTTCCACTCATAAGAGATTGATTATACAAATAACTTAAGAAACAACTCAGCTCACATGAGCACATTTTGATTAACTTCATTGATATGTTATCATAACCACTACAATACTTTGGATGTTACTTCCTTGGGAGACGTGAGAGTCATTTCCATTTTACCAAAGTTATTTGTAAAGACTGTGGTGTGCAGTTCCAGAAACTGTGATTATAGTCTCATTGGCCGAGTGCAGTTGCAGTGGTGACTGCGACAGTGTAGCAGGTATGAGAGCAGGTGGAAGAGTGCTCACATTGGCCCTGGTATCAACAAGGAAATACATGTGCAGGCACATGTCATGGATGAATAGTCAGTTTATAGATGTTGACTCTGAAATTATTGGTATATCTGAACACTTCTTAAATAAGGAGATAATTCAGAGGCTTCCTTTACCAGGATACAGGTTGGCTGGCAGCTTTTCTAGGAGCTCTTTGTGGTGTGGGGGAGTAGCCATGTATGTGAAAAACGGTATCCCATTTGAGTCAATTGATGTTTCAAAGTACTGCACTGAAAAGGTGTTTGAATGTTGTGCAGGTGTGGTTAAATTTAGTGGAGCTAAGCTTCTTACAGTTGTTATTTATAGATCCCCAGACTCCGATTTCACAACATTGTTGCTAAAGCTAGAGGAAGTTCTTGCTTCACTTTACAGGAAATACAAAAAGTTAGTTATACGTGGTGACTTCAATATTAATTGTATAAGTGATTGTGCAAAGAAAAGGATGCTGGTAGACCTCCTTAATTCATATAATCTTATGCAAACCGTATTCTTTCCAACGAGAGTGCAAGGGAACAGTAGAACAACCATAGACAATATTTTTGTTCATTCCTCATTACTAGAAGGGTATTCTGTTAGCAAAAAGGTGAATGGCCTTTCAGATCATGAAGCACAAATTTTAACTCTAAAAGATTTTTGTGCTGCAACACATGTTAAATATAGTTATCAACTTTTTAGGAAAGCTGATCCAGTTTCTGTAGAGACCTTTGTAAACCTTATCAATGAACAAGAGTGGCAAGATGTTTATAGTGCTGATACAGTAGACGATAAATATAATGCTTTCCTCAAGACTTTTCTCGTGCTCTTTGAAAGTTGCTTTCCATTAGAACGTTCAAAACAGGGTACTAGCACAAACAGGCAGCCTGGGTGGCTGACAAAAGGGATAAGAATATCTTATAGAACAAAGTGGCAATTATATCAAAATATTAGAAACAGTCACAATCTAAATGCAGCAGCCCATTACAAACAGTATTGTAAGGTGCTTAAAAAAGTTGTTAGGAAGGCAAAAAGTATGTGGTACGCAGATAGAATAGCTAGGTCTCAGGATAAAATTAAAACCATATGGTCAGTCATAAAGGAAGTGGCTGGTCTGCAGAGACAGGTCAAGGATATTGAATCAGTGCATAGTGGGAATGTCCATGTTACTGATAAGTCACATATATGTACAGTATTTAATAATCACTTTCTGAATATAGCAGGTGAACTAAATAGAAACCTAGTCCCATCAGGGAATCATATAGCACTCTTAGAAAAAAGTGTTCCGAGACTGTTACCTGAAATGCTCCTCCATGATACTGACAAGAGGGAGATTGAGTTAATAATTAAATCACTAAAGACCAAGAACTCTCATGGATATGATGGGGTATCTAGCATAATACTGAAGTATTGTTCTATGTATGTTAGCCCAGTACTTGTAACTTTTCCTTTAGGAGTGGTCGGTTTCCTGACTGATTAAAGTACTCAGTAGTGAAGCCATTTTATAAAAAGGGAGACAGGGATAATGTTGACAGTTATAGACCTATTTCTATGCCATCGGTGTTTGCTAAAGTTGTCGAGAGGGTTGTATATACAAGGTTACTGGAGCATTTAAATTCACATAATTTGCTGTCAAATGTACAGTTTTGTTTTAGAACTGGCTTAACAACTGAAAATGCTATATTTTCTTTTCTCTGTGAGGTTTTGGATGGATTAAATAAAAGGCTGCGAACGTTTTTGATTTAACGAAGGCTTTTGGCTGTGTTGACCACAAAATATTACTGCAGAAGTTGGACCATTATGGAGTAAGGGGAGTAGCTTACAATTGGTTCACCTCTTACTTTAAGAACAGAAAGCAGAAGGTAATTCTCCACAATATTGAGAGTGGTAGTGATGTTTAGTCCCAATGGGGCACTGTTTAGTGGGGCGTTCCCCAAGGGTCGGTGCTGGGGCAACTAAAGTTGAAACAGTATCAAATAATGTAGTTCATGAAATAAGTTCGTGGCTTGTGAAAATAATTTGATGCTAAATCACAGTAAGACTCAGTTTTTACAGTTACTAACTCACAATTCAACAAGAACTGATATTTTGTTCAGATAGAATGGGCATATTATAAGCGAGACAGATCAGTTCATGTTCCTAGACATTCGGATAGATAGTAAATGATATGCCTTCTAGTATTACAGGTGATTCAAAAATATTTCTGTTTGCTGATGACACCAGCTTGGTAGTGAAGGATCTTGTGTGTAATATTGAAACAGTATCAAATAATGTAGTTCATGAAATAAGTTCGTGGCTTGTGAAAATAATTTGATGCTAAATCACAGTAAGACTCAGTTTTTACAGTTACTAACTCACAATTCAACAAGAACTGATATTTTGTTCAGATAGAATGGGCATATTATAAGCGAGACAGATCAGTTCATGTTCCTAGGCATTCGGATAGATAGTAAGCTGTTGTGGAAAGCCCATGTTCAGGATCTTGTTCAGAAACTAAATGCTGCTTTATTTACCATTAGATCAGTATCTGAAATAAGTGACAGTCCAACACAAAAAGTAGTCTACTTCACATATTTTCATACACTTATGTCATATGGAATTATTTTTTGGGGTAATTCTTCTGATTCAAAAAGGGTATTTTTGGCTCAAAAACAGGCTGTTCAAGCTATGTGTGGTGTAAGTTCGAGAACCTCTTGTCGACCCCTATTCAATAGTCTGGGAATTCTGACATTGCCCTCACAGTATATATTTTCTTTAATGTCGTTTGTTGTTAGCAATATTAGCTTATTCCCAAGAGTTAGCAGCTTTCACTCAGTTAATACTAGGCAGAAATCAAATCTGCATGTGGAATGCACTTCCTTGATTCTTGTGCAGAAAGGAGTGCAGTATTCTGCTGCATCCATTTTCAATAAGCTACCACAAGAACTCAAAAATCTTAGCAGTAGCCCAAACACTTTTAAGTCTAAACTGAAGAGTTTCCTCATGGGTCATTCCACACCAAGTGGTCTAAAACTGAAAAAAGTTCCCACCATCATGGTCTCCAATTTTCGTCAAATTTTAACTGTAGCTTTAGTCAAGTGTTGAAGTAAGTTTCCCAAGATTTCAGGCCTCTAGCTGCAATAGCTGCTGATCTAGACCCCCTTGTCTGAAGTGTACTTAGTCCGTGTGCATGCAACATAAAAAAAATGTCATATTTGGAGTCTAATAAAATCGAAACTAATTCATAAGAATGGTTAGTAAGATGCGACCCTGTACAGTTTTTTTTGCTGATTCCAACGAAATTATGTATAACATTACTCATGCAAACCCCGGTCAAATAACTCGACTCAAAGTATACTTCAAAATTTGTCGTGACACAACGCGACAAATTTTGACCAATATTAAGACTGCAATGATTTCCTTGCAGTTGAAGATATGGACTTGAACTTTTGGCCAAGCTTCATGCTTGTGCTAGACATAATGCAGCCGGATTTGCAATGATCCAGGCCATATGGTCGCCCTGCAGTATCTCTTCAAATTAGGCAGTGTCAGCACAAACGGTAAAATTTACCAAAGTTTCAAGCCAATTACTAAAAAATAGTTGGCCTGAATCTGCTTGTGAATAGTATCACCTAAAAGAGAAACTCTTGCTCTACAAGACTGACATTTGTTTTTTTTGCAACGCGACCATTAAGTACTCATTAACTCACATCAAAGTTGTTATATTTTGTATGCGCGATGCACTAATTTTTCTTCATTTCTAGGAATTTGAATCTTAATAGTCGCTTAGAATTACTGATATAATTGGATATTTCATTCGTGTTTTATTCAGTGATTGGCCAGTGAGAGATGTCAGAAGTTAATGAAGAAGAAGAATCGTTGGCCCCCTGTTCAATTGGAAAAGATGCTGCTGCATCGAAGTGCCATGTTATCTTCTATGCTAAGAAGACTGGATTCAAAGCGTTTAGTGATTTCACAGAATGTGACCAGAAATTGCTTGTTTCGCGTTCAGAAGCCAAACTTGACGAAAATTCCATCATTTGCTTCCACCATGAAGCCCTCTTCCTACATGAATATCAAGCGATGCAAAAGAAATGTTGCAATCCATTCAAGAAGAGGAATCACAATGTAAAAGCTGGACTTAGACTGCTTGATAATGAAACAGCTGCCAAACTTTGCCTGTTAAAGAAAAAAGAAGTGATTGATATAAAACCTGGTCAGAAGCTTTGCCCTCGCTGCATGTCGGCACTGAACCAAAAGCTAGAAGATTCATCATCACTATCAACCCAATCTGAACAAGATTTCACAACGGATGAAACTGAACCAGCCATCAACAAAAGTTTATCATTTATTGGTGCTTCACCATTGAAAAGAAGACAACTAAGTAAAAGAGATAAGCAAAGCTATGCAAAAAGAAAGATCTTGGATGCACAAAGTTTAATTGGGAATCAAATTGCTGCTGCTGTAGGAATCAATTACGATGAACAGCCAAGTTCAAGTAAAAGTCGCCCATGCAATAATTGTGCAGATCTTGATAATCTTATAGAAGAGTTGAAAGAAAAATGTAAAGTGTCAAATCGTAGGACAAAAGTTCAAATATTGACCTTGGTTCCAAGAAGCTGGACAATTAAAGATACGACAACAGCATTTAATGTATCAGAAAGAATGGTAAAGCAAGCGAGAAAACTGAAGAATGAGCAAGGTGTTCTAGCTTTTCCAGCAAATCGGCAAGGAAGGAAGCTTTCAGATGAAGTTGTCCAGAAAGTACATGACTTTTTTCAAGATGACGAATTCAGCAGACTTTGTCCAGGGAAGAAAGACTGTGTGCCTGTGAGAATTTCAGGAACAAAGGTGTACAAGCAAAAGCGGTTGTTGCTTTGCAATTTGAAGGAAATGTACGTGTCTTATCAGAAGCAAAATGGACCAGAAATTGGCTTCTCAAAGTTTTGCGAGCTTAGACCAAAATGGTGTGTTACAGTTGGCTCTGCTGGAATGCACTCAGTTTGTGTCTGTACAATACACCAAAATGTCAAGCTTATGCTCACTGGTGCATCAATCAATGAAGACTACAAGGAAATTCTTAGCAAAGCTGTTTGCAGCTTGGAAAACAAGGATTGTATGCTTCATCGTTGTGAAAACTGCCCTGGTCCAGAAGGTGTAGAAGCAGTTATTGCAACATATTTTGAAGATAATGACCCTGAAGAACTGATTGAGTACAAACAATGGATTCATACCGACAGGGATACTTTAGAAACAAAGCAGCTTTCAACAGAAGAGTATGTTGAAGATATTGCAGCAAAAATTTGGAACCTGTCTTGTCATCACTACATTGCCAAGCATCAAAGCCAGCACCTGAAAGCTCTCAAAACTGATTTGAAAGAAGGCGAATTCATAATACTAATGGATTTTGCTGAAAACTATTCATTTATTGTTCAAGATGCAGTGCAAGGCTTTCACTGGGAAAACAGTCAAGCAACAGTTCATCCATTTGTAGTCTACTACTGTGAAAACGAAGAGGTGCAATGTGTGAATCTTTGTGTTATTAGTGACTGCCTTCGACACGATACGATTACTGTCCATGTTTACATTGGAAAAGTAATCAATTACCTGAAGATGCAATTTTCCAAAATAAGCCACATCCACTACTTCAGTGATGGTTCAGCTGCACAATATAAGAATTTCAAGAATTTTCTCAACTTATGCTATCACAAAGAAGATTTTGAAATAACAGCAGAATGGAATTTCTTTGGAACAAGCCATGGAAAGTCGCCTTGTGATGGCATTGGAGGCACAACAAAACGGTTGGCAGCAAGAGCAAGTTTGCAACGTCCATATGAAAACCAGATTCTAACACCCAAAGATCTTTTCAACTTCTGCAATGATAATATCAATGGAATCAAATTCTTTTTCATCAGCAAAGAGGAAGTTGAAGAAGAAAAAGCTTCTCAAGAAGAAAGATTCCTGCAAGGGCACACTCTAGCTGGCACAAGAGAAAACCACCATTTTTTGCCCATTGATATGACGACAATTAAGGTCAGTAGAGTTTCTAATGATGCGACATCTTTTTTGGCCAAAATTAGTGCTGCTGAAGTAGTAGTTCAAGTCATGGATCTTCAGCCTGGGCAGTATGTTGCTTGCATTTATGAAAAGAAATGGTGGATTGGAAACATCGTTGAAATCTCAGTCGAACAGAAAGATGCTTTCATAAGCTTTATGCATCCTCATGGTCCTGCAAGTTCATTTTATTGGCCCTTAAGACGTGATACTTGCTGGATTCCAGAACAACTTATCATTGGTGTTATTCCAGCTCCATCAGTGACATCATCTGGTCGGCAATACAGTTTTCCTGAAAGCATTCTCTTGCAAATCAACGATGCTTCCAGAATGATGAAGTAACTGAGGAAGACAGGCTTGGGAACCTGCATAAAGAAACCCACAATCAGGCTTGGGATCCTGTGGTAAAGACACCCTGTAATCAGGCTTGGGAACCTGCAGTAAAGATACCCACCCGTGGTTGTTACTGCATGGCTATCGGGCGTGGCCCCTATGGCGATGGGGATGCTGGTTTTATTGTGATAACCAGTAATGGCTCAGCCATCATGGACCAACGCAGGGCACTGCGCACACAAAATATAAGATACTTTGACCTGAGTAAATAAGCACTTAATGGAAGCGTTGCAAAAGAAAAATATATCCATCTTGTAGAGCAAGAGTTTCTCTTTCAGATGATACTATTCACAATTAAATCCAGGCTGACTATTTTGTAGTAATGGGCTTTGAACTTTGGTAAATAAAGCCATTTGCGCTGACACTGCCAAATTTGAAGAGATTTTGCAAGGCGACTATAAAGCCTGGGTAGTTGGAAATCCAGCTGTATTATGTCCAGCACAAAGATAAGACTTGGTAAAAAGTTCAAGTCCATATCTTTATCTGCAAGGAAATTATTGCAGTCTGAATATTGGTCAAAATTTGTCGCATTAAGTCACGACAGAATTAGGGGTACACTTTGAGTCGACTTGTTTGACCGGATTTTGCATCAGTAATCTTATAATTAATTTCGTTTGAATCAGCACAAAAAACTGTACAGGGTCTCATCTTACTAACCATTCTTATGAATTGGTTTCAATTTTATGAGACCCCAAAAATGGCATTTTGTCTGATGTCGCGCGCATGCGAACTTACTACCCTTCAGACAAGGGGGTGTAGATCAGCAAGTATTGCAGCTAGAGGCTTGAAATCTTGAGAAACTTAATTTAGCACTTGACTAGTGCTACAGATAAAATTTGAAGAAAATTGGAGACATGATGGTGGGAAGGTTTAGACCACTTGGCATGGAATGACCCTCATGGCTCACTCCTTCTATTCTGTCGAGGAGCTCCTGGAAGAGCTGAAAAATTAAGCAAATTCCAGTGTTACATTGTTGATTTTCTTTATTTAAACTTATTAGTTGTTGCCTGAATATGTTTCTTATATTTCATTTTATCTGTTTCCACTATCGTGTTATAATTTCATGTATTGACTCATTCCATGACCATGGAGACTTCTCCTTAATGTGGTCCCACGGAGCAATAAATAATTGCCCAAAGTAGTCTCCTTGATGACAAAATGTAGATGTGCTCAGGCATGCATGCTAGTCATTGTAGCAGATTGAGATGCTGCAACAGTGCTGTTTTGTTGTGGTGTGCAGAGGCATTTTGTTAATAAAGAGTGGCCTGGTGCACCTGGTTGCACACGAGTTGGGATAGACACAGGGTTGCTTGCAGTGCTGTGCGTCCTGCCAAAATATGTTGTGAAACCAGCAGCAGCATTGTTGTGTATTGGAGGGAAGGGTAGTGTAGGTGATGAATTTGATGGCATGGATTTTGTTTACATGCAGAGCTGGGGTGGTAGCCAGATGGGGAGGTGACAGCCTCAGCTGTCGTGGTAGGTGACAGTTATCTGCTGGAGCCATGAAAGGCACTCGGTGTGGTAGAGCCAGGAAGTATGGCCCAGTTCAGGTTGATCTGGCTGTCATGGGCAGTCTGTGGCTAGACAGAATGTCAGAGCAGCTTTCCTGACATTGTACAAAATTGATTTTGGTGCAGGCATACTGGGCATCAGCTGCAGTGCTGTTGGTTTTTGATTAGAATGTGATGTTGTGATAATGCCTGAATTCTGTCACTGACTCAAAGTTTAAACTCCAGTGGTGCCTCCTCATGCGTTAGCATCACCTTTTGGATATTCTCTGGAAGTTTTAGGAGCTGAAGTGTCTGTAGTGTGCAATCAGGCAGGAGTGTTGGGTCAATTAGAACTTGTAGGTGGTGCCACAGTGAAGAAGGCATGCCATTGCCCAAAGTAGTCTCCTTGATGACAAAATGTAGATGTGCTCAGGCATGCATGCTAGTCATTGTAGCAGTAGTGTCTTGGCAGTTTTGTATTTGTGAGAAGCAGCAACATCTGAAAGCAAGTTGTTAATAAGGTCCACACTGTCTCCGAGGTGGTTAAGAAGACTGGAAAACTTCTCGTTGTCCCAAATGATGCCCCTGGCTGACATTAAACACTCGCTGAGGGTAAACCACATGGCAGTAAATACTTCACAAAACAACAGTAGTTTCAAATAATTGGTGGGTGGTATGATGGCTGTCAGTATCTTGACTGTAAGGCACAATCAAGGGGTGCATGTGGGATGGCATGGGAGATGCAGGAGGTGTGTGAGCGTCAGTGCAAAAGACGGGCAGGAAATGCAGCTTGACATAGGGAGGTGCATGATGAGGCAGGTCATGCTGTAGTGTGGTGGCATTGGTGTTATGCACTGATGTGAAAAGGACTCACATGGCTGTTCAAAGGATGACTGTGCTTGTGAGTGAAGTTCCAGACCCAATGTGGTCAAACTTACCCAATGTCAGTTGTCTGAGACAGCAGAAAATGCATGAGGTCCTGTCACCATAAAGAAGGAAGGTGCAGTCCATTTATTATCCACCAGCACTGTTTGTGTTTCATGGAGTTTGTATAGATGTGCAGTCATTTGCAGCACAGCTAACACAGGTATGATGTCACTCAAACCAGAAGGCAGCAGTATATGGCCCTGCTGAGCTGAGGTCATGAAAAATGCATTCTTGGAGTCTATAGTTGGTTTTGGTGCTGAGTGCAGGTGATGCAAATGTGAAGCACAGTGCTGACGTGGAAGGGAGTTCATTGTGATCCCTGACATGGCTGGGATATGAGTGATGTCTTACAGTGTCTTGCAGAACTCAGATTTAGTCACAAAAGTCAGAACAGGATTTGGAAAATCAGGTTGCACAGGTACTAAAAGGTGATGTAAATTTTGATTCTGTGGTCTGTTGACAGATGGATGATGAAACGGAATGATGGAGTTTGTAAAGGGACACACTCCTCTAGCATCACTCTTTTTTAACAGAAGTCATCGATACCAAAAATAAGAACAACTTTTTAAAGAGATTAATATTATCTTAGCTGTATTTCTAAAATAATTTCATATGATTTTGTATATGATTTGGTATATTTCAGGTTATAATGTATAAGAAGAATTTACTTTATTTTCATTGTTACAATTGATATGCACTGTCTCTGTATGTACAGTTAAAAATACTTTTCTTTTAGAAACAGTTGAAATTATGAAATATTCGGCCCACTTAAAATTCCTATAATTAATTGCTCAACCTGAAGCTAATTATTAATTTTGCTTCTGGATTCATTTATAAGATAATAACAAAAATTAACAGAAGTCATTTGTCAAGAAAGTTTGTAAACTCTTTGCAATATTGTTAGTACTGCAGAATGGCTTACTAGTCGGCATGCCTCTGATGTGATATGACGTGTTTCTATGTTTGGCAATAACAATGTAATTTTTGGGTTTGAAGTGTAAATTGCAAAGAAAGTGTGGTATAGAAAAATGTGATGATAGAATAAAAAATTACAGAAACAGAAATTATGGAGTAAGCGTACTTCAGCATTATCATCTCATTTGGAATCTACAAAATCAAAAAAGAAAGATAAATACAAACTATTTGTGAAATTAATTTGTTTGTGAGCTTGTGTGCTTGTTAACAAAATGAATAGAGATGACGGTAGTAGTGATGTAAAAATGAAAGCTGTAGGACCTAGCCAGGATGTCTTTGAACTGAGTGAAATCATAATCAGCAAAAAAACAGTAAAAACTGATATGTTGCAGTTGATTTTACCAAAACTAGAGAAAAGTTGATGTCGTAGAAAATTAATTTATTGTTTTGGACAATGAGTTAATTGTTGTATCTGCAAGACAGCCGAAATATGTTCATGATGTCAAGGTTGAACAGAAGGCTGTAGTGGTAAAAATGGAACAAAACTAAGCAGTTTAGATCAAAATATTTTAAATGTTGTAAACAATATGAAAAATAATGTAACTGTATTAGATCAAAAAATTTCAGCAGTTCAAGAAAGTTGTCTGAATCAAAGTCTGTCTGCAAACAATAGTATTGCATGGTCCAGCACCCCTACCAAAAGTTTTCCATCAGATAATTTACATCAAGTGGATTTTCTGCACCACTGCAGAGATAGTTTTGTGTCAGGCATGAATTGTAATCAAAAAATTAAATATTTAAGAGATTTCTTGAAGGTGAAGCTCTGTCTTGGGTAAATCTAAATTTAAGTCAGTGGGATTCGTACCAAAGTTCTGAAAAAGATTTTTTAAATAAATTTGGTTGGAAGCTGAACAGGGGAGAATCAAAAGTGAATTTTTGAATGGTCCTAATTATAGGAATAGGGATGACACTATGAAAGAGTTTTGTAAGAACCAGCTCAAAAAATTAGCACTTCTTGACAAACCAGTTGATGAAATGACCTTGATTGATGCACTTAAAAGGAGATTAGCAGAAAGATTGCAGTGTGATTTAGTAGACGGACCTGCCGATTGCCTTGAATAATTTTTATGATATGTTGACAGGCTGGAGAGGGCAGTAGAAACAAGCATGTACCATAACAATCAAAATGATAGAGATCGCAATAGTGACAACTATAGAAACAAGGATAATGGTAATTTTTATCAGGGTCAGAATGGTAGACAGATAGAAATTTTGAACCTCAGCAGAACAGGAACAATGGGGCTAACCATGGGCAATTTAATAGGAGAAACAATCATATAGGAAATGGCAGTCTGCCTCAATGAAGGTCAACAGTTTTGGTGCGAGGAAACACAACAAGTAGAGGACCCCCAATTTACACTTACAATTAGACAACAATAACAGTATTAATAATGTGGTACAGGTATCGGAAGTTGAACAGAAAGAATATCAGATTTCTCATTTATGTTTTGATCACAAAGTCTGTAATACTATGTTTAATTATACTGATGTAGGTAATAATCACAAATCAGAATATGAGAGTAATGAGAATTTTGATGTAGTGTGTACTAATGATTTCTCCTCTTGGTCGGAAAACAGTGTTAGTGATATATGTAAAGCAGGTGATGACTGTACTGGATATGAATTAGGTGGTATTTTTGATGTAGATGTGAATGAGAGCTGTGAAATGACTGAGGATAGTAAGCCTGAAACTAGTAGCTAATTGCAAATTGTTATATCCCAGCCAGTAATGCCAACCGAGCCCGCTGCCAAAAGGTTGGCAGCATCAAAGTCCGGACGCCGTCCGCATAAGCAGCGCCAGCGATACAGGAAATCGCCGCAAGTCTGCGCGCGCCACCGCTGGCTTCTGTCTTCTTAAGCGCTGGAGTCGCGAGCGCTAACACAGTTCTGTGTTCGCCGCTCAGTTGTATACTCGCCACTGATTTGTGTACTTGCTAGTCAGTTGTGTGTTCATCGCAGCAGAGTTGTTGTTTGTCGTCAGCCGACGTTGACCTAGCCGCTCCGACTCGAACTAGACTTCACTACTGTGTTTCTGTATCTTCGTTAATAAAGATAAGTACCGACTTTTATTTAATCAGTGTGTTTGGGTTTTCATCTTTCTGTTCACTGTTCCAGCGGACCGGTCGGCCCGCTATTAAAAGTGTGGCAGTGACTTCGTAAGCCGTTTCTACAGCGAATTGCTTGTCGCTACGAACACCACCACAAAACTGGCGACGAGGACTTTCGAACTCGTGTGCAGGGCTGGTTCAACTTGTTTCTGGTTATACTAATTATAGCGATAGAATTTTGGGGGCTGGTTTAATTTGTGTTCACTATGTCTGCCGACTTACAACAGTTGATCTTGTTACAGAGTCAGCAAATACAAAGTCTGGTGGAAGCAATCGCCAAACAAGTGGCTAATCCTTCAACACAAAAGGAACAAGCACAGGCAGCTCCACCCTTCCGTGCTTTTGATGCATCACGAGAAGAATGGCGAGAATATTTCGCGCAGTTGCAGGCGCACATGACAGTCTACAAAATCACAGGTACTGAGCGACAGCTTTATTTAATTTCCACTGCAGGCGTGGAAGTCTATCGACTACTTTGTAAGTTGTTCCCGGAATCCCAGCCAGAAGCTTTAGACTATGACGTTGATGTTAACAAGCTTGCTGAGTATTTCGAGTCGCGAGTTCATGTGGCAGCAGCCAGATTCAAGTTCTTCAGATTAAAGAAACTGCCACATCAATCTAATAAACAGTGATTAACAGATTTACGGGGCCTCACCCGTCAGTGCCGATTTAATTGTGTGTGTGGAGCTTCCTACAGTGATGTCATGTTACGAGACGCTATTACTCAAAACATTGCAGATTCTCGTATTTGTGCTGCTATCTTAAAGTTGCCTGACCCGTCATTAGAGACTGTGATGAACATCATTGAAGCCCAAGATACTTTTGACTATGCTGAGTGTGAGTTAGATCAGCCATGTATTTCTCAAATTGCCTGTGCTAAGCAAGTTATGTCACGCCCGCGGCCCCACCGGCAGAGTCAGACTGTAAACACTAGCCGGCCGCGTCATGATAAACACATTTGTCAGCCGCGTGTGCAAAATGATAGAGTTAAGTCTTGCCCTAAGTGTGTTCTTGCTCATCCTCGTGAACGTTGCCCGTTGAGAAACGCGGTTTGTCACTTTTGTCAAAGGAAAGGACACATCCAGACTGTTTGTTTGCGTAAACGCAAGAACAATTCTAGTGCTGCCCAGCCAATGGATATTCATGTTCTTCAAAGCCAGCCTGCCCAGTAGGTCGCGTTTAAAGACTCTTCCACGGTTCGTGTGGGTAATAAACTTGTTCGCAATAAGCCACCCACCCAGCCCTCTGCTATGCGACCCAAGCGTAATTCAAACGCTGTAAAAAGTAATGTACAGACTGCAAGTGAAGCAGGAGTTGTTGTTCCACCCGCCCAACCCACGAGTTGTCGTAAGCAGCGAAGACGCGCTAAACGCGCTGATTTTGTGTCTTCCGCCTCCACTGCACCGATCCAGAGACAGTGTAATAAACTATTTGTGAAGCTACGCATCCAGGAGAAGACCTTCAATTTTCAATTAGACACTGGTGCGTCTGTGACTCTCATAAATAGTGCTACGTATGCGGCTATCGGCCGCCCTACACTTTCAGCGGCAAAGCATTCTTTGGCTACTTATAGTGGAGAACAAATTCCTGTGTTAGGTGTATGTAGCGTGCCAGCCACATTCCGTGGCAATACAAAAACAGTTTCATTCACAGTGCTCCGTGCTACAGACAGTGTAAACATTTTCGGATTAGACTGTTTTGACTTGTTTGGCCTGTCTATCCAAGACAATGTGTTGCAAATCAATTCTGTTGTTGTTCCTCAAGACAGCATAACCGATTTGTGTAAACGACACAGTGACATATTTAAAGACGAACTAGGTTGTGCTGCGAACTTTGCCGCTCATATTACGTTAAAAGATAATGCTCAGCCTCGATTTTGTCGTGCTCGTCCAGTGCCTCACGCCCTCCGGGCACCTGTAGAAGATGAACTTCGTCGTTGCCAAAACAACGGTGTTATTCAACCCATTTCAGCGAGCCAGTGGGCTTCTCCCTTAGTTATTATAAAGAAACCGTCTGGCAAGTTATGTTTGTGTGCTGATTTTAAGTCGACAGTTAATCCTCAGACTGTCATTGATTCTTTTCCTTTGCCTAGACCGGACGAGCTGATGGATAAGTTAGGGGAAGCTCGGATCTTTTCCAAAATTGATCTCCGTGAAGCATATTTGCAATTGCCCCTCGATGAGCAATCACAACAGTATTTTGTCATAAACACGTCATTGGGGTTGTTCCGTTTTCTGCGTTTGCCTTTTGGTTGTGCGTCAGCTCCAGCTGCTTTTCAGCGTTTTTTGTCACAACTTCTGGCTAATGGGCCATCGTGTTGCAACAATTTAGACGATATTGTTGTGTCCGGTCGGACGCCTGCTGAACATTTCCGTAATTTGGAGTGTTTGTTTACAGTATTGTCTCAGGCAGGCCTACGTTGCAACATCGATAAATGTTCATTTTTCCTTACGGAGTTGGAGTATCTGGGACATGTTATTAATGCTCAAGGCATTCATCCCTCCCAGTCACATTTAGCAGCTATTCATGATTTGCCCGCCCCTCGCAATCTGCAGGAATTGCAAGCAGTTCTTGGCAAATTGACGTATTATATTAGGTTTATACCTAATGCATCACAGATTGCTGCACCGTTGCATCGTCTCCGCCGTAAGAATGTTCCGTTTGTGTGGTCAGCTGATTGCCAATCAGCCGTTCAGCAGCTTAAAGAGGCTTTATTGAATGATCGTTGTCTGGTCCATTACGACCCTAACAAGCCTCTGGTGTTAGCTTGTGATGCCTCTTCTTTCGGCCTCGGTGCTGTGTTGTCTCACCGAGTCGGTAACACCGAACGTCCCCTTGCGTTCGCATCTAAATTGCTAACCAAAGCTCAGTGTAGTTATAGCCAATTGGACAAGGAAGCGTTGGCTATTGTGTTCGGTGTCACAAAATTCCATCACTACCTCTATGGCAGACCATTCTATTTAGTCACAGATCACAAGCCCCTGACATCACTGTTTCATCCGTCTAAACCAGTTCCTCAGCGGACAGCTCAGCGACTACAACGTTGGGCTCTTTTGTTATCACAATACCAGTATGAGATACTGTATCGCCCTACAGCTCAGCATGCAAACGCTGACGCGCTTTCTAGATTGCCGATTGCTGCGGATGATGTCTTCGATTCCTCTGACGACTCTTGCCATCAGATTGACGCCGATGAGCATCAATCCCTCCGGGATTTTCCGATTGATTATCGTCAGGTGGCACGTGAGACAGCTATGGATCCTCATCTGAGTTTACTATTACGTTTTGTTCAACGTGGTTGGCCGTCCAAGGCAAAGGACATATCGGATCCTGTGGTTCGTCGCTATTATCCGCAACGTCATCTGTTGTCTGTTTCGCACGGAGTTTTGCTGTTACGCACCGAGAATGACCAGCTTCGTGTAGTGGTTCCCCAAGTGCTCCAATCCAAGGTCCTCGACTTGTTGCATCAAGGTCATTGGGGAGTGGTCCGCACCAAGCAGCTTGCCCGCCGTCATTGTACATGGATCGGCATTGATAAGCAGATTACGCAGATGTCTACAGATTGTTCGACGTGTGCCGAACACCAAGCTGCTCCGTCTCAACGCTATTTTGAGTGGGCACGCCCTGCCGGTCCCTGGCAGTGAGTACATATTGATTTTGCTGGTCCATATTGGAATTCTCGTTGGCTCATCGTGATAGATGCATTTAGTAATTTTCCGTTTGTTGTGCCCATGCAGTCTACAATGTCTGCACAAACTATACAGGCGTTGACTTCAATTTTTTGTATTGAGGGTCTTCCAGAAGTTTTAGTGTCTGACAATGGTCCACAATTTACCTCTGCTGAATTTGAAAGTTTTTGTTCTGCCAATGGCATTCGCCATGTTCTTACTCCGCCGTTCCACCCTCAATCGAATGGTGCAGCAGAACATTTTGTACGTACATTCAAGGATCATATGGACCGCCTTCGTGCTACGCACTCTCGTCAGCAGGCCCTCATCACGTTCCGTCGTCGTACCGGACCACGCCACGTGATGGCCCTTCGCCTGCGGAGCTTCTCCACGGCCGTCGTCATCGCACCCTACTACGGTTGTTGCACCCCCCGGATCGACCCGCCGCTTCTGAGCATTGCACGCGTTTTCAGCGCAACGACGGCGTTTTTTTCAGAGTTTATCACGGTCGCCGTCGTTGGGAACGTGGTACCGTGATAAGTGTCCAGGGTCGCGGTTTTTATACTGTTCAAGGTGCTACTGGGGTGCACAGGAGGCATCAGAACCAGTTGCGCCGCACTGGCCGCCCGGATTCTTCTGCTCGTTCTTTGTCCACAGATTTGGTCCGCGGCAGGTTCCAGCCACGCCTTCCGACTTCGCTGCCGCCCCCAGGGCAGCAGCAGCAGCCGTCGCCACTACCACGCCGACAGCCCGTCCCGTTGATGCCTCCCGCGCAGCTTCATCCGGGAGCGCCCCAGGTGGTCGCTCCGGCGCCTGCGGTCCCTCTTCAGTCGCCACCGCCTTCGGAGCTGATGGACGTCGACCCCTCAGCCGGGCCGCCTTCCCAAGCGGTGGCTGTGCAGCCTGTCCTGCAGCCACTTTCCTTGGGCACCCCCAAGGAGTCTGACACCGCAGCGCCTTGTCCGGCGCCCACTCAGCAGCCGTCGACGCAGCGTCAGGAGACGCTGCCTCTCTTCGTGGGTCCCGACGCCCCGGCGCGTCCAGTACCAGAAGCTGCGCCCGTGGTCACAGGCGTGCACCCTGACCTCGGTTTGCAGTCGGTGTTTCCCGAGGCCCCGCGCAGCCAATGCTGGGGTGCGGACCGGGGACTGCCACCGACAACAGTCTCCGCCCCGGTCTCTTCTGCTACGCCTGCGGCCAGACCCCTCCCCCGCCGTCGACGCTCGCCACGTCATTACTCAACGACGGTGCGGCGATTTGGGGGGGGGGAGGAGTGTTATATCTTAGCCAGTAATGCCAACCAAGCCCGCTGCCAAAAGGTTGGCAGCATCAAAGTCCGGACGCCGTCCGCATAAGCAGCGCCAGCGATACAGGAAATCGCCGCAAGTCTGCGGTTGTTGCTTGTTGTCAGACGACGTTGACCTAGCCGCTCCGACTCGAACTAGACTTCACTACTGTGTTTCTGTATCTTCGTTAATAAAGATAAGTACCGACTTTTATTTAATCAGAGTGTTTGGGTTTTCATCTTTCTGTTCACTGTTCCAGCGGACCGGTCGGCCCGCTATTAAAAGTGTGGCGGTGACTTCGTAAGCCGTTTCTACAGCGAATTGCTTGTCGCTACGAACACCGCCACAAAACAAATGAATGTAGGTGAGGCATATGACTTTGAGGGAGATGAGACTTGAGTTGATAATGATGTTGCTGATGAAGTAATTTTGGAAGGATATGATGACAATAATGATGATGATTATGGATTGTGGAATTTAAGAATGTAAGTGATGTATGTGATGATGTCAGTGAGAGTCATGGAATACCAGTCCAGTCAAAGCATTTTTACATTAATGTCATGCAGAGTAATGATCCAAACAGTAAAGGTAAGTTATCTGTAAGCCTAGAGAATAAAGGTGAAAAATTTTTGAAATTTGTTTGGGACCAAATTAATGAAACGTAGATAAATGTGCATTGTGGAGTAAGTTAGCTGTGGTTAGTCAAAATTTGTATCCAAACTGGTGGAATGAAGTGAACAAAGATCTAAGTAGGAAATGTAATTTAGACAGTAATATATTTTGTGTTCCTTCTGTAGTAAGTGATGTTGGTTGTGCTATGGAACCATTTCATGTGTTCAATCTTTACCTGATGACATGAGTAACCAAAGTAGTGATATGATACCAGCAAAGTTGATCAAGCCTTGCAAAAGCAGTGTGGATCTAGCGTTTGATGAAATTGAAAGTGACCCCTTACATGAAGTGTCTAAAGACAGAGATGATTGTTTAGTTTTTGGGTGTCCTTAGATCAAGATTGAGACTGATCAGTGGGAAGGAAGCTCTTTGACTGATATGGTAGCCCGATTTGTGTATATCTGAACAAGTCAGAGACAAGTTTAAATATAGTAAGAATTTTGTGGAAATGCCTGTGGTGTCTCTGACGCAGAGTGTCCTGTCTTTGGCACCTTCCATCTTTGAACTAGTGTTCTTATGTGAAATGTTCAACATGTAGATGTGTAACAGCCATTCTTTGTTATACGTATGAGTGGCCAATAAATGTGTATTCAATATTGTGTGTTTTACCTCTCAACTAATCTTCCATGATAATCACAGTGGTAACCCCGACACTGTCATCATCTCAATGAGTATATTTGTGCTTGTTTTTGTCATTCATGAACACTGTGAGCCAGGCTGCATTGTTTCTGCCAGAATGGATCTACCAGTGTCTTTCGGTGCAAATGTAACTGGCCCCATCAACATTGTCACTTGCGACCTTGAGTGGACAAGTGTATACCCTTCGAACTTTGTTAAAAGTGAATAGTTGTTTATGCCTGGCCATGCCGGCAGCCACCTAACCTTACCTGGTTCAACATGGCTGCCGCATAGCGTGGCAGCATGATAACAGCTACAACATGGACAGTGCACACTGCCTAACCATAACGTGGTGCTGCTGGTCACCTCGACTGTGCCAGTTTCGACTACTGTTGCACCTTGGTTGCACCACAACTGCCTTCTGATCACTTCGGTAATTGTGCTACCAGTTCCACCTGGGATAGTTAGCAGGTCCACCGCCCTGTGCCTCCACTACAACTGCCCCCCGCCTGCTGTTGCAACAGCACCGGTTGTTACACCCACACCACATTCTTCATCAGGCTTGCTAATTGAACACAGCTTGCCGGCTTATATGCCTGCCCCCTCTGTATCATGTGCTGCATGCACTCACCGCCCCACCCAGACCTCGGACAATGCACCATTCACCGCTACTGCACTTCCTGCGTCAGAGGCATCCTGCTCTGCTCACACCAATCTCCATCTGCCGGTGCTGCCTCAACACGTGCTACCAGCCAGGTTCCCTAAGCTACCTGCATTGCAAAAAGACAACCCAAAAACTCAGTTTGCCTCAGCGGACCCCCTCCTGGGACATCCATGGCATTTCAGATGGTAGCACCAATTTTGTCTACCTGGTGAGCCATCTCCACTCACATGGACCCCTCATCAGCGACTTGCTCCTCTCACCACCTGCCTCACACACATATTCGACAACCAAATCATTGCTTCTTGAGTGCCTTTTCTCCCCTCCAGTGGAGGCTATCCATCACTTTATTCATGAGGAGCATCTAGATGTCAGCACCTGTTCGCATCTTTGGCAGCCACTATGTGCATTAATTGATGACCAATCATTGCCTGATGCTGCCCTTTGGATGTTGTGGAAGGTCAAAATGCCTTTGGATCTGCAGCTTCATCTACTGTCTCATGTTGCTGACTCACTCGAGGTTTCATTATGCATGGCAGATCAGACTTATGCCATCATTCATCACCAACACCGCCTGTCACAAACGAAATCTCCACCATCCTCAGTTGGCATGCCTGGACATCTGGTTCTGTGCCCTGTTGGCAGAGGCCAGCGCGCTTGCCTTGGCACCTCAGCTGCCTATCAGGAGCTGCCACCTAGCAGCCTACAGGATGTACTGCCAGTGGGCTCCTGACAGCCACCGACCTCGCCTGAGCAGCAGCTCAATTGGCTGTCGGTCCTGCCACAGACAGTTGCAACTCCTGTCCACAAAGCACTGGCCCACCAACCAGCCTACACACTGTGCTGGTTCCTCGCTACTTACAGGGATGCCACCCGCAACTGCCGCACGCCCTGCACCTACCCAAATGAGACTGGCAGGCATGTTTGTGCACCATGTCCCACCACGTACCTTCACGGCACCTATCTTCTGAAGCTGCATCACCCACTCCAACAATGTGTTGCCTCTATGCCACAGATATCTCGACTAGCATCTGCTTTCTTGTTGACACTGGTGCCAATGTTCACGTCATCCTGGCCAAGCACACTGTTGACGCACTATCCCCCTCTACCCTCACCTTGATTGCCACTGACCGTTCCCCCATTCTCCCATTGCGGTCCACGTTTCCATCAAGATGTTGGTTCACCTTTCACCGATTCACACCTTCCCTTGGATCTTCCATGCTGCTAGTATGGATGAAACTGTGATTGGTTTGGATTTTCTAAACCATTATGAACTTTCACCAGACCAGCAGGCCACTGGGCTGTGCCACACACCCATCTTTACGAGCGCATAACAACACAGCTCTCTGAGGTATCGTACGTGTGCTCCCAGATCAACGGACTCCACACCAAGAATGATGACTTATGTGTCCGCATTGCCTCTGCCTCCACCGAATTGTCACATACATGGCATGCCATACATTGCCTATCTGCAGCCCCGAAGTGAGGCAGCCCAGCACATGCCTTTACAGCGTCTTCTCGATAACCTGCTACACTGTTGAACATTCCACTGCCTGCTGTTTTTCTCACATCATCATGGCCAAATTTCCAAGATGCACCTGCATGCGCCTCTTCTGGTTCTTCACACCGCTTCACTCCTGTATCATGCCTTCTGTCGCCGATTGCAGCCGATGCCCTGTCTACATCATACCAGTTCATCAAGGTCAGTGAACCGACATTGACTGTGGATACCTTATTGACCACTCACGCAGACTTTTCTGCACGATTATCAGCCATCATAATGGCACTTGCCATAAGATTCACACCACTGACAGCCCACTTGTTCATTATAAGGCCAGGTGCCTTAACGCTTCCAAACTTCTGCGCGCCAAGGAGATCATTCAGGATCTGTTGGCTTTGGGCATCCTTCACCCTTCCAACAGCAATGGGTGTTCCCCTGTTCAACTTGTTCCCAAAAAGTATAGCACCTTACACATGTGCGGGGTCTACAGGTCCCTTAATGCCTACACCATTGTCGATAAATACCCCATTCCACATATCCAAGATTTCACACAGTTGCTTCATGGTTCTACCTTTTTCTCCATATTAGATTGTTCCAAAGTGTATCACTAGATTTCTATGCATCCACCAGATACTCTGAAGATGACCATCACCACACCCTTCGGCCTATTTGAATACTGTTACATGCCTTATGGATTGAAAAATGCTGCGCAGACATAGCAGCGGTTCATTGATTCCATTTTGCTCCCTCTGCCTTTTGCCTGCGCTTACTTAGACGATATCCTTACTTTTCTTCCTCCACTGAGAAGCACCAAGTTCACTTCAGTGCAGTACATTCGGCCCTCACTGCCAACAGTATGGTGATCAAATATGCAAAATCTCAACTGTGTTCCACATCCATTACCTTCCTTGTCCATTCCATCTCTGCCGACGGCCTACGACCAATGAGTTCTCTTGTTGAAATCGTACTTAAACTTCCTCTCCCCTAGGATTACGCTCAGCTCTGTCATTTTCTGGGTATGGCAAACTTTTACCGCTGCCATTTTCCTCAAGCTGCCTCTGTCCAATTGGCCCTCACCATCACTCTTTCTGGCAAAAACACCGCTGGAAAACAGAAGTTGGAGTTGACTCAACTGATGCTCGACACTTTTAGTAACCTTAAAACTGCCCTTGCCAAAGCTGTCACACTCGCCCACCCTGACCCTGAGGCCCATGTCTCGATCACGACTGATGCCAGTGACTCAGCTGTAGGCGCTGTTTTACAGCAGCACACCGCTGACTCCAGCCAGCTCCTCTGCTTCTTTCCCAAGAAACTAAGAGCAAGTGCAAGTGGTCAGCATTTCACCATGAGCTACTCGCTGTGTACAAGGTGATTTAAACATTTTTGTAGTGACCTTGAGGGGCAATCCTTCACGATCTATACTGATCGCAAGCTACTCATGGACGCTATTCGTAATCCGGCTAAGGACCTTCCACCCAGGCGTTTCCGCCATACGGACTACATCTGTCAGCACTCTACCAATGCATGCTATATCTGCGACACAGAGAATGTTGTGGCAGATTACCTTTTCCGCATCTGCATGCTAACCGCACCGCTGGATCTGGAGGAACTCACCCAACTACAAGCTGACTACACTGACATACTGCGAATAAAATCAGACGATGGCTCATCACTCTCTGTCTAGCCCCATATACTACTTGGGTTGGCAATCCCTGTCCTTTGTGACACCTCTATGGGCACACTTCGCCCTCTGGTCACCACCGCCCTTTGCCATAGGGTCTTTACCGCTTTGCATGACTTAGTTCACCCTGGGACGCGAGCCACGACATGGCTGGTTATGGAGCACTTCATCTGGCCTGGCATGAAGCACAACTGTTGCACTTGGAGCCACGCATGTGTTCTGTGCCAGCACAGCAATGTCAGCAGGCACGCTCAACCTCCTCAGCCCAAGTTTGATATCCTGAAGGGACGTTTCTGGCACTTCCATATCAATGTTGTTGGTCCCCCTCCTCTGTCCAAGGGCTACAGATATATCTTATCGGTCATCGACTGTGTGACCCGCTGAGTTGAGGTGGTCCCTCTTACTGACATCACAGACAAGACCGTCACCCATTCCTTTATGTCAGTGTGGGTTGCTTGCTTCAGCTGTCTCAGATCTATCACCATCAATCAGGGATGCCAATTTGAGTCCACCCTCTTCATACAACTCTGCAAACTCTGTGGCATCGCCAAATTTCATAACACAGCTTACCACCCGCAGGTGAATGGCCTCATCGAGCAATAGCACCGCACACTCAAGGCCACCCTAATGTGCCACAGAGGCCTATGGTTGGAAGCCCTCCCGTGGGTCCTTCTGGCTATTCGCTCAACTCATAAAGAAGATCTTAATGCCTCATTTGCCAAGCTTCTGTACCACGAGCCTCTCCTTCTCCCCGCTGAGTTCGTTGAGAATTCACCTTTTGCCACATCCGAAGATCTTCCTGCCCTGGTTGAGCATGTTGCACACCTCCACAGCCCCCTGCCCCCCCCCCCCCCGCCCCCCCATTTCATCCACAAGGATCTAGCTAAGTGTGACTTTGGTATGCTGCGGGACAACACTGTGCAGGCAGCTCTTCAGCTGCCCTATTTGGGCCCTCACCATGTGCTACATCACGGCACCAACACGTTCGTCATCCACCTTAAGGACAGCCACAGACCATCTTAGTTAATTTACTTAAAGTGGCGTGGTCCCTCAACAACAACCCAATTCCTGGTGCAGCCATCCTAACTTCAGTTGATTCGTCTCTGCCTGCTGTCACCTCTCACATGCAGCCATTGGAACCTCCAGGCTGCAGCACTGCCAACACTGCCGCCCCCACTTCCCATGCCAGCCCCTGCCTACAGATGCCTCATTAGCACCAAGATTACGACTTCACCTCATGAGGCTTTCCTCTGCCGTGCTCCACAGTACCAGAGGGTGGGGGCACAGAGTGCCCTATCTTTGGCACCTTCCTTCCTTGAACTATTGTTCTTGTGTGGACTTTTCGGTGCACAGATGTGTAACAGCCATTCTTTGTTATATGTACGAGTGACCAATGCATGTGTATTCAATATTAAGTGTATTATCTCTCAACTAATCTTCTGTGATAACCATGTGCTCACTGTAGGTGTAAAGGTAAGAGGAGCTACAAATAAGCAAATCAAACTGGTAAAATCTCAGGTACTTTTAATATTTAGTATAGAAGTCAAAACCTTTGAACATGGATGCTTAGTGACCCATAGTCTGGAAGAAAATATAATTCTCGGTATGGATTGGATAGTGAAAGTTGAGGCTTGTTTTGGGTGGAATGCTAAAGAATTGTTTACTTTGGAACCTAAAAGTAATACTTAGTGAAAACTAATTTCTGTATTTTAAACTGTGAGAAAAGTTGTAAGTATTTGCAAAACATTGTGAACCAAGGTGAGTACCAGGTTTTTGATGATGTTACAGATTTTGATGAGGCTGAGGATCATGATTTTGAAAATGTTATAGATTCTAAAGGAAGGGAAGCTACAACTCTTAATGATCTATAAAAGGAATAAATTAGCAATTTGTTATTGGAGTTTAGAAATGTGTTTAGCGAAAAACCAGGGAAAGTGAAAGGCTATCAGTGCATACTTCACATTAAAGATCATCAACCTTTCTTTCTAAAGTCATCTAATATACCATTTTCAAAAAGGAAAGATACAGAGAAAGAAATTCAGAAAATGGAAACATTAGGTGTAATAGAGAGAAGTAGGAGTGCTTACAATAATCCATTAGTTGTGGTAAGTAAGAGAAATGGTGGAGTAAGAATTGTTTTGGACTATAGACATCTTAATAAATTTCTTATCAGACAGAATGATCATCCTGAGAACATGGACGAGCTGTTACACAAATTTGATTAAGTAAAATACATGAGTAGTTTGGACTTGACCTCTGGATTTAACCAGATCCCACCTGAAATTAATTCTAGAAAGAATACAGCAATTTTGTATGGAGGTAAGTGTTTTCAGTACTGGGTGGTGCCATTTTTGCTAAATGTATCTGTAGTTGAATTCATAAGAGCTCTAGATCTGTCTTAGAAAGTCAAGTAAGATCAAAACTAATTGTGTATGTTGATGACATTCTGGTTGCTCTCTGTTAAGAGATTTGTTTTTAAAATTAGGATCAGGAGGTATGGCTTTGAAAATAGGTAAGTGTAAATTTGGTGTGGGATCAGTTAAATTTTTAGGACATGTTATACCTGAAAGTTAAATTTTTAGGACATGTTATACCTGAAAAAGGAATTGCACCTGATAAAGAGAAACTTGATGCTATTGCTAATTTTCCTTCTTCTCGCAATATAAAAATGCTTAAAACAGTTTTTGAATTAATTGGATTTTATAAAAAATTTTGTAGCAGCCTAGCTTTGAATGCTCCATGCTTGTGTTAACTTTTGAAGAATGATTGGAATCAGGAGTATCAGGATGATTTCAATGAGATCAAATGACAATTGTGCCAAAGCCAGATGTTATTCAGACCAGATTTGTCTCTTCCTTTTTATATTATGACAGACAGTTATGATGTTGGATTGAAGTTGATAGTATTATTGAACATAGATCTCTTGTATTTGCTATTAGAGTATTGCAGTAACATGAAAAGACATACACTGTAGTTGAGAAAGAACTTTTGGTAGTACATTGGCATTCAACAAATTTAAAAATTATTTGCTAGTTCACAAAGTCATCATCTATATTGATCACAAAGCATTATGTTATATTCAGTTGTGTAATCTATACCATAAAAGAATTACTCATTGGGTTTTGTTTTTACAGCAGTTCAATTATGAAATCAGATACATTAAGGGCACAGACAATGTAGTTGCTGATGCTTTGTCTAAGCTACCTTTAGGGAGAGAATCATCTAACATCTCTGGAAAAGGAGGGCTGTGAAAGCCGAAAAAGAGACCTCGAAAATTTGTAAAGACATCCACAGGTATCAAAATCATGATTGAAATTGGAAGCTGGTTAGGAGCATGTTGGGTATGAAAGGAGGAGAAAAAACAGAACAGTGTTATATTAATCACAAGGGTATTTTATTGAGGAGACATAAGACTGACTCACGAGATTAGAAATTATGTTGGCTGGAACAGTGTACCGATACTTTAATTACTTATATACATGTGAGGTTTGGTCATTGTGGATCAACCAATTGCACACAAAAGATTCAGGAAAACGTCTATTTTTATAATGTAGGAATGAGAGTCAAGAAGAAGATTGCCAGCTGTGACAGATGTCCAAGAGTGAAGGTAAGTAACCAAACAAGTAGAGGCCAAATGCAAAACATACTGGCCAATACTAACCTAGACTTCGTGTCTGTGGGTATTTATGGACCTTTACCTAAGTTGAAGAATGGATTCTGTTATGTTTTTGTGGTAGTTGATGTATTTTTGAAGTTCATAAAGCTGTTTCGTCTTAAGAAGGCTACAGTAAGCAAATCATCTCTAAGTTTGAAAATATACATTTTCATCAGGTGAGTATTCCAAAATCAGGTGGATATTCCAAAAATAATTTTATCTGATAATGGTTCTCAGTTTACATCACAGGTTTGGAAAGATTTTATTGATCTCACAAAAATAAGGCTTATTCTAACCTCAGTGTACCATCCTTCGAGTATCCCTGCAGAAAGATGTATGAGGGAGGTTTGAAGACTGTTTAGAACTTATTGTAGTAAGAAGCATACCAGCTGGATAGATTATGTAGTGATTTTGAGGATATTATAACAGCTTACAACATTCTTCAGTGGGTTTTTCACCAGTTGAAATCATGTTTAATCGCAGATCAGCTAACTTTATTTCTGAAAATGTTGAGTTTCCACCATGTAAAATTCTGTTTCCACAAGAGAAGAAAGAGTGTGTTAGGGAGATGATGAAAAAACAGGGGGACAGGAGAAAGCAGAGACGTGATGGTAAAGGTATATTTTCTAAGTTTGAAGTAGGAGATCTTGTGTTGGTGAAAGCCAAAGAGAAATCTGAAGTGTTTACATTTGAGATAAAAATATTTTTCAATAGTTATGTTGGACCATTCAAGATTCGTAAAAATCCACATCCTAATGCATACTGACTTGTGTATTCTAAATCTAAGAATTTGTTTGGATTATGCAATATCACTGAACTGAAAGCATGTAGACATGACCCACAAGTAACTAATTTTTGTTTGTTTGTTCTTTTTACATTGTCATGAATTTAATATGTAAGATGATGTGATTTCTAGAGTTATATCTTATCCATTGACTGGCTTTAAATCTATTCATAAAAACTATGTAATTGTGTTTGTTTGTCTGGAATTTAGCTTCTAAGATGATGTGAATTTTGAAGTTCTATCTTGCCTATTGACTTAGTTAAAATCTACGATACACTACATTGTTATGTTCTGTAATAGATTTGGTCTTATATATGCCATGAGACTATATGAGTAGATCCTTCTGCCATTTTGAAATAGGTCAATGTTCATAAATTGTTCTGCAAAAATGTGGTATAGTATCTTAGTGCATCTGTGTGTCACCTTGTTAGTTCATTTTTCTTTTATTGCATTTAACTCTGATTATTAATGTTTTATATGTGAACACTTTTTAATTGCACCTTACATAAATCCCATATAATTGACTTTGAAAAATGACTGAAGAGAACATATCTCATGTGATGTGAAGGAAGTATTGAACAGCATATTTAGTACACAAAACAATGGTTCAGGACTTGATGTGAATGTTAGACAAGAAGTTACCTGTCCATTGGTGCATATGATGAGAAGTCTAAGGAGGAAACTGAAAGGTGTGGGCCTTTACAAATGTCTGCTTGTGTCTGTGTATGTGCAGATGGATATGTGTGTGTGTGCGAGTGTATACCCGTCCTTTTTTCCCCCTAAGGTAAGTCTTTCCGCTCCCGGGATTGGAATGACTCCTTACCCTCTCCCTTAAAACCCACTTCCTTTCGTCTTTCCCTCTCCTTCCCTCTTTCCTGATGAGGCAACAGTTTGTTGCGAAAGCTGGAATTTTGTGTGTATGTTTGTGTGTCTATCGACCTGCCAGCGCTTTCGTTCGGTAAGTTCGGTAAGTCACCTCATCTTTGTTTTTTTAAAAAAAGAAAATAAATAATATATATATATATATATATATATATATATATATATATATATATATATATATATATATATATATATATATATATATATATATATATAATGGATATAATGAGGGAAACATTCCACGTGGGAAAAATATATCTAAAAAGAAAGATGTGAAACTTACCAAACAAAAGCGCTGGCAGGTCGATAGACACACAAACAAACACAAACATACACACAAAATTCTAGCTTTCGCAACCAATGGTTGCCTCGTCTTTCTTTTTATATATATATATATATATATATATATATATATATATATATATATATAAAAAAACAAAGATGAGGTGACTTACCGAACAAAAGCGCTGGCAGGTCGATAGACACACAAACAAACACAAACATACACACAAAATTCAAGCTTTCGCAACAAACTGTTGCCTCATCAGGAAAGAGGGAAGGAGAGGGGAAGACGAAAGGAAGTGGGTTTTAAAGGAGAGGGTAAGGAGTCATTCCAATCCCGGGAGCGGAAAGACTTACCTTAGGGGGAAAAAAGGACAGGTATACACTCGCACACACGCACATATCCATCCACACATACAGACACAAGCAGACATATTTAAAGACAAAGAGTTTGGGCAGAGATGTCAGTCGAAGCAGAAGTGTAGAGGCAAAGAAGTTGTAGAAAGACAGGTGAGGTATGAGTGGCGGCAACTTGAAATTAGCGGAGATTGAGGCCTGGCGGATGACGAGAAGAGAGGATATACTGAAGGGCAAGTTCCCATCTCCGGAGTTCGGATAGGTTGGTGTTGGTGGGAAGTATCCAGATAACCCGGACGGTGTATCTTATCTGGATACTTCCCACCAACACCAACTTATCCGAACTCCGGAGATGGGAACTTGCCCTTCAGTATATCCTCTCTTCTCGTCATCCGCCAGGCCTCAATCTCCGCTAATTTCAAGTTGCCGCCACTCATACCTCACCTGTCTTTCAACAATTTCTTTGCCTCTACACTTCTGCTTCGACTGACATCTCTGCCCAAACTCTTTGTCTTTAAATATGTCTCCTTGTGTCTGTATGTGTGGATGGATATGTGCGTGTGTGCGAGTGTATACCTGTCCTTTTTTCCCCCTAAGGTAAGTCTTTCCGCTCCCGGGATTGGAATGACTCCTTACCCTCTCCTTTAAAACCCACTTCATTTCGTCTTCCCCTCTCCTTCCCTCTTTCCTGATGAGGCAACAGTTTGTTGCGAAAGCTTGAATTTTGTGTGTATGTTTGTGTTTGTTTGTGTGTCTATCGACCTGCCAGCGCTTTTGTTCGGTAAGTCACCTCATCTTTGTTTTTATATATAATTTTTCCCACGTGGAATGTTTCCTTCCATTATATATATATATATATATATATATATATATATATATATATATATATGTTAATAGTTCACCATCTGTGACTATTTGAAAAGATATGATAACACCTTCAGTGTTTAGATTCAAATTTGAAAAGTTCTCATTTTAGAAAACCTTTCAGCAAGGTCCGAGCAGGCCCACGGGGGGAGGGGTTTATTAGTTATTGGGAGCTCCAACGTTAGGCGGGTAATGGAGCCCCTTAGGGAAACAGCGGAAAGGTCAGGGAAGAAGGCCAGTGTTCACTCTGTCTGCTTGCTAGGGGGGTCTCATCTGAGATGTGGAGCAGGCCCTGCCGGCGGCGATAGAGAGCACTGGGTGCACCCGACTGCAAATTGTTGCTCATGTCGGCACCAATGACTCCTGCCGTCTGGGTTCAGAGGTCATCCGCAGTTCGTACAGGCGGTTGGCGGAATTGGTGAAGGCGGAAAGCCTCACTTGCGGAGTGGAATCTGAGCTAACTATTTGTAGCATCGTTCCCAGAACCAATTGCGGTCCTCTGATTTGGAGCTGAGTAGAAGGCTTAAACCAGAGGCTCAGACGATTCTGCGGAGATCTGGGGTGCAAATTTCTTGACCTCCGCTGTCAGGTGGAGAAATGTAGGGCCCCCTGAATAGGTCAGGCATGCACTACATGCAGGAAGCGGCTACAAGGGTAGCGGAGTATGTGTGGAGTGCACATGTGGGTTTTTTAGGTTAGGGAATTCCCTCCCTAGGCCCGACAAGACTCCTCCTGAGACGCGGCAAGGTAGGAGTAGGCAAAATGCAACAGGGAATAACAATATTAATGTGCTAATAGTAAACTGCAGGGGCATCTATAGATAGGTCCCAGAACTGCTCTCATTAATAAACGGTCACAATGCCCATATAGGTCTAGGAACAGAAAGTTGGCTGAAACCAGACGTAAACAGTAATGAAATCCTAAACTCAGATTGGAATGCATACCGCAGAGACAGGCTGGATAGTGAAGGGGGAGGCGTGTTTATAGTGATAAGAAGTGCAATAGTATCAAAGGAAATTGACAGAGATCTGAAATGTGAAATTATTTGGGTGAAGGTCACGGTTAAAGCAGGCTCAGACATGGTAACTGGATGTCTCTATAGGCCCACTGGCTCAGCAGCTGTTGTGGCTGGGCACCTGAAGGATAATTTGGAAAATATTTCAAGTAGATTCCCCCACCATGTTATAGTTCTGGGTGGAGATTTTAATTTGCCGGATGTAGACTGGGAGACTCAAACATTCATAATGGGTGGCAGGGACAAAGAATCCAGAGAAATTTTTTTAAGTGCTTTATCTGAAAACTACCTTGAGCAGTTAAACAGAAAACTGACTCATGGTGATAACATATTAGACCCTCTGGTGACAAACAGACCCGAACTATTTGAAACAGTTAACGCAGAACAGGGAATCAGCGATCACAAAGCGGTTACTGCATTGATGATTTCAGCCGTAAATAGAAATATTAAAACAGGTAGGAAGATTTTTCTGTTTAGCAAAAGTGACAAAAAGCAGATTACAGAGTATCTGATGGCTCAAAACAAAAGTTTTGTCTCAAGTACAGATAGTGTTGAGGATCAGTGGACAAAGTTCAAAACCATCGTACAATATGCGTTAGATGAGTATGTGCCAAGCAAGATTGTAAGAGATGGAAAAGAGCCACTGTGGTACAACAACCGAGTTAGAAAATTGCTGTGGAAGCAAAGGGAACTTCACAGCAAACATAAACATAGCCAAAGCCTTGCAGACAAACAAAAATTATGCGAAGCGAAATGTAGTGTGAGGAGGGCTATGCGAGAGGCGTTCAGTGAATTCGAAAGTAAAGTTCTATGTACTGACTTGGCAGAAAACCCTAAGAAATTTTGGTCTTATGTCAAAGTGGTAGGTGGATCAAAACAAAATGTCAAGACACTCTGTGACCAAAATGGTACTGAAACAGAGGATGACAGATTAAATGCCGAAATACTAAATGTCTTTTTCCAAAGCTGTTTCACAGAGGAAGACTGCACTGTAGTTCCTTCTCTAGATTGTTGCACAGATGACAAATTGGTACATATCGAAATATATGACAGAGGGATAGAGAAACAATTAAAATCACTCAAAAGAGGAAAGGCCACTGGACCTGATGGGATACCAGTTCGATTTTACACAGAGTACGCGAAGGAACTTGCCCCCATCTTGCAGCGGTGTACCATAGGTCTCTAGAAGAGCATAGCGTTCCAAAGGATTGGAAAAGGGCACAGGTCATCCCCGTTTCCAAGAAGGGACATCGATCAGTTGTAGAATTTTGGAATACGTATTATGTTCGAGTATAATGACTTTTCTGGAGACTAGAAATCGGATTGAAGAGTTCCTAGATAACAGAATGCAGCATGTCATTCTCAATGGAGAGAAGTCTCCTGAAGTAAGAGTGATTTCAGATGTGCCACAGGAGAGTGTCATAGAACCATTGCTATTCACAATATATATACATCGGAAGTTCACTGAGGCTTTTTGCGGATGATGCTGTGGTATATCAAGAGGTTGTAACAATGGAAAATTATACTGAAATGCAGGAGGATCTGCAGTGAATTGACGCATGGTGCAGGGAATGGCAATTGAATCTCAATGTAGACAAGTGTAATGTGCTGCGAATACATAGAAAGATAGATCCCTTATCATTTAGCTACAATATAGCAGGTCAACAACTGGAAGCAGTTAATTCCATAAATTATCTGGGAGTACACATGAGGGGTGATTTAAAATGGAATGATCATATAAAGTTGATCATTGGTAAAGCAGATGCCAGACTGAGATTCATTGGAAGAATCCTAAGGAAATGCAATCCAAAAACAAAGGAAGTAGGTTACATTACGCTTGTTCGCCCGCTGCTTGAATACTACTCAGCAGTGTGGGATTCGTACCAGATAGGGTTCATAGAAGAGATAGAGAAAATCCAACGGAGAGCAGCGCGCTTCGTTACAGGATCATTTAGTAATCGCGAAAGCGTTACGGACATGATAGACAAACTCCAGTGGAAGACTCTGCAGGAGAGACGCTCAGTAGCTCAGTACAGGCTTTTGTTGAAGTTTCGAGAACATACCTTCACCGAAGAGTCAAGCAGTATATTGCTCCCTCCTATGTATATCTCGCGAAGAGACCATGAGGATAAAATCAGAGAGATTGGAGCCCACACAGAAGCATACCGACAATCCTTCTTTCCATGAACAATACGAGACTGGAATAGAAGGGAGAACTGATAGAGGTACTCAAGGTATCCTCCGCCACACACCGTCAGGTGGCTTGCGGAGTATGGATGTAGATGTACATGTAGATGTAATTTTGCTGTAGTAATAACATTAAGAATTTCAAGTAGATATTTATGTTTTGTGTTAGGGTGAGTGTGAAAGAGAGTACTTGTGTGAGTTTATGTGGGACATTTGCCAATATTAAATTTTCAGTTTGTAATTCTCTACAGAAACTTGCAAGTGTTCCAGATTTGTATCGTGGGAACGAATCCACCAGTGGTTCCCCTACTAGTGGATGACGGATGTCCAAGCATGTTTGAATATGTAAGAGACAGCCAGAACGTTCGTGACTATATAGTTAAATTCCAGAAGTAAAGTACAGCTTAAAGTTTATTTCATTTTATTTGTTTAACAAGAGAGTTTTGAGTGTATTATTTTAATGGCATCAGTGAGCTGAGAGCAGTGGTTGGTTCTTGCTAGATTTTGGCACGAGCCATGTCCTGAAAGTCAGTTCTGATTGGCCGTAATTCTGTACAGCCAATAAGAAGTGAGATGGTTTGCCACCTAACACATGAGGTAGAGGTGCCTGTAGAGGCAGAGAGAAGAAGGAAGTGGTGGACTAGCTTTTGAAGGAGCTGGTCATGCTGAAAGTGTCCGAACGCATTATGTGTAAAATGAAGTGATATTGTGACTTTCGCATTTTGGTACAGTTATAAAGGTAGCTGGTGTTTACCATTAACTATTTGTGAAATTTTAAGAGTCGAGAGATATTTTGTTCTGGAGAAAATTGCGTGTAAACTTTGAACTAAAAATGTGATGGTACTAAGTAAATTTTTTTTACTGAGTATTTGTGGCAAGCAAAAACTTTATTTAAAGACAACCACTGAATGCTGGGTGCAAAAGTAAATAGCAGTTTATTGACTGTGTTACTCTCATAAATGATTTCGGAATTGGATAGGAAAAGTTCTGGCTGTTTGAGTGTGACGAGGACTGTGAATAGGAACTTTAATGATTTGAACACATGTGGGCTAATGATCTTGCTTAATGGCAATTAAAAAAAAATCCTAATGCATGTTTATAAGGACCTTTGAACTTAGAAATTTGGACAGCAACCCATTTCAGATTTATTCTCTAGAGTTCACAAGACTGTTTTCAGCTTTTTGTAATTATAGTGGCCTCTGATGTGTAGTTATGAAATCTCAGTTTCTTCAACACTGCTCTTCTGAGATCTCTTAAGTAGCTGCAGTCAGGAGTTATGTGTGCAGATCTGCAGCAGTATCTAGGTAGGTGGACAATTGATGTCGCAGAACCACCGTTGATGTGCGAAAGAGCGTGTTACGTCGCAATTGGTGTGGGATCGGCCGGGAAAAACATTAGTAAAGTTTGCGGAGGTAGGCACAGAAGCACAAAGTTAAGTAGTGTGCTCTTTAAAACTTTGTGTGTGAGTGCGCTGAAATTGAATAAAATGGCTGAAATTAAGCAGTAGTGTTGGGATAATTGGACTGTGAAAAAGTGCTCACAAATAAATAGGAACTGTGAAAGGATAAATATTATGAGTGAACTATCACCACGCAGATAGAAAGAAAGTGGTAGCCCATGAATTGTGATTGCATTTGCTGTGCTTGACGGATGTATTTGCAGTTGTATCTCGCCGACTGGAGTAGCGGATAGCGACAACTTGACACAGACCACAAGCTACGAGAGACGACGTGACACCAGTAACGAAAGCAGTTGGCAGCGCTGATCGGAGTGGTGGCCCATAAACTGGTACAATGGCCGGCGCATGGTGGTCGGACCCGCAGTTACAGCTATCTGTGTTGGAGACATCAGAAGCACAAAGTTAAGTAGTGTGCTCTTTAAAACTTTGTGTGTGAGTGCGCTGAAATTGAATAAAATGGCTGAAATTAAGCAGACAAGTGTAAAGGACAAGCTGAAGGTAGATTTGGGGAAAGAAATATGGGAAAAAGGTAATGACTCCATGAGCTTTAGCTTTGATGTATCACAACCAAGTTTTAGTAGTAGTTTGTCAGATTCATTATATGGTAATTATGGATTGGAGGGGGAACAAAATGTATTGGACCCCAGTGTTTCAGACCTACCTGTTGCAGTAGCTAATATTGATCAGGAAATTATGTCAGTCAATGATGGGGCGAAAGATAGTGTAGCAGGAATGTTAACGAATCTATTGACAGAAATGAGTGGGTTAGATTCTAATTTGACAAAAATGGGTACATTGTTAAGTGATGAGATGGAATCTAAAATAAGTAAAATGCGGTCTAATATTGATACAAATATGTGTGGGTTAGATTCAAAAACCAGTAATATCGGTGTTGAAATAGAATCTAAACTGGAAAAATAATTCAGATCTAAGAGAATTTTGGAAGCACGACATGGCAGTGCTTAACAATAATGTAAAAATTGAAATCAATCAGGTTAAAGAGGAATGTACACAATCTATTGCTAAAGTAAAAAGTGAATTAACAACACAGCTCAAACAAGTTACTGATGACCACCAACAGTTTAAAGTTCATGTTAAATGAGAGATAGTCAAGGCTCGTGAACATATCCAAGGGGTGGAAAACTATGGTGAAATAAATCATGCAGCATTAGAATGTGAATTGAAAGAAAGTAAAGATAAGTGTGATAAAAACTTAGGGCACAGGTAATATATAAAGTTACTGACTTAGAAACCCATTTTAATTAATTCAGTAACAGTGTGAATGAGCAACTGTGTGAGCATGACTGTCGAATAACAAAAGTAGGACAGTGTGTTACTAACAGTAGTGGTAGCATTATTTCTAGTGGAAAAATAGAATCCACTGAGATTGCTTATGTCACACATCATCAGTTTCTCAAGTTTGATCCAAATAAAGTGTACATTCATGTGAATTTTGGAATGACTTTGAGGATATCTTGCCTAAAATGTGAAGTGATAAGCAGAAGATAGGGTTTATTACTTCTAACTTAATGGAGGGGGCATGAATCTGGGGAAACTTGGCCTCAGATAAATACAATAAGTTACAGGAATTTAAGCAAGCTTTCTTTTAAGAGTACTGGGGAAAGTGTAAACTAATGGATGTGCTAAATCAGTTTTGGTCTGGGGAAAAATACGACCCCAAGAAAGAAGGGATAAAAAGATTCATACAGAGGTGGTAACTACTCTATCCTACATTAGTACTTTCCGAGTGTGCATACTTAGCATTATACCGCAATCTTAAGTGCATTTGGTATAGATTTACTAATTAAATACATTCATTAGTGTGCTCTTCAAGCTTGCCAATAAAGGTTTTTCTTTTATTTATGTATTCTTCCACTTATCGCAAAAAGTTCGTTTATGGTTACATTCGGCTGTTTAGGCCTAATTTTTGATCGTGCATATTTAGTGTTATACCATAAATTTAAGTGCATTTGGTAATAGCTTACTTACATATTAGTTTTCAAAACATATTTAATGTCCTTTTGCACCTGTATTTAAAATATTATCGTTATCACTTAGTAAATCTCTTTAACAAATTTCCAAACTACCATGGATACTAAGTGTGTGAGCTGCAGTAGGAAAGTTAGTTCAGGGGCTTTGTGCAGCTGTTGTGACAGGTGGTTTCATTGGCGAAATTGTAGCAGTGTGGGAATTGGGGAAGCAAATGAGACTCTTCCATTCTCTTGCAGGGTTTGCTCAAGAGATAGGATTATAGCTGAACAGGAGGAGAAAATTAGAGCCCTTCAGGCTGATTTGGACAGAGCAAGGGAGGAGCTGAAGAGGCTAAGGGGGGAGGAGGGCAAACTGCGGTGGGAAGTGGTAGCTGGGAACAGAAGCCACAGAAAGAGGACAGTGTCTGACAGTTTCCCAATTGGCACAACCAATAGATTTGCCTTGCTACCACAGTTAAGTAAGGAAGAGGCCCCAGTAGAAGTAGACGTAGTTAAGATGCAACAGAATTTCACTAGGAAACCAACTGTTTCAAAAAGAGTAGAAAGTAAGAGGAAAGTTCTGTTGCTAGGTAGCAGCCATGGAAGAGGGGGACACTGCAGGAGCCTCCACGAAGATTGCGTTCACCACTCGAACAACAAGCAATTGGGCGTCCCCTGGAAATGACTTAGTCGGCCAATCCTGCAAACACCGGAGCACCAAAACCAAAGATGACAAAACAACTCTCCGAAGAGACTCAAAAAAGGCCTTTACCAAGACCATCACTAGTGACAACTTCCTGCAATATTGAAGGCTTATCTGTAAATAAAGAAATTTTATTATCTGACATGTGCAAACGAAACAACTGTGATGTTTTAGTGATACAAGAAACACACAGAGCACCAACTAGCCATAGACCAAAAATACAGGGCATGAAATCAGTTCTTGAGAGACCACACGAAAGGTACGGAAGTGCTATATTTGTGAAACCGAACTTAGACGTATGCTCCTGTGCTCTGACCTGCGAAGAAAATATAGAAATTCTAACTATTGAGCTACATTCATGTACTGTAACATCCGTGTACAAACCACCCAGTACGAGGTTCAAATTTACGGGGCCTGGAAATTTCCATTCAAAAAACATTAAAGTTGTACTAGGAGATTTTAATCGTCACGGTCTTGCATGGGGTTATAAAGAGACAAATGACAATTGCGAAATGCTGGAGATCTGGGCAGACCAGGCTAAACTGAAATTGATACATGACCCAAAGTTGCCTGCATCATTTAACAGCGGAAGATGAAAACGAGGATATAATCCAGATAACATCTTTGTCTCCGAAAAGGTATCCCTGCAAACTGTAAAGCAAATCGAGGACCCAATTCCAAGATCGCAACACAGAGCAATAACTTGCTGCATTACTGCAGTAATCAACTCAGATGTAATGCCCTTCAAGAGACGCTTCAATTTCAAAAAAGCTCATTGGGAACTTTTCACAGAGGACCTTGATAAGGAGATCTTGGAAATTAAACCAGAGACACAATCATATGAAACTTTTATAGACCTTGTCAAGAAAATCTCTTGACAGCGCATACCTAGAGGGTGCCGCACCCAGTATATCGCTGGACTCAATGGTAGCAGCAAGGAAGCTCTGAAAAAGTATGGAGAACTGTACAATAAGGACCCCTTCTCAGAGGAAACGATCCAGGCAGGTGAGGTACTGATGTCTGGTATCTCCGAAGCGAGAAAGGAAAAGTGGTGTAACCTCCTACAAGAGACGGACATGAACCACAGCAATAGGAAGGCATGGAAACTACTCAAAAGTCTCAACAACGACCCAACAGAACCACAACCAAATTACAGTGAAGTTACACCTGATCAGATAGCCCACCAACTATTCATGAACGGAAAAACTAAAAGGAAGATCAGGAATGGCAAAATTGAAAGAAAATTGAACGAGGAGATTAGCTTCCTAGCTCGCCCGTTCTTCATTCAGGAGCTACAAGATGCCATCAACGATTTAAAAAACAATAAGGTCGCTGGCCTCGACGATCTGAGATCTGAGCAAATTAAACATTTTGGACCGGGAGTACAAGCATGGATCCTAGAGCTAATGAATAACTGTATTACAACAATGCAAATTCCTAAACTGTGGAGGAAAGCTCAGGTTATTGCGTTACTAAAACCAGGGAAAGACCCAGCTGAAGCTAAAAATTTCCGGCCTGTCTCACTGCTTTGTCATTTATTTAAAGTGCTGGAGCGAATGATCCTCAAACGCATAGCTAATTATGTGGACAAAGCCTTCATTAACGAACAAGCTGGATTTTGACCAGGAAAATCATGCTGTGGCCAAATCCTTAATCTCACGCATTACCTCGAAGACGGCTATCAGAGAGGAGAAGTAACTGGGGTCGCATTCCTGGATCTCAGTGCTGCATATGACACAGTTAACCATAAGTTGCTTACCCAGAAAGTGTATAATGTCACTAAGGACTATACCCTTTCTATGTTCATGCAATGCATGCTACAGAACAGACACTACTATGTAACCTTACAATCTAAAAACAGCCGATGGAGGACACAGAAAAATGGTCTTGCACAGGGTAGTGTCTTGGCTCCAATATTATTTAACATCTATACCAATGATCTTCCCATCAGCCACCAGACACGAATGTTCATATATGCTGATGATGCAGCAGTGGCCACACAGGATAAAACCTTTGAACAAGTGGAGGAGAATCTCACAGGAGCCTTAACAGAACTTGCTACCTATTACGACGGCAATAATCTCAAACCAAACCCTAGCAAATCTCAAGTATCTGCCTTCCATCTTAGGAACAAACAAGCCAAACGGAAACTCTGAGTCATGTGGCAAGGGGAAGAGCTGAAACATACAAACAGCCCAAAATACCTGGGAGTAACATTGGACAGAGCACTTACTTTTAAGCAGCATTGTCACAACACTAAAAAAAAGGTCTGTGCCAGGAACAACATACTGCGGAAGCTAACAGGTTCATTGTGGGGAGCTCAACCACATGTTTTGCGCACCACGGGTCTGGTGCTGAGTATCTCAGCCGCGGAATATGCGGCGCCAGTTTGGAGGAACTCTGCTCACACTAAGCAAGTTGACGTCGCCATAAACGAAACTGTACGTATTGCCACAGGATGCCTCAAACCATCTCCCACAGACATCATTTATCCCATCATAGGCATAGCACCACCCACTATCCACAGACAAGTAGCCGCCGAGATCGAAAGATCAAAACAAAAGAATGATCCTCGACACCCGATGCATATGCACCGAAAACAACGTGTCCGGCTGAAATCCCGCAGGAGTTTCATTGAAACTACTGAAGAGCTCGCCACCAAGCCCGGCGCAAGGCGGCTATCTCTTTGGGAAGAAATGGTGCCACACTCCACAATGGAACTACTTGAGGAGGGATCTGCAGGATTTCAACTACCTTTTATAACTTGGAGGTCATTAAACCGGCTGCGCACTGGAGTAACTGGGTGCAAATCAAACCTATTTAAATGGGGTTACAGTGATAGTGATAGGTGTGAATGCAGAGCAATACAGGATTTGAACCACCTACTGATTTGCCCAGATATGTCTATAACATGCACTAAAGATGATATTTTGAAAGTCAATGACAAAGCAAACTACGTTGCTAATTACTGGGAAGGGAAGATATAGTTGGTGCATCCGGATACGGAAGAAGAAGAATGGAAGAGGTGTCGGCCAGATTTTGCAGGAAAAATTAGGTGACAGGTACCAGGTCACAAACTTTTTCAAGCCAAGTGCAAGTCTTAGCCAGGTGGTAGAGGATATAGGTTCCTTGTGCAAGGGATTCACAAAGCAGGATCATGTGATGGTAGTGGGTGGAGTGGGAGATAGTATTGATAGGGATCAGGGCTACAGCATTGAGTGTGACCTGGTGAAAATAGCCTCAGCAACGACCCTTACCATTGTTGGGCTGGTGCCTGCTTTCGTGCAGCATAATCAGCCCCAGTTGAACCACTCTGTCACGAGGGTAAATATGGAGTTGGATCAGTTGCATAGGGCGGCCACTCTGTCAGACATTGGATTGGTTCCTGTCAAGGCTATTGATAGGGGGGATTTCACAAGTCATGGCCTACATCTCAATAGGAAATGGAAGGGTAAACTGGCAGGATTGTTAGCGAAATCTATAAGGGGGGACACCAGTACTCATGGATGTACCTCTTTTTTAGGCTAATATCAATGTCCAATGGGAAGTTCAGGCAGGCAGGTGCTAAAGAGGTCCAAAACTCACAAAATTCTCACAACAGGAAAGTAAATAATAATTTTACCATATTTAACCAAAATATCGGTGGATTAAAGAAAAAAGTAGATTCTCAGAAAAGTAAAGAAAAAAATAATATTACCATTTTTCACCGAAATATTCCAGGATTGAAGAATAAAGTAGATGAGCTCTTGGTTTGTTTAGATGACATTGAATCTAATAATGTAATAGACATACTATGCCTGTCTGAGCGTCACATTGTGTCTGATATGGAAAAGATAAATATCAGTGGTTATAAACTAGTTGCACATATGAGTAGAGAGAATAAGGTGGGAGGAGGAGTTGCCACTTATGTCAAAAGTTATCACTGTGTAGAAAGCTTAGATACAAAAAAGTTTTGTCTAGAGCAACATATAGAAGCATGTGTCTGTCAACTTAAACTGAAGGAGGGCTCTTTTATAATGGTAACAGTATATAGGTCCCCTTCAGGAAACTTTCATTTATTCCTGGAAAACTTAGATGCCTTGTTGTGCTATCTGCCAGATAGGGGAAAGCAAATTATTATTTGTGGGGACTTCAATGTTGATTCATTGAAAGAGTGTAATAGGAAGAATGACCTGGAAGTCTTGCTCAGTTCTTTCAATTTGACGTCTGTCATTAATTTTCCTACTTGGGTGGTAAAAGACAGCAGCACATTGATAGATAACACTTTTATAGACCAAGATAGGTTTAAAAACATAAATTCTTGTCCTGTTGAGAATGGGCTCTCTGATCATGATGCTCAGCTAGTTACAGTATATGACATAGCTCCAGTCAGTAATAAAAACTACCCTCCAAAGTTGTGCATTCAATTAATGACTCAACAATTAGAAATTTCAGAGAAAATCTTCAGCAGTTAGACTGGGATGAGGTGTACAAGGAACCCAAGGCTAATTTAAAATATAACTTATTTCATGATACACTTGTAAGAGAATTTGAAAACTGTTTCCCCAAGAAAGTAGTTAAATCTAATTATAAAAAACTATGCAAAAAACCTTAGCTTACTAAAGGAATAAAAATATCTTGTAACCACAAAAGGGAACTGTATCTAACAACAAGAAAGAGCAATGACCCAGAAACAGCCAAATATTATAAAATCTACTGTGCTACATTAAGAAAGGTTATTAAAAAGTCCAGAAGCATGTGCATCACGTCTGAGATTAATACCTCTGATTGTTGTTGTGGTCTTCAGTCCTGAGACTGGTTTGATGCAGCTCTCCATGCTACTCTATCCTGTGCAAGCTTCTTCATCTCCCAGTACCTACTGCAACCTACATCCTTCTCAATCTGCTTAGTGTATTCATCTCTTGGTCTCCCTCTACGATTTTTACCCTCCACGCTGCCCTCCAATACTAAATTGGTGATCCCTCGATGTCTCAGAACATGTCCTACCAACCGATCTCTTCTTCTAGTCAAGTTGTGCCACAAGATGGGTTGATCACATAACTAATGAGGAGGTATTGAATAGAATACCTCTGATAACAAAATTAAAACAATTTGGAATATTATTACAAGGGAGACAGGACAACCAAGAGTACAGGATGATGGCATCACCATCAAAGCGAATGGAAACTTGATAAACAACAAGCCGGAAGTCGAAAACATTTTGAATAATCATTTTTTAAATGTTGTAGAGCAAATAGGATCTAAATGTTCATCAGAAGAAGCAAGGCAGTTAATGGAAGAGGCCTTACCCACACCATTTGATACAATTGAAATTCCACCCACCTCTCCATCTGAAGTTAGGAAGATAATAAACTCTCTCAATAATAAAAGCTCACATGGGATTGATGGCATTTCCAGCAGGATAATAAAAGCTAGTTCCCAAGAAATAAGTGGGATTCTTAGCCACATATGTAATAGCTCTCTGAAGCAGGGTATTTTCCCAGATAGACTGAAGTATGCCATTGTTATACCACTGCATAAAAAAGGGGATACGTCTGATGTCAACAACTACCGCCCAATCTCTCCTCTGACTGCCTTATCCAAAATTCTTGAAAAAGTAATGTATTGTAGAGCAGCTTCACACCTTTGTAAAAATAAAGTTTTAACAAAATGTCAGTTTGATTTCCAGAAGGGTTTTGCAACGGAAAATGCTATATATAATAATAATAATAATAATAATAATAATAATAATAATAATACTAATAATAATTGTCTAGAGCAACATATAGAAGCATGTACCTGTCAACTTAAACTGAAGGAGGGCTCTTTTATAATGGTAACAGTATATAGGTCCCCTTCAGGAAACTTTCATTTATTCCTGGAAAACTTCGATGCCTTGTTGTGCTATCTGATATACTTTCACTAATGAAATATTAAATGCTCTGAGTTACCGCAAGTCACCCGTTGGGATTTTTTGTGATCTATCAAAAGCTTTTGACTGTGTAAATCATGGAATACTTCTAGATAAGCTCAAGTACTGTGGTATGAATGGGACAATGCTCAAATGGTTTAAATCATACCTAACTGGAAGAGTGCAGAAAATTGAAATAAACAGTTCACATAATATGCAAAAAACTGGTGATTTCTCAAACTGGGGAACAATCAAGAATGGGGTGCCGCAAGGTTCGGTCTTGGGTCCTCTGCTGTTCTTAATATATATTAATGACTTGCCATTCTATATTCACGAAGATACAAAGCTGGTACTTTTTGCCAATGATACAAGTATAGCTATCACAACCGACAGACAAGAATTAACTGGTGAAATTGTAAACAATGTTTTTCAGAAAATCATTAAGTGGTTCTCTGCGAATGGGCTCTCATTAAACTTTGACAAAACACAGTATATACAGTTCCACACAGTAAATGGAATGACCCCATTAATAAATATAGACTTCGATCAGAAATCGGTAGTTAAGGTAGAATATTCAAAATTTCTAGGTGTCTGGATTGATGAGGGGTTGAACTGGAAAAAACACACTGAGGATCTGCTGAAACGTTTGAGTTCAGCTACTTATGCTGTTAGGGTCATTGCAAATTTTGGTGATATACATCTGAGTAAATTAGCTTACCACGCTTACTTTCATTCTCTGTTTTCGTATGGCATCATATTCTGGGGTAACTCATCATTGAGTAAAAGAGTGTTCATTGCACAAAAGCATGTAATCAGAATAATTGTTGGAGCTCATCCAAGATCATCCTGCAGACACTTATTTAAAGAGCTAGAAATCTTCACTGTAGCCTCACAATATATATATTCACTTATGAAATTTGTTATTAACAATCCGAACAAATTCACAAGTAATAGCAGTGTACATGGCTACAACACTAGGAGAAAGGATGATCTTCGCTACTCAAGGTTAAATCTAACTTTGGCTCAGAAGGGGGTAAATTATGCTGCCACAAAAGTCTTTGGTCACTTACCTAATAGCATCAAAAGTCTGACAGATAGCCATATAGCATTTAAAAGGAAATTAAAAGAATTTCTTAATGGCAACTCCTTCTACTCATTAGATGAATTTTTGGATATAGTAAGTGGGTAATTTCCCAACATCCACAAAAAATAAAAAAAATTAAAAAAAATAAAAAAATTATTGAGTGTCATGTAATATTTTGTCTAAAGTAATATCTTGTATAGACACCTTTCATTTACCTAAAACGTTCCACATCATCACAAAGTGTCGTATTCATGATCTATGGAACAAGTACTAATCTAATATAAACTGAACAAATAGTTAAGGGGGTAGAAAATAAGCTACCTTGGTACTGGAAGAACAAGATTATATATGCACCTAGAGATAATGTAGATAAATTCATGCAATATCTTGAACGTGTAGAATCTGTACTAATAGAGGAGGACAGCACAAGGACAGAGTATCGACATCCTGTTAGGCAGAATGAAAATTGAGCCGAGGTAAACATAAAAAGAATGAGTGTACAGAGAGGAAGCAGATACTGATGTCGATCACGAGGGAGAGGCCGGACATATGATAATCGGGTCAGTGACCGAGGTCAGTATGGCGACTGTAGACAGCTGCCAGGAGATGATGCTACCAGTTGGCGGAGGATGTTAGTTAGTGGTGACGTACCTTGACAGGAAAACTGCTAAGAGTCTACAAGAAGGCTGGCACTCATAGACAACTACATTACCAATTGAACACGCTGGCAAAACCATTTGTAAGAACAGCGCGAGTACAACCACCTAGTATTAATGTAGTCACTAAGAAAGAAGGGGAGAATAACTGGGAGCAGCAAGAGGCAAGAGAATTAACCAATGTAGAGTTAAGGGAGCACAGTAGTAGTAACACCTGTAATAAGAACACATTTGTAGAGGAGATAAGTACTAATAATATGGTTTTGAATCAGGAGGTGGAGGTAAATCTGCATGGCGAAACAGAGGAGGAACTGTCTGACAGTTGTGGAATCAATAATGGAGCAGGGGTCGAAGGGGTGCTTGATAGGTTATTTGAAGTAATTGAGAGTAGTGAAGAGGAGGAAATATATAATGCTGATGACACCTGGTATAGGGTCGCAGAAACAGAGGTAAATACAGAAAGGGAAAAACTAGAAAGATGTTTCAATTTAGCGATAGTGGACAGACTGGTAGGAGCTGCCACTAGTAGTAGATTAGATTAGATTAGATTAGATTAATACTAGTTCCATGGATCATGAATACGATATTTCGTAATGATGTGGAACGAGTCGAATTTTCCAATGCATGACATAATTAGGTTAATTTAACAACATACTTAAGTTAATATAACAACTTTATTTTTTTGTGTTTTTTTGTTTTTCTTTATTTTTTATTTTTATTTTTTTAATATTTTTGTTTTGTTTTTTTTTTCTTTTTTTTTCTTAATTTATACCTAAAAATTCCTCTGTGGAGTAGAAGGAGTTGTCATTCAGAAATTCTTTTAATTTTTTCTTAAATACTTGTTGGTTATCTGTCAGACTTTTCATACTATTTGGTAAGTGACCAAAGACTTTAGTGCCAGTATAATTCACCCCTTTCTGTGCCAAAGTTAGATTTAATCTTGAATAGTGAAGATCGTCCTTTCTCCTAGTATTGTAGTTATGCACACTGCTATTACTTTTGAATTGGGTTTGGTTGTTAATAACAAATTTCATAAGAGAGTATATATACTGAGAAGCTACTGTGAATATCCCTAGATCCTTAAATAATTGTCTGCAGGATGATCTTGGGTGGACTCCTGCTATTATTCTGATTACACGCTTTTGTGCAATAAATACTTTATTCCTCAGTGATGAATTACCCCAAAATATGATGCCATATGAAAGCAATGAGTGAAAACAGGCGTAGTAAGCTAATTTACTAAGATGTTTATCACCAAAATTTGCAATGACCCTTATTGCATAAGTAGCTGAACTCAAACGTTTCAGCAGATCATCAATGTGTTTCTTCCAATTTAATCTCTCATCAATGGACATACCTAAAAATTTGGAATATTCTACCTTAGCTATATGCTTCTGATTAAGGTCTATATTTATTAATGGCGTCATACCATTCACTGTATGGAACTGTATGTACTGTGTCTTATCAAAATTCAGTGAGAGTCCGTTTACAAGGAACCACTTAGTAATTTTCTGAAAGACAGTATTGACAATTTCATCAGTTAATTCTTGTTTCTCAGGTGTGATTACTATACTTGTATCATCAGCAAAGAGAACTAACTTAGCCTCTTCATGAATATAGAATGGCAAGTCATTAATATATAATAAGAACAACAAAGGACCCAAGACTGACCCTTGTGGAACCCCATTCTTGATAGTTCCCCAGTTTGAGGAATGTGCTGATCTTCGCATGTTACGAGAACTACTTATTTCAACTTTCTGCACTCTTCCAGTTAGGTACGAATTAAACCATTTGTGCACTGTCCCACTCATGCCACAATACTTGAGCTTGTCTAGCAGAATTTCATGATTAACACAATCAAAAGCCTTTGAGAGATCACAAAAAATCCCAATGGGTGGTGTTCGGTTATTCAGATCATTCAAAATTTGACTGGTGAAAGCATATATGGCATTTTCTGTTGAAAAACCTCTCTGGAAACCAAACTGACATTTTGTTAGTACTTCATTTTTACAGATATGTGAAGCTACTCTTGAATACATTACTTTCTCAAAAATTTTGGATAAAGCTGTTAGAAGGGAGATTGGACGGTAATTGTTGACATCAGATCTATCCCCCTTTTTATGCAAAGGTATAACAATAGCATATTTCAGTCTATCAGGGATAATGCCCTGTTCCAGAGAGCTATTACACAGGCGGCTGAGAATCTTACTTATCTGTTGAGAACAAGCTTTTAGTATTTTGCTGGAAATGTCATCAATTCCATGTGAGTTTTTGCTTTTAAGCATGTTTATTATTTTCCTAATTTCAGAGGGAGAAGTGGGTGAGATTTCAATTGTATCAAATTGCATAGGTATGGCCTCTTCCATTAACAGCCTAGCATCTTCTAATAAACACCTGGATCCTACTATATCCACAACATTTAAAAAATGATTATTAAAAATATTTTCAACTTCTGACTTTTTGTTCGTAAAGCTTTCATTCAATTTGATGGTAATACTGTCTTCCTCTGCTCTTGGTTGACCTGTTTCTCTTTTAATAATATTCCAAATTGTTTTAATTTTATTATCAGAGTTGCTGATTTCAGACATGATACACATACTCCTGGATTTTTTAATAACATTAAGCATGGGGAAGACCCAGTAAACATAAATATGATATCCACACAGAACATAGGTTTTGACAGAAGGGAAATGGTGCAGGATTTACTAGACGAGGTAGAACCTGCAAATAAAAGAGAGTATGTAGGACAGCCTATAATAGAGATAAGTGTTTTTGATGAAAATGTAAAGTGTTTGATTGATACAGGATCAGAGGTGTGTGCTGTGTCCCAAAATTTTGTTAATGAACTCCCAGCAAACAAGCAAGTATTAAGGATGCTAGTAAGTGGCCTAAATATAATTGTAGCAATGGGAAAAGCAAAAAATGTGATGAAGCAAGAAATATTTCTACCCATAGTGGTAAAGGGAGTAGCAATTAAGCAGAATTTCCTAGTAATTAGTGGACTAAGTGTTGATATGCTGGTGGGTTCCAATTTTCTTAGTAAACATGAAGGATGGGTAAATTTCAGAAACAATGACGTAATGATAAGAATTAATGGTAACCTTATCACTATACCATTCATAGGTAAGAGACCAAGTGAGGATGAAGAACTAAATGACTTGCCAATCCGTATTTGCAAGACAACAAAACTAATGGAAGGTTATAATGAGTATGGTGGAAGTGAAGAACTGGATCTGTCTGAGCTGGATAGTGTCAGAGTTAGGATCAATGATAAATTGCTAGAATTAAGTGACCTAGATGAGGGACAAAGAAATGACCTAAGACAAATTTTGACTAAGCATATAAGAGTATTTTCTGATCAGCCAGGTCTAGTTAAAGATTATGAGTGGTTTTTAACAGTGAAAAAGGATGCCCATTTTTTCAAAAAACAGTTTGCATTTTCTGAAGTGCACAAGGAGTCAGTAAGTGACCTGATTCAGAATATGTTAGAGTGGAGGATCATTGACAGAGCAATAAGTGTTTATAACAACCCATTGGTTATAGTACCAAAGAAGGACGGCATGATCAGATTAGTATTAGATGCTAAAGCCTTGAATAAGATAGTATTACCTGAGCGTGACAGACCTGAAAATATAGAAGAACTGTTACGAAAGTTTAAAGGTGCAAAATTCTTCACATCAATGGATGTAAACTGTGGTTACTGGAATCTTCCTTTAGCTGAGGAATCAAGAAAGTATATGGCGTTTCTATTTGAAGGTAGATGTTATCAATATAAGGTGGTGCCGTTTGACCTAAATATAAGCGTATGTGCATTTGCAAGAGCTATGTCACAGGTCTTAGGGGACTAGTTGTTAACAAGAGTAACTTTGTATGTAGATTAATATTGACTCCTACTTGGGAAGAACAATTGTTTATTACTAGATGAGGTATTGAAAGCAATTAAAATGGGAGAAATGAAGTTAAGGTTAGATAAGACAGAATTTGTCAAGAAGGAGACCAAATTCTTGGGGCATGTAGTAAGTGGAGAAGGCATCATGCCTGATCCAGAGAAAATTAAAGCTATCCGAGACTATGCTGCACCAGCAACATGAAAAGCACTGGAGGGGATGTTTGATTTTTACAGAAAATTTGTGTCTGGTCAATTGTTTAATGCACCTTGCTTAAGAGAACTGTTAAAGAAAAATGTAGTATATAAGTGGACTATTGAATGTCAGAAGGCATTTGAAAATCTAAAAGAAGCCTTAGTTAATAGTCGAGTTTTAAACCACCCAGATTTTTCAAAACCGTTCTGTCTTGGATCTGACGCCTGTGGATATGGATTAGGAGTTGAACTGTTTCAGATTGAGAAAGAAGGAGAAGAAGAAGTACACAAAACCATTGCTTTTGCAATTAAGCCCCTTCAACAAGCAGAAAACAACTGCAGTATATCTGAATTAGAAGCTTTAGCTGTAATTTTTGGCTTACAAAAATTCGAGTAGTACCTTTTAGGACATGAGATTTTAGTTTTCACTGACCATAGTGCACTCACCTATCTAGATACCTGTCAATTTAAGCATGGTAGATTAAGGACATGGTCCCTGTATCTACAACAGTTTAAGTATAAGATGATCTATATTAAGGGTTCAGAGAACATTGTGGCAGACACCTTATCAAGAAGTGTAAAAGACAATGGACAGGGAGTGAATTCCATCTGTAATGGAGAATGTAATGAAGTGTTGTTGGCAGTTATGCAGTTGCAGGATGAAGGCCTGATCAAACATATTTGTAAGAATCTGTGAAGGAAAGAAAAACAAGACGACAATATCGAACTAGTAAAAAGCAGAATAGGCCATCCTGATTTTCCAAAACTATCTGTATACTATAAGCTGCATAAAGATGTCTTATTTAGGTGTAGGAAAAATAGGGAGTAGAACTGGAAAATTTGTTTTCCGGAACAGCATGTAGATGCATTAATTGGCTCTACAGGGTGTTACAAAAAGGTATGGCCAAACTTTCAGGAAACATTCCTCATACACAAATGAAGAAAAGATGTTATGTGGACATGTGTCCAGAAACGCTTAATTTCCGTGTTAGAGCTCATTTTAGTTTCGTCAGTATGCTCTTCCACCTACGCTCAATGGAGCATGTTATCATGATTTCATACGGGACACTCTACCTGTGCTGCTAGAACATGTGCCATTGCAAGTACGACACAACATGTGGTTCATGCATGATGGAGCTCCTGCACATTTCAGTCGAAGTGTTCGTACGCTTCTCAACAACAGATTCGGTTACCGATGGATTGGTAGAGGCGGACCAATTCCATGGCCTCCACGCTCTCCTGACCTCAACCCTCTTGACTTTCATTTATGGGGGCATTTGAAAGCTCTTGTCTACGCAACCCTGGTACCAAATGTAGAGACTCTTCATGCTCGTATTGTGGATGGCTGTGATACAATACGCCATTCTCCAGGGCTGCATCAGCGCATCAGGGATTCCATGCGACGGAGGGTGGATGCATGTATCCTCGCTAATGGAGGACATTTTGAACATTTCCTCTAACAAAGTGTTTGAAGTCACGCTGGTACATTCTGATGCTGTGTGTTTCCATTCCATAATAAATGTAATTTGAAAATGTACTGTTTGGCAATTTTGCAAATAAAACTGAGAGCTCTGGCTTTCAATTATAATTATTTTGAGACAGATTTAAGGTTAAGAGTAAAGTAATGCAAACCAAATTCTATTTTTCTTTTTTCTTACAATGCAACAGATTTCATTTTCTTACTATATTCAGACAAGGAATAATTATTTTAACATTGTGAGAAACATATATTGTATATAAGTTTGTTTCATATTACGCATTACGTGAATGTGATTTGAAGAGATTCATTAATAATTTCAATTATGAATTCCATCCTTTCAACACTTAATACAATGTCCCCTTAAACCTACTAACAAACAACAGCACTTACATTTTGACAGTTACCATCCTTTCCATGCCAGATGTTCCCTCCCATACAGCCTTGGCATCTGAGACAAATGTATTTGTTTGGATGCAGACTCTTTACAGCAATACACTACCTTTCTCACCTCAGCCTTCACTGCACTTAATTACCCACCAGCCTAGTTAAAAGCATATTTCCTGTTGTGTGTTGGCAGGAGAGCCAACACCTTAATAATAGAGGAAGCCGAAAGGCACGTGTTTTAGCTCACGCAGGCTGGCGTGAGGTCTGGAACAGGACAAGGAAATTAGAATTTAGAAAAACGGACGTAGCTGGTGGAATACTTAACTTTAATCCGTTAAAGGTGAACGTCGGTCTGACGGTACATGATTAACAAGATCAATAGCAACTGATAATGGCGCCTTGCTAGGTCATAGCAAATGACGTAGCTGAAGGCTATGCTAACTATCGTCTTGGCAAATGAGAGCATATTTTGTCAGTGAACCATCGCTAGCAAAGTCGGTTGTACAACTGGGGCGAGTGTTAGGAAGTCTCTCTAGACCTTCCGTGTGGCGGCGCTCGGTCTGCAATCACTGATAGTGGCGACACGTGGGTCCGACGTGTACTAACAGACCGCGGCCGATTTAAAAGGCTACCACCTAGCAAGTGTGGTGTCTGGCGGTGACACCACATTTCCAAGGCCATCACATCCAATCCTGATACTGCTGATCCCTCCAAAAAAACAACTTCAGACACTCTGTTGGTGACTCAGTATTATCCTGGTGTGGAATGTGGTAATCAGCTACTTCAACAGGGCCATGACTTCCTAAAATCATGCCCTGAAATGAGATCAATTCTGTCTGAAATTTTGCCCACCACACATAGAATAGTTTTCTGTCACCCTCCCAGTCTCTTCAATATTCTTGTCACACCCTATGCTCCTTTTGCACTCATCACCGTACCCTAGGGCTCCTACCCCGTGCAAGACTTACCCTATGCACCCTCCTACCACCACCTATAACAGCCCTGTAACTGGCAAAACATATGCTATCAAAGGGAGAGCCACCTGCGAAATGACACCTGTTATGTAAATGCTGTTCAGCCTTCTACATCGTCATGACTACCACCAAATTATCAATTAGGATGAATGGGCATAGGCAGAGGCTGAATAGTGGCAACTTGCAATATCCTGCTGCAGAGCATGCTGTACAACATGACATTCATGATCTCGGCACCTGTTTCACCACAAACACTATCTGGTTTCTTCCCCCAGATACCAGTTTCTCAGAACTCCGCAGGTGGGAACTAGCACTACAACAAGTCCTTGGTTCACGCTACCCACCTGGCCTTAATTTACGTTAATTTCTCCATCTCAGTATTTCTTCACTGTAACTACTCTTTACTTCAATCCGTTTTAGTATTCTACATCTTTCATTGACTTTCCCGCCTATTTTTCACCACCCCCCATCCCACCTCTGTTACATACAATGCACTTAGCTTTTCACTCTTATTAATTCATGCATGATGTTTAAGCAGTAATCTGGGTCTGCATATTACCCTGTCTTCCACCTTTAAGCTCTCAGGTTTTCAAATCCTCATCTGTTGCAGTCTCCAACAATCAGTCTTTCCTTGTCATCTCGTATGGTAAATCTCCCCTGACCCACGGTTCTGGGCGACTTTCCCAAAATCTACCCCTTTTCCTAGACCTCTCCAGTCCTTTCCTTTCAACCCTCTTCCTTCCCCTTCTATCTTTCTGCCTGAAGGAGGAGCCATTGGCTCCAAAATCTTGCCAGTCACAACCATCTTTTATGTGTGTGTTCTGCCATCATTTGGTGAGTAGATATTTTTATATATCCAATTAAATAATTTTGTCAATAATTGAAGTATTATGATACACAATACCAATGTAGATTTTACTCCAGGAAAAGATAAAGCCAATGACTAATGTGGTTGCAGATAACATGCACTTTATTATTTATGGTGGTACAACCTGATATGCATCCATATAAGCATAAAGCTCGAAGCACACTGATGTACGGCTGTGCTAGTGGTCGTGTCACTGTCAGGGGAGACACAGTGGAAAAGCTGTCAATCTCCAGATGCAATGTGGTTGTAAATACAGTGGGATGTCCCTAAATTGTCCAACCAGTTGGACCACATGGTGTATTACAAATTGATCACACCCATACACAGAATTGTGAGCATGACGAAGTTGGAGCACATTCCATAATTTGCATTTACAGCAGTCTGCCACCCTGTGTCATCTACATCTATAATTACTCCCTGTGAAACACTGTGGAGTACATGGCACAGGGTATGTCCCACTGTTCTGGTTATTAGAGCTTTAAATCCCACTATGTGTGCTGTAATTAAATTAATTATATGCTCATAATTCGTATGGGAGCAACAGCTAGGGGGTTGTAGTATACTCCTAGAGTCACCATTTAAAGCTCATTCTTGAAACTCTGTTATTAGACTTTCTTGACATAGTTTCTTCATGTCTTCAAGAGTTTGTCAGTTCAGTTCTTTCAACATCTCAGTGACACTCTTCCAACAAACCAGTGACTAAACTCACTGCTCTTCTCTGTATACATTCAATATCCATTGTCAGTACTACACTGGTGTCCAGAATTAAAGCAAGAAACTGCTATTTCCCCATGCTGTGTCTAATTCATGGTATAATCATACTAACTGTCAACCAAATATCTGTACTACCTTGTTCTGCATGGAAGATGTCATTCCCGTCAATGGACAATCACGCCAACAGTGACATCTGGGCACCTATGAAATGAGGTAGTGTTTGCCGTATAGCCCCACATCCACAGTCACTGTGCACACAGTCATAGATGGTACAGTACAGCACAGAGAAGATGCCCACCAGGTTCTCTGCAGTGGAAGGTCTTAGAATGGAAGCAGGACAGTCGCAAACTGGTGTGGTCCAATGACTTAGTGTGAATTGCTTTGTTGTTTCTCAGGAGTGTCGACAGTTTATAGGGACTGAAACTATATCTCAAAGACCAGGGCAGGGCTGACCATGTGTGACTTCAGAAGAGAGGACCATCATTTGGCTGTTAGGGGATGATAATACTGCCTTAATACTGCACGGCAACTGGCACGTGAACTCGCAGCATCCAATGGACCTGTTGTGTCTAGGAAAATGGTGTGCAGAAGGCTTCACCACAGTGGTCTTTATTGTCAGAGACCTACTGTATGTCTACCTCTGATGTGTCTTCACAGAAGGAACATGTAGAGTGGAATCATCAATGAGCCACGTTGACGGTTGAACAGTGGGCCAATTTTTTTTCACAGATGAGTCCCAATTTAGACTGGAGAGTGATTATCAATGGATTTGCATCTGAAGGGAACACTGTAAAGGGACACCCTCCTTTAACACTACAGTTTTTTTTATAGAAAGTTTATAAAATCTTTTTGCTTTGTAAACTCTTTGGAATATTGTGAGTACCACAGAATGTAGGGAGTAGTGGGCATCCCTCTGATGAAAGGAGACGTTTTTATAAGTTTGTGAACAACAATGTAATTATTGTCTTTTTTGTTGTAATGTGGAAGATGTAAAGACAGTTTGATATTCAATAATGTGTCAAAGAATAAAATTCAAGAAATATACAGGCAAACCTTCATCAGTTATTTAGTCATCAGGAACCTACAATGTCAAATTAAATTTCAGCCGCAAAAATGTACCCCTAGACACAAAACTTGGAGCCAACAGCAAGAAGAGAAAATGAAGATAAGTAAAAAGTTTTTCTTTTGTATATCTTATGCCTCTCGAAGCTTTTGAAAATAATTAAGAGAATTTTAATAGTGATGTATGGGAGAGTAAGATTACAGCACGGAACATGATTTCAAGACCCAACATTGTGGAAAGAAACCAATATTGAGGAGCATTCCTAATGATTCGACTGGAATTATATTTATCACTTGATTCCCTCCTCATGAAATTGTACGGGTGTATGAACAAGGTTTAACTGCTGTCAGGTACCATGACAGGATCTTGGGACCTCATTTGTGGTTGTTGCAAAGTCCTGTAGGCTCAGACTTTGTATTGATGGATGATAATACTGACCTTATAGAGCACAAGTAGTTGATGTTTTCTTGGGAACAGAAGATACTGCACACTTGGTATGGTCTGCCCACTCTGCCAATTTTAATTATGATGAAGCAAGCTGGGATATTTTTACTTCCGCTCTTGTTTTGCCATCTGCTTCCTTAAAATTCATTTTTTCACTTTTAACTAATTACCATTAATGTATGTGAGTATAATCTGCATTTTCATGAATGAGAAAGGTTGGCCCTCAGTTTTAAAGAACATAACACCAGATCTAATAATAATATTTGTATGAAACTTCCTGGCAGATTAAAACTGTGTGCGCCGACCGAGACTCGAACTCGGGACCTTTGCTTTTCGCGGGCAAGTGCTCTACCATCTGAGCTACCGAAGCATGACTCACGCCCGGTCTCACAGCTTTACTTCTGCCAGTACCTCGTCTCCTACCTTCCAAACTTTACAGAAGCTCTCCTGCGAACCTTACAGAACTAGCAATCCTGAAAGAAAGAATACTGCGGAGACATGGCTTAGCCACAGCCTGGGGGATGTTTCCAGAATGAGATTTTCACTCTGCAGCGGAGTGTGCGCTGATATCAAACTTCCTGGCAGATTAAAACTGTGTGCGCCGACCGAGACTCGAACTTGGGACCTTTGCCTTTCGCGGGCAAGTGCTCTACCATCTGCAAGGTTCACAGGAGAGCTTCTTTAAAGTTTGGAAGGCAGGAGACGAGGTACTGGCAGAAGTAAAGCTGTGAGACCGGGCGTGAGTCGTGCTTCGGTAGCTCAGATGGTAGAGCACTTGCCCGTGAAAGGCAAAGGTCCTGAGTTCGAGTCTTGGTTGACGCACACAGTTTTAATCTGCCAGGAAGTTTCACATCAGCGCACACTCCACTGCAGAGTGAAAACCTCATTCTGGAATAATATTTGTAGTTAGCATCTTTTGTTATAGGGTGAAACCAGTAATTGTTTTGTAACTTAAATTCTATTGCTGAATTATAAACAAATATAAATTATGTACTAATTGTAAACATTTGGAGGAACAACTAATAATATTCTTAAAGGATCTATTTGGGTCTATTTGAAAACATGTTAGCAAAGCTAGCTCTTACTTAATTCCAAAGTAATTTCCAATTTCATCAAAAGTATTGTTTGCTTAACTATATTTGTTAATTTCATCATTTAAACAAATAATTTGGCCTAACTCTTGTAGTAGAAGAAACTTAAAAAAGATGGAATTTTTTGATGTATTCAGTTAATTTAATGTTTTAAGTTTTAATTGTAATTTCTGTAAATTAAACATCAAACAATGTATAGTTACTGTGCTTATTATTATGAGGATATGCAGGGTGTTACAAAAAGGTATGGCCAAACTTTCAGGAAACATTCCTCACACACAAATATAGAAAAGATGTTATGAGGACATGTGTCCGGAAACACTTAATTTCCATGTTAGAGCTCATTTTAGTTTCGTCAGTATGTACTGTACTTAGTCAATTCACCGCCAGTTGCCCCAATTGAAGCAAGGTAATGTTGACTTCGGTGCTTGTGTTAAGATGTGACTCAATGCTCTACAGTACTAGCATCAAGCACATCAGTACGTAGCATCAACAGGTTAGTGTTCATCACGAACGTGGTTTTGCAGTCAGTGCACTGTTTACAAATGCAGAGTTGGCAGATGCCCATTTGATGTATGGATTAGCATGGGGCAATAGCTGTGGCACGGTACATTTGTATCGAGACAGATTTCCAAAACGAAGGTGTCCTGACAGGAAGACGTTCGAAGCAATTGATCGGTCTCTTAGGGAGCGCGAACCATTCCAGTCTATGACTCACAACTGGGAAAGACCTAGAATGATGAGGACACCTGCAATGGATGAGGCAATTCTTCATACAGTTGACGATAACCCTAATGTCAGAGTCAGAGAAGTTGCTGCTGTAGAAGGTAACATTGACCACGTCACTTTATGGAGAGTGCTACGGGAGAACCAGTTGTTTCCGTACCATGTACAGCATGTGCAGGCACTATCAGCAGCTGATTGGCCTCCACGGGTACACTTCTGCGAATGGTTCATCCAACAATGTGTCAATCCTCATTTCAGTGGAAATGTTCTCTTTATGAATGAGGCTTCATTCCAGCGTGATCAAATTGTAAATTTTCACAATCAACATGTGTGGGCTGACGAGAATCCGCACACAATTGTGCAATCACGTCATCAACACAGATTTTCTGCGAACGTTTGGGCAGGCATTGTTGGTGATGTCTTGATTGGGCCCCATGTTCATCCACCTATGCTCAATGGAGCACATTATCATGATTTCATACGGGATACTCTAACTGTGCTGCTAGAACATGTGCCTTTACAAGTACGACACAACATGTGGTTCATGCACGATGGAGCTCCTGCACATTTCAGTCGAAGTGTTCGTACGCTTCTCAACAACAGATTTGGTGACCGATGGATTGGTAGAGGCGGACCAAGTCCATGGCCTCCACGCTCTCCTGACCTCAACCCTCTTGACTTTCATTTATAGGGGCATTTGAAAGCTCTTGTCTACGCAACCCCGGTACCAAATGTAGAGACTCTTCGTGCTCGTATTGTGGATGGCTTTGATACAATACGCCATTCTCCAGGGCTGCATCAGTGCATCAGGGATTTCATACGGCAGAGGGTGGATGCATGTATCCTCGCTAATGGAGGATATTTTGAACATTTCCTGTAACAAAGTGTTTGAAGTCACGCTAGTACGTTCTGTTGCTGTGTTTTCCATTCCATGATTAATGTGATTTGAAGAGAAGTAATAAAATGAGCTCTAACATGGAAAGTAAGCGTTTCCGGACACATGTCCACATGACATATTTTCTTTCTTTGCGTGTGAGGAATGTTTCCTGAAAGTTTGGCCGTACCTTTTTGTAACACCCTGTACAAGGGCATAATTTTTGGTCCTGAGACAGTCAGTCCGAGTTTCAGACAAGAAACCTGTATTGGTTAGAACAACAATAATGCATCAACTTAACCATGAAATAAGCATTAAAACAATGACAGTGTCTGTTCAATTTATTTGAAAGACTGTGAACTGTGTGGTTAGGTTTTTACTGCTCAAAGATGTTCAACAGTAAACTGTTGTAGCACTATGTTTGCCTGTAACCTATTAATGAGGCTTATTGAAAGATAATCAATAGTTAACTGGCCATATAACTGCGTATTATTGGGGGGTTGTGAACAGTGAAAGGAAAGAACTGTGAAACAGAAATGTGCACCTGTTGGCTACATCATTTTAGGTAGTCAATGATGACCTTCCACCCCCATTTTTCAGCCAGTATAGCAATGCAGTACATTGACACCGAGGACAATCAACAATGAAATAAAGCAAATGGCTTGCATCATGTCAGCATCCACCAACCACTCTCCAAGACTGCAAGCAGCTCTGCAGGATCAATGGGTCTTATTACCTCAACACAAAAATGATCACATCATTCGCAGCATGCCTTCACATTGTCAGGCCTGTATTGCTGCCAGAGGGGACATGCCCTATAGTGAGGACATTAACCAGCTGTTGGAATGTGTGTGCACATTTGTTAAGTTGGAAAAAACGAAGAACATTTTTGGCTAGTGTTATGTGTGTTGCAGTTAGTGTTGTGCGTGTTGCAGTTGTTTATGTTTTGATTTTTTTGTATCATTTCTACTTTACTACCACCTGTTTATACTGTCTTGTGGTAAAATAAAAGCAACCTTGCAAAATTCCCATTTGTTGCTTTAATTTTGGACAGCAGTGTATTTGGTATGTATCCCACACACTTGAGCTAGGATGGGTCACACGAGTGACTTGGAAGCAACTCCTTTGTAATCCAATTGCTCTTCTCTAGCAGTCTACCAATAAACCAAGGTTTGCTACCTGTATTACTCACAATTGAACCTATGTGATCATTCCACTTCATGTTCCTACTGAGTGTTAGACCCATGTACTTGTATGAGCTTACAGATTCCAACTGTGATTCTTTACTTTTATATTCATAGAACACTATATTTTTTTTATTTTGTAAATTGCACAATTTTATATTTTTGAACATTTAAAGCAAGCTGCCAACCACTGCACCATTTTGAAATCTAATCAAGGTCTGACTGAATATTTGTACAGCTTTGTTCAGGCTGTATTTCATTGTAGACAACTGAATCATCTGCAAAGTCTGAGATCACTGTTAATATTGCACATAAAATCATTAATATTCAACATGGACAGCAAAGGATCCAACAGGCTTCCCTGTGGTACACCCAAAGTTACTTCTACGTCTATCAATGACTCTCCATCTAAGATAATATGCTGTGTCCTCCCTAACAAGAAATCCTCATGCTAGTCACGCATTTCTTCTAATACTCCATATGATCATACCTTTGTTAGTAAGTGTGGGTGTAGTACTGAATCAAATGCTTTTTGGAAATCAAGAAAGTCTGAATCTATGCAACTACCTTGATCCAAGGCTTTCAGGATGTCATGAGAGAAAAGTGTGAATTGGGTTACATATGATCTATGTTTTCAAAATCCATGCTGGTTGGCAGGGAGGAGAACATTCTGTTGAGCTGTTTTAGCTTAGAAAATATGTTCTAAGATTCTACAACAAACTGATTTAAAGGATAATGGATGATAGTTTTGTTGATTGCTTCTGCTATCCTTCTTGCAGACAGGAGTGACCTATGATTTTTTTCCAGCTACATCAATGTCTACATAGATACTCCATAAGCCACTGTACAATGTGTGGCCGAGGGTACCTTGTACCACTACTAGTCATCTTATTTCCTATTCCATTTGAGGACAAAGCATGGGAAGAATGACTGTCTATATGTGCTCGTATGAACCCAAATTTCTCATATCTCATCTTCATGGCCCTTACATGAAATGTATGTTGGCAGCAGTAGGATTGTCCTGCAGTCAGTTTCAGATACTTGATCTCCAAATTTTGTCAATAGTGTTCCTCAAGAAGGATGTTACTTTCCCTCCAGGAATTCGCATTTGAGTTCCTGTAGCATCTCTGTAACACTTGTGTGTTGTTGAAACCTACCAATAACAAATCTAGCAGCCTGCCTCTGAACTGCTTCAATGTCTTTCTTTAATCTGACCTAGGGTGGATCCCAAGCGCTTGAGCAGCACTCAGCAATAGATCAAACTAACGTCCTGCACACTGATGAGCCAAAACATTATGACCACCTGCTTAATAGCTTGTTTGTGCATCTGTGGAATGAAAGACATCACTGATTCTGTGTATCAATAATCTGACAGTTTGTTGCTATTTTTGTGGAGTTATGCAATTTTAGATGCCTAGGCACAGTTCATGTAATTTGTGTAAATAACAGGTTGCTGATCTGCATACTCGCTGATGGTGCCCAAAAGCAATCCAAATGGGTTTCATAGGATTTACATCAGGTGGATTTGTTCACTGAGATATCAACATGACTTCAGCATAATGCTCCTTGAACCACTGTAACTTGGTTCTGGCTCCGGACAATTATATTTATTTATTTACACATCTATTTCCTAGGACCAAATTGAGGAGCAAATCTCCAAGTTCATAGAATGTATCAGTACATGAAATTACAACATAAAAGTAATAACACATAAAATTAAATGTTCATGAATCCAAAAAAGTCAAGTCATAAGTTTAGGTTAATGCCATCAATAATATAACATAAAAATCAGCTAAATTTTTCAAGGAACTCGTCAACAGAATAGAAGGAGTGGCACACGAGGAAGTTCTTCAGTTTTGGTTTGAAAGTGAGTGGATTACTGCTACGATTTTTGAATTCTTGTGGTAGTTTATTGAAAATGCATGCAGCAGTATACTGCACACCTTTCTGCACAAGAATTAAGGAAGTTTGTGATGAAGCAAGCAGGATCTTGATACATCTCCTCTTGTTTTGCCGTCTGCCTCATTAAATTCATTTTTTCATTTTAAATAATTACCATTAATGTGCATTTTCATAAAAGAGAAAGGCTGGCCCTCAGTTTTAAAGAATGTAGCGCCAGATCTAATTTTATGCTTAGTTTTGTGTATGTAATTAATTTACTATATCTAAAAACAAAGATGATGTGACTTACCAAACGAAAGCGCTGGCACGTCGATAGACACACAAACATACACACAAAATTCAAGCTTTTGCAACAAACTGTTGCCTCATCAGGAAAGAGGGAAGGAGAGGGAAGGATGAAAGGATGTGGGTTTTATGGGAGAGGGTAAGGAGTCATTCCAATCCCGGGAGCGGAAAGACTTACCTTAGGGAGAAAAAAGGACGGGTATACACTCGCACACACACACATATCCATCCACACATATACAGACACAAGCAGACATGTCTGCTTGTGTCTGACTCCTTACCCTCTCCCATAAAACCCACATCCTTTCGTCCTTCCCTCTCCTTCCCCCTTTCCTCATGAGGCAACAGTTTGTTGCGAAAGCTTGAATTTTGTGTGTATGTTTGTGTTTGTTTGTGTGTCTATCAACGTGCCAGTGCTTTCATTTGGTAAGTCACATCATCTTTGTTTTTAGATATATTTTCCCATGTGGAATGTTTCCCTCTATTAATTCATATCATTAATTAATTAACTATTTATTTTGACTATTCCTAGCTAATATATTTTGTTATAGGTTGGAATCAGTAATTGTTTCATGACTTAGATTCTATAATTGGCTTACAAACAAATATAAATTCTGTACTAATTGTAAACAATTGGAAGAAGTAGTACTAGTATTCTTAAAGTACCTATTTGGCTCTATTCAAAAATATATTAGCAAAGTCAGCCCATCATTAATTCCAAAGTAATTACCAGGTTTGTCAAAAGTATTGTTTGTATAACTATATCTGTTAATTTCATCATTTAAACAAATAATTCAGTCTAATCCTTGTAGTAGAAGAAACTGTTAAGAAGAAGGAATTTTTCCATATACTCAGTTAATTGGATAAGTTATGTTTTAGATGTAATTTCTGCAACTTAAACATTGAACAATGTGTAGTTTCAATGCCTATTATTGTGATGATATATTAAGACCCAATTTTTGGTCCCAAGACAGTCAGTCCACAACTGATTTTTGGACAAGGAACCTCTGTTGGTTAGGTCAACAACAATGCACCTACTTAACTGTGAAAGAAGTGTAACACAAATAGGCCATGTGTTAAAACAATGAGTGTCTGTTCAATACGTACTGTATTATTCTGCAATAGTGTGTGGTTAGGTTTTGCCTGCTCACAGATATTCAACAGTAAACTATTGTAGCAGTATGCTGCTGATGTTTGCCTGCAAACTATTAACGAGGCTTACAAAGGTCAACCAATAATGAACTGGCCATATTAACTGTGTAGTGCTGGGGGGCTGTGAACAGGGAAAGTAAAGAACTGTGAAATGCAAATGTGCACCTGTCAGCTACATCATTTACAATCATCTTCCACCTCCCCCCCCCCCCCCCCATCCCCTCAGTATAACAATGCAGTACATCGACACTGAGGACTATCAATGAAGAAATAAAGCAGGAAAATATCACAGGTTCCATTCAAATGCAGGCTGGATTTTTGCTCAGTATCAACTGAGTGAAAGCTGCTAATTCCTGGGAATAACCTGATATTGTTAACAAGAAACAACAGTAAAGAATATATCCATTGAGGCTGCAATGTCAAAATGCTCAGACTTGTGAATGGGTCGACAAGAGGTTCACGAACTTACACCACTTATTGCCTGAACAGCCTGTTTCTGAGCCATAAGTATCCATTTAGAATGGGAGTGGTTACCCCAAAATATAATACCATAAGACATAAGCAAATAAAATAAGCAAACTAAACTAATTTTTCTGTTGAATGATCACTTACTTCCAAAACTGTGCGAATAGTAAAAATGGCAGCATTAAGTCTTTGAACAAGATCCTGAAAGTGGACTTTCCATGAAAGTTTACCAGCTATCTGAACACCTAGAAATATGAACTGTTCAGTTTCACTAATCATATGCCCATTCTGTGAAATTAAAATGTCGTTTTTTTTGGTTTTTTTTTTAATTGTGTCTTAGAAACTATAAAAACTGAGGCTTACTGTGATTCAGGGTTAGTTTATTTTCTACAAGCCATGAACTTACGTCATATACTGGACTATTTGAAACAGAGCCATTGTTGCATATAACATCCTTTACTACCAAGCTAGTGTCATCAGCAAACAGAAATATTTTAGAGTTACCCATAATACTAGAGGGCATATAATTTATATAAATAAGGAACAGGAGTGGCCCCAGCACTGATCCGTGGGGCACACCCCATTTGACCATACCCCACTCACACCCCACATCACAGCCATTCTCAACACTGTGAATAATGACCTTTTGTTGTCTGTTGTTAAAGTAGGAGGTGAACCAATTGTGAGCTAGTTCCTGTATTCCGTAATGGTCCAACGTCTGGAGCAAAAGTTTGTGATCAACAGAATCAAATGCCTTAGTTAAATAAAAAAATATGCCTAGCATTTAAATCCTTTTGTTTAATCCATCCAGTACCTCACAGTTTTTTAGTTGTCAAATGACTTCTAAAGCTGAACTGTATATTTGATAGCAAATTATATGATCAATTATCCTCACGTATGCAGCCTTTTCAATAAATTTAGCAAACACTGAAGGCAGAGAAATAGGTCTAAAAATATCTACATTATACCTTTCTCCCTTTGTATAAACAGCTTTACTACTGAGTACCTTAATCATTCAGGAAACTGACCATTTTAAAGGAAATATTACAAATATGCTTAAGTACAGGGCTAACATGTGCACCACAGTAGTTTAATATTCTGCTAGGCACTCTATCATATTCATGAGAGTCCTTAGTCTTCAGCGATTTAATTATTGACTAAATCTCCTCCTTGTCAGTAACACAGAGGAGTATTTCAGACATCAGTCATGAAGAGGCATTTTCCAAGAGAGTTATATGATTCCCTGCAGAAACTAAGTTCTTTATGAAATTACAATGAAATGAACACCCTTAGCTGCTTACAGGTGTTGACATACGTCAACAGGGACAGATGAAAATATGTGCCCCGACCGGGACTCTAACCCGGGATCTCCTACTTCCATGGCAGACCCTCTACCCATCTGAGCCACTGAGGACACAGAGGATAGCGTGACTGCAGGGATTTATTTCTGGCACACCTCCCACGAAACCCACAGTCTCAACGTATTGTCCCGCACTACATTCTTAGTGCCCCCGCCCATTATACTCATTACTTGTGGCGCGTTGCCGCTTCCCGTAAGAGTCCGGGCACTGTTTGTGCATTCGCACATAAGAAGAAGATGGTCAAGTGGCCGGTGAGCCTTAACAATATATATAATAAGATGGTATCTGTTCTTTTGGACATGTACGAACCCAGAATCTCCTGCTTACATGGGCTTGCTTATAATGGGCGGGGGCACTACAAATGTAGTGCGGGACAATACGTTGAGAATGTGGGTTTCGCAGGAGGTGTGCCAGAGATAAATCCCTGCAGCCGTGCTATCCTCTGTGTCCTCGGTGGCTCAGATGGATAGAGTGCCTGCCATGTAAACAGGAGATCCCGGCTTCGAGTCCCGGTCGGGGCACACATTTTCATCTGTCCCTGTTGACATATGTCAACGCCTGTAAGCAGCTAAGGGTGTTCATTTCATTGTAATTTCATTCTAACGATCTGCATGGTCACCGATGGTATCTGTTCTTTCGGACATGTCCGAAAGAACAGATACCACCTTAGTATGTATATAGTTAAGACCCACCGGCCACTTGACCATCTTCTTCTTCTGTGCGAATGCACAAACAGTGCCCAAACTCTTACAGGAATTGGCAACGCGCCGCGAGTAATGAGTATAATGGGTGGGGGTACTACAAATGCAGTGCAGGACAATACGTTGAGAATGTGGGTTTTACGGGAGGTGTGCCAGAAATAAATCCCTGCAGTCGTGCTATCCTCTGCGTCCTCAGTGCCTCAGATGGATAGAGGGTCTGCCATGTAAGCAGGAGGTCCCGGATATGGTTTTAATTTTATCCTGTGAATTAGCTATTCTATTTGTGTATCACATACTCTTTACCTTCTTGACAACATTTTTAAGCACCTTGCAATACTTTTTGTAATGGGCTACTCTAGCTTGATTGTGACTACATCTAACATTGTGATATAATTCCCACTTTGTTCTACATGATATCCTTATTCCACTAGTCAGCCACCCTAACTGCCTTTTACTACTAGTAACCCATTTAGAACATTCTAATGAAAAGCAAATCTCAAAGGGCATGAGAAATGTGTTAAGGAAAGCATTATATTTGTCATCTAGTTATCAGTACTATAAACACCCTGCCACTCTTGTTCCTTAACAAGGTTTAAAAAACTCTCTATTGCCATTGGATTAGCTTTCCTACATATTTTGTAATTATATGTGACATTTGTTTGAGTATGGAAGCCTTTTAGTGACAAAATTTGTGCATTATGATCTGAAAGGTCATTCACTCTTTTACTACCAGAATACTGATCTAGTATTGAAGAATGAATAAAAATATTGTCTATGACTGTGCTACTGTTCTCCTGCACCCCATCTAGAAAAAAACACAGTCTGTGTCAGATCATATGAGTTCAGGAGATCTGCCAACATCCTTTTTCTTGCACAATCATATACAAAATTAATATTGAAGTCCCCACATATAACTGATTTCTGGTACTTCCTATAAAGTGAACCAAGAACCGTCTCTTGTTTGAGCGGAAATGCTCTGAAGTCAGAGTTAGGGGACCCATAAACAGCAACAATTAGAAGTTTAGTTTTTCAGTGCAGTGACACGATACGTCTAGGACTCAAGCAAAATACTGTTTTTTACGTAGGTGGCCACTTCCCCACTCCCCGAGGAACTCCTTGAAAAACAGCCAACTAATCTGTATCCTGGTAAAGGAAGCCTTTGAATTGTCAAATTATTTAAGTGGTGATCTGATATACCAGTAATGTCAGAGTCAATATCTATAACCAATTCATTAACTTCATCTCTAATACCTCTTACATTTTGATGAAATATGCTAATTTCTTCTCTACTTGGATATCTGACCTCCTCTGAAGGTGATTCCTTATAGGGACTTCCTTAAGCAGGTCTATCTATCAGCTGACTTTAATATAAAAATGTGCAGCTTGAACACCAACTACTACAGGAATTTTTCTATGAGTGATCTCACCTCTACCTACTACACTGTCACCTATAGCCTTTGCCAGCCTCCCCTTCCCACGCCTATTGAGATGCATGCCATGCCTAGTGAAACCCAGTCTATTGACAGATTCAACTGGCACAACTGCAATGTGACCCATGTCCTCTGCCATCACTGACTTCTCCAGTCCCATGTTAACATACCTAACAGCCACATTACGATGAGGCCAATCATGACGCTGAAACAGTTGCATGAAGTGCACATTAGTGTCACCAGTTTGAGCAGCTATCTTTACCAAGTCACAACCTACATCATATTCCCCATCCCTGCTCCACCATCACTACCTGATCCTCTTCCCCTATGCTGTCAGTCACCTGAGCCAACCCTGCACTAGGCTTCACAATGTTGGTGACCTGGTACTCACTCCTCAACACTTCCTGCAGTTACTGGCCCATACCTCTATCATGCCAATTACCTAGCAGCAGAACCTTCTTCTTTCTGTTGGACTTTGCAACTGGCTGTGGCCTCCTAAGTGCTGAGGACTACTGCATGTTTCCTGCACCTACAGCTACAAGAGACTCCTCTCCACTCAACTCTGACAGTTGGTCAAATCAGTTGCGTATATGCAAAGCAAAACTGTCTGAACACCTCCTCCTCCTAGCTGTCTTCTTGCCAACTGCCAGTTCCCATTCCCCATCACCCTTTACCCTCCTCAACCTATCTAGCTCCTCCTTTGGTAACTGCACCTTATGGACACAGATCTTATGCTCCTTCTCCTCTATCAACTTATTTCTACTACAGATTCTGCATTCCCAGAAGAGGATCTCACTAGAATGCCCACTGGATTCCCCACTGCATGTCCCCCAATGAAATACTTTGAACAAATCCCACACTGTAACCCACTACTCGCAAACCTACGACAAGGCCCACACTTCTCACTCAGGTTAAATTTTTCCGTTACTGAAGAAAACTAAATGCCTGTGTTACCTAAGTTCAATTACACCAATAGAACTATTTACAGAACTCACAATAGTGGTCTCAAAATTCTCTCTATACTAAGAAAGCAACAACTTTTATTAACACTACTAAACCATAACTAATACAAATACCAAAGAATCTTCACACAATTTATTAGCTACAACAAAAAATTCACCTGGCCCCTGGAACACTCAACAAAGTTCAAACAGTGAATGAAAATTTTACTGAAGTATTTCAGTAGAAACAAAGAAACATCATCTGAAAACTACACCATGAAATTTACTAAATGACTTCAATGCACAGAAAACTCTAAAAAACATAGTGAGGAAACGTTTCCAAAAGTTTATTACATTGTTATTTTTCCACAAACAGTACAAGACACCATTGAAAACTACTAAATTTAATAAATGTACAACAGTGCACAAACAACTTTATCAAAACTTAAGAATTGCTAAAGCTGCAACTCCACACCGTGAAATGTAAACACTGCTGATATTTGGATGAATGATTGAAAGCTACTAAATTTAATATCTGAATAAAGTGCACAAACAATTTTGAAAGATGACATTGCCTTTGGGGAAGACATCAAGCATGAAGGATGCAGGTTGCGATGTAACATGCTCTTTCGCACATCGACGGCGGTTCTGCAACATAAATTGCCCACCTGCTGCAGATCTGCACACATTACTCCTGACTGCAGCTACTTAAGAGATCTCAGAAAAGTAGTGTTGAAGAAGCTGAGATTTCATAACTACACATCAGAGGCCGCTATAATTACAAAAAGCTGAAAATAGTCTTGTGAATTCTAAAGAACAAATCGGAAATGGGTTGCTGTTCAAATTTATAAGTTCAGAGGTCCTTTTAAACTCGCATTAGGATTTTTCTATTGCTATTAAGCAAGATCATCAGCCCACATGTGTTCAAATCATTAAAGTTTCTGTTCACAGTCCTCGTCACACTCAAACAGCCAGAACTTTTCCTATCCAATTCCGAAATCATTTATGAGAGTAACACAGTCAATAAACTGCTATTTACTTTTGCACTTGGCATTCAGTGGTTGTCTTTAAATAAAGCTTTTGCTCGCCATAAATACTCAGTAAAAAAATTTACTTAGTACTGCCATGCTTTTAGTTCAAAGTTTACACATGCGATTTTTTCCAGAACAAAATATCCCTTGACTCTTAAAATTTCACAAATAGTTAATGGTAAACACCAGCTACCTTTATCACTGTACCAAAATGTGAAAGTCACAATATCACTTCATTTTACATATAATGTGTTCGGACACTTTCAGCATGACCAGCTCCTTCAAAAGCTAGTCCACCACTTCCTTCTTCTCTCTGCCTCTACAGACACCTCTACCTCATGTGTTAGGTGGCAAACCGTCTCACTTCTTATTGGCTGTACAGAATTACAGCCAATCAGAACTGACTTTCAGGGCATGGCTCATGCCAAAATCTAGCAAGAACCAACCACTGCTCTCAGCCCATTGACGTCATCAAAATAAGCAACTAAAAACTCTCATGTTAAACAAATAAAATGAAATAAACTTTAAGCTGTACTTTATGCCTGGAATTTAACTATATAGTTGTGAATGTTCTGGCTGTCTCTTACATACAAGAAAGCTTTAATAGACAAATTGGTGATGGCGCCCTAGCTGCAACGCCTCATACCTCCTGAGGAACTAAAAAATTTTAACCTCTTAAAATGTATTTGTATCTTACAGATTTATCTATAAAGCTTTTACCCTAACTAATCTGATACTTTCAACTTGAATTTGATTAAACTTTCCTAAGTATTAATATATGACATTCTTATTTATTTACGTATGTACATCATTCATTATTATCTAGGGCTGATGACCTACAATCAATTAATTCTAAACATACTTATTATATCATCATTCGATGTAAAGAAAAACAAATACAATCTTCACAAAATTTTACAAATTACTGAAAAAGAAACAACACCTACAATCTTCATATTTTATAACATTGCTTTTTCTTCTTTACACATCGCTATGGTGAGCATTTGTGTAACATTTTCCTCTTTGTACGTCACACACACACTAACAACAACATCGCTTTGGGGAGCATCTACCTATGAACACTTACACCTTTCACTTTGCTAGCTCTCATTGTCCAACTCAATCCTGCTTTGGAGGTCTCTATGAGTCTCGTACTATCTCTATATCGTGTTAGTGCATCTGAAAAATTCAGCTGGCTTCAGATTCCATTGTTAATTGCTACTTCTTAACCTAACATGAATATATATCTCAAAATTCTTTTAATCCTAATAATGAAATCATTTTTTCTTGTAATTGGAGTAAACACTATTGCACTAAAGTAGGGTATTTTGTTTGTTTTTCATGTATTGTGGCAGAGGGGAAACACCTCCAAGGACATGACGGCAATTAGTCCCACACCCACTACCACCTGGACCTTACAACAAAGGCATGGAACCACTGATGAAGCTCAGTGCTGTGTAGTATGAAAGGTGAGGTGGTGTAAAGTGATAGTGTAATGTGAACTGGCAGTGAATTTATTGTTAATGCGTCATGACTGGCCAGGAGGGGAAAGTCATAGGCATCCGTTGAGGTGAAAAATCAAACATATTTTTAACTGCATGAATGTTTAATGACGTAAAAAGGAAAGGCAGGCCTAGAGAAGCCACCAAGGCTGGATGGGCTGTCGCCCAAGAGAGCACGAGAGGAGAGCGTCTGGTCGGATTGGAAGCTGCCAGCAGAAGAGAGCAGACAGCGTGTCCGCTCCCAGCGGCTGGCTGCGGTTCCACCCTCACATGACTGCCTCAAAACCTCCCTATTGGTTGGCCAAATCGTAGACACGCATTTCAGTAGTGTTACCTCATCAGCAACACATGAGTGTAGCTGCTGATGGATCAACACATGAGTTTTAAAGTGGTTCTGTCCAGTTTCTTGTAACGTGACTGATCTGCTGCAACTAGCCGCCAGGCAGAAGGCACTGGTGAACATCAAGTCAAAAATAAAAATCAAATTTTATACTATTAAATCCATTCAGTAATAGCCCCCACTGTACACCCTTCTCCCCTCCGCAGGAGTGAAGCAGGGGGGGGGGGGTCTGGGGTGGGGGGGGGGGTAAATTGACAGTTACTATGGGGCTCCTGCGAAGGTCGGCCTTACATAATTTTGACAATACACTTTGATTTCTTTTTTAAAATTTGCATTTGTTTAAGTAAGTGTGACAATGTTTGTGTTGGGTAATGAAGACTTGCATGACAGAATTTGGTCAACAGTGGATGGTGCGGTGGTGGTGTGAGACACAGTGAGTGGCGGTAAGCTGTTGGTGCTGCGCTGGCAGCAGAGGAGGTCGCTGGTCGCGGTGGGCAGTGGTGCTCTGTGATGCACTGCAACTTCTGTCGGAGTGTATAAGTGGGGGGTTCTGGAAGGGGAAAGGCACAGATCCCAAGGGGGGGAAGAGGGTTTACACTTTTGAATCACTTCACAAGCATACTTCATTGCTTACACTTAAAGGAGGGCTATGCCTTTTCTTTTGAGTGTAATTTACTTATTTACTATTCCTTTCTACTCACTACTATTTCCTAATGGACTACTACAGTATGGGGGCAGCAAGCAACACTCTTGCTCCCATTTCACAACTTAAGCATGGTATTCCCCAGGAGGAGGCTGTTCAGGGACAGCAGGAGGTGGCGACCAAAGTCGTGCAAACAGTCCTTTTTTAAATGCTACTCATAGGGATAAACCAATTAGGATAATTATTAAAGGGGTGCATACAGAACTAGCAATAATGATATGACTGAGATACTGGTGGTGGTGCCAATCTGTGATGTGCACGGTGGCATGGTCTAGAGTAATCTGCCATAACTCTTTGTTTACCAGGTCAGTTAAAGACTGAACCAGCTGGGAATGTGAGTTATTGGGGAGGGATGGCCAATTGTCAGGTGATGGTAGTAGCATTGGTTGCTCTGGTAAATACCAGAGGTGAGGGGGAAGTCGCACGTTATGGGCATAAGACAAGTGTACAAACACCTCCTTGGTGGGGGGTAGTGATACCACAGTGAGAGCTATTAAATAGTAAACCACTACCACTGAGTAGCACACAGTAGGGCTGGGTTGCTTGAAAGTATTCATACCATACGACAGTGGCTGTTACTGGTTGGAGTATGGTGTATAAAATACTGTTGCCTATAGCAATGAACTAATCTTGTTACCTTCAGCTGGTAGTTATGTTATGAAAGGGAAGTATTACAGTGGGTGAAAAAGTAGTAAGTAATTAATTACCTGAGGTTGAAGTGGCGGGTGAAAATTCAATTGTTAACAGACTTGTGTGCACTATGTTACTTGGCAATTTAAACTGGCGATTCCAAAGAATGGCAGGGCTATAAGTTAGTAGTGACGGGTTGGTGGGGGAAGGAGGGGGGTATGGTCATTTAAACCATTATTCGTCATCCTGATCAGCATGAGTGCAAAAATGTGGGGTAGCATTAATCAATGCCTGCAATCGATGGGTAGGTAGATTCGAGGTATTTAGTGGTTTCGTGAGTGATTTGCTGAATCAGAAGCTTTAGTAATGGATGTTGTGGATTAAGAGGAAAAGGGATTTGACCAACAGGAAAAAATTATGTTGTGTTAATGCAGAGTTTTTCTGAGTATAATCGTAGACAGCCACCCACAATCACGATGCCAGGGTAGCCTGACATATTGGTCATTTATGCTGAACAGCCCACCCACGGTGAACCAGAAGGGTGCTCACATTAAAGAAAAAGGAATTGGGTACAATCAGGAAAAAGTTCTGCAATGTCCCACCGGTTAGTGAGTAGTTGAAAATGGTTTAAATACCTGTGAATACCTTGGTTTCGGTGCCCCTCGACGACTGCCTACATAAGCTACAATATGCTTGTTCATTAAATACAGGAGACCATAATGGATTTCGCTACAATGATGTAGGCCACAACTGAAGTAGAGTAAGTACATAGATTTATTCAGTTCAAAACCTGTATCTTATGAGTTCATGATCAATCTACAGTGTAATAAGCCTCATTGTTACTACTACAGCTAACTGATGGTAGCACATACTACACTGGCGATATTATATAGTCCGGATGCAATAATTTGATAGAAATGCATGTGTGAGGTCCAGTGCATTGCTCAACAATACTCAACAAAGTACGAATATAAAGTTACATATCATTTTGCCTTTTGTGATATTAAATCAAACTGTTTAACACTCCGAAATAATCCATCACTGCAGTGTTCTAGTATGCAGTTTTAGACAATGTCCAACACATGAATTACTCTATTGGAAATCCAAACCTGAATCATGCACCAAGAACTTATCTCAACTGTCTGCACAGATCTGTCCTCTAGTGGATCTAACGTAAACGATACTCGAGGCCAAGTATTTATACTCTCCCTACAATGTACTATTGGTTATAATAATGCAAAACATAATTTATAATATGAAATAGTTTAACAACATTATTAAACACCCTATAATATTCCCTACTTTGCTAGAAGAAGTTTAAGACATTTTCTAAACACATAAAAATCATATTAATATTGAAATTGCAGAAATAAGCATTCTAACAATGCTAAATGATCAAGTATCAATATTTTGTTAATTAGGCTCAAGATTTAATTCCTACCAATTACAGATGATGAGAATGAAACATATTATTCTTTTATCTAAACATTTTCCATATATTAATTTCCTGAATCTGATTTTGATTGTTTATGGTACAAAGGATATTGTAACTACTATTGTTTGGTATTGCTATTATTCTTCTAAAAGCTTTTTCCTACAATCAAAAAGTAATTGAATTTAATTATAGCTGGAGATAGAAGAGTAGTGATCTAGTAATACATATTGCAGGGGTGGCAACCATAAGCCTGGAATGTTACAGTTCAGGTAACGGGTTTCAGAATAAGATTCATTCAGCAGTGAAATATCCACTACTTGCAGGGTTTTTTCTTCCCCCTCCCTCTGGGGGGAGGCAACATGTCTGAGTAGCATTGGCTACTGACCAGGGTGCAGATGAAGGCAAGCCTCATCGTGATGTGTCAATGAAGTATAGATGAAAGAGATAGGTAGGTGACCAATTTATGAAAATGAAAACTGAAAGAATAAACCGATTAGTTGGGCACTCTGTGGGCGCTAACCACATTGTGTAAGGCACTCAGCCCTGGGGGAGGGTGGTACAAAATAATGGTCAAGGTTGGAATGAATAGATGAGCAACTAGTGCGATGCATGGGCAAGGAAGACATAGGACGATTATGTCTTGTGGAGGTTAACTGTTACAAAATTCCCAAAATCCCTGAAGTAACAGGGGGAGCTACAAAGAAAAGGGGCACAAACTACTGCGACATTGTACCATACAACTTTTATTCATTAGGGTGAAAATCTCTTGCTAACTATATTTCTAACAAGATAATGTGTTACTGCGCTTGGGAGATGACGTCTTGTCTTGGGTGCTAATCATCAACAATCTAGTGCTTATTTCAGCGGGTGCTTCAATCTTGTTACATTATGGGTGTGTTTGTTTGGAAAAACAAACAGGTGTCTCTCACTCCCTAAATGCACGTACCCAAATTTTAGCAGTGTTGATTTCCGTGCTCGCTCACGGCATCTTCACTTCGTCAATAAATTTCTTTGTAAGAAGCAGGGTGAAAAAGAATGAAACCTGTACTCATCTGGGTGAACTCTTAAATGTGCAATACGCATGTGGGGTGCTAACTACTATTCTCCATTTACTTGGGTGAAACTTAATTACTTCTATCCTACCACAAAATCTATCTCGCTTATCGCTCCACAGTGAGAGGATAGCGCACTTCTTCTCAACTTCAGGGTCGCATTCAACTCTTCTCTATTGGGTATTTTACATAACTCAGGTGTTTCACTCTCTTCTAAACATACCAGTCTGGCTCTGGGCATGAACATGAAGCATAATAGGATTCCGGAATCGCTAACTCATAAAGTCATATATCACAACTGAAGGGGAATCTTATATAATGGGAGTGTTGCTGTAGTGCAACATATCTAAAATCCAGGGCTGTGGTGGGCCTTTACAGACTGGAGTCATAAATATAAAATATAAATGCATATTATACAACACCAATGGCATAAATTATAAAAATACATGTGTGAAATAACATATATGATATAGCAAGGGCGTTGCTGCACAGAAAAATGATTATGAAACGCTTAAACATAACATAAAACCATAAGGGGAGAAAAATACAAATTATTGGTTCCAATTATTAATTAGCTATCAACTGGCATCCCCCATGAACCACAGACCTTGCCGTTGGTGGGGAGGTTTGCATGCCTCAGCGATACAGATAGCTATACCGTAGGTGCAACCACAACGGAGGGGTATCTGTTGAGAGGCCAGACAAACATATGGTTCCTGAAGAGGGGCAGCAGCCTTTTCAGTAGTTGCAGGGGTAACAGTCTGGATGATTGACTGACCTGGCCTTGTAACACTAACCAAAACAGCCATGCTGTGCTGGTACTGCGAACGGCTGAAAGCAAGGGGAAATTACAGCCGTAATTTTTCCCAAGGACATACTGTATGGTTTAATGATGATGACGTTCTCTTTGGTAAAATATTCTGGAGGTAAAATAGTCTCCCATTTGGATCTCCGGGCGGGGACTACTCAGAAGGACGTTGTTATCAGGAGAAAGAAAACTGGTGTTCTATGGATCGGAACGTGGAATGTCAGATCCCTTAATCAGGCGGGTAGGTTAAAAAATTTGAAAAGGGAAATGGATAGGTTAAAGTTAGATATAGTGGGAATTAGCGAAGTTCGGTAGCAGGAGGAACAAGACTTTTGGTCAGGTGAATACAGGGTTATAAATACAAAATCAAATAGGGGTAATGCAGGAGTAGGTTGAATAATGAATAAAAAAATAGGAGAGCGGGTAAGCTACTACAAACAGCATAGTCAATGAATTATTGTGGCCAAGATAGACACGAAGCCCACGCCTACTACAGTAGTACAAGTTTATATGCCAACTAGCTCTGCAGATGATGAATAAATTGAAGAAATGTATGATGAGATAAAAGAAATTATTCAGATAGTGAAAGGAGATGAAAGTTTAATAGTCATGGATGACTGGAATTTGATAGTAGGAAAAGGAAGAGAAGGAAACATAGTAGGTGAATATGGATTGGGGGTAAGAAATGAAAGAGGAAGCCGTCTGGTAGAATTTTGCACAGAGCATAACTTAATCATAGCTAACACTTAGTTCAAGAATCATAAAAGAAGGTTGTATACATGGAAGAACCCTGGAGATACTGACAGGTTTCAGATAGATTATATAATAGTAAGACAGAGATTTAGGAACCAGGTATTAAATTGTAAGACATTTCCAGGGGCAATGTGGACTCTGACCACAATCTATTGGTTATGAACTATAGATTAAAACTGAAGAAACTGCAAAAAGGTGGGAATTTAAGGAGATGGGACCTGGATAAACTGACCAAACCAGAGGTTGTACAGAGTTTCAGGAAGAGCATAAGGAAACAATTGAAAAGAATGGGGGAAAGAAATACAGTAGAGGAAGAATGGGTAGCTTTGAGGGATTAAGTAGTGAAGGTAGCAGAGGATCAAGTAGGTACAAAGACGAGGGCTAGTAGAAATCCTTGGGTAACAGAAGAGTGATTGAATTTAATTGATGAAAGGAGAAAATATAAAAATGCAGTAAATGAAGTAGGCAAAAAGGAATCCAAACGTCTCAAAAATAAGATCGACAGGAAGTGCAAAATGGCTAAGGAGGCATGGCTAGAGGAAAAATGTAGGGATTTAGAGGCTTATCTCACTAGGGGTAAGATAGACACTGCCTACAGGAAAATTAAAGAGACCTTTGAAGAAAAAAGAACCACTTGTATGAATATCAAGAGCTCAGATGGAAACCCAGTTCTAAGCAAAGAAGGGAAAGCAGAAAGGTGGAAGGAGTCTATAGAGGGTCTCTACAAGGGTGATGTACTTGAGGGCAATATTATGGATATGGAAGAGGATGTAGATGAAGATGAAATAGGAGATATGATATTGCGTGAAGAGTTTGACAGAGGACTGAAAGGCCTAAGTCAAAACAAGGCCCCGGTAGTAGACAACATTCCATTAGAACTACTGATAGCCTTGGGACAGCCAGTCCTGACAAAACTCTACCATCTGGTGAGCAAAATGTATGAGACAGGCGAAATATCCTCCGACTTCAAGAAGAATATAATAATTCCAGTCCCAAAGAAAGTGCAAAATGGCTAAGCAGGCATGGCTAGAGGACAAATGTAAGGATTTAGACAGGATTTGACAGATGCGAAAATTACCGAACTATCATTTTAATAAGTCACAGCTGCAAAATAATAACACAAATTCTTTACAGATGAATGGAAAAACTGGTAGAAGCCGGGGAAGATCAGTTTGGATTCAGTAGAAATGTTGGAACATGTGAGGCAATACTGACCCTACGGCTTCTCTTAGAAGCTAGATTAAGAAAAGGCAAACCTACAATTCTAGCATTTGTAGACTTAGAGAAAGCTTTTGAAAATGTTGACTGGAATACTCTCTTTCAAATTTTGAAGGTGGCAGGGGTAAAATAAGGGAGCAAAAGGCTATTTACAATTTGAACAGAAACCAAATGGTAGTTATAAGAGTCGAGGGACATGAAAGGGAAGCAGTGGTTGAGACAGGAGTGAGGCAGCGTTGTAGCCTCTCCCTGATGTAATTCAATCTGTATATTGAGCAAGCAATAAAGGAAACAAAAAAAAATTTGGAGTAGGTATTAAAATCCATGGAGTAGAAATAAAAACTTTAAGGTTTGCCAATGACATTGTAATTCTGTCAGAGACAGCAAAGGACTTGGAAGAGCAGCTGAATGGAATGGACAGTGTCTTGAAAGGAGGATATAAGATGAACTTCAACAAAAGCAAAATGAGGATAGTGGAATGTAGTCAAGTTAACTCGGGTGATGCTGAGGGAATTAGATTAGGGAATGAGACACTTCAAGTAGTAAAGGAGTTTTGCTATTTGGGTAGCAAAATAACTGATGATGGTCGAAGTAGAGAGGATATACAATGTAGACTGGCAATGGCAAGGAAAACGTTTCTGAAGAAGAGAAATTTGTTAACATTGAGTATAGATTTAAGTGTCAGGAAGTCATTTCTGAGATTATTTGAACGGAGTATAGGTAGCCATGTATGGAAGTGAAGCATGGACGATAAATAGTTTAGACAAGAAGAAAATAGAAGCTTTTGAAATGTGGTGCTACAGAAGAATGCTGAAGATTAGATGGGTAGATCACATAACTAATGAGGTGGTATTGAATAGAATTGGGGAGAAGAGGAGTTTGTGGCACAGCTTGACTAGAAGAAGGGATCGGTTGATAGGACATGTTCTGAGGCATCAAGGGATCACCAATTTAGTATTGGAGGGCAGCATGGAGGGTAAAAATCGTAGAGGGAGATCAAGAGATGAATACACTAAGCAGGTTCAGAAGGATGTAGGCTGCCATAGGTATTGGGAGATGAAGAAGCTTGCACAGGATAGAGTAGCATGGAGAGCTGCATCAAACCAATCTCAGGATTAAAGACCACAACAACAACAACAACAACAACATCAACTGGCAATGCATAGTGGGTTGGACATCACTCAACACTTCTAATCATACAAGATGCACAGAATACTGAGTGGTAAAACAATTTATCAAACTCAGTACTTGGCGAGGCTGGTAGTGTTATGAAAATGGCGACTGGCAGAAATGGTCAGAGGCAGGTTTCAAGTAAGTGCTGAGATTGTAGAGCAGCAATGTGGTGTGTGGAGTGCTGAGATAGCGGAACAGCTGTGCGGTACGTGTAACACTGAGATTGCTGGGCAGCGGTGCATGTCCTGAGTGAGTGATGCCTTGGGGCATTGGAACGAACCATTTACAAAATGCAGTCCATGTAAATTTGTAATATTAGAGTGGATTTAGTGATTGTTTCAAAGAGTATTCCAACTCCTTTCACGAATGAGTCAATAAATATGAGTTCAATGGGCCGTAATGGGCACATAATAGTGAAGCCATTTACGAATTTGGAAAAGGAGCAGGTAGTCGGTTATTAAGGTGTGTCATACTAGACAGGAGGTGCCAGGTAATTGAAATGACTCCATCCCGTGCAAAATGGCCGCTGTATGTGTGATTCCCGGTTGACAGGTGGAGAGCACGTGTTTACAACTTCACAGTATCAGTGTTCAAATGGTAATATTACTTAATGCAATCACTTCTTTATATGATATTCTTAATTAGAATTAACTGTATTGGTACTGAATATAGAGCTGCTGTCTGACCACTAGGCAGGTCATTACATATAAATAACATAAATAAAAACAACATAAGTAAAATACTGATTAGAACTAGGAATTAATCAGGCTGGGCCAGCATTGATCAACAGGCTGGGCTGATAGAGCTCTGATAATCTCTTTCAGTGTGATAGGCTAGGGTGACATCTTAGTTATCATAGCATGGGAGCATAAAATACACATTGTATGGGTAGTAGGTTCATATGCAAAGGAAAATAATAAGGTGGTTACTTGAGCCTTGTTACATTTTATTTTGGTTGATAAAACTGGGAATCTCTTAAGTACGAAACAGTACCTTAATGTTTAGTCCGTGGATCTAAGGGCTTATGGGTGTTTAGATCTCAGAGCTTATCTAGGGCAATCTGGGGGTGATGGAACTTTCCATTTTCTCCACTTCACAGGGGGAACAGAAACTGCTGATGGTCTGGCGCTTGTCTCAGAAGGTGCAGGGGAGAGGCATAGTTCCTGAATAGGGTTTTAGCCTATCAAAATGGATGATCACTATGTGGTCAGGCAGTCGTAATTCTGCATTAGCAGGAGAGGTGAGCCGAATAATTGAATATGGTCCATCATACAGGGGGGTAAGTTTCTTCACTCTTCCTTTCTTTACGCTAGGTTTTTTTTTTAAAACCAAATCACCAGGTTTATAGGGGGGGGGGGGGGGGGGGGGTGGCATTTTTATTGCTTCTTTTGCCTTGTGGTTGTTCTCTTGTACCTTGTTCCAAATGGCCTTAAGGCAGCAGGCTAGCTCCTTAACGGCTGTGTGATCAATTCCTGGAGGTAATTTATTGATCTCAAAGGGGGACTCCATAGGGCAGCCAAACACTATCTCATAAGGGGTATGTTCAGTGGCTTCATGGAAACAGCTGTTGTACGCACTTGCCACGTATGGAATGTATCTTTTCTAGTAACCGTGAGTTGAGTTGATGTAATAGGAAAGCATTCGTTTCACAGTGCGATGGACATGTTCAGTGCAGCCATTTGCCTGTGAGTGAAAAGGGGTGGTTCTTCATTTTTTAATTCTCACCAATTTGCAAACTTGGACAAATAAGGTGAAAATAAAATTGGTTCCTTGATTGGTTGTAATGGCTTCAGGGCTTCCGAAACGAAGGCAAGATGATCTACAAAAGCTCGTGTTACGATTTCAGCTGACATGTCAGCGATTGGTACCAAAATAAGAAATTGGGAAAAGTGATCAATAATAGATAGAATATATTTACTTCCTTGTGTACTTATGGGAAGTGGCCCAATTACATCCAAAGCTAAGAACTGAAAAGGTTTTGATGCCTCGGGGAGAGGTTGTAAGGGAATTTTGATTCGTGGAGGTGGTGCTGTTTGGGCACATGGTAGGCTGTTTTTTTATATACTTGGCAACATCTCGCCAGCTGTTGTCCCACCAATACTTCGTGAAAATGCAGGCATTTGTGGCTCTTCATCCGCTAAGGCAAGCTTGGATGTTGTTGTGTCACTGGGCAATAATTCTTGATGGCAAGTTTTAGGTATTACTATACACTTACCCAGGGGGGTCTTGTGGTATAGAATTCCATCCACTGTAACAAAATCCAGATGGGAGTGATACTGGTAGCATTTTGAATCATTTTTCTGGGAGTCTTTTAATTCGTCAATTAGCACATCATCTATTTGAGCTACTCTCACTTTTCTACTAAGGGTATCAGCATTCTGGTGCAATCCTCCAGCTCTGTGTTGCACTTGGTAGTCATAATCACTCAGTTTCAGGGCCAAGCAGGTGAGATGGCTGCTAGGGTCTTTTAAACTTAATTGCCACTGAAGTACTGCATGATCTGTTACTATCGTCAATTTTCTCCCATAAAGATAGCACCTAAAGTAGTTAACTCCAAACAATAATGCAATAATTCTTTCTCTGTACTGCTGTAATTAATTGTTCCATTAAGTTTCGGGTGTGCAGTAACAAGAAATCTCCTTCTTCTTCTAATATTTTGGCTGTGTAATGTTCAGCCATCTTCAGAGTAAGCCGCAAAACTGCCGCTCCAGTGCTCACTTCGTCCCTTTATACTGTTGTACTGCGTGACTGCGCAAGCGGCCACAGATGCAAATGCGCCAGAGGTGTTGGTCGGCAGCAGAGATGTTCATAATGCGCGAGTTGTATCTATGACTCCGCAGTTGATCAGTGTTGGCATATCGATATATCATTGTGAGCTGCACTGTGATGACGTCTTTATGAGTGCAGGATTCCTTGATTTATCAAGATTGTAAACACTATCTACTAACCTGGCAAACTTCGGAATTATGCCCTGGTCACGGCACCTTAGTAAAAAACTTAAAGAGCTCAGTAATCTCGCTCTCAAGTGTTGAAGCTTATCCAATCGTCGAACACATAAAACCATCTCCTCCCCGCAGAGGTATTTGATGTGAATCTTCAGATTTTGGCAGGGCAAAGACTGTTCCATTAAGTTTCAGGTGTGCAGCTGCAAGAAATCTCCTTCTTCAAGTGGTTTCAATCTTGATAAATCATGGAATCTGGCACTTGCTGTAATAAACTCGCAAAGATGTCGTCACAGTGCAGCTCACAATCATATATCGATATGCCAACACAGATCAACTGCGGAGTCACAGATACAACTCGCACATTATGCACGTCTCTGCCGCTGACCAACGTCTCTGGCGCATTTGCGTCTGAGGCTGCATGCGCAGTCGCGTGGTACAACAGTATAAAGGGACGAAGCGAGCACTGGAGTGGCAGTCTTGCGGCTCACTCTGTAGATGGCTGAATGTTACACAGCCGAAATATTAGAAGAAGAAGGAGATTTCTTGTGGCTGCACACCTGAAACTTGATGGAACAGTCTTTGCGCTGCCAAAACCTGAAGATGCACATGCTGTTATTAATTGTTCAGCTGACGGGATGCATAACCAATTGGTCTTTCCTCACCGTCAATACTTTGACTCAGAATAGCTCCTACTGCAAAGTTGGATGCATTACATGAGAGAATGAATGGTTTTTCAAAATCGAGACAGATCAGTGAGGGGGAACTAGTCAGAGCATCTCTGATATGCTGCACAGCAGCTTTACACTTGGGGGTCCATTGACAGGGTACATCTTTTTTCAACAGATGGGTAAGGGGCCTAGCAATTGTGGCATAGTCCTTTACTAAATGCCTATAATAATTGCTGAGTCCCAAAAAGCTTTGCAATTCTTTTACATACTTAGGAGAAGGGAATATTCTAACTGCTTCAATTAGACGGGGGTCTGGCGTTACTCCATCAGCAGTAATAATGTGCCCTAGATACTGTACTTGGCTCTCAGCAAAGGCACATTTTTCTATTTCTAAACTTAGATTAGAACTTCTTAGGCTAGACCAAACATTTCTTAACCTGGTAACATGCTCATACATGGTCCTGGAAAAAACACTGATAACATCTACATAAACTAGGCACATTGTAGGTTTCAGCCCTCTTAACAGTAAGTCGGCAAATCGTCGGAAAGTGGCTGGAGCGATGCGCGGCCCAAATGACATTCTTAGAAATGCATATAGACCGGAGTGAACTACAAACACTGTTTTTGGCCTGTCCAGTGGTGCAATCGGTATTTGGTGGTACCCACTCTTCATATCAAGGGTAGTGAAGTATTTGCGATTTCCTAACCTGTCCAGTGTTTCGTCGATACGGGGGAGAGGGTAAGTATCGGGAGTGGTTACCTTATTTACTGCACTTATTTTGATGCAAAGACAGTAAGTCTTCTCTCCATTGATTGATTTCTTGGGGACCAAAACAACTGGGGATGACTAGGGACTGGCGGAGGGTTGTATTATACCTGCCTCTAGCTGCTGTTGGATAGTTTCCTCCACAACAGGCTGGAGGTGATACAGTATTCTATACAGTTTCTGCACAATGGGCCTTGCCTCTCTGGTAGTAATTTCATGGCAAACAAGGTTAGTAGCTGGGAAGTAACACCTTTCCTCGAATAACCAGGAGTGTTCTTCCATTCCAAGATGGAGTACAATTAGTTTTGGTGAGCTGCAGGCAGATGAGCTGACTTATCCTTAAATTTGTCTTTGAGCACGGGAGCAATATGACATATGTTATGTTCTGGAAGCTGGTGTTTTTGGTTAGATTTTGGCTTCTCTCGTACAGGGTGATATTCTTCAATCTCGTGGCTGCTAGCTATAATGGTGCCACTAGGAGTCTCTCCTTCCTTCGTTCCAAAATTGTCCAAACAAATGGGAACATAAAATTTTTTTCCTTGCACTTCCGCTGTTGTTAAACCACATTTAATATGGGCCTGTAATCTGTCAAGGACATCGTTTTGATGGGAAGGATCCACTAATATGACTGTTCTTGGCAGTTCACAAGAGTTGACCCCAAGCCAGTAAATGCGTCCCATGCCAACGCTGATTCTAACAGAGGTAGTTGTATGTAATGCTCACATTTGCGTGGAAGAAACCTGTGGAAGCGGCTGTGTTTCACAAGTACCTTGCGATGGAACGTTGTGGGAACTGCCGAAACAGTGGGTTTCCTCACCGAGACAGACGGTTTGCGTTCTGTAATCTAGTACACTCTGATAGTGGTGGAGGAAATCACTCCTGAGGATGACATCGAAATCTCACCTTCATTTTTGAATTACATAAATTTCGAAAAGGTAGTGGCTGATTCTGATTTTCAACTTAACTTGGCGATACCCAGCGGATATGATTATCTCGTTGCTCAGACAGTTAATGTGGTGACAGGATGGTTTTAACACTTGTCTGTCTCCATGTCCTATGAATAAGATGCTAGTTTGTGCTCCCACATCCATAAGTACTCCTACCTTCTTTCCTCAAATTTTATCGTTGACAAGGATTCTCGCTGCCTCATTTATGACACCATGGTGGACTGGATGCATAAATTTTACAGGGGACATGGTCTGAAGGCATGACTTGCCCCTCAACCATTTCCCGACTCTCTTTGGGGTTGAGGTGGATTGTTGGTTAATTGCTCCCTATGCTGGTTGTACGAGGGGTCCTCGTTTCCCAGCTTCTGCAGGCAGTTTTTGCTCATATGCCCTACGGTTCCACACTGAGAACAATAAGGTGTGCAGCACTGCGTGTCAACATGGCCTGCCTTTCGGCAGCATTGGCTTGTCTGCTTATATTTAAAAATCGGTCGTGGTTGTTCGTTCGGACACACTGAACTGGCAATAAAATGGGCTACCTCCTCTCGCAACATTGCAAGTCGTGTGGCATCATGCAACAAGGTGGGTGATGCTATTTTTACCTCTCCTCCAACATAAGGGTTGATTCCACATATAAATACATCAATTGAGCACACTTCCACCTGCTGAATTAACACCTCGTTATGGACGGGGTCCGACCCCAGTGTGTAAGTGTGGCAAGCCACAGAGCAGATTTGGTCAGAAAATGCCTCTACAACCTTGCTCGATTTTATAGAGCACAGCTGTTTGATGTTTCTCAGGAATGGAAGATATTGCATGCTTGGTGTGACCTACTCACTCTCCTGATTTGAATCCCATTTATGTCTGGGATGCACTAGGGCGATGGCTTGCATCATGTCAGCATCCACCAACCATTCTCCAAGACTGCGAGCAGCTCTGCAGGAAGAATGGGTGTTATTGCCTCAACATGAGACTGACGACATCATTCACAGCATGCCCCAATGTTATCAGACCTGTATTGCAGCCAGAGGGGGTCACACCCCACAGTGAGCACATTAACCAGCTGTTGGAATGTGTGTGCAAATCCATTAAGTTGGAAGAAAATGAAGAACATTTATGTCTGTGATTATGCATGTTGCAGTTTTTATGTTCTGAATTCTTTGCATTGTTTTTACTTTACCTGTTTACACTGTTTTGGGGTAAAATAAAAGCAACCTTACAGAATACCTGTTTGTTACTTTAATTTTGGACACCAGTGTAGAGAGCACTGTACCCACCCATATTTTCAGCTAATTTTTCATCGTGGTCACTTCTACTGAAGAACTACAGGGTGATTTGTGACCAGATATGTCACAACACAGATCTTAATTTGAACTTATGCTGGCCAGCTTCTCGGCTTCCTTCACTTCCATTTCATCTTCTCAGGCCAGAAATCCACCAATGTGAGCTTTACTCTGGGAAAGGATAAAGTCAACGATTAATAATTGCATGGTTGTGGATAAAAAACACTTTATTATTTACAGTGGTACCACCTGATGCATATCCATACAGGCGTAAAGCTCAAAGTACATTACTCTCCTCTCAAGACATTCCACTCACAGGCCTGACTGCACCAGAGAGTTTTATCTCCTCTGCAGTTGCTACCACTGTAAAAGTCCCCCCCCCCCTCCCCTCCCCTCCTCCACAACTCACCCTCACCTACCACACACATGTGGAGACCACTGGGGAAGGAGCTAGTCAGGAGCTGTCAGCTTTATGCACCTCTTCATAAGAAAAAATGCTTTCCTAAATACGTTACAGGATTAGATAACTAGCCCATTCTTACATTTTTTCCTGAAAAACTGAAGTATTTAGTTACTTATGTAAAAAAATAGCCATAAGTTATGCCAAAAATGTCAGCAATGCTGAAATTTGCTTTGAAGTGCTGTTCATTAAGTATCTTTCACTCTCATATTTAAATTTTCTTCCACATGTACTTAAAGTACACTGATTCAACAGGGCAACATGAAAGCTCAATACATATACAGAAATAATATTAAACATCAGAAAAAATATCTGTCATAGAAAACACAAGTAAATTATCTACAGCACATGGAAATGACACAAGTACTAATTCATTACATACCACAAAGAAAGTTATATTAAAAACTGAATAAATGCACTGACTGAAATTTGTACACAAAGCTTCAGCTTTCAAATGATTAGTTAGTTAAAATATTTCTATAAACTTTGTCAAATAACACTGAAAAAAAAGCTAATTGCTTCTCATGAAAAAAATACAATAAAATACAAATCATGGCTTATTTACAATCTGTAGAAAAGTAACACAGCACAAGTAAAAATAAATGATCTGTCTGATGATAATTGCTACTATTGTGGTTACTATGTTCCTTCCTGTTGTGGTCATTACCATGTCAATTTTTATTACTACCTCTTTCAAAATGTGTGTGCCTAGTGCGGTTGTATCACCTTTGTTTTCCAAAACTCTATCTAATTTACCTACATATTTCAAAAACTGGTCTACTGTGTCATCTGGCCCATAGACTGGGTCCCACTGTTCCTCAGTTGGTAACATCCTTTTTAAGCACCAGTGTGGGTGACTTCATCAAAAGGCTTGCTTAAATGAGCTAATTTTTTTAAGTTTATTTTTGCAAAACTGTTTCATGCTAATATGTCCTACCCTGTAATGCCCATTGTAGTATTCGCTCTAGCTTGTTCAGTCTCTGAGCAAAATCTTCCTAAAAATCTGCTTAGGATGTGTCATCATTAGTATACCAATTAGCCCTACTTAATGCATCACCTTCTAGAAACTTCTTAACAAACTTGATTTTTCATAATATCAGTCATATTAGACACAAAATTCTCTCTGCAATACTGCAGAAAATCTACAGGATGTAAACTACATTCACCTCAAAAGTTTTTCACTGGAATGTTGCAAAACATGGAACGAACATTGTTAACAAGATTTCTATTAACTACATCATTGGACAATTCATCAACTTTTTTGCACAGAACAGAAACAGTACTTTCTAGGATGCTGGTTTTATTGTTATTTAATAATAAATTTGCTGTCTACTTTCTCCACCTGTTCAACAAAACTGCTTCCAACAAGTGCTAGTTTGGTTTCAACATTAGTTTCCAGTGTCAGAATTCGACTATTTACATTTTTGTCAACAGTTCTTTCTTCCTCATGCACGTTTTTGAAGTCAGTTTTTTTTTCTATCTTCTGTGATCTCATCTTTGATATTTTTTGACTTCAGTGTTAAATTTAAGTTTAATTTCTTTCATTTTAGACTCAACAGATTCTACTCAACCATCTAACCTCTCAATTTTTGACTGATATTGTAGGCAACAAATTAAACCCACATACAGCTTTGCACAAAATACTTTATTTTTCCAACTTGGAAAAGAAAAACTAACTGAACTAACAGTCAAAGAATAAAAACTTATATCTAATGTCTGCTGCACTTGTGCACTTGCATGGAGTAAACAAAGCATGCATCACTGGCTATTCCCTAGCCCCACATTCCCACACAGCCCCCCCCCCCCCCCCCCTCTTAAAGTGCGGAGCACCAGGGACCAATGGGTACTTAAACTTAACTTGTCTCCCTGCTCTCGTATGGATGACTTGTTGCTGCCAGGATGAGGGAACCGGTGTGGGCTGTTGCATTGTGGTTCCATGTACTCTTGCCATGGGTTCTTCTACCAAATCATGCATAGTGAGTTCCAAACTTGGGTCCTTCTCATCCTCATGAGTATTATCATACTCCGGTTCTGGTAAGACCCATGCTGGTTTTACCCTCTCTGTGGACACTCTAACAGTTTTGTTGTTCTGTGAGATGTCCATAGTATGGATGTTGCATCATACTATTTGATAAGGTCCAGTATATGGGGGTTGTAGTGGCACTCTGAGTGAATCTGTGTGGAGCATGACATGTGTACAATCTGCCAATGGCTTATGCATGAAAACTGACAATGTCTAGATACTGGAGGGCTTCTCATTGTTTCCACATGCTCACATATTTCACGTATCAGTGACGAGAGGTTCATTGGCATTGGCGATGCCACAGTGGTTAGGTAATCTGCCGGGATTCTCAGTGGTTCCCCATACACCAATTCTGCCACTGAGGCACCGATGTATGTTTTATATGTGGTCCATAATACAAGGAGAACCAATGGTAATGCTTCTGTCCAGCTTCTCTGATGACACATGAAAGCTGCCTTCAATGTCCTGTGCCACCTCTCCATAATACCATTGCTCACTGAATGGCAGCTTGTTGTATGGTGGTGCTGGAATCCATATAAATTACCTAGTTCATTGAACAGAGTAGACCCGAACTGGCGGCCTTGATCTGTTGTGATATGAAGGGGTCACCCAAAGCGAGCTAGCCACTGAGAGACAAATCCCTTTGCAACCAGGTCTGTCACTATGTCAGTGATCGGAATGGCCTACACCCATCTCGTGCATCTGTCTACCGCTGTTAACAAGTATTAATAGCCATTCAAAACTGTGAGTGGATCCACTAAGACCAGAGGGACGTGGGCAAATCTTGCAGGTGATCCTGTGAAATTCCAAATTTCCGCATGAACATGTCGTCCTACTTTGTAGCGCTGACATTGTAGGCATGTGCGAGTCCATTCCGCGGTGTCCATTTTAATTGATGGCCAGACAAAACGTTATGGTTGTGGCTTCTGCCATGATATATGGCATAACTGAAGCCTTCTTCCTGGCATGAGTGTTGGCACTAAGTGTAACCCTGTTGTGTGGTCCATCAAACTTCTGTAGATCCAGATCCGCTTTCTGTGATGTGGTGAGTTCTTTGTAGTTTATTGTGCTGGCCACACCATAAACACAAGAAAAGCAATATGCAACCAGATTCTCCGTACCTCTGATTTGCCTTATATCTGTAGTGAATTGACTGATAAACTATGTGCCGGAACTGTCTTGGTGAGCACTTATCACTGATGTTGCTGAAAACTGACACTATAGGTTCATGATCAGTGAAAATTGTTGCTGGCCTGGCTTCAATATACAGGCAGAAATGTTTGATGCTTTCATATATTGCTGACAACTCTCTGTCATATGCACTCCATTTTGTCTGTCAAAGTTGTAGCTTCTTTTAGAAGAAACTAAGAGGTTGCCAGTATCCATCGACCTGTTGTTGCAATTGTGACCTGGCTGGCATCTACTACAATACTCAATGGCGCTGCAGGTATGGGGTGTGCCAGTAACACTGCCTCCTCTAAGCTTTCTTGTAAGTCGCCAAAAGCTTTGGTCATTGGTATCCATTGTAGCTTTCGCTTTCCTTTGGTATTCTTGCCAGCCAGCGCATTCGTAAAAGGTGCCTGTGTTTCGGCAGTAACTGGTAAATGACGCTGGTAAAAATTTACCATACCGAGATAACACCTAAGTCATTTGTAGTCTGTAGCTTTGGGTAGGTTGTGCAACATGTTGATCTTCTCTGGTAATGACTGTATTCCATTGGCTGAGACTATATAGCCAAGAAAAATTACTCAACTCTTGCCCATGATGCATTTGCATTCGTTTAACACTACTCAATATGTATCGAGCCTCTGTTATACCTCCTGAATATGTCTATCATGTAACAGCATATCCTCTGAGAATACCAAAATATCATCCAGATATGCATAACAGAAAGGTAATCCCTGGAGCACTTCATCAATGAATCTTTGCCAGAATTGGGCAAAATTTTGAGTCCAAATGGCATAAACAAAAATTTGAATAGCCCAAAGGGTGTGATCAGTGCCGTCTTTGCCACATTGGCCAGAGCCACAGGAATCTGATTGAATGCCTTATGACAATCTGGTACTGAGAATACTTCTACATCCACTAGAGTGTAGGTAAACTCTTGAATGTTTGGTATGGGGTACTTATCCAGGATTGTTCTTGTGTTCAGTCGGCTTTAGTCACAACAGGGATGCCATGTGCTGTCTTTCTTGCATACTAGGTGGAGAAGTGATGCCCAAGAACAGTCAGACCTTCTAATTACTCCAGCCTGGAGCATATCCTCAAATATCACTTTTGTCTCTGCTAATCGCTCTGGAGCTAATCTGTGGATTCATCTTGATACTGGCAGACCTGGAGTGGTGCGTATATAATGCACTGTATTATGTTTAACTACTGGAGTCTTTATGGCCCCTTCTTGGGGAGACTGTATAGCTGAGCTACTGACTCCTCCTGAAACAGCCTCTGCCGTACTGCACCAAAAAACTTTTATCGTGCCCCTGTTTGATCTGGTAGTGAGAGAGTTATTTACCAAGTCCAGGTGTGGCAGTTCCATCTGCTTTTATTTCTTCGTTTGTTGTCCTTGGTGTCAACATACCGGCTGAAAAATGGGTTGTGTGGATTCTGGCACTGACTACTTTAAATGATGTAGCTGACATATGCACACGTTTTACAGTACTTTAATTTCACTGTTCACGACCCCCTAATAATACACAGTTATATGGCAAGTGCACTATTACTTAACCTTTGATAGGCCTCTTTAATAGTTAGCAGGCGAAACTACACATACAGCTACTATAGTTTCTTGTTGAACATCTACAAATAGTAAGACCTAACCACAAAGTTCACAGTCCTTGAAGAATAACCAGGTACGTATGGGGCAGACACTGTCACTGTTTTTACACACAGCCTAATTGTTTAACACTTATTCCACGCATCATTTGAAGCTTTGTTATTGTTCTAAACAGCACAGGTTAGTCATCAGAAACTCGGCCATGGACTGACTGTCTCGTGACCAAAAATCAGGCCCTTATATATCATCACTATAATAGACGCTGAAACTACACATTGTTTAAAGTTAAATTTACAGAAATTACAATTGAAACTTAACTCATTAAATTAACTGAATACATAAAAAATTGTTTCTTTTTAACAGTTTCTTTTACTGCAAGAGTTAGGCTGAATTATTTGTTTAAATCATGAAATTAACAAATATAGCTACACAAACAATACTTTGGACAAAACTGTTAATTATTTTGGAATTAATTAAGAACCAGCTTTGTTAACCTGTTTTTGAATAGAGCCAAATAGATACTTTAAGATTACTAGTATTTCGTCTTCCAAATGTTTATAATTATTACAGAATTGATATTTGTTTATATGTCAACAATAGAATTCAAGTTATGAAACAATTACTGATTTTGCCCTATAACAAAAGATAATAACTAGGAATAACCAAAATAAATTAGAAAATCAAATACATACTTAAAACTAAGCACAAAGTTAGATCTGGTGTTAAATCCTTTAGAACTGAGGGCCAACCTTTCTCTTTTACGAAAATACAGATTATATTCACGTACTGTATGTTAATGGTGAATTGTAAAACGTAAAAAAAAATGAATTTATGGAGGCAATGGCAAAACAGGAGGTGAAGTTCAAAATGAAGTGCAAAATGGGACAATAAATCTGCACTTAAGATTGGCTGTAAAATATCTGCCATTACAAAATTCCACTTGTAACGAGTAGATAAACCAATATCTATCACGAGCTCTTTATAACTATATGTGTTTATACTTGAATTGTTAACTGACATCAATTTCAAAGGCTCCCACATTTCCTACTTAGCAAACCTCGGGACCAGCGAGGTAATCACTTCTGAGCCGATGTCTATCAGGAAGTTGAGGCCTGATAGCCTATTAACCACTTGTAATATGGGCGATGTCATCTTACACTCGCAGGGTGATGCAGAGTGGCATAAAGGTATAGCATACAGGAAGCCTTCAAGTGCCTTACCTTGACTCTGTGTGTTGCTGCCTGCAACTGTCATCTGGTTCCTCGTTCGTATATGGTGCTGTTCGTGAGTGCCGCAGTCCCTGGCGCCCAGAGCGGGCTGCCCTCACCATTTGGGTATCCACAAGGTTTTGTGCATCTCATAGCTTGTGGCCCAAATTGTCTGTGATACCAGCAAAAATTGTCAGTGTGGGCCTGATCCTGTTTGGAGTGTGACTTCATCTCATTACTGGTGGACATCTGCAGCTCCAAGTTATGCAGCTGAGTAGCCATATTTTCCATTGTGTCCTGCAGTTTCCTGATCCCCTCAGCGATGCCTGTTTTTGTTTGTAACCTGTGGCTGCACTGCTTAACTTTGATTCTTCTAACCATTCTGATGAGTCATCATTGGTTTCCGTTGCGTCGACTGTAGAGTAGCGAAAGCTCTGTCAGCTATTTGCAGTTGCTTGCCAAGAGACTGTCCTTCATACGCAATCAACATCAGCTGAACCTGATGAGGAAGCTGCTGTCACCAGACATGCAGTAACAATTCATTGTATATCATGCTTGCATCGACTATAGTGCTTAGATGTCACCAAAATTCAGGTGGACTTCTGTCCCTGCATTTCTCCTGATGCATCACCTGGGAAAGTCGCTGTTCAGATAATTTCATGCAGCAAGTGATCAACACCATTTTAAGTGTGGTGTACGATTGCTGGAATGGCAGATGTATGATCATATCAGAGACTATTGCTGTTGCCCTCTGATCCAGGTTGCTAATTGTAAGTGTGAATTTTTTTTGGTCTTTGGTTATGCGTTGTTTGAAGATATTCTCTATTATCACAAACCATACGTTTGGTTGCATAGGCATGAATGGAGATGCTCTTAATTGCAACCGTGGCACGGTTGATAATGGCACATTTTTGTGTGAAAAATCTTCAGCATGTGAGGATGCTCATGGTGTGGCTGCTACAACCGGCGTTTGCAAATTCATGGATTCTTCGGTGTTGCAAGCTCCAAAAACCCAATCTCTTGCTTTAGCTGTCATATCTCATAATTTGTATTGTATTTTGTTAGCTTCTTGCGTCTTTGGCAAAACTGCAACACAATATTAAGTTGTGAGAGCTTTTCTTATTTTTCCCGGGCTCACCAATTATGTAGGCAATGAATTAAACCCACATACAGTGTTACACAAAATACTTTATTTTTCCAACTCGGAAAAGAAAATCTAACTGAACTAACAGTCAAAGAGTAAACACCCTATCTAACATTCGCTGCACTTGCATGGAGTAAGCAAAGCATGCATCACTGGCTACTCCCTTGTTCCCACAATATCATTTAGCTGAGCTGTATTTTTACCTATGCAGTGAAGTAATGCTCCTATTGAGCAAGTAGATTTTGTGTAGTGCCTCTTAATTTCTTGTTTATGACTTTCAAGTTGCTCATTGGTTTTTGCAAACCGGTCATTACTCATTTTTATTAACAATGCCAACATGGTACTTATGTCATTATTATCACCTCATTTTAATTTATCAGTTTGTTTTCTTTGTTTTACCGTTCCATCAATACAGCTCTGTTGTTCTTGTTTCATGACACTACTTAAGTCTCCCTCATCTGTACTACTCCCTGCTGTTCGAGATTCTTCAATGACTTGTCATTTTTAATAAAAAAAATAAATAACGTATGTGCAGTGCTTAACTTGTTGTTAATTGCTCACCTCACTTTTTATTTTTCATCCTTTCTTCTTATATGTGAACTCCTTTTGCTGCTATTGTTGCTGTTGTTCATATCTGTCTGATCATTTACATAAAAGTTCCATAATATCTTTTAATCTGGAACAAGATAAAATAGCCCAACACAGTATTCTCATTTCACTTTCAGAAAACCCTGGACAACACCACCATATTCTGACCATCACCACCCTCTAGTTGCCCAAAGTTGATATGTTAATTTTGAAGTAAGTTGCTAAGCTGGGGGGCTGGTCACATTTTCAAAGTACTTAGCATGCTGAGATAGTAATGCACTGTAGAGAGAGAGACAGCAATGGTAGAAATTGAATAAACAGTTTTTGTAATACTCATCTTGTATTCTTCTTCTTTCTTGTAAGTTGTAGGCTCATAGTTCATTCTAAAATATAAGTTCTTATACTGATATAGAGGTTGCTTGGGTCCATTATATGAAATAATATGAAAACTGGAGGAAGTAACTACTCAAAGACAAATATATATCTCTAATAACATGCAGCAAAAAACTTCTATCATATATTGATCTAATTGTGCAAAATCATCATTGGAACATAGATTTCATAAATAAAATACAAGTAATTGTTTTTTTAAAGAAGTGCATAATCATCGTCGTTATTACATCAAGTGTTTATATGTGTTGACATTTATACTTTTCCACATAGCTATGTGGTAGTGGACTTCTGGGTTTTGTGTCTTCAATTTGGAATCAGTCATTTCGTATGATCCAAGATGAGTTAGTTGATTTATCTCACCATAACCAGTTTTATTACAAATTTAAGAAAACTTCTTCATTGTATAAGTATATATGTCAATATATATTTGAGTAAGAGCAGTGTAAAGCCCCTTTAGTGTAAACGTGTTGCAAGTATTCTCAGTTTTAACCAATTGGCCAAGTTGCTGTCCCCTAAGTGCTTCGTACATATATGACACCCATAATTTTTGAAAGTCATACCATTTAATGCAGTGAGAAGTGCATTAGTCATGGCTGAGGCATGTAAGGTGTGGGAAGAGCTCAGGATTGATATTGTACACATACAGGAGCTGTACATTACAGGTGGCAAACCTCTGCATCTTCCTTCAATGTCTGCATTCGTAACAAGGTGTGAAAAAGCTAAATCAACACTAATCAAACAATGGAAAATCCAGGATGTGATGTAACAACATTATGAAAAGGAAAGTTGCCACTCACCATATAGCAGAGATGCTGAGTCGCAGATGGGCACAATAAAAAGACCTTCACAAATAAAAATAGCTTTTGGCCAGTAAGGCCTTCATCAAAAATAGATGACAGACACATACAAGCACACTCATTCAAATGCAACTCACACTGCGGGCTTTCAAAAATATACATGAAATGGTGTGGTGTGGGCCCTCGACTACGTACCCTCTGACTCAGAGTTGAAATATTAAAAGTTTTCGCTGGGTTCGTTGTCTAGGGGCTGGGACACGTAGGGATTTGAAAAAAAAGTGGTATTGCGGTCAGTACCTCTTCCCGACCTGCATCCTTGTTTTGGATGGTTTTGTGGTGCAAAGATATTTACCACCTTAGATTTAAACTGGGCTTATAATCAAATTCCGTTCATGGAAATTTCCAAACCGATTACGGCCTTCGTGACCGATTGGAATATTTATGAATCCAATGGGGTTCCGTTCAGATTATCTATGGGTGCTGCAGTACTGTCTCAGCTCCTAGACAAAATATTCTCAGACATTAAGTTTAAGTTTATATACCACTACTTGGAAGACTTGGTAGTTTATAGTAATTCCATGCAGGAACATTATCAACACTTAAGGGAGGTTTTAGTGAGATTAAGAAAGGTGGGTCTTACAGTGAATCCAGCCAAGGTAAAGTGTGCTTGTGAATCTATGCTCTTCCTTGGTCATGTGGTCTCTACGGAGGGGATAACCATTGCTGAGGAATGGGTGCAAGCTACAAAGAAGTTGCCCATTCCTAGAAATGTGAAGGAGGTTGCGAAGTGTGTCAGGGTAGCTAATTTCTTCCGTAAGTTCATTCCGGAGTTTGCAGAGAAGGCAGCCCCATTGAACGCCTTACGTAAGAAGGGGCAAAAATTTGAGTGGGGTCCTTCACAGGAAGCCGTGTAGGAATCCCTGAAACTGTCCTTAGCGTCAGCACCAGTACTCACGCTTCCTGATTTCAGTGCTCCGTTTGTACTTCAGACTGACGCCTCAAATTCAGGGGTGGGGGCGCTCCTTCTTCAGGAAGGGGTCAAAGGAAGGAGGCCTACTGCCTACACTTCGCATGCTTTGAACCATTTAGAAAAGAACTATTCTATTTACGAGCTGGAGGTGCTCGCAGTATATTTGGCATGGAGAAATTTCGGTATTACCTGGAACATACACAGTTTTTCTTAGAGAACGATAACCAGGTGCTCAGCTGGGTCCTTGCACGTCCTCGTAAGACCAGAAGGGTAGCCAGGTGGGCAACAAAGATCTTGGCATTTAAGTTCCAGGTCAAGAACATTAAAGGACCGGAAAACCAGCTAGTCGATAGTCTCAGCCGCCTTTTTCAGGAACCTGACATACAACATGATAGTCATGAATTGGATGAAGGTAGTGCTTCCATGTGGAGACAGTTTGATTCTCACTGATTTTCCACAGCTGTTTAAAGACATTAGGGAATATCACGAGAAGGATGACGAAGTGCGGGAGATAAAACAAAAAATTGAAGAAGGAAAGGTGGTGACACCATACCTGCTTAGAGATGGTGTATTGTGTTGCATGGCTCAGTACAATAAAGGTTACAAAATTGTGGTGCCTGGGGATTTGGTGCCTTTCATGTTTTAAATGTTTTCAGGAATCACCAGTGGGTGGACATTTGGGAATATTTAAAACTCATGCAAAAATTTGTCAGCATTTCATATGGAAGGAAATGGATAAAGATATTAAGCACAATGTTAGTACATGTCAGGTGCATGCTGCTGCCAAACCAGCGCAGGATGGTAGGGTTGGGTGGCTGGAATCTGTACCTGCAGACTATCCCCTTCAGAAAATGTACATCGACTTTGTAGGGCCTTTACCTTGATCTGAGAAAGGTAACAAGTACATCCTAGTACGTATTGATGCCTTCACAAGGTTTACTTGGATGTATCCCACTAGGGCAGCAATGACTAAAATTGTGATACAGAATTTGAAAAATATATTTGGCATGTTTGGACCACCACAGTATTTGATTAGTGACAGTGCTTCATGTTTGACTTCAGGAAGGTTTAAGTAGTTTTGCATGGGAATGAGCATTACCCATGGCACCACGACTCCCTATTACCCGAACCCATTGTATGCCGAAAGGGTAAGTCGCAATCTCAGGGTGGCATTAATTGCCTATCACAGTAAAGACCAGGAGAACTGAGATCGCAAGCTACCTTGGCTTATGATGGCGTTTAACACGACCATGCATGAAACGCATTTGTTGACTCCTGCGGAGCTCATATTGAACTTCAAGATTTACACTTCTCTGAGTAACCTATGGTCCATTAGGGATCTGCTACCTGAGCACATTGAGCCTCAGCAGCTGGTGAATCAGTGGAAAAGGGCAAAGTGCAATATTATTAAGGCTCATCAGATTCGCGCAAAGCATTACGATGAGTGGCGGCGGCCAAACCCGTATAAGTTGGGAGATTCAGTGTATATAAGAAATTTCCAGGCCATAAGCAGCAAGTTGGTTAATGTTACTGAAAAATTCCTCCTGCATTTCATCAGGCCATACGTTACTAGACGTTTTATAGCACTGGTCACCCTTATGCTGATGGACCCCCAGCAAGGAAAGACAATAACAGCTCATCTCTCTCAGATAAAGCCGGGTCCATCACTTATTCATTCTGGCAACTTAAGGGATCCGTGATCGGCAATTAAGGGGGGTGGGGAGTATGTGCCAATTTTCGGCACGACTGTGTTCTGGCCGCGAGTGTTAAGGTGAATATTGGCCTCGCCAGAGATACTGGGGTGCCGTGTTGGCGGCTAGTGGCCCTCTGGCAACGAGGAGTGGAGGGTTAGAGAGTACCGAGCGAAGACAGAACGGAAGGGTGTTGGGGTCCGGATGGTCCGAATTGTGCATTAATAATTTTGGCACTCCGTGGTAATGAACTGATGGTGAAACTGAGACGCTTGGGAATTCAATGGTGCTGTGGAACGATAAGCCGTGGGCTCTGCATTTGTAAGGACACAACTTACGGCGAGCTGTGGCCGATGTTATTTGTGGGTGTTTTGCCATGGCAGATAAACAAGACAGTGTGGGCCCAACTTGAACACACTATGCTGTAGCATGTTTGCCTACAATAAGGATGTCATGATACTGGAGAAGAAAGAAGTGGAATACGATATGTGTATTAACCTTCAGTGACTTCTGTGGTGTTAGTTTACTTAACTGTGTGGAGATTGAGCAGTAACTCTCACTTTTGAACAGAATTTACGATTGTGTAAAAGTGTGGCCAATGCCTGATGGGCGTTGTCATAAAGTTATTATATGTCTTATTTGTGAACATAATTTTCTGTTATCAGGATTGCTCATTGGACAGATTTGAAATTATCAGTTGTGTGCTGTAGTTCAGCAGGTTATAAATACTGGAATTTGACAAATATGCTAAGTGTGAGTTTTGGATACGTTTTTATATGTGCATGATAAATGAAAGTGAATTTTGAAGTTTGTAAGGTACCTTTCTACCATTAGGATTATGTAAGTTTTTATAGTAAGGTACCTTTCTACCATTAGGATTATGTAAGTTTTTATTTTGAAGTGATGTTGTTTGCTACTGTTATTGGTTGAGAATTTATTACCCGATTTATCAAAGGAACAGTTATTTAACCAGCGTTTCTATGAATGAAGTGTTTTTAGACTTGTTTTTCAGAGAACTATTATTAATAAATTACATAAATCAGTAATGTTGTGTGAGCAGTTATTGAAGGTGCCCATCTCCATCAACCAATCAACTATGGCCAGTTGGGAATGGGCATTGGTGTAACATTAGGGGAGTAGAAGCTATTTGTTAAGTTGAGGCAACGCTAATCCTATTGTTTGTTGTTCTTGTTGAAGTGTCCAGTCGCCCCTAAATTAACTCCACACAGATAGGTGCATTATGCTGCAACCTACTGCCAGGTACTCCATATCAGCAACTTCAGTAGTCATTAGACATTGTGAGAGAGCAGAATGGGGCACTCCGCGGAAGTCACAGACTTCAAATGTGGTCTGGTGTTTGGGTGTCACTTGTGTCATACGTCTGTATGGTGTTTGGGTGTCACTTGCGTCATACGTCTGTATGTGATATTTCCACACTCCTAAACAACCCTAGGTCCACTGTTTCCAATGTGATAGTGAAGTTGAAACGTGAAGGGACATGTACAGCACAAAAGCGTACAGGATGGCCTCATCTTCTCATTGACAGAAACTGCCAACAGTTGAAGAGGGTTGTAATGTGTAATAGGCAGACATCTATCCAGACCATCACACAAGAAATCCACACTGCATCAGGATCCACTGCAAGTACTATGACAGTTAGGCAGGAAGTGAGAAAACTTGGATTTCATGGTCAGCGGCTGCACATGAGCCACACATCACACCGGTAAATGCCAAACGACACCTCGCTTGGTGTAAGGAGCGTAAACATTGGATGATTGAACAGTGGAAAAACGTTGTGTGGAGTGACAAATCACAGTACACAACGTGGCGATCTGATGGCAGGGTGTGGGTGTGGCGAATGACCGGTGAACATCATTTGCCAGTGTATGTAGGGCCAATAGTAAAATATGGAGGTGGTGGTGTTACGGTGCGGTTGTGGTTTTCATGGATGGGGCTTGCACTCCTTGTTGTTTTGCAAAGCACAATCACAGCACAGACCTACATTGATGTTTTAAGCACATTCTTGATTCCCACTGCTGGAGAGCAATTTGGGGATGGCGATTGCATCTTTCAACACGATCGATCACCTGTTCATAACGCACAGCCTATGTCGGAGTTGTTACATGAGAATAACATCCATGTAATGGACTGGCCTATGCAGAATCCTGACCTGAATCCTATAGAACACCTCTGGGATGTTTTGGAACATCAACTATGTGCCAGGCCTCACTGAATGACATTGATATCTCTCCTCGTTGCAGCACTCTGTGAAGAATGGGCTGCCCTTCCCCAAAAAACCTTCCATCACCTGATTTAACGTATGCCTGTGAGAGTGGAAGTTGTAATCAAGGCTAAGGGTGAGCCAACACCATATTAAATTCCAGGGTTACCAATGGAGGGCATCATGAACTTTTAAGTCATTTTCAGCCAGGTACCCAGATACATAGTGTATTTAGGAATGTCAAGAGTGAGTACAAAACCAGATTCTTCGAAAATAAACAATAGCATTGGGATCAGTATGTGAGGACATACATGAACTGAATGTATGAGGGAAGACATATAAACTTCTTACAGAGAAGACTACAGTAGGCCAATAAATGGTGCAGAAGAAAATTGATGCCATGACCCACTAACGGAGTGGCTCATCTGCATCAGCATCTGCTGAAAATCACTTTACCCAATGACATACCAATTGCTGATACTCATGAATGAAAAAATCTTAGGGACTTTCTGTCAGCAGACTATGAGAACAATACACAAGTACTGCCCCTCACACAAGAAGAGGTGATTAAGGCAGTATATGAGCTTAAGAGAAACAAAGCACCAGGCCCAATGGGCTCCATCTCGAAGTACTACATAATATCACAACCTATACTGCTCCAGTCCTAACATTGTTGAACGAAGCATTTCTTCTGGGGAGAGTTCACAGTTTTGGAAAATGGGTGAAGTTGTAATAATAAATAAGGAGAAAGCAAGAGCCCTCTCAAACCAAAGAGCTATAAACCAATATGTCTGCTTAATACGCTGACTAAGATGCAGGAGCGTCTTTTTTGTGATAGAATACAGTTACACAGGGAGCTTGTTGGTCTTAGCCAGTGACAGTTTGGCTCTCGAAAAGTGAGATCAATAGAAAACGCCATCAACCACACTCTTAGAATAGTGGACTTGATCCACCAGAAGTACATGGCAGCATATTAATTGATTTATCTGGGGCTTGTGACAATCTATGATGGCCAGCAATCTTCCAAAGAATGAGAGACATCCAGATCACTAAATGCCTCTACTATAGCATTTTGAGATATTGTAGGGGCCATACAATTGATTGGACCACAGGGAAGACCAAAATATTGAAGAAGATTACAAAGGCTGGCCACAGGAGTCAGTTAGCAAACTCATATTTGGGATCTGACTATTGTACCACTTCTACAGGTACTAAAAAAATGATGAAAAGGAAGATGGCATGGCGGTGTATGCTAATGATGTTTTTGTGGCAATATCTGGAAGTTTCAGGGACAAACTCAAGAGGAAACAAATTGTGCGCTTCTGAAATGCAGGCATGCTGCACCTACATTGAACTATTGCTGCCTATAAGACAGCATATGAACTACTAATGGGAAATTTGCCATCTACTAGAAATCCAGTGATAAGACTGGAGAGTGCTCCAGTTCACTGTAGTAACACAACCCAATGTCTCAGTGTGCTATTGGATGAAAGAAGAAATATTTTCAAACAGTGGAAAGTCCAGGCTGGAATATCAACAACTATGGAAAGAACAGATTGCTATCCGTCGCAAAAATGATGCACTGAGTTGCAGACAGGCACAGGAAAAAGAAAGTTACACATTAATCTTTTGCCCTGGAGGCTGTGAGGGAGGGAGGGAAGGGGAGAAAAGAGAGCAGAAAGGAGAGGATACTATTGATTCAGTACAACTATTGATGACAAGCTAGCCCTGCAGAAGTGGAAGGTGCAGGAGTTGCAGCATAAATGAGACTCATTGAATACAGTGTGAAGAGTTCATGCTTTATTTCTGAACATCAGGAATATACTAAAATTAAGGCACATTAACCCCAGTAGAGGAATGATACAATTTTTAACAGGGCACACCACAAATCTTTGCACTTGTGGTCATGAGAGAACCTCAGGTCACATTGTGCTGCAGTGTCCAAACTACAGTGTTGGTAAAAACGCAATAAGATCTAACATTACCATGGAAGAAGTGGTGGTAAACACAAACCTAAGCCGGCCTGAGTGGCCGAGCGGTTCTAGGCGCTACAGTCTGGAACCGCGCGACTGCTACGGTCGCAGGTTCGAAACCTGCCTCGGGCATGGATGTGTGTGATGTGCTTAGGTTAGTTAGGTTTAAGTAGTTCTAAGTTCTAGGGGACTCATGACCTCAGCAGTTAAGTCCCATAGTGCTCAGAGCCATTTGAACCATTTGAACCACAAACCTAAGGAGTGCAGTTGACAGAATATCAAATAATATACATACAAGTGAAATGAAAAGATACCACTAAAATCCTGGGAGTTTAAAAGTAGATTTAAGTCAATGCACTATGGGAGGAGCAATGCCAGAAGAGTTATAACAGGGGGAAGAGGTAGTGTAATGAAACCATATACTGTTAGAACAATATCTGCCAACAGGACTGAGCCATCGCAGCAGCCCCCTGCAGTTCCAGGACCACATGTGCCAATGGATATGAACAGCAGATGCTTCCTCTGGTTCTCACTCAGAGGAATATCATCTTTTGCAGTCACTGGTACTCTTCAGGATGCCGATCCAGTGACTTAGACATTCCCAAAGATCAGGACAGTCCATAAAGCATACTGTGAAAATTTCTATGTAGTGACTGTGGGAAATAGTTGTAGACATGCATATGGGCCTGAAAGACCTTGTGATGGCTTTAGCCCTGCCAGGACCCAAATCCAGAAGGGTTCATAGTAGAACCTGTGGTGCCAAAAGTGGTTTAGTCAGCAGCTATGGAAATGGCGAGACTTGACAGACATTCTAGGGCAGTCAGTGGCTTAATAGAGTTCAAACCAGATGTAGAATAGTTGCAGGTTTTAGTTTTCTATCATGATCTGCCTTTATTTGTTTCTTTGTTCTCTAAATTTATTCTAGTGTATGCTGCATTGTGTAATTAATTTTTTTGTATAATGACAAAATTAATGCCATATGTAGCTATGACCTACTACAGTTCCCTAGTAAGCAGGTATTGTTGAGTAAAAAAAGACTTGATGGAATTGATACCTGATTTCCTTTTTCAAAATTTCTATTTCTTTTGCGGTGGCCAGAATGATTTACAGTTTCTCAAAGGTAGCAGTGAGTTCCTTCCATAATTCATCATATAAATGACTTAATTTTGTAATATACAAGGTTACTGACCCAGTGCCTGTGAGGCGCTTAGGAAATAGAATTAGTAACATTGAAGAGTAGAGAAAAGGTTACTCTATCAAAGCAACTAACTACTGACACTCATCTGGTGACTATGGATACCTCAGCAGGATTTGAGCCCAAGTTTAAAAAATTGTGAAACCATTGTTGTAACAGTGTGATTTTTTCTCAGCTTGTTTCCATTGCTTATGCAAGCACTATTGAGTGAAAATAAGAGCAGTGCAATAACTGATACTGTACAACAGTGAGGACTAAGGATTTCTGCCTCAATTTCAGGCAAATTCAGAATCAACTTTGTTTTACTTATACAGAGAAACCCAACGTCATAAAATAAGTATAAATCAACATTAACTCTGCAGCTATAAATAATTATGTTTAAAGTATACATATGGGGACACAAAGTATCACTACAGAAGGAAGTGATACTTGACTGAGTAGGAGAAAAACTCCTGTTGTTTGAATTCAGATAAGACAATATTAAATGAAATTAAATGGACAGATTCCCACATTATCATACCAGAGTAGATGGAAATTAACTATTTTAATTGGGAAATTAACTTGTTTCATCAGAATATTATGGGGTAAACGTGAAGTAGTTAGTGTAGTAAGTACTGTTAGTGTGGAAGATCTCAGTAACTTTAAAGAAAGTGATGAGATTTGTCTGTCCAAATATCATATAATCACTGGAATAGATAATCTTACAGTAAGTGGTTACAATTTAGCTGTGTATTCATGCAGACCAAATATAGATGGAGGAGGAGTGGTAACTTCCATAAAAAACGAATGTAAAGTCAAAAATAGACAAATAGGTATATTTTATGAATAACAGATTATAGAAGCATGCAGCTGTGGGTTGATATTGAACAATAAAACACTGGGAAACATTCGTTAAATATTTTGATACCTTACTGTACAGTCTGTTATACAGAAGGAATGGATTACAACACTATTAAGCAATTTTGAAGCTAGAACTACAAAAACTGGTATTTGGTTTTTCAGACAGAAGTAAAGAAATATATTTCAGAATTTTTGGAAATTTAACCCCAATGGGGGTGGAACGATACGCAAAATTTTTTTGAAAGCAAATCATTATTAAAACCCTAATAAAGCATTTTTAAAGCTACAGCTGTGAAAATAGGTGTTTGATTTTGGGGTTAGAAATAAAAAACACATGTGCAGTGTTATTGGAAGGGCATGAAATAGAGCTTGACTGATTCATTGACACATTTGTGCCCAGCCCCAACCACTAGGGATGGAATCTCGAAATTTGGAGAGAGTGTTGATCTTCTACCATAGTAGGGGACGAGAGAATTTTTGAAAATATGTCTCTATCAAGACAATTTTGAAGCTAGAAGTACAAAAAATGGTGTTTGGTTTCTTGGTCAGATATAAAAAAAATTCATGCCTCAGCATTTTTGGAAATTCAATCATGAAGGGGATAAAACAGTGGATGAAAAATGTTTTTGATAATAAATCATTATTAAAGTACTAATAAACTATATTTAAAGCTACAGCAATGAAAACTGGTATTTGACTTCTCAGTTAGTTATTAAAAAATACATTTTTCAGTGTTTTTGGACATTCAACTTCTAAGGGGGTGAAACAGGGGATGAAATTTCTTATGAAAATATGTCACTATGGAAACATTTTTTTTAACTATATCTAAGAACATTTGTATTATGCTTCTCAGACAGGAAAAAAAGCATTTCAGAGTTTTTGGAAATTCAACTCCTAAGGGGGTGAAATATGGTGTGAAATTTTTTATGAAAATATTTCATTATATTAAAATATTTTTAAAGCTAAATGTATGAAAATTTAGATTTGATTCATGAAGTTGTATTTTAGGGGATAAAAGTTTCTTTGGAAATGTCACCAAAAAAACTCGAAAAGACAGGATTAAAAGAAACTCTTACTCTAGCTTCCAGAATCTATTTTTCATACATTCATAAAAGTCCATGCTTCTATGGCCTTAATTTATGTGTGAAGTTTAGAAGATGATGCTTTTGTGAACAACATAAACATTCAGAAAAAAAAAAAGATTACACGCAGCCCACGCAGTCAATGCAAGCAAAGCAACGGGCTCTAAGCCAGTTCTTCATACATTTGTAAGCATTTTTCAAAGCAGTTTAAAAAGTAGGTCCAGTATTGCAAAGTCTTTAGAGAAACCATGAGTCACTGCAGGTACTAAGGTACCTTCAGAACTAGAAAGTGGAATCTCTAAAATAATGACAACAAGAAGTACTTTCATATTATAAACAGTTCTGTTACATTTTAAGAAAAACTGAAAAAAGAAACCCAAGAGTATGCTCATCTTGTCAAAGATTGGCAGATCAGACAACAAAAGCAAATTATTTTGGGATACTGTAACAAGAGAGACAGGTAAAGAAGCCTAAGAAATTGACATTATTTCTACTAAGGAGAAGGGAAGCATTATAAAATCCTGTTCATGTGTGGAATATACTTTTATTAACTGCTTTTTAGAAGTAGGTCAGGAAATGTGCAAGACATTAAAGCACAACTGTACACTAAACAATTAGTACAGTAGATATTTAGTGAAATAAAAATTTGTCCATGTCTGAAATAAAGAAGATCATTCATGATGCTTGAAAATAAAAGTTTGTGTGAAGTTGATGAAATCTACAATAAGAAGTTGGACCTATACTTTGTTATGTTCTGTCACAAGTGTAATACATAATCAGTTCAAGATATTTTCTCACACAGATTAAAGTGTGTCATTGTTAGATCTCCTTATAAGAAAGGTGACTCCACAGGTGTCAGTAACAACCAATCAGTCTCACTTCTTACATGATTTCACAAAATATTTGAAAAGGTAATATTCTTAAAAGTTTTCAACTATCTGAGTAGTCAGATACTTAAGATAGTCCTAGTTTGTATTACAAAGGGTCTGTTCACCCAAGGAGTCTGTAAATACCTTCTCTCTCAGTACATAACAAAAATTTTAAATGATAAAATATCACCTGTTGCACTCTTCTGCGGCTTATCAAAGGCATATGATTGTGTAGATTATAATGTTTTAATAGTAAAGAAAATAAATTTTTATGGAAAGCATGGCTCAGCAAGTGCCTGGTTTAGTTGTGGATGATACAACCATTGTTGTGAAGTAAATAAAAGAAGCATCCACAGAGAAAATAGTAAATGATGTCTTTGGTAAGGGTGTTACCTGATTTTAAAATTTGAAAGGGGGCAGAAAAAAATTTTGTACCATAAAAAATTCCCCACCTACTATAAATGTAGCTTACCAACAAAAAATAGTAAATGAGATATAAAGTTCTAAATTCTTGGGAGTGCTCACTGATGAAAACTTAAATTCATAAGACTAACCTGAGTCAAAACAAGGCCCCGGGAGTAGACAACATTCCATTAGAACTACTGACGGCCTTGGGAGAGCCAGTCCTGACAAAACTCTATCATCTGGTGAGCAAGATGTATGAGACAGGTGAAATATCCTCAGACTTCAAGAAGAATATAATAATTCCAATCCCAAAGAAAGCAGGTGTTGACAGATGTGAAAATTACCGAACTATCGGTTTAATAAGTCACGGCTGCAAAATACTAACGCGAATTCTTTACGGACGAATGGAAAAAGTGGTAGAAGCTGACCTCGGGGAAGATCAGTTTGGATTCCGTAGAAATATTGGAACACGTGAGGCAATACTGACCCTACGACTTACCTTAGAAGCTAGATTTAGGAAAGGCAAACCTATGTTTCTAGCATTCGTAGACTTAGAGAAAGCTTTTGACAATGTTGACTGGAATACTCTCTTTCAAATTCTGAAGCTGGCAGGGGTAAAATACAGGGAGCGAAAGGCTATTTACAATTTGTACAGAAACCAGATGGCAGTTATAAGAGTCGAGGGGCATGAAAGGGAAGCAGTGGTTGGGAAGGGAGTGAGGCAGCATTCTAGCCTCTCCCTGATGTAATTCAATCTGTATATTGAGCAAGCAGTGAAGGAAACAAAAGAAAAATTTGGAGAAGGTATTAAAATCCATGGAGAAGAAATAAAAACTTTGAGGTTTGCCAATGACAATGTAATTCTGTCAGAGACGGAAAAGGACTTGGAAGAGCAGTTGAACGGAATGGACAATGTCATGAAAGGAAGGTATAAGATGAACATCAACAAAAGCAAAATGAGGATAATGGAATGTAGTCGAATTAAGTCGGGTGATGCTGAGGGAATTAGATTAGGAAATGAGTCACTTAAAGTAGTAAAGGAGTTTTGCTATCTGGGGAGCAAAATAACTGATGAGGGTCGAAGTAGAGAGGATATCAAATGTAGACTGGCAATGGCAAGGAAAGCATTTTTGAAGAAGAGAAATTTGTTAACATCGAGTATAGATTTAAGGGTCAGGAAGTCGTTTCTGAAAGTATTTGTACGGAGTGTAGCCATGTATGGAAGTGAAACATGGACGATAACTAGTTTGGACAAGAAGAGAATAGAAGCTTTCGAAATGTGGTGCTACAGAAGAATGCTGAAGATTAGATGGGTAGATCATATAACTAATGAGGAGGTATTGAATAGGATTGGGGAGAAGAGAAGTTTGTGGCACAACTGGACTAGAAGGAGGGATCGGTTGGTAGGACATGTTCTGAGGCATCAAGGGATCACCAATTTAGTATTGGAGGGCCATGTGGAGGGTAAAAATCGTAGAGGGAGACCAAGAGATGAATACACTAAACAGATTCAGAAGGATGTAGGTTGCAGCAGGTACTGGGAGATGAAGAAGCTTGGACAGGATAGAGTAACATGGAGAGCTGCATCAAACCAGTCTCAGGACTGAAGACCACAACAACAACAACAACATACTAAATGTCAAGAAATATATTTATATTTCTGTTTAAATGATTTGCATGTACGCCTCTGAACACAAATGAGGCACTATGTGGGAAAACAGTTGAAATTAATGATTTTCACTTTTCTGTATCATCTTTTTCTTACCTCTGTGTTGTTGAAGTAAGATGTATTCCTTTAGAATTGAAAATAATTTGTGAAACAAGAATTGTGGTTAAAGAGAATATTTATTTCAATACATTTTCAATTCTTATGAAATGTATTACTTGGAGACAAAGTCTGATATAACAACAGAAAACTATAATTAAAGGAAGTAATAGTTAAATATAATGAATGTAGTTATTATAAGCTGGTGGTAAAGTATTTATGATAAGATATTTCACTGGCCTGCTCAGCATGAAAAGTGTCTTCATACCTTATATAGCACTAAATATTTGTTGCACACAACTAGGGAACTTTCCCATCAGCCATCACTTGTGGTGTTATTTACGAGTGGAGCATCCCAAAAACAATTTTGCATTTATCCTTTTCTACACGTAACCCTTGTAACACTATAAATGGCGACCATGCCTGGACAATCTCAATTGTGGTAATTGAATTTGTTATGTTGTATGAGATTTAAATTTATGAAGAAACAATTTCATGTATGACAATAATTATTTTTTGTTTCTACGTATGACTTAAAAAGCTACAATGATAAATGAGATTATATAACAAAACAGACATAATAAAGACATATTGTGAAAAACTAATACTGACAGAAACATCAGAAACATGAAAATAACTACACACATCCCAAATGAGGTAGACGTCTTGCTGTGTAGTTAACATCAGTAAAAAGGTTTCTCACATTTTCACAGCATTCTGTAACGCAGAATGGTTCATTCCCAGAACCAGAGTGCACACAATAAATAAATAAATCAAATAAAAATTCATGTACCTTCTCCTGGGTGAAAATACACTTTTCATGGGTGAAAATACATCTTTTCCATGTTAAGTGACAGTGTACTTTTCCTTGGAGTTGTAAAACTTACAAATCTTTTGAATGGTAAAGGTTTTATACACCAGCATTGAACTCCTGAGCACTTTAGGAAACAAAGCAAACAAACATATTTTGGAAAGCTCTCTGATGCACAGCAACATGTATATTGCATATTTTCTTATTACAGAAGTATAAATACAAATTCCACCAAATACAGCACATTAGTTTCCGAGGCACTGAAATCGAGATTGCGACGTGCTTTTGTCAGCCAATCATAGTTCATGTCATTTGATTTCATCAGCCAATGACAGCATCTTTCAGAGCATAGGACATGTGATGTAGACAGCTAATAGCAACATCACTGTTAAGTAGCACAAACACACAAATAGGAGAAGTTAATGGGTTAAATTAATGTACATATAATATAACTACAAGAAAAGTTCAGCTTTCACATATAACATTAGTGTGTTACCCTTTAAGATTTTATCACACACAAATATGCCACTAAAATTTTAAATAATGACATAAATGGCTCATCTTCTGGGCCTAAAAGTTTGCTAAGTGGCTGGTTCTCAAGGTGTTAAGTTTTGAATCAAATGCTCTGTGATTTAAGAAATTAATCACACATTATCACACATAATATATTTCATTTTCCATAAAAGGAAATTTTCTTTGAAAGTAATGTTTCTCAAACCACCAGTCGCAAAACTTTCCCACAACCTGTTAGAAATAGGTTTGTTTGAACAGTTGCCACAGAGCACCAAAGAACAGGTGTTACAGCACATGCGCAGCATGACATAGGAAGCCCGTGGCTGATGTTTTCTCTGCTCATATGCCTTTTATCACATTTCTATTTGGAATTTTGTGTGTAGTGGGGGCATCAAATGAACATGTGCAGCACTGCAGCATGTTTTTCGGTGACGACATACAGAGTTATTGTATCATATCCTATTATTACCTGTGAACCCAGGAAACTGTATAACTGGCAGTTTATATTCTACTTCAGAAGTAAATGTAAACGCTTGTGGGGAGTTACAATGGCAAAACACAGTGTGCTGCCAATCTATAATTTACCAAAGAATGGCATTCTGTAAATTTAAGATATAAACAACACAAATTAAAAAGCATGTCAAGCCTGGGGGAGGTTCCAGACAAGTTTTGAAATATGTCTTGTGATCGTATAATACTGTATTTCATGGAAGGCAGATTTGTAAAATTCTGCTAAAGCTGTCAATATATTTGAATCAAAATATTTTAGTTGGTACTATTGACCAAATTTGCCTGCTTACTCACCTTCAAGTGAGCATTTACATGTGTTTGTACATATATAGCATTAACAGACCTTACATTATCTCATAAAAGAAACATGACATCAGGCTACTCCAAGAGCATTGAAATTTCATAAACCATACTACAATAAATAATTCGGCTTAAAAGTGCACATTCTTAAGTCCAGATTCACACCGAAGTAGGACCCCGCCTTGTATTAACCTTTCCAGTCTGGTTTTCAGGATGCCAGTTTTCTTGGAGACCAGTACTGTATTATCTCATGTTTGATTCTTTAGTATGGCATTATGCCATACATGCCAGAAGATGAAAACTTCCACTTGAAATTCAGTAAACAATTGAAACTAGCCAGTAGTGTGGAATGGAACAATTTGATTCAAATAAATTAACTGCCTCTACAGAAAAAATTAATAAAAGCAGAATTTCTTTTGCAAACCAACAAAAATAACTTCATTGTTCTGCAAAATGATTGTCAATAACATGGAAGTAAAATAAAATCAGAAAACTACAACTAATAACACGTTTTAGTTTTCTGTAATTATGTGAATGTATTTTAATTCATGTGATAGCTCCCACCACATAAATCTGTTTTTTCATTTTGCATGACAGCTTAAATGAAGATAAAATAGCACAATTATGAAATGTGAACACGGATCATGTGGAGACTACCCTCCTGCTACAACTCAGACTGCTCTGCGCACACATTCGATTCTAGCAGCTTGGGCATGCTAGAAAAATTTTTGTGGGTAGCATTTGGCTGTTTGCTGCTACTGCTTATACAGCTAACAGCCACATTTGAAGTAGCCAGAAGTGGGAGTAGGTACTGCTTATCTGTGATTTCAGCTCTGAGCAAGCACGTGAGCTGCTTGCAACTGATCGAATGAAACTAATGTAAACAGCTGTCATGCCACACTTATTGAAAGCAGTTCATTGTTATGAAGTACTGCATAGTTTTCTCCCTAAAGCCTTTGACACATTTTGCTGTTGGCAGACACTTGTGTGTGTACTGTTTTGTTGTAAATGGGACACTTTCTTTGCAACTGAAGTTTCATTTTGGTGTTTTTCTCTCTTTTGTGTCTCATTGCTGCAGTAGCAGACTGTACAATCTAATAGAAGTGACATCTATTCCCACATAAAAAATGTCTCTGCAAGATAACTTACGAATGTGTAGGGTTTAACAGTTATTGTAAAGAGTAGCATGGAATGGTCCATATATCTACCGCCAAAGAGTATCTATAATGACAAATACTAGTCACACAGAATGTTTAAACACCACTGTACACATGCGTTTGCAGTGACAGAATGAGATGCTACATGACTCCCCCCCCCCCCCCCCCCCCCTCTTTGTGAAACCTGGCAATGTGCACTGGAGTTGGTGGTTCCAGTGGGATGTGAGGTACAAGTCTTCAGCATCATTTTCTTCTCTGAGCCTTGTGGCATCCGTAGTGTCTCACGGTGGCTGTAGGGTACGGGGATGTTTTCTGGTGCTATATTCTCGTCTTCTTGTTTGCCTCCTGCAGTCCTTTCTGTGTCTAGTGTGCCAAAAAACACTGGCTTGAGTCAGTCCAGTGCAATGGTGGTAGGCATACCATTTATTCTAATCTGGACTGTGTGGTTGCTTCTGCTAATCACCACATACAGTCCATCATATGGTGGTTGCAACGGCTTGCACACTGCATCATTGCGTAAGAAAACGTGACCAAAATTATCGGGATTTGCAAACACAAATGAGTGTCTTCCAGCCTGACTTCTGGGTGCTGTTGGTCTAAGCTGCTGTATGTGCCCTCGTAAACTAGCAGCAAAGTCTGATGCATCGAATATATCATCTGCCATGCTCCTGGCAAATGTAATGTTTGCCCATACACTAGCTCTGCTGCCATATGCTTTAGATCACTTTTGAATGGCGTCCATAGTCTAAGGGGTACAATAGGTATTGCCTCCATCCATTTCTGTGTCATGTGGCATCGCGGAGCAGCTTTCACTTATTGTCATTCCTGGTCTGTGGTAATTCATAGTGGTACACTGAACTGGGCAACCCAATTATGAAAAAAATGCCTGTGCCATGGTTTCAACAGTGATATCCTTCATGGGAAATGCTTCACGCCACCTGGTAAATCAGTGCACAACTGTAAGACAGATATAGCCTTCTGAGATTGTGAGCAGTCCTACAATATTGACGTGAACATGTCCGGAACATTGATTTGGTGGCAGAAATGCACCAAGTGGCGCTCTGACATGCTGCTTGATCTTGTTCCTCTGACATACAATACTTTGCTTGACAAATATCTTGCAATCTGTGTGCATTACAAGTGAGACAAAACTTTTTTTGACCAATCTAATAGTGGCTTGTACTCCTGGATGTGCCAGATTGTGTACTGCTGCAGTTGTTTGTGCTTGAAACTGTTGTGGCACAAATGGATGTGCTTTCAGTCCATACAGGTCATAATATGATTCAACATTTGCTTCAGGGATCGTGACACATTTTAACTTCAGTTGTCCTGGTTGTTGCAACGTATCTTGCAACTCTTTATCACATTGTTGGGCCTGTGCGAGGGCATCAAAATCAATGGTAGCTGCTATGTGAGCATGTGTCTGCTGGCGCATTCACAACCTCTACATGTGATAGTGCATCTGCTGGTATGTTCAGCTTCTCTTGTATATAAACAATGCAGCTGGTGAGTTGGCTAATGTAATCTAAATGGTGTAGTTGCCTTGAAAATGCTTTCTCTGGTTTTACAGCAAAAGTGTACGTTAGAGGCTTGTGATCTGTATGAATAGTGAACTGTCGGTCCTCTAGTAAATCCCTGAATTTCTTGTCTGCAGTGAAAGCTGCATACAGTTCGGGGTCATAGGTTGCCCAACATTGCTGTGAAGCTGACAACTTGTGACTGAAGAATGCTATGGCTGCCAACAATGCTCAACCCGTTGTTAGAGTGCAGTTCCAGTGGTGGCAAATGAGGCATCGTCTATAAGTGCAAGTTGAGCCTGTGCCATGGGGTGTGCTAATTGTTCAGCCTCTGTAAGTGCTGTTTTTATGGCTTGAAAAGCATTGTCTTCCTCGCTTGTCCAATGCAACCTGTCATTTGGCTTTGGTGTGACCTTAAGAAATTATCAATGCATAATTGTATACAGATCTTTGGTAAAAATTTATGACCTCTACAAATCAGCATGGCTCTCCGATTGTAATGGGGTGAAAGTACTTGTTTCAGGCTTCCACTTTATCTTGTGGCGGTCAAACACCATGCACATCTACCATGTAACCCAGAAATTGCTCTTCCCTCACAACAAAAGTACACTTTGAAGGATTAATTACTAAGCCTTGTGCGCTCAAACGATTAAATATCTGAACCAGACGATGTAAATGTTCTTCTTGTTACAGACATCACCAAAATGTCATCAGTACACAGTCTGGCACATGCAGGAGTACAAGCCACTATTACATTGGTCAAAATGTCAGTAGACGTCATAAGAGAAGTGGTCTCATCCATGAAACACTGAAACATCTGTGCCACACTGCACAGACCAAAAGGTATCCTAGTGAGCTTGAATAGACCAAAACGTGTTGTGACTGTTGTCTCGGGAATATCTTCTACGGCAGTGGGGAGCTGATAATATGCCCGGACTAGAACAGTAGTGGAAAATATAGTCTTACTATGAATGTTGGCAGAGGAGTCTTCTACACTCCTGGAAATGGAAAAAAGAACACATTGACACCGGTGTGTCAGACCCACCATACTTGCTCCGGACACTGCGAGAGGGCTGTACAAGCAATGATCACACGCACGGCACAGCGGACACACCAGGAACCGCGTTGTTGGCCGTCGAATGGCGCTAGCTGCGCAGCATTTGTGCACCGCCGCCGTCAGTGTCAGCCAGTTTGCCGTGGCATACGGAGCTCCATCGCAGTCTTTAACACTGGTAGCATGCCGCGACAGCGTGGACGTGAACCGTATGTGCAGTTGACGGACTTTGAGCAAGGGCGTATAGTGGGCATGCGGGAGGCCGTGTGGACGTACCGCCGAATTGCTCAACACGTGGGGCGTGAGGTCTCCACAGTACATCGATGTTGTCGCCAGTGGTCGGCGGAAGGTGCACGTGCCCGTCGACCTGGAACCGGACCGCAGCAACGCACGGATGCACGCCAAGACCGTAGGATCCTACGCAGTGCCGTAGGGGACCGCATCGCCACTTCCCAGCAAATTAGGGACACTGTTGCTCCTGGGGTATCGGCGAGGACCATTCGCAACCGTCTCCATGAAGCTGGGCTACGGTCCCGCACACCGTTAGGCCATCTTCCGCTCACGCCCCAACATTGTGCAGCCCGCCTCCAGTGGTGTTGCGACAGGCGTGAATGGAGGGACGAATGGAGACGTGTCGTTTTCAGCGATGAGAGTCGCTTCTGCCTTGGTGCCAATGATGGTCGTATGCGTGTTTGGCGCCGTGCAGGTGAGCGCCACAATCAGGACTGCATACGACCGAGGCACACAGGGCCAACACCCGGCATCATGGTGTGGGGAGCGATCTCCTACACTGGCCGTACACCACTGGTGATCGTCGAGGGGACACTGAATAGTGCACGGTACATCCAAACCGTCATCGAACCCATCGTTCTACCATTCCTAGACCGGCAAGGGAACTTGCTGTTCCAACAGGACAATGCACGTCCGCATGTATCCCGTGCCACCCAACGTGCTCTAGAAGGTGTAAGTCAACTACCCTGGCCAGCAAGATCTCCGGATCTGTCCCCCATTGAGCATGTTTGGGACTGGATGAAGCGTCGTCTCACGCGGTCTGCACGTCCAGCACGAACGCTGGTCCAACTGAGGCGCCAGGTGGAAATGGCATGGCAAGCCGCTCCACAGGACTACATCCAGCATCTCTACGATTGTCTCCATGGGAGAATAGCAGCCTGCATTGCTGCAAAAGGTGGATATACACTGTACTAGTGCCGACATTGTGCATGCTCTGTTGCCTGTGTCTATGTGCCTGTGGTTCTGTCAGTGTGATCATGTGATGTATCTGACCCCAGGAATGTGTCAATAAAGTTTCCCCTTCCTGGGACAATGAATTCACGGTGTTCTTATTTCAATTTCCAGGAGTGTATATATGGCACAGGGTACCAACCGGGATGGTCCTCACACTGAGTTGCCATTAATCATCACATGGTGCCATCCATTCTTCTTCATAGGTACCACATGGACTGGGGCTGTGCAGCTGCTCCTCAAAACTCTGCAAATGACTATTTACAGCATGCTGTGGAATTTCTGCTTAACCACTCACAATTTCTCTGGTGTCTAATGTCTAGGTCTAGTGAGAGATGGTGGGCCAGGCATGGTCAAAAATGTGATGCACTGCTGCGTGTTTAACCAGCAGGAGTGTAGGCAACTGATGCATGACTTCGGGAAATTCTTTTAGTAATATTGTGTATAGTGTATCTCTTGTGACCGTATGTGCTGTCATTGGAGTAATGCTACGCACCTTCCCTGGAGTATTCAGATTCATAGTGGAATCGATACATTGCTTGCGTCATAAAAGCATAAGAAATCGACTCCTATGCTATGCTGCGAAATATCTGCTACTGTGAAGCACCACTCACATGTATGGTGTAGTCCAATGTTAAGTAACAATGTGAGCTGATCATATGTTTTAATCTTAGAGCTGTTAGCAGCAAACAGACAAGAATCATCAGAGTTGTGGCATGATACACAAGTTACCGGGTACAAAAACACTTCTGCCCATGTTCTCTAGATTAAGTACTTTCATGTTGCGGTCTCTGTGACACAAAGTCGACATGAATTACTAGTATGAGCAGCTGTTGCTGGTGCAGTTAGCACTTCATGTTTCCTCTTGTGTGGTGGTGTACACTTTCACGCTTCACTGGGGAATTTCTGTTGGTACCAGCATACATTCTGTGCCGATGGCGAGTGGTTACGACTTCTTGACAATAGGTGGCTTGGTTGTTGACATGTGTGTCCCATTTTTTATGCAGCTATTTGCATGGTAAGCTCCGCTAATTGCGACTGGAGCGATGCTAGTGTCACTGCAGATGTATTCCCTTGCCACAGTGTCAGTGCTGACACATTTGTTGTGGAATACAGCTTGATGATCCTGTCCGCTGTTTGCATTAGTGGATTTAAATCACCCGTGCACACTGCCAGAATTTTTTCAGTGTCTGAGGGTAATCGAGACAACCAAATATTGCTTGCCATTATGCGCAAACGATGTAAAAGTTGTGATGGAGTTTGATCGCCGAGCTCCTCCAGTCGCTTCGGTTCCATCTGTGACACTAGCACCTTCTTCATTGACGTATACCAATCAGCATTGGGTGGTGCAACAACGATGTCATGCACCCTAGCAGCTGCATCTTCTTTTAGTGCTGTGACTACATAGCTATACCTCATTTTGTCTGCTGATATCTGCTCAAGGACGAGCTGGCTTTCAAGCTGTGCAAACTGCAACTGCATACATGTTACCAGAATGGCTGGGGTTTAATTGTAACCCTATTAATCATGCTGCTCATAGCTGGCTAAAGGGTGACAGGCAGATTGTCCATTTTCATGTGAGAACGAGCATGGTGTGGCTGACGCAGAAGTAGCGAATGCTCACTTTATGATGCAGTGTGGAACGCTGAAGCTGATGAGGTTGTATTATTGTGTTATCATGTCAGTGTCACCACATATCTAGGATCTGATAGAACTGAACATTTATTTCCAAATAAAACATGCCTTCAAAAGATAGCTTACAAACGTGGAAAGTTTAAGTTACTATAAGGAGCGGCACAGACTAGTCTATATATCTAAAGTCAAAGAGTAACTATAATCACAAATACTAGTCCCACAAAATGTTTATACGCCACTGTATACTCACATTTGCAGGGACAGAACAAGATGTTACAAGGCTAAAGTAAAATTCTTTGTTTGAGTATGTTTATATCAGTCAAAATTACAAAAATTTAACTGAAAACTGTAACAATAAAAAATTTCTGGAATTTTAGAAAATTCCCATTACTCCAGATGAAAAAATTCCCAGGTATTTCCTGGATGTCCCAAGGCTTATACACCCTGTAGAATGTTCTATGGCATGTGGTTACGTTATTGAGAGCTTGTTGCCTAGCAATTGCCTTGTTGTATTCACCCTTTTCCACTCAATTTTCATAAAATCTTTAATGATAAATTATAGTTATACCTTTTGAAAAATGGCTAATATTAACATTATATCTGACACAGGGCAAAGAATATTTGACTCTGCTAACATGAACAAAACGATTAATCAGAGAAATGTTGCAGAGAGCAAAAGTGAATCCACATTCCAGCAGTGTGATAATATTTCACAAAGAAGTGATGAGCCAAATTTGGCAGAAAATTCTCTTGGAGCAAACGTTTCAGGAGATTCATACGACAGGTGACACATTGTCACAATTACTGAGTGAAACTTTCTTTCTTCTTCTGAACGGTCTTGTCAAAGAGGCAGTACTGGGGTTGAATGTTCATGTTAGTTTGATGATCGAGAAGCAAGCAACAGCCAATAATAATACCACATCACCAATGCAGGATGATGCATCCCTAAGTGAAGCAAGCAATATAAATTTGCTGCTTAAATATATGCAACCAATGCTAAGTCGACAAGGCATTATAGGTAAGCAGTTTGAACAAATGGATAACTTAAACAAATGCTTGGTGAACAGCAGAAGGTTTTGAACAGATTAGACAGTCTTACAAAACAACAAAACAAAGTACTTTACAGGAACTTAATGATTGGATTGAGTTAGGAGCTTTTTATAGTAATAATACTCTCACTGAAAAGATACTACAACTACACTGAACTTGTATGAAAGAGGATGAAAACTGAATAACTGACAGAGAAAGTAGAATTATTATGAAGCGGAGAACAATATTAAGAACAGATACAAGGTCTGTTTAATAAATTTTGGACCTTGTTCCTCAAAACTTTTCTATGCTTGCCTTTTACTTATTGTGCATGGTCTCCTTCAAAATACTCTCCTCCACAATTGATACACAGCTCCCAACGCTGTTTCCACTTCCTGAATTGCCCCCTCTGTTTATTGATTGTATAGCCACTGAATTGCTATTTATTTATTTAATGGGATAATAATAATTATTAAAAGGTGGCAATTTTATTTAAGCATTGATTTTACTCTTTCGATTGTTGCGAGTCAGTGATAGTGCAATGCTGCTCGCTTTGGAGAATACACATTTTATAAGAATTATTTGGTCCAGGAAACACTTTTGCGATTTAGATGGTATTCGCGTAATTGTAGTGATTAAAAGTTATCGTTTCTGAAAGACGCAGGTTCGATTAAAGCTGTGTGCACTTTTGCGCGTATAATGAAAATATTCATAACACGTCGCGTAACAAAAAGAAACATGCGAATCACAACCGTGGTCAAACGAAGAAAATATATGATAAGATAAACGTTCTTCGCTGTTATTCAGGACAGGCTCAGATTAGACCTTGCAATTTTTAGTTATAGGAAATCACAAAGCATTACACCTTTGAGTATTTGCTTTGAATAAATTGTATTTACCTTCTCTCTCTCTCCTTTTTACAGCCTTTATACCTTCACATCGATTAAGGAACTTTTCCTTCACTACCGACCAGTACGAGAACAAAATTCAGACTCAACAAAATGTCTTACATCGAATTATTACATGCTTAACTCTTAACAATCATATATAGTTTTGTAGTACAAACAATGCTAATTTATTCCGTGCAGTAGAAAGTCTTTGATATACTGAGCACAAAAATGAAAATAAAATTATAATTACATTTTTAATATCATGAATACTTCTTTAAATCATGAAAATAAGGTTTGACATCGTCGTGATATTAATTTTCATCATTGTAGCACTACATTGCCCCCTTTGGATGTACAGTCACACTTGTTTGACTGGTCATCCAAGCAGGCTTATTTTCCTTGTCTGTTCTGTTTAAAGTTCACTGTGTTCTTTCACTTGGAAGCATGTGCTTTGTTTACTTTTGAATCCCAGGGATTTTGAGTTACATTCCCCCATTCGGGCAAAGGCCAATGGGAAAAACCCCGGAAAAAAACCACGGTGGAGCGAGCACATCTTCCATACCCTCTTTTTTTTATTTTCAGCATTTGAATATTCACTTCGTATGTTATTCAATAATGGTACAATTTCGTGATAGTGCTGCTGGTAACGACGGCTAGCAACTTGGTGTACTGCAACACCGATGTCTCGCCCCATCAGGTAAGTCTGCGATGGACTGCGATGACGTGGCAGGGTGCGGCAAGGGATGACGGATGATGTCGCTGCAGTATGCTGCCCTCACCCACACGTGTGCTCAGCATCCCAGCATACAGTCACATGAAATTCAAACAGCAGTATCAGTTCCTTAAATTAACATTTAAATTACATCATATTTCACGCAATCTTTCACTCAACAAGAAGAATTTTTTTTTTTTTTAGCTGTTCGACTGTTTGTGAGTTTCTTTATCATGATGCAAGTCCATTCGTCCTTCCGACATAACTGACTATCTGCAATTAAAGGTTCATGTAATTCCGTTCCAACATTGATACAGTTCTGCAACGGGTTTAATGATATAGTCAGTAGCAGCTCCCACCACTGTTACGACTCACCACTGTTGCTGACTGATCGATAAAAACACTTACTCCTCAGTTTTAGTTTGCCTGGAATGTTACGTCCACGCATGTGGTCCCAATAACACTCTGAAAATTTGGCATTACTAAACACTCGTAGCACAAAATTTGAAAACTAAATCATGGTAACACAACGCACTCATTGAGCGTCCACTTTTGTGTTAAATTCCACTCTTTCACCAGTGAAATAAAGTTCGTATGCATAGAGGATAATGTTCACAGGAAGTCTTTGTTCATAGGTCATCTGTGACATGTTCACTCCACCACGTAGTCACTTGATCACAGTTATCAAGTCTGACAAGGTAAAGTCCTTGTGCTACCCATAAGAATGTCTTTACACAGTCTCGTTATATAATGATAAATAACTGAATGATTGTACATATCAAATGAAGTACATAATTGTAGTCATTTACAATATAAAAGCAAATCCTAAGTCATATGTTTTCCCAAAAAGGTGCTCCTGGACTTACAAAGAATTGTGCAGTGATAAACACAAGTCTGTATATGTTTGTCTGTGTAATGATCTGTTCAGTCATGGACAACATCTTGTTCGACCTGGTTTATAGCTCATGCAAGTCCGAGCACTAACTTACGGTGGGAAATTTGTTAAACCTATACGTAACTCGCGTAAACTTTACATGTTGTAAGTGTATCCTGTACACAGTCTGAAAGAAAAAAAAAAGAACATAACCTGCTTGTCCTAGTGAGTTCAAAATAGTTAACAATCAACAAAATGAAACGTTTATTTTCTAAAGTCACTATATCCAACTGTTGTGTGAAATATGCAGTTCTGTTCACTGTTCGTAGTTTCACACGCAGAAGTTCCTGAAAGTTTACTAAATCTCAACAACTTTGTGTTATGGATATAATAGAGGGAAACATTCCACGTGGGAAAAATATATCTAAAAACAAAGATGATGTGACTTACCAAACGAAAGCACTGGCAGGTCGATAGACACACAAACAAACACAAACATACACACAAAATTCAAGCTTTCGCAACCAACGGTTGTTTCGTCAGGAAAGAGGGAAGGAGAGGGAAAGACAAAAGGATGTGGATTTTAAGGGAGAGGGTAAGGAGTCATTCCAATCCTGGGAGCGGAAAGACTTACCTTAGGGGGAAAAAAGGATGGGTATACACTCGCACACACACACACATATCCATCCACACATATACAGACATATACACATTAATGTGTGGATGGATATGTGAGTGTGCGAGTGTATACCCGTCCTTTTTTCCCCCTAAGGTAAGTCTTTCCGCTCCCAGGATTGGAATGACTCCTTACCCTCTCCCTTAAAACCCACATCCTTTCGTCTTTCCCTCTCCTTCCCTCTTTCCTGACGAAGCAACCGTTCGTTGCGAAAGCTTGAATTTTGTGTGTATGTTTGTGTGTCTATCGACCTGCCAGCGCTTTCATTTGGTAAGTCACATCATCTTTGTTTTTAGATATACAACTTTGTGTTATGTTTGATTAAGTGTCTTAGGGTGGAATCATCTTGAAGCAATTCTTCTTCTCCTTGCTGCAGCTCGGCATCCTCTTCTCCGTCGAACTGGGGCTGAAATTTTCTTACAACTAATTGGTATTCTGAGAGTCTTGTTACTGCTTCCCTTTTTGCGCTGGGTATTGAGTACGTTTGATGACAGTAAATTTCATGGGGAAACACTTGCATGTCATACACGTAACCTTTAATTAGTCCATGTTTTTTCAAAAATACTTTACGATAATTAGTAAGTGTGTCTAATAATTGCTTTTGTTGCAGACTGTCAAGACCAAAGGATTGTTGTACTTTTTCTACTATTTCAGAGAGGTGGATATTCTCCTCGTCCTTCACATCTTCCATGACCGGGAATGTACTGCAATTGAAACTATCTTGAAGCCGCCATAAATGTGTGCGAATCAGTTCTATCTTTAAAATTTGACAATATTTGCCATGCAATTCTTTGGTCTTTACCAAGTCTAACCTGACTCTCGTGTCACCGAAACACATGCTGCATTCACCCTTTGCGAGATTGATTATAGTTTCTGTCTCTCGTAAAATATCTAATCCGAGGAGACAGTTCACGACTAAATTCTTTACAATAAGGAAGGTGCACTCTTTGGCTCCCATTCCAAAATTAATACAAATCCGTGTCTGTTCCCGAACTAGTTGGGCTTTCTGACTAATGGCTCCTGTAACTCTACAATTAGTGACTGGAAAAACCGGAATCTTTCTAATCTTCTTTAAGTGAAGAAAGAACGATTCATTCAGCACAGAAACAGATGCTCCAGTATCTAAAATCACCGTAGTTTGAATACCATAAATATCACAAACTATAGCTGCTTGTACAACTTCCCGTTCAAACAGATTACACTTCTTCCGAAAATCTTGACATAATTCCTCTCGTATATCGACTCCGTCATTATATCTTAACATCTGCATAGTTGAACTACACTGCTGAGTGACAGCAACAGAATTATTCCTACACACTGCATTTTTCGCGTCGTTCGACCCGATCGCTGCTAATTCTATGCGGCACACATTCTCGTTGTTACTACAGCTGGTTGTCTGCACGTTTGGTTGCTCATTATTACTAACATCATTCATGCAAGTGCCCCCTAGACACCCTGCAACTGACACACAGGAGCAGAATGTCGTCGCATCTAGTTTGACTGACTGGTACTGGTTGATGGTTGCGGTTCACTTACCTCAATGATCTTGATATTTTGATTCGGTGGTTGCCATGGCTGCGCAATCATATGCAGCTACATGTTATTTGACATATTTGTATTGTACGGGGGTTGTACATGATTGTTGTTGTGATATTGCGGTGGCCTAGGCTGCTGCCATTGCTGCTGTGTATAATTCTGTGTTGAGCAGTTATGTGGTGGTTGCATGTTTTGCTGATTATTTGAAAAATTACCGTTATTGCAATTGACGTTAGCTCTAAAATCTCGTTTCTGTTTCTTTGAAAAGTTTCCGTTATTGTTTTGTCCACTATTGTTCTGTGGATGATAATTGTGATTCGGTGCATTACCGTACTGTCCATTTGTGTTCATGTTGTGGTTCTACCATCCTGAATAATTCGGACTATTCCAATGATTTTGATTCCCATAGTATGTATTTCTATTACTATTGTTCTTGTGGTTTCGCCCATTGCCATTACCATTACCATTATTCGACGAATTATTCCCATAATGGTGTCTGTCCTCTTCGATAACCAAATCTAAAGAGTCCAGTACAGATAGAAAATGTTCCACGTTGTCTTCAGGAATGTGAAACAATTTCTCCTTTAGATCACGCGGTAACTTCTCCATTAATATCTTTAAAACATCACACTCAGGAATTGGGGTGGATAAATATTTCACTTTGTCCTGACACTTTTCAAAATATTTCCGCAAAGTACCGCCTTTTCTATTAAATGGCTCAGGACTATAAACTTCTTTTCTCAATCGTTCTTGTACCCCACGCGACCAATACTTGTTTAGAAAAGCTTGTTCGAATTCATCGAAGGAGCTGCATTGTTCAGCTTTCTGTGTCGCGAACAACGCTGGCTCACCTTGAATATGGGTAATGGTAAAGACAATTTTCTCCCTTTCGTTCCAACTTTTTGGCATTATTTCACGGATACCTTTGATAAACACAATTGGATGGGTCCGTTCTTATCATTGGTAAACTTCTGAAACTGTGAATTCTTCACTAAAGCATCCTGAGTCACCAATCATTGAGTATGGTCTTGATAAACAGATGTTACTCCACGTGATGGATTGAAATTATTGCCTGTCTGCCCCCTACTTTCAGTTAAAGGCGTTTCATAATGATCAGGGTGTGTTTCTGAGATACTAACACATCCGGTGAACCGTTATGAGATGTTTGCATATGTGTTTCATTAAGCACTTTCTGCACGTTTTGTAATTCAGTCTGGAGTTCATGAATCTTTGTGTTGTTTTCATATATCAGTTGTGTTCCTGCTCGTTGTAACATCACAGGTAGTTCCTTCTGTATAACAGTACTAATTTGTTTGTCTTTGTCATTTAGCCATGTGTTGAATGTGGTCACAACGCGTTCTTCTTGTTCTTTGCATTTTTGTTCTATTACATTTTGATTATCAATCGTAAGGTTTTCTATACGTGTACTTATGTTGCTTATTTCTGCTTCCAAAGAAGTTTGTGTTTGTTGTAATTTGTCCACATCCTGGGTTACTTGCTTTACATTCTGTGGTAAGTCATGGTATGTTTGTTGCATACTTGAAATGTTGTTCTGTATAGCAGACAACTGGGCATCTATTTGCTGTCGCAGCTGGCGATCGTGTTCTTTTAACCGGTCTTCAAGCTTTTGATCTATCTCTTTTGAGAACTGTGATAAGCTTAACTGCGTACACTCGTCTAATTGACTGATGCGATCATCCAGGGTCCTAATCCATTCATCTACTCTGCTAATACATTTATCTAAATTATTATTAATCTCGGTTGCACACTGCATCTGTGATTGTTCCTGTATTTTAAACATCTGTTCCATTTTCATCATTAAGAGAGAAAATGGATCCACTACTGTTTGTGTTGGCTCTACCGGTGGTAAATCGACTGTAACTGGTGTTTCTTGTAGTTCTGCTTCAGTATGCACTTGAACTACTGTCTGTATACTGTTCTACAGCAGATGGATCACTGACTTTAATATTAGTGTCCTGTTCTATATCCTCTGTCTGATCTGAAAAAATATTATCTACATCTACATCTACATTTATACTCCGCAAGCCACCCAACGGTGTGTGGCGGAGGGCACTTTACGTGCCACTGTCATTACCTCCCTTTCCTGTTCCAGTCGCGTATGGTTCGCGGGAAGAACGACTGTCTGAAAGCCTCCGTGCGCGCTCTAATCTCTCTAATTTTACATTCGTGATCTCCTCAGGAGGTATAAGTAGGGGGAAGCAATATATTCGATACCTCATCCAGAAACGCACCCTCTCGAAACCTGGCGAGCAATCTACACCGCGATGCAGAGCGCCTCTCTTGCAGAGTCTGCCACTTGAGTTTATTAAACATCTCCGTAACGCTATCACGGTTACCAAATAACCCTGTGACGAAACGCGCCGCTCTTCTTTGGATCTTCTCTATCTCCTCCGTCAAACCGATCTGGTACGGATCCCACACTGATGAGCAATACTCAAGTATAGGTCGAACGAGTGTTTTGTAAGCCACCTCCTTTGTTGATGTACTACATTTTCTAAGCACTCTCCCAATGAATCTCAACCTGGTACCCGCCTTACCAACAATTAATTTTATATGATCATTCCACTTCAAATCGTTCCGCATGCATACTCCCAGATATTTTACAGAAGTAACTGCTACCAGTGTTTGTTCCGCTATCACATAATCATACAATAAAGGATCCTTCTTTCTATGTATTCGCAATACATTACATTTGTCTATGTTAAGGGACAGTTGCCACTCCCTGCACCAAGTGCCTATCCGCTGCAGATCTTCCTGCATTTCGCTACAATTTTCTAATGCTGCAACTTCTCTGTATACTACAGCATCATCCGCGAAAAGCCGCATGGAACTTCCGACACTATCTACTAGGTCATTTATATAGGTCCCATAACACTCCCCTGTGGCACGCCAGAGGTTACTTTAACGTCTGTAGACGTCTCTCCATTGATAACAACATGCTGTGTTCTGTTTGCTAAAAACTCTTCAATCCAGCCACACAGCTAGTCTGATATTCCGTAGGCTGTTACTTTGTTTATCAGGCGACAGTGCGGAACTGTATCGAACGCCTTCCGGAAGTCAAGAAAAATAGCATCTACCTGGGAGCCTGTATCTAATATTTTCTGGGTCTCATGAACAAATAAAGCGAGTTGGGTCTCACACGATCGCTGTTTCCGGAATCCATGTTGATTCCTACATAGTAGATTCTGGGGTTCCAAAAACGACATGATACGCAAGCAAAAAACATGTTCTAAAATTCTACAACAGATCGACGTCAGAGATATAGGTCTATAGTTTTGCGCATCTGCTCGACGACCCTTCTTGAAGACTGGGACTACCTGTGCTCTTTTCCAATCATTTGGAACCCTCCGTTGCTCTAGAGACTTGCGGTACACGGCTGTTAGAAGGGGGGCAAGTTCTTTCGCGTACTCTGTGTAGAATCGAATTGGTATCCTGTCAGGTCCAGTGGACTTTCCTCTATTGAGTGATTCCAATTGCTTTTCAATTTCTACATCACTAGTTATTCCTTCCTCCTCTGAATGTTCTACAGTTACTTCCTGCTGTGTAGCTTTTCTTACATGTCGCACTGTTTTCACCATGTTTGCAAATGTTTGGGTGCAAGTCTAATCGGGAAAACGTCACACGCAACACATCAATTATTCCGTCACACAAAACATAAAATAATTACTACACTGCACCAGATTGGAATCAGTACTATAAATGTTCACTTTCGTTTGATTAAAATTCAGTACCAATCTCGTTCTGTTAACCTCTTCTGAAAACACTTGATTTTACTGATCCTTCTCGCAGTTATTTTAATATAATTGACTCTTATAGTTCCCTAAGAGGACACACTCACAAAATGTAAAATTTTTTTTTCGTTTCGTTAGTAAGATACAGCACCAGGTTGAAGAAGATGTTGTGCCTACCTTACGCAGTGCTTTGTTCTGCTGCCGCTGGGATGGAATGGTACAGCAAAAATATCGTGCTTAGGGTCGTCGTAGATTTCCGCTCATTACAGCATGAAACAAATAGAAAAAACACACATTAGCACACACATATAAGCTAGTCCTGTCACGGTCGCCACTGAATTGGCCCCTCAGTTTATTGATTGTATAGCCACTGAATTGCTATTTATTTATTTAATGGGATAATAATAATTATTAAAAGGTGGCAATTTTATTTAAGCATTGATTTTACTCTTTCGATTGTTGCGAGTCAGCGATAGTGCAATGCTGCTCGCTTTGGAGAATACACATTTTATAAGAATTATTTGGTCCAGGAAACACTTTTGCGATTTAGATGGTATTCGCGTAATTGTAGTGATTAAAAGTTATCGTTTCCGAAAGACGCAGGTTCGATTAAAGCTGTGTGCACTTTCGCGCGTATAATGAAAATATTCATAACACGTCGCGTAACAAAAAGAAACATGCGAAATACAACCGTGGTCAAACGAAGAAAATATATGATAAGATAAATGTTCTTCGCTGTTATTCAGGACAGGCTCAGATTAGACCTTGTAATTTTTAGTTATAGGAAATCACAAAGCGTTACACCTTCGAGATATTTGTTTTGAATAAATTGTATTTACCTTCTCTCTCTCTCCTTTTTACAGCCTTTATACCTTCACATCGATTAAGGAACTTTTCCTTCTCTACCGACCAGTACGAGAACAAAATTCAGACTCAACAAAATGTCTTACATCGAATTTTTTTTTTTTTTTTTTTTTTTTTTTTTTTTTTTTTTTTTTTTTTTTTTTTTTTTTTTTAGGACGCAAAACTTCTATGGTCATTAGCACCCAGCCCGTGACGTAGAAAACAGGAGAAAAACGAAATTTAAAATCAGCAGCAATGGGAACAAAGTCATAAAATTTGAGAAACTAAAGGCAGAAGGAATGCTGAAAAATCCACTATAGAAAGGGGTTGGTTGTCCCCCAAAAAAAAGCTTCAAATGACTGACGTCATTTCACTGTCACTAATAAACTGTAAAACGCGGTCAGCTGAGCGCGTGTCATCTGCTAAAATCGACGATAGATCAGGCGATAGCTGTAGACGGGAGCGTAACGGATTAAAATAGGGGCATTCAATTAAAAGGTGTCTGACCGTCCACGGCTGAGAGCAGTGGGGACAGAGTGGGGGAGGATCTCCGCTTAAAAGATGTCGATGACTAAAAAGACAGTGCCCTATCCGGAGTCTAGCTAAAATTACCTCCTCCCGACGACGCGTTCGGGAGGAAGAGGTCCATGCGCAAGGAAGGGCTTTCACTTCCCGCAATTTATTATGGGGAAGTGTTGACCAATCCGCATGCCATAAATGAGCAACTTGGCGACATAAACTGTTCCGTAGATCGGTAAACGGAAGAGACTGAATAGCTGGCCGAGGAAGAGAGACTGCAGCCTTGGCCGCTATATCGGCCGCCTCATTTCCACAGATACCAGCGTGTCCCGGGAGCCAGAGGAACGCCACTGAGACGCCCCCCAGGTGGAGCAAGCGCAGACAGTCCTGAATCCGGTGGACCAGAGGGTGCACAGGGTAAAGAGCTTGGAGACTTAGGAGAGAGCTGAGAGAATCTGAGCAGATTACGTACTGTATCCGCTGATGGTGGCGGATGTAGTGGACAGCCTGGAGAATAGCGTAAAGCTCCGCAGTATAAACCGAACACTGGTCGGGAAGCCGAAAGTGATTTGGGGTGTCGCCAACAATATAGGCACTCCCTACACCTAACGATGTTTTCGAGCCATCGGTGTAAATAAATGTGGCTTCCGTCATTTGTGCACATAGAGCAGCAAATGCCCGACGGTAAACAAGTGTAGGGGTACCATCCTTGGGAAATTGACATAGGTCTCTGAGCAAGTCGATCCGGGGACGGAGCCAAGGCGGTGCTGTACCCCAAGTTGTCAAGAAGGTTTTAGGAAAGCGGGAGGAAAGAGAATGGAGCATTTGACGGAAGCGGACTCCCGGGGGTAGTAGGGAGGAGGAGCGGCCAGCATACCAGACATCAAAGGAGGCGTCGAAAAAAAGGTCATGGGCTGGATTAGCAGGCATGGAAGACAGATGGCTAGCATAACGACTCAGAAGGACTGCCCGCCGATTGGATAGCGGAGGTTCAGCAGTCTCAGCATAAAGGCTTTCCACAGGGCTGGTGTAAAAAGCTCCAGACACTAAACGTAATCCACGGTGGTGGATAGAGTCGAGACGCCGAAGAATAGACGGCCGAGCAGAAGAGTAGACTATGCTGCCATAATCCAATTTCGAGCGCACTAAGGCGCGATAGAGGCGGAGAAGGACCACTCGGTCCGCTCCCCAGGAGGTACCATTCAGGACACGGAGGGTGTTAAGGGAACGCAGACAGCGAGCCGAAAGATAGGAAACGTGGGCGGACCAGCACAGTTTTCTGTCAAACATAAGACCCAAGAATTTAGCAACGTCGGAAAACGGAAGGTTGACAGGACCTAGATGTAAGGAGGGCGGAAGAAACTCCTTACGTCGCCAAAAATTAACACAAACGGTCTTACTGGGTGAGAAACGGAAGCCGGTTTCGATGCTCCACGAGTGGAGGCGATCGAGACATCCTTGAAGACGTCTTTCAAGAAGGCTGGTCCGTTGAGAGCTGTAGTAGATCGCAAAATCGTCCACAAAGAGGGAGCCCGAGACATCAGGAAGGAGACAATCCATAATTGGATTAATGGCGATGGCAAACAGTACAACACTCAGCACGGAGCCCTGGGGTACCCCGTTTTCTTGGGAGAAAGTACGGGAGAGAGTAGTGTTCACCCGCACCCTAAATGTGCGCTCTGCCATAAATTCGCGAAGAAAAAGGGGCAGCCGGCCTCGAAAGCCCCAAGAGAACAGTGTGCGGAGGATGCCTGTCCTCCAACAGGTATCGTATGCTCTCTCCAGATCAAAAAATATTGCTACCGTTTGGCGTTTCCGGAGGAAATTGTTCATGATATAAGTGGAGAGAGCAACAAGATGGTCAACGGCAGAACGATGTTGTCGGAATCCGCATTGGGCTGGTGTTAAAAGACTGCGGGATTCCAGCCACCAAGCTAAACGGTAATTCACCATACGCTCCAAGACCTTACAGACACTACTCGTGAGAGAAATGGGGCGATAGCTAGATGGGAGATGTTTGTCCTTTCCAGGTTTCGGAACGGGAACGACAATAGCTTCCCGCCATCGCCTGGGAAAGGTACTGTCGGTCCAAATTCGATTATAAAGGCGAAGGAGGTAACGCAGGCTATGGGTTGATAAATGCAGCAACATTTGGACATGGATACCATCCGGTCCTGGGGCGGAGGAGCGAGAAGAAGAGAGTGCATGTTGGAGTTCGCGCATGGAGAAAACAGTATTGTAGCTTTCGCGATTTTGAGAGGAGAAAGCAAGATGTCGCACTTCCGCTGCACGTTTCTTCGGGAGAAACGCTGGCGGGTAATTTGAAGAGCTCGAAATCTCAGCAAAGTGCTGACCCAATGAGTTAGAAATTGCGACGGGGTCCACTAAGGTATCATGCGCGACAGTGAGCCCAGAGACCGGGGAGAAACTAGGCGCGCCTGAGAACCGTCGAAGCCGACTCCAAACTTCCGAGGAGGGAGTGAAGGTGTTAAATGAGCTAATAAAGAATTGCCAGCTTGCCTTCTTGCTATCGCGGATGACACGACGGCATCGCGCACGGAGCTGCTTATATCGGATACAGTTGGCCAAAGTTGGATGGTGACGGAAAATGCGAAGAGCACGTCGCCGCTCACGTATTGCGTCACGGCATGCCTCGTTCCACCAAGGAACTGGGGGGCGCCGGGGCAATTCGGAGGTGCGTGGTATTGAACGTTCCGCAGCTGTGAGAATAACGTCGGTAAAATGTGTGACCTCATCGTCGACGCTGGGAAAGCGACGGTCATCGAATGTCGCTAGAGACGAAAAAAGTGTCCAATCGGCTTGGGCAAACTTCCAGCGTCGCGAGCGCATATATGGCAGTTGAGGCTGCAGTCGAAGAACACATGGAAAGTGGTCACTCGAGTGTGTATCATCTAGGGCGAACCATTCGAAGTGCCGAGCTAGTGGAACAGTACCGACCGCAAGGTCCAAATGAGATAAATTTGCCGTGGAGGCAGACAAAAATGTGGGGACCCCAGTGTTGAGGCAGACTAGATCCGCTTGGTGGAAGACGTCTAGCAATAGTGAGCCACGTGGACAAGGATGTGGAGATCCCCAAAGCGGGTGGTGGGCATTGAAGTCCCCAACCAGCAAATAGGGGGGTGGAAGCTGATCAAGAAGATGAAGGAGATCAGCTCGTGCCAGTGGTGTAGACGATGGAATGTATACCGTACATAGAGAGAACGTGTATCCAGAAAGGGAAAGACGGACGGCGACAGCTTGGAAGGAACTGTTTAAGGGGATTGGATGATAATGGAGAGTATCATGGAGCAGAATCACGAGTCCTCCATGGGCTGGAGTGCCTTCAACAGAGGGGAGGTCATATCGGACGGACTGAAAATGAGGGAGAACAAAGCGGTCATGGGGACGCAGCTTTGTTTCCTGAAGACAGAAGATGACCGGCGAGTAGGATCGTAAGAGGATCGACAATTCATCCCGATTGGCGCGAATGCCGTGGATATTCCAGTGGATAATGGACATAGGGTGAACAGAAAATGGAGAAACGTGACCAAGGGTGCTGTCAACTCAACGACTGCTCAGAGCTTGCGACCGACAGCATGGAATGGCATTCAGTCGAAGGCAGAAGATCCTGATCCATAGGTTGGTCAGAAGCAGCTCCTGCCACCAACGATCGGCCAGTTGACCGGCCACCAGCAGTGCGCCTCGGCGACACAGAAGATGGCCTAGGGCGATTTCCGCCAGGTGGTGCTGTAGTTGGGACACGCCTTGGCGGAGAAGGAGAGGAACTGTGTTTCTTCGTAGCCTTCTTGGAGGTATGATGTTTAGATGAAGGAGGAACCAATGGTTGTGAAGTTGCAGTACGTAAAAACTCTTCACGAGAATGCTCTTTTTTCGAGGACTAGGCGTCTGACTTTTGGGCTCGAGATTTAGCAGAACCCGACGAAGGGTGAGCCATAGAGTGGGCAGGCGAAAGTGGTGAGGTTGAACGGGCGATCTTTGCACTGGCTGATCTGACGACCGTGGTACTAAATGTGAGGTCGCAAGTCTGCGTGGCCGCCTCCTTTGTTGGCCGAGGAGAAGCAAGGACAGTGCTGTATTTTCCTTTCTGAGGCACGGTGGGCTGTCGACTGGCGAGTAACTTTCGAGCAGCAAAGGTCGACACCTTTTCCTTCACCCTTATTTCCTGGATGAGCTTTTCATCCTTAAAAACGGGGCAATCTCGAGAGGAAGCAGCGTGGTCACCCATACAGTTGATGCAGTGAGGGGATGGAGGTGGACAAGCACCCTCATAGGCATCCTTGCCACATGTAACACATTTGGCCGGATTGGAACAGGACTGGCTGGTGTGATTGAACCGCTGACATCGATAGCAACGTGTAGGGTTTGGGACATAAGGGCGAACGGAAATTATCTCATAGCCTGCTTTGATTTTTGATGGGAGTTGAACTTTGTCAAATGTCAAGAAGACAGTGCGGGTTGGAATGATGTTCGAGTCAACCCTTTTCGTAACCCGATGAACAGCGGTGACGCCCTGGTCAGACAGGTAGTGCTGAATTTCTTCGTCAGACAATCCATCGAGGGAGCGTGTATAAACGACTCCACGCGAGGAATTTAAGGTACGGTGCGGTTCCACCCGGACAGGGAAGGTGTGGAGCAGAGAAGTACGCAGCAATTTTTGAGCCTGGAGGGCACTGTGTGTTTCTAACAACAGGGTACCATTCCGTAATCTGGAACAAGACTTTACAGGACCCGCAATTGCGTCGACACCTTTCTGAATAATGAAAGGGTTGACCGTGGAAAAGTCGTGACCTTCGTCAGACCGAGAAACAACAAGGAACTGTGGCAACGATGGAAGAACCGTCTGTGGCTGAGACTCAGTGAACTTACGTTTGTGAGCAGACATAGTGGAAGGTGAGGAAACCATTGCGGAAGAATCCCCCATGATTACCGGCGTCTCCGATGGCGCGCTCCTCCCTTGTGGGGGCCCTCACCGAGGGCACACCCGCGTTAGGTGATTGTTCACACCTCAGGTCACACCTCCCGACAAACGGACGGAGGGACCAATCGGCACTTTCGGAAGGTATCAGCTCGGGTAATCACCCCTCCCTGGGCCTGGCCGTTACCAGGGGGTACGTACGTGTCCTACCTGTCTACCCGGGGCGGGGAATTACGCGTTACCCCGTCACCGGCTACGCATGGAAGTGCGTGGGTCGGCCTTCAGACACGCACAGGGAGGAAAAAAGAGAAAGGGAAAGGAAAGAAAAGGGGGTCTCAAACGCCGCAGCGGAGAAAAGGGCAAGGAGAAGAGGGAAGGAAAAGAGAAGGACAGAGGAAGGACGAGGACTTGCAAGTGTAAAAGCAAGGAATTTGGAACAGTTTCGAGCGTCCGTCTCCGGACGTAGGCACAAACCATACTCCCAGAGGGGGAGAAAGGGAAGGAAAGAGTGGTGAGGGGGGGGGGGGGGGCCAAGATGGGGGACAGGGAGGGATGCGGAAAGGGAAGGGAAGGTATGCAGCCCGGAAAGGAAGGAGGGCCACATTAGCTCGGGGTCCCGTGCTCGCTACGCACGTGTCCACAAAAGAGTTGTGGACCCCCTGGGGGGTTTCATCGAATTATTACATGCTTAACCCTTAACAATCATATATAGTTTTGTAGTACAAACGATGCTAATTTATTCTGTGCAGTAGAAAGTCTTTGATATACTGAGCACAAAAATGAAAATAATAAAATTATAATTACATTTTTAATATCATGAATACTTCTTTAAATCATGAAAATACGGTTTGACATCGTCATGATATTAATTTTCATCATTATACCACTACATTCCGGAAGCCTTTTATGACTCTTGCTGGATCATGCAAAACATCATCTGCAAATTTTCTTTTACCTCGTCTATCGTTGCAAATCTTCGTCCTTTCAACTGAGTTTTTAACTTTAGAAATAAAAAAAAGTCTGCAGTGGCCAGGTCTGGAGAGTATGGAGGATGAGGCAGCACAGTGAGTTAGTTTTTTGTGCAATAATCACACATCACAGGGATGAATGTACGGTTATGTAATTGTGATTCAAGAGCCATGAATTGTCTCGACACATTTCAGGCTGTTTCCTTCACACATTTTCTCGGAGCCGTTGCAACACGTCCCGATAGTACCATTGATTAACAGTTTGTCCCTGTGGCATGAATTTTGCTTACGTTCCTGACACGAGCACAGTCAGTAGACGTTGAAGAGCATCCTGAATGAGGGTCATCTTTAACTTCCATCCTACCATTTTTAAACCGTGTGAACCACTCGTAACACTGAGTATGGTTTAAGCATTCATCATTGTAGGTTTCCTGCATCATTTGGTGTTTCTCTGTAAATGTTTTGTCGGTTTTCGCGCATAATTTAATGCAGATGCATTGTTCCTCTAACTCTACAATCTTGAAATCCGGAAACTGTGTGGTACAATGTTCTTCTCACTACAGCTATGAACCATAACTATCAAACATACAACAATGAAACTTCTGGCAGTTACACATTAAACACAGGTGTGTGCATGGAGACCAACCGCATTTTGGTCCACGCGTGAAATTACAAATGTTCTGGATTTTTTTGGACAGATCTCATTTGTACAAAGTTAAGACTTGTGTGAAATCAATTCACCCAGATCAAATGCAGTTGATTTTGGGAATATACACAAAGATTTATCTCTTATGCAGGAAAGTCTTCGTTCAACTTCACCAATATACTACAGTAGAGAAGGAGACAATGGTGAGTGTAATTATTTATGCATGCCGCCAGTTAGTCATATAGATTTACCAAATACTGCCACAATCGCTGGCGGCAGGATCTTTGACTTCTTCAGTGTTACTCAATGAAACTACACCCTGTGGTTTTTATAAGATGTTTTAATAATGTATTACCCCATAGCTGGACAGATGCACAGAAGATACATTATGTATTAGGCTTTATACTAGGTAATGCTTTACTGTGGCCAGCAGACATAGCTGAATGATGTCACACTTACATACAATTTGAACAAACTTTTCTTGGACAAATTCTGGTCTAGTTCCGTCCAAGAGCATCTTCATAGAGAGGTATTTAAGTCCTAATTTTTTAAGAGTAAGCAAGGGGGCTTACAAAAGTACTTGGAGCATTACATCAACAAAAAAGGATACTGGACTACACCAATTTCACATATTGGTGTCCTGCAAATTCTGAAAGGAAAGTTACCACCTAACATTCATGAAAAACTAGTTACTATGCCAGAAACAGATTTAGAATATTTCCTTTATGTACTTGATTCAATTGATGAGGAAGAGAAAGAACACAGTAATACTACAAATTTACATTCTGGTTCTTTAAGTAATGGTCATTTGAATAATAGCAATAATAATAATAATAATAATGATTCTGACAGCAGGCACACGCCTACTTTGCATCACAATAACAGTCAACAAAACATGAATTACCATGTAAATAACAGTAGTTCTCGAAGGAGAGAACATCAATACAAACCTGGATATCATAACAATAACAATGACCCTTTAATAACGGGTAAAGTGTTTCAGACAATAGATGGGAAACAATAATATGTGTAGTCATGGTAGAAGATCAAATACAAAACAAATACAAATTAAGATCTTGCAGATGGGTAGTCAAAATGTTCATAACAACAACACGAATTGGCAGAGCAGCGTAGACAATGTCAAGATAGTCAAAATAATGGAAAGTAGGTATGCTATTCTGCTGTCAGCAGAAAACCTGAATTGGCCTTGTTATGCCCTCCGGCGAATTGAAGGACAGAATGGGGACAGACAATAGGAGTATATGCTGTTTTTACAATATGACCATGAACAAGATATTCATGATAAACTGTGCTTCAAGGAGACACAAAGTCAAGAAGTAACTACAGAAATAGTAGAAGTGATTGTCAAGGCTCACACAGAGAACATTCCTGTGATCATTGTTCTTGACTTGGGTGCCACCCCAAATTTCATATCTACAGGTTTATTTACTGAAATCAGTAAAATGATTTGCAGACCCACTTTTCCTGCACAAAATTGTCATACACTGATACAGTGGGCAGTATGATCACAAGGTGTTACTACAAGCTCACATACCTATTACATTTGATTGTATAACAGTGAAATGTTCTTTTCTAGTGGTAGATAAATTAGTTGTCAGCTGTATAGTGGGAATGGAGTTTTTCCAGCAACACAGAGTGAAAATAGATCTGTACAATAGCAAGTGCAAATTCTATGTTGGTAAAGAAGAAATTTCTTTGGATTTGGTCAGGCCTCGACTGAACCATAGTAAGCTTTGTCAGAAAGTGATTTTGTAGCTTATATATCCAGAAGTATTATTCACCCATGAGATACCCAGACACATTAGTGGATTTGCAGATTGACATTCAGGCCATAAAAGAGAAAATAATGGTATCTTCCTGTCTAACTGCAGCATATGAAGATGAATTATTTGAGTTGTTATCACAATATTTGCCAGCGTTAGGCACGAGACCTGGGACTATTCGTGAATGCTTATCAAGATGGAAGTGTTTTCTCATTAGACCTTTATAGTCATCTTATGCTATACCTTGCCAAAGAGGGAAGCTGTTGGAAGGGAAACTGAAAGAATGATAAAATGGAAAATAATGAAACCTTCACAATTTCTGTACTGCTGTGCACTACTTACAGCTGCAAAGACAATACTGTTTTGTGTTAAGCTGACTAACAGCACATGTAAATGAACTTTTAATTGTGACCATGTTCTGGAAGGAACTCTTGGAACTATTAGGTGAAGTGTTGAAAAAATTTTTAAATTTTGGAGTTAACGTGAATTTTATATACATAAAGGACATGTTATTTCTTCATCTAAAATACTTGCAAAGGAAAGATTGAAGTAATTACACATTTTCTTGTACCTCAAACGAGAAAACAACTAAAACCATCCCTTGGTATGGAGTAATTTTTATGTAAATTTGAATCAAACAAGCTTTAAAACAATGGCGCCTTACTGCATAAGAATTCCACTTGGTTTTGGTCAATCCAATATGAAAAGGACTTTGAGGGAATAAAGGAAGCCTTAGTCAGTGTAAGCCTATGGCACCATCTGGACATGAATAAAATATTTTGTTAAGTCATGGGCATGTCTGTAGATGGAATGGCAGAATTTCTGTTTCAAATTAAAGATGTTAATGGAAGACCTACCACTTTTGCAATACGTTTTGTGAGCAGGATTCTCACGGAGTGTGAATGACCAAATTCAGTGAAAGAGTTAGAAGCATTAGCAGCTGTTTGAGCTTTTTAGGAAATTTCAGTATTATCTGTGGGGTAAACACACCAAAGTTTTCTGTGACCACTAACCATAGTCATTTCTTTTAACTTGCAAGCTGCTTCATGCACAATTAGCACAACGTCTCTCTTTCTTCAAGAGTTTAGTTTTGAAATTGTATTTGTAGGTGGGGAACAGAATATTGTTGTAGACGTTCTTTCATATCTTCTGTGAGGTCTTAATGAGTTTGTGGAGCTCACTGAGCAAACATCTGACTTTTGGTTTTTACTTACACATGACGACACCTTCCATTCCTATTATTTAAAGATGTTTACTGTCACGAGTCTTCTACAGGATGCTGATCCCCTGTAGAAAGGTGTAAAGCAGAAACTGCAACAAAATAGTCCTGACTGACTACGTAAATACTACATCTAATAAAATGGAATATTGTTTCACCATGCACACCTGAATCTTCTCGGTGGTGAGTATGAATACCCAAAACTTGTGTAAATGATTTCATTCATTATGTGCATCATGCTTGGGGACATTGCAGAGTTTCCAAGTGCATTAACAAAATTGTAGTCTATTGTCATTTTCCTAATGTGTGGTGTACAGTTCGGTAGGTTCTGAAATCATGCACTGTTTGGCAGAAAGCAAAACACTTGAACCAATCTTGTCTGATTGAATTACATCTGGTCATTCCTACAAAGCCTTTAGAATTAGTATCACTGGACGTCAAGGGACCTTTCCCCCAGGCTAGATGTGGTGTCACTGACATCTTTACAAAATATTTTTGGCTGGATACTAAAAAAAACTAAAACTGTCCAAACCAACCATGAAGGCCCACCAATACTGAACGGCTACGAGGTCATCTTCAGCTCACAGGCGTCACTTGATGCAGATATGGAGGGTCATGTGGTCAGCACACCGCTCTCCCGGCTGTGTGTAAACACACAAGACCAGAGCCACTACTTCTCAATCAAGTAGCTCTTCAGTTTCTCTCAGAAGGGCTGAGTGCACCCCACTTGCCAACAGCACTCAGCAGACTGGACAGTCACCAATTCAAGTGCTAGCCCAGCCCCACAGTGCTTAACTTCGGTGATCTGACAGGAACCAGTGTTACCACTGTGGCAAGGCTGTTGGTTTGGCTGTATGCTACCAAGAACTTAAGATCAGCCACTAGCACGAAAAGGATTCTCTGAAGTCTACTTGCCTAGAGGTGGCAAACCTGCCATTTTCATAGCAGACAATGCTTCGAATTTCATAAGTGACAAGTGGAAACCTTCTTGAAAGACAAACAAGTAAAGCACATTCTAGTTTCCCGTTTCCATATGGAAGCAAATCATATGGAAAGGATTTTCTAGGAATTCAGTAAGTTTATCTGCACATGTGTTCCTACAAAACAAACTAAGTGGGTAGAATATTTAGCTCCATTAGAGCAAACTGTAAATAATCTTTCACATTCACCCAAAAGATTTACTCCAACAGAATCGATGTTTTGTATGTAAGTGGTGGAGTGGATTAAACCACTACCCAAAATTTCATAGAGGGGAAAAGCCCTGATAACCTTAAGTGAAAACGTAAAATGGAAGAAAGTGTTCTATGACAAAATGCTAAAACACACAAGTGAATGTCAGATTGGATGGAAAGTCCTCTTTTAACCGTAAATGGCATTTACTGTATTCAGGTCCGTATGTGATTGCCAATTTTTCCACACCCAGCATATTTAAATTCAGGAAAGATATGAGGTTTAGTCCTGCAGAAAGACTTTAAAAAATTTGTACACTGAGCACCAATGGAATGTAATCATTATTTTAGTTGAAATTTACATGAAAAATACGATGAATGTACCCAATTTAGACACTGTAGATAGTAACATGGAGGACATATGAGGAAGTGGTTGAGAGAAATTTATTTTCTAGTGATACACACTGTAAAGAGATTATGAAGAGAAACCTACACTATAAGAAATTCTACAAAATATTTATATCTATACTACAATAAAAATGAATTGCATCATAAATACCACATACAGTAAGAACTGGAGAATAATGTGTTATCATACTGCTCTGCCGACAGTGTGTGCAGTCTGGTTTGACCTACAGGGAGCCCAGCACTTAGTAATTCATGTATTACGCAGTGGGAATGACACAAATGCACATCCTTTTACAATATGGAGGATTATTTATTGAAGGCAGTGGTAGGAAGCAAGGCAGGACCCTACTATTCTAATGTATACGTACATGTGTTGAGGAGAGAAGTCATGAGGAGTAAAGAGGCACAAGTATCAAATACAGAAAATATGATGAGCAGTACTCTTATGTTTTCCCTAAGGAGTCAAATTTAATTATACATTAAGTAAAAAAAAAGTTATGACCTAAAGGTAGAGCTATTAACCACTCATTAGTTTATGCTTCAGTCGACTGCCATAGGACTCCAGCACTGAGGAAGATTGATTCTCTCACATACACTTGGAGGTGTGACTTCTGACATTCTTACTTAAAAGAATAACTGTATGGTACACTGATGTGGACTACACAATCTTGTTACACAAGGCATGAATTTGTATGATAAATGAAAACCATAATGCAAAACACAATCCAAGCAAGATCATTACACAATAACTCAGCACGAAGTGTGCGAATGATAACGTGGAATTGGTTACACAACGTTGCCAGGAAAATGGCTGAATGCACACTGTTATTAAGATAAGTATATTCATATGTTTTCCCCTACAGCTGCACATATATATAGAGAATTTAAATGACTTTCCTTTCTACACATGTAATACACCTAAAGTAATGTAAACATTTTTATTTATAAAATACGAGAAAAAAAACTGGGACAAATTATCCCCCCCCCCCACACACACAAAAATTGGAGAATGTTAAAATATAAACTAACAGACCTAGCTCAAATCTGGCCGCCACCTTTAAGCACACATGATCTATGAATTATGTAATTGTGGATAGTACTTTGTATGTAAATATGTACCTGTTCTTAGTAGCGAATGTGGGAAGTAAGTAAGAAGTAATTTTGAATGACCACTTGTGGAGAATACAAAAGTGGATGTAATAAACACATTTTGAGTAAAGATAAGAGCACACAAGTTAAAAAAAAAAAAAAAAACAGTTCTTTGTGAGGAGATGGCGAAGACATATACTTTTGCCATAGGTTCCATGTACATTTAACTTAATGCATCTTTCTGTTGTTGTTAGCTATGTACACACACTTTACTTGTACGATATACATTTTTCTTGCTTGTATTTTTGTAGCTGAAACCTTGTCACTGAGTAAAGTCTAGATTCTCTCCTACAAGTCTGTTGGATATAGTTGCAAACTACTTGTGACTGCACACAAGAGTTGAGATTATGCTGTGTTGCACATGACTTGAACTGAGTGTGAACTGCAACTCCTTACTGTAAAAAACAGAGTGAGGCTTCAATATTTCATTTGCCTTATTTGGTGTGTGAGGATGGTTTTCACATTAGCAAGAAGACTAAATATGAGAAGAGCCAGACACACTTTAACCCCAAGTAAAACTGCATTACAATACAAGAAGAATTAAAGCAAGTGTGTTAGCAGAGTGTAGTGAACAAAAGTGTGTTCATCGAAACAATTTTATTGAAATGTAAAACTATATATCACAAGATCACATTAACCTATGTGTATTGAGATTTCATGAATAAATAGGCACGAGGAACTAGACGCAAAAGGGTGTTTCTAGTACTGTACCAGAATAATAATCTCAGAACAAAATAAATAACACTCAATAACCATTTAAATTATCACAAAAATTGTAGCAATTAAAAATGTCAGGAACGATGAGGTGTTTCCAAAAGCCGAATAACTGTATGAAGGTGCTTTATTTGCAACTGCCAGTTTTGTGTCAGTATAGACACATCTTCAGGTTTATCTGCCAAGAACACATATCACTGTGTGAAATTTTATGAAATGGCAGAAATACAGAACCACAGATAGTGTTGGGATTCAACAAACGTAGTCACAATTGTTATATTTTCATGTAGATGGGCAGTTACAGAGGCTGTTATCCACATTAAGAGTCCAACCACATGGTAGGTTCTCATAATAAAACTGAGTACACCCGATAGGTGTTTGTCAAAAGTGTGTAAAGCTTTTTCTGTAGTTGCAGTCGCTCAATGTGATGTTGAAACCGAATGCAATAAGTACTTGCCCTCGGCAGCCGAACTTCCCCGAATGGAGGACTCCCGGCCCACAATGCCGTACGCTCATTTCCATTTTTGTAGTTGCAGGGGCAACAGTTGGACGATTGACTGCGTTGCTGTGCTGGAACTGCAAATGGCCAAAAGCAAGGGGAAACTACAGTCTTAACTTTCCCAATGGCATGCAGGTCTACTACATTGTTAAATGATGGCAGCATCCTCTTGAGTAAAATAGTCCTCCATTCAGATCTCTGGGTGGAGACTATTCAGGAGAATGCCGTAGGGTGACTTCAGGGTTATAAATATAAAACCAAATAGTGCAGGAGCAGGTTTAATAAGGAAAAAGAAAATAGGTATGTGGGCAAGCTACTATGAACAGCACTGCAAATGCTTTATCGTAGCCAAGATATACTAAAAGCCAACATTCACAATAGTACACATTTATGTGCCAGCTGGCTCCACAGATGAAGAGATTGGAGAAACGTATCTTGTTGTTGTTGTGGTCTTCAGTCCCGAGACTGGTTTGATGCAGCTCTCCACGCTACTCTATCCTGTGCAAGCTTCTTCATCTCCCAGTACCTACTGCAACCTACATCCTTCTGAATCTGCTTAGTGTATTCATCTCTTGGTCTCCCTCTACGATTTTCACCCTCCACGCTGCCCTCCAATACTAAATTGGTGACCCCTTGATGCCTCAGAACATGTCCTACCAACCGATCCCTTCTTCTAGTCAAGTTGTGCCACAAACTTCTCTTCTCCCCAATCCTATTCAGTACCTCCTCATTAGTTATGTATCTTGTTAAGTGAGACAAACATTTAACTGTGATGGGAGGCTGCAATTCGACAGTAGGAAAGGAGGAGGGGGGGGGGGGGAGTTAGGTGAATATGGACTGGGGAAAGGAATACAGGACACCACCTGGTACAATTTTGCACAGAGTATCATTTAATCATCGCTAACACCTGGTTTGAGAATCATGAAAGGAGGTGTACATGTTGAAGAGACCTTGAGGCACCAGAAGGTTTTAGATTAATTATATAATAGTAAGAAAGATATTTTGGAATCAGATTTTAAATATTAAGATACTTCCAAGGGCATATGTGGACTCAGATCACAATTTATTGATTGCAGACTGAAGATTACAACTAACGAAATGGCAAAAAGGTACGAAATGAATGAGATGGGATATGGGTAAGTTGAAGGGAGGGGGGGGGGGGGGTGGAGGGGGGAACCCACACCCGAGGTAGTTTAGAGTTTCAGAGGGAATGGGTAGCTTTAAGTGGGGAAATACTTAAGGCAGCAGACGTTCAAATAGATCAAAAGACAAGGTCTGGTAAAAATCCTTGGATAAGACTGGAGATACTGATTTAACTGATGAAAGGAGAAAATATAAAAATTAAGCAAATGAAGCATCTGAAAGGGAACACAAATGTCTAAACAATGAGACTGACAGAGATGTGCAAAATGGATAAGTAAGAAGGGTAGAAGACAAAAGAAAGGATTTAGAAGTATATATCACTAGGAGAAAGATAGAGGACGTCTACTTTGAAGAATAGAGAAGCAACTGTATGAATATCAAGAGCTCATATGGAAAATCATTCCTAAGCCACGACAGGAAAACTGAAAGATGGAAGCGGTGTATAGAGGGTCCATACAAAGGAGATGAACTTGAAGGCCATAATATAGAAAAGGAAGAGGACATAAATGAAGGCAACATGAGAGATATGATAATGCGAGAAGAATTTGACAGAGCAGTGAAAGACCCAAGTCTAAATAAAGCTCCACAAGTACACAATATTCTGTTAGAATACAATTTCGATAGCCTTGCAAGAGCCAGCCATGACAAAACCCTTCCATCTGGTGTGCAATTTGTATGAGACATGTGAAATGCCTCAGACTTAATGCATAATGTAATAACTCCGTTTCCAAACAAATCAGGTGCTGACAGATATTACTGAACTAACAGTCTAACAAGTTAGGGTTGCAAAATACTAACATTGATTCCTTATAGAAGAATGGAAAAAAAAAGGCAGAAGCCGAACTTGGGGAAGATGTTTGGGATCCAAAGAAATGCAGGAACACACAAGGCAATACTGAAGGTGTGAATTCTCTTAGTAGAGAGTCTAGGAAAGGCAAATCTACATCTGTAACTTTCGTAGACTTAGAGTAAGCTTTTGACAATGTTGATTGGAACACTCATTTCGAAATTCTGAAGGTAGCAGGAGTAAATACAGGGAGTGAATGGCTATTTACAACTTCTACAGAAATCAGACTGCAGTTACAAGATTCAAGGGACATGAAAGGGAAGCTGTGGTTGACAAGGGAGTGTGGAGTAAGGCAGGGTTCTAGCCTGTCACTCGGGAGTAAAGGAAAGCAAAGAAAAATTTGGAGTAAGAACTAAAATTCAGGGACAAGAAATAAAAACTTTGTGGTCTGCCGATGACATTGTAATTCTGTCAGAGACAGCAAAGGACAAGGAAGAGCAGTTGCACAGAATGGACAGTGTCCTAAAAGGAGGATCTAAGACAAACATCAACAAAAGCAAAACAAAGATAATGGAATTTAGTCGAATTAATACAACCTGATGCTGAGGGAATTAGTTTAGGAAAAAGAGACACTTAAAAAAATATGAGTTTTGTTATTTGGGCAGCAAAGTAGCTGACAATGACTGAAGTACAGAGGATTTAAAATGCAGACTGACAACAGAAAGAAAAGCTTTTCTGAACAAGAGATTTTTGTTAACATCAAATACAGAGTTAAGTGTTGGGAACTCTTTTCTGTAGGTATACAAATACCATGTAGACATGTACGGAAGTGAAACATGGATGATAAACTGTTTGGACAGTAAGAGAAGTGAAGCTTTTGAAACATGGAGCTACAGAAGAATGCTGAAGATTAGATGGGTAGATCACATAACTAATGAGGTAATGAATATAATTGGGAGGAAAAGAAATCTGTGGCAAAACCTAAATAGAAGACGTGATTGATTGACAGGACACACTCTGAAATATCAAGTGACGGCCAATTTAGAGTTGAAGGGGAGAGTTGGGAGGTAAAAATTGCAGAGGGAGACCAACGGATGAATACAGTTAGCAGATTCAGAAAGATGTAAGTTGCAATAGTTATTCGGAGATGAAGAGGCTTTTACAGGAGAGAGAAGCATGTAGAGCTGCAGCAGACCAGTGTTCAAGACTGAAGACCACCACCACCGCCACCACCACAATTTGTATGATAATTTAAATAGTTATCGAGTGTTTTTTTATTGTTATTCACAATGTCTTTGAGCTCTGATTGCTCTCCCCAGAAAGTTATTTGTATAAATAAAAATGTTAGTGATGCAAAATAAATGTGATGCACGGCAATGGATTAAGTGAGACATGTAAACCTTGCTGTGTATATTGGAAAGCATGCAATGGAACTGATGAGTGACAAATTTGTGGTTGCTTCTTTAAGATTTCTGTCAGCAACAAAAAACTAAGTACATACAATCTTACCTGATTGAGATGGAAGTAGTGTGTTTCGTGTCCTGTCTCTCCTTACCCTACACTATAAACTTGTAAGTCATTGTAATCTCAGAAGAGATGACTTAGATGGTACAAGGCAGATCACTGTTGGACATGCCACTATGTTCAAACACTTGCTCTCATTCCTGTTACCACCGGCAGCAATTCCCCACATGACACCATCGGGAAGCAACAATTCCACTTGACTAAATGATTATAAAACTATATCAATAACATAATAAAGTTAGAACACTGTCATTTAATAATAAAAGTAAAAGTGACTTCACCAAAGTAAAGATGAACCTCATGAAATTCAGTCACTGACTGCTCCGTGAAATAAAAATGAATAAAGAGAATCTTTCTTAATTGAATTCATGTGAAGATGGTAATCGTACTGTATAGTTGCATTTCTCTTCTTTCCCCATCTTTTCTATACACTATTCATATTATATTTTGTTGAAGTTAAATGTTTTTATCGTGAATTGTAAAGTAACAAACACCTGACATCCTCATTTCATTTGAGACTTAATTAAACCACAAATAAAGTAAATACTTGCTCTAAGTCTATAAAGAGTGTGGATTGTATATAAATCTTTTAATCCATGTTTTACTGACTTGCAGTTCATGTATGCAAATTTCTTTAGAGGTATACCTCATACAATTGCAGAAGCTGTGTATTCTGTGCAAATATTCTGTTACGATGCTGAAGAAATTTACAAGCACTAAGCGTTGGTGACTTTTTGGATTTGTGCATTGAATGTTTGACACAAATCACATTAAAAAAAAGTGCTGATATCATACAACTGACTGTATCTTGCACATTAGATGAATAATAATTTAGAATTCTTTTCCATATATTAAATGTCAAGGAATATACTTATCTTATTATTCAAAGAATTCCCATAAACAATTCTGAACACAAAAGAGGCACTATCTGGGAAAACAGTTGAATTGGATGAATTTCATTTTTTGTAGCACCTTTACTTACCTCTACGTTGTCGAAACACATGAATTTAGAAGATGTATTCCCTCAGATTTGAGAATAATTTGCGAAACACGTGAATTGTGGCTCAAGAGGATGTTTATTTCAATACATTTTCCATTTCTATGAAATTATTTGGAGACAAAGTCTGATATAACAACAGAAAACTACAATTAAAGGAAGTAATAGCTAAATATGACGAATGTAGTTGTTTATCGTGAGTTGGCAGTAAAGTATTTATGACAAGATATTTCACTGGCCTGCTCAACGTCAAAAGTATCTTTATACCTTATACAGAACTAAATATTTGTCACACACAGCTAGGGAACTTCCCCAGCAGCCATCACTTGAGGTGTTATTTGGGAGTGGAACATCCTACTAACGATTTTGCATTTATCCTTTTCCACACATTACCTGTGTAAAACTACAAATTCTGGGGGCATAAACAACAGTAAGTTAACATATTTGGTTCACTGATGTTCTAATGAACATTTAGGAGTAACTCACTTAGGCAGAAAGTATCCATTGTACAAAAGAAAGTAATTAGAATTGTGTGCTGAGTTTACATACATGTCTTGCAGGAATCTATTTAAACAATTAGGAAGTAACCACAGCCTTGTATATGCACATTTTGCATGCACAGATACACACTCCTCCCTTAATGTAAAATTATGTGTGCCATTTGAAAGGAAATGAAATAACTGTAGCAGTATTTTTTAAAATTTTATTAAATATCTGAAAAATTCACTGTCACTACGTTACACTACCCTATTAATAAACTGAAATTGTAAGTTCTGGACATCAAATTCTTTTTAATAAATATGAAACTAATCTACAATGAAAATAGGAAAATATATTTTTAGGAAATATAGACAAACCAAATTTGTAAAGTGAAAACATTCCAACGGAAGATATTAAACACTATCTGAGATCTCCATTTCACTTAGTCTGTGGATACTTACTGAAACAGAATGACTTGTAAATTATTTCTGACTGATGAACAAAATGGCACAACATCAAACAAATACATTAAAATACAGAAGTGTTTATTTAAATATTACAACTGTGTAAGAGGCACTGAATATGGTGAGCACGTATTACTTATGATGTAGAAATGTAATACTGAATTTCAATTCTAATTTCCCAAAACACTCGAAATTATTGCAAAAACTTCACAGACTTCATTTTCCATTCTTATTAAATAAATTTGTATTTTCTAAATGAGGCACAGCCATTTTCATTATCCAGTTAAATATGATGTACATTTAATTTCAAATACAAACTGACACTTTGTCTATTTATTTCTACATATGCAACCAATTACTGTCCTCAAATAATTATTCCATAAAATTAAATGTGATTTCTTGTCTTTTCCATGCCAGAAGAAATGTCTGCTCCTGTTTTATGTAAGATTCTTTCCGTCCACAATTCTTTTTTTTTTTTTTCTTTCTGTAAAAACAAATTTATCTTGGAAGTTGACACATTTCACAACTTGATAGTTCAGTTGGGTTTAAAAATGTGCAATGACTGCAGGTCCAGCCTGCATCATCGTGCATTGGTGGTGACGATGGCATTGCTGCTGTTGCTGCTGCAGAGGCAGCAGGAGCTGTTAACGGAGATGTAAATGTGCTACTTTGAGGTCGTGATGAAGGCGGCGATAAGGAACTTGCAGCAATAAGTTGTTCTACTGTTGCCCAGTGTTCTGACCTAGCCCAGTCCCGTGCCATTTCACTATTCTGTGTCCGCACTGCTTCAAGCAATGGTCCCATATACTCCTACAACAACAACAACAACAACAACAAAATTAATCAGAGGCTCACATCCAAAGCAAACAATTGTTTCTTTTTTTTAATTTTTAATTTTTTTTTTTTTTAACTGTTAGAATAAGTACATTAAAACAGAAGCCTGTGCTGAAGACTTAGCAAAACAAGAAAACAAGCACCTCAAAATATGGAAAAATTTTAGTAAAACAAGAAAACAAGCACCTCACAATACTGAAAAATTATAAAGAACTGGAAAATGTAAATGGCAAGCTTCACAGAGGATTTTTAACCGCTTGTAAATCTACTGATACTAATTTTACTACGGTTTGAAGCTCCTGTTCTTGTTCTTCCGTGTTTGCGATTTTAAAACTGGGTTATTTTGGGAATCCACGCATATATTCTAGATTTGCATTTTTTTGCTAGGCAGTTGTTCTGAAACAGCTGCAATCCACCAGATGTCACTTAGGCAACTGGTTAGCAAACCAGTTATCAAACCAGAAAAAGAGGATATGCAGTGTAACGTGGAATCCGGACCAAGTTTCATTTCTAGTGAATCTCCACACCATTGAGAGGCAAATGCTATGTTAAAAGGCAGAGTGAAAAAAATTTGATCCACCCAGGAACTGATCCTGCTACCTTTCAGTTCCTTGCCAAACACTACCACTAGACCATCAAACCCGATGCAAGTTTTGTTGCGCTTTCTGCTAATTCAAGGCAATGCTGCACTCTTGAGTTATGGTCACTCATGGTAAAATTTGTATATTCATCAATGCTGCACAAAGGAGTGAGGATATATATACAAATTTTAATTTGCATTCACTAGAATTTTACTACAATACTACTTTTGGTCTGGATGTGGTACTAGTTGGTTTGCGGCAAAAGGGATTAAACTGCAAGGTCACTTGTCCCTTCAGCCATTAAGTGGCCAACCAGGAGTGGTTGTCAAAGGAGGTGAATCCTGGAAAGTATACGTGTAACTAAAAAAAGATCCAGAGATAAAACCCCAGGAAAAAAAGACAGCACAGACAAGTCGTTAAAAGATCAGTCAAGACAAGGCATTAAAACCAAGAAATGAAACAGAATAAGGAGAATAGAAAGGTGGCAACGGTAAAGGTCATGCTGGGCCACTGAGCAAGGGCCACCAAGGGCCCCTGGGGGAGGAGGGAGGGGAGAGGAGAGGAGGGGCGAGGGGAGGAGGGAGGGGAGAGGAGAGGAGGGGCGAGGGCAGGAGCAGGGGAGGGGTGCCACACCAAGCCCCCACACAGCCAATGAGGCCGAAAAGCCCTACTTTACGGAGATGAGTAGAAACCACTTTCACGGGCAAAACTAAACAACAGATCAGCCACTTTGGCATTGTGTGCCAGCATCAGAGGTTACGTGTCAGGAAGATGAAGATACCGCCTCAAAGCAGCCAAATTAGGGTTACCATCAGGCAGGCCCCACATTTGCAGTGAGATGGATCCTCACGTCAGAGAACAAGACCATGGGTCAGCCAAATGTGGCCAATGCAGAGTTGACAAGAGGATGGTGGATTCCCTGTGAAAAGAGCACATGTGGTTGTGGTCTCCTTAATTGCCCTCTGTCTGAGGAGCTCAGGGCAGACCATTATGAGTCCCAGACTTAAAGAAATCTATGGCATATACAAGACCTAAGGTCCAATTCTGGACCCCCATTTCCAGAATCAGCATCCTGGTGGCCAGCTTTGCCAACTGGCCAGTTCATTAATTTCCTAAAATCCCAACACCACTGGGGGACCAAACAAATACGACTGGCTGTCCAGCTTCATGGAGGTCAGAGACAATCCAGAGACAAGGTCCTGGATAGCGATAACCGGTGGGAGAGGAGAGTTGCACTGTCTACAGCCAGATGGCTACTAAGGGAGTCACTACAGATTAGGATACTCTTGCTGGTACAAGAACAAACAGAGCTAAGGGCTTGTCTAATGGCCATCAATTCAGCAATGAAGACACTGCAGCCGTCTGGCAGAGTGTGGAGTTCCCTTCACCATACATGTGTGTATGCAAAGCCTGTTCATCCATTGACTGTTGAGCCACTGGTGAATAACACTTCTGAACCCGGATATGTCTCAAGGTGAGCCGAGACCAGGCAGTGAAAAGATTGAGACAAATCTGTGGGGGGGGGGGCACAAGCCATGGGGACAGATGCCATTTCTCCCTGACCAGAGGCGACAATGAAGGAAGCTGCAGTTCCGAGTAGAGACACTGGAGGTGTACAGCAATTGTAAACCCAGTTCTGGGTTGCTTTTGTAGGAGATGAAGCTCCCTTCCAGGGAAAATGACACAGTAGTTGAGATGTTCAGGGAAGCTATGAACACACACAGCTTAATGCAGCAGCCATTGTTAGCACCTGATAGGTAATGGAGGTACTCCAGCCTCAACTAGTAGGCTGTTCGCAGGGCTATTTCAGAAGGCTCCTGCCGCAAGTCAGACCCCTCAATGATGAATGGGGTCAGTATTCGCAATGCTGAAGGTGATGCTGAACCATGTGCAAGACTCTCATAATCAAGGCGGGACAGAATCAGTGCTTTATAGACCCACAAAAGGATATAGCAATCTGCACCCCAGCTAGTTTTGCTGAGGCAGCCAAGTGTATTGAGGTGTCATCAGCATTTTCACTTCAGTTGGCGGAGGTGGGGAAGGAACATCAACTGGGAACTGAGGACCAGTCCCAAAAAGCACTACATCTCAAATATAAGAAGTAACTGATTGTCCAGGTAAAGCCCTGAGTATGGGTGGGCTGTACAATGGTGACAGACATGCAAGTCACAAGTCTTGGCAGCTGAAAACCAATAGCCACAGGGGAGAACCCATGATTGCGCCTTTCTTAAGGCACCTTGTAGGTGATGCTCACTAACACCCATACTACAGGAGCAATAATAAAACCAAAACTCATTGGCATATAAGGAGGGTGATGCCAAAGCCCTACCACCACCACTAGACCACTGATGGCCACCAGAAAGAGGGGGGTTGCTCAGGACCCCATTCTCTTTGATCTGGAAGTACTGAGGTAGCACCCACTTCAACCCGGAACATATAGTGTGACAGGAAGTTTTGCACAAATTTTGGGAATGGACCCCGGAGACCCCACTTATGTGATGCAATAAGGATATGGTGACGCCATGTCATGATAAGGGGGTCATGCAAAGGCCCTCTGGATGGTGAATTCCAGGTGAACCAAATTATCAGCAGTGGAGCGACCTTTGCAAAAACCACACTGAGATGCGGCCGAAAGGCCCAGAGACTCAAGGAGCCAACACAGCTGCTAACTCACCACGCATTCGGACAACTTATAGAGACAGTCGGTAGGGCTCATTTGGTGATAACTGCCCATCTCTATACGGTTCTTATCTGGTTTCAGTACTGGAACTATCATGCTTTCTTGCCACTGACATGCGAACTCATCCTCATTCCAGATCCGATTAAAGGGGGCAAGGATGTGTCACTGACTATTCACCGAGCGATGTTTCAGAATTTGGTTGTGGATGTGGTCTGACCCTGGGGGTGTATCAGGGCGATGGGCCAGGGCACTGGAGGGTTCCTATTCACTGAATCTAGCATTGTATGGATGCAGGTGGTGGGTGCTAAAAGATGGGTGCATTTAGTCCACCCACTGTTTTATGAGCTCAAAGGCAGGGTGGTAGTTCAAAGACGTAGATGCGCGAACATAATGCTCAGTAAAATGTTCAGTGACAGCATCTTGATCAGTATAAACAGCACCATCTAAGGAAATACTTGATACACCTGCAGGGGATTGAAGCCATAGGGGTGTCGGATCTTTGCCCACACCTGTGATGAAACACTAATTCTATTACTTAAATTACTCAAAAATTAAAAATAGTTCTTATTGCCAATATAGTGTACCAAACAATTATATACCTTCAAATATTCCCCCTTCAGTGCTTTATAGATCACTTCATACATTTCTGGAATTACTTTGGTTTATGTGCACCGTGGATTGGAGTGCTTTATTGTAAACTAGAGTAGCTCACTCCTGTATCGATAAATTGCAGTGTCACAGTGAGCCTGTCTTCTGCATATATAGTAATTCTCCATTGAGAATTCTGATTTGTAATGTGAGAAGTCACTTGACTGAAGCAAATACTGAAATGCACTCTCATCCATTTCTAAGTAGTTTATATAAGAGTTGACGTCTTCCAGTTGCAGCTCTCATAACAAATTTTGCTGAACGCTTTTATTATCTTGACATAACACCCATGGCTTCACCCATGTATGTTTCCGTTTTTCCCCACTGCTTTCTACCAAATGCACACACAACGCAATTGTGGCACTGCACCGCGTAACAACAAGTTGTTGTCCATCATCTTTAAATCTGACAACAATGTAATAACCCTTTTTAGCGCCATGACAAAGATCTTTGTCAAAGAAATATGATAGTGTAATAATGGCCGTAGATGGTAGATGACCAGGCCTCAAAAGGAGAGATCAATGGCCAAATGAGTTCAATGTGCCACAATCAAGTAAGTGGGGGCACCAGAGTTCAAGAGGCAAAGATTGAGCTATGCCAGCAAAGTTTCGATGTCTTTACCAAGGCCAGTGATCATTGTCCCTCACCACAAAGGGTTAGGGGCATTGAAGTCGCCCAAGACTAGGAAAGGTGGGGGGAGCTGAGAGAGTAATGCAGACAATACATTCTGGGACATGACATCATTGGGAGGGAGATACATATTACAGATGGTAAAATCTTTAAGTGCCCTTACCCAAACAGCCAAGGCCTCCACAGGTGTAACAAAGGGGTACAGGGCCACTATAATATAGAGTCCAGCACAAACATACATACAGACATACAAACTCCACCTGATAGCCTCTCACAGTTGGTGCGATTCTTAAAATAACCTCAGTAAACACAAAAGGCAGGAATCAGAGTTGGTGGAAACAACCACGTTTCCTGGATGGCAATACAGAATGCAGGGTAAGTGCTTAAAAGCTGCCGTAGCTCAGCCAGGTGGTTGAAAAATGCATTCAAATTACGCTGGAGGATTGTGGGTGCATGAAGTGACCAGGGGAGGAGGGGAGGTTATGACTCAGGGTCACGTGCTTCTACTGCACACTGCCTGGGGAGATCTGGTGCCACCAGAGTCTCCACCTCGGGCACAGAAAGAGTACATGCAGTGTCTGATGGTGTGGGGGTGACCGGAGTTTCATTCATCTTAGAGGACATCTTAGAGGACTTCTTTCTGTCCTTCTCCTTAGAAGACGAGGACTGGGGAAGGTTTCTCTGAATTGGTTTCGGGTACAGAGGAAGAACAAGAGGTGGAGGAGGAGATTAGTGTTTAGTGTTTAACGTGCCGTCGACAACGAGGTCATTAGAGACGGAGCGCAAGCTCGGGTTAGGGAAGGACGGGGAAGGAAATCGGCCGTGCCCTTTGAATGATCCCGGCATTTGCCTGAAAGGATTTAGGGAAATCACGGAAAACCTAAATCAGGATGGCCGGAGACGAGATTGAACCGTCGTCCTCCCGAATGCAAGGCCAGTGTGCTAACCACTGCGCCACCTCGCTCAGTCAGGAGGAAGAACAAGAAGTCCGATAGCCAGCAGCCTGTGGTTCCTTCAGCGACTGGCAGGCATCCGGCTGTGAGCCAGCAGGAACTGTGGAAGGAAGAGTACCGAGAGACCTCTTCCTAGTTAGGGAAATCGGAGGAGGGCAAGGTGCCTCTGGCTGGGGGGATAGGGACTGGTGTACCCAGCAGGTGGAGAGCCAATGCTCTTGAAGTGGGTGCAGTGGAAGTAGCATAAGGGCCCCAACTGCCTGGGTGGTAGCTATTAGCAGTCTGCTCTGAGAGCCTGCTGTAAGAGGTGCAACAGAGGAAAGCACCGTCGACAGAGAAGGCAATGACATTGTGGTTGTAGCGTGAGATTGTGTCATTTCTATGGGATTAAGATGCTCATACTTTTTTCTGGCCTCTTGATATGTGAGCTTGTCTAGGGCCTAATACTCCTAGATTTTCTTCTCACACTTAAAATGGAGCAATCTGGCGAGCTGGGAGGTGTGGGGGGAGGGGCACAAGGAACATTTGTGTGCTGTGGATGTCCACAATCCCTGCAACAGGAAGACGTATGACTGAACTTCATACATCTGAAGCATCTCATAGGAGGAGGAAGATACGGTTCCACATCACACCGATAGACCACCTTGACCTCCTAAGGCCTTGAAAGTCAAGATGAAGGCCTCCAGAAGCAATCTTAATTTCCCTTTTTCCTCCCACAGCGTGGCCAGGGAAGGGATCGTACTTTGTTGCACCATATGATGCACTGCCATTTGAAGAGACTGCCGAGGCCACGTGGTCACCAGCTGGAGAAAGTTTTTAAGTCACTTCATGTGGGAATTATCTGCCATACTGTCACCCATTCTGAACAGGGACTCTCTCTGTGGGAGCCACCCAGCTACAGCTACCTGGTCAGTAATCCATTGCCGGGAGTCTCTATGCGCCAGTCATCACAGGCAAATACTGCACGACATACATGGGGACTGTGCAGTGTAGACGCCAACAGTGTGATCCAACAGTGTGATCCCTGCATGCTCAGGGGCTACCATTGCGCAAGTATTCAACAACAACCCCCCCCCCCCCCCCCACACACACACACCACACACACACACACACACACACACACACACACACACACACACACACACAAAAAATAGGATGGCTATGGTGCTGGATTTTGGGTGTAACATGACAACAGGAAGGAAGGATGCCAGAGCACAGAGGCGGAGTATACATCACAGTGGATGACCTTCCCAGCCTGAAATGCACACTTCTGTAAAATTTGGAAAAGATGGAAGGTCACACCCAATAATGGGGACCATATAATCTTTAATGGAAGGTGAATGATAGCACCGGGAGTGAAACTGGAAATCTCAAGACCAAAATTGTGAACCAAGTCCAGGCAGGGTCTGCACGAAAAGGACCATCCTATGTAGTGTCAGTGGAGGTAAGAGATAGACCAAGTGTAGGTTTGCAGCACAGAAAGAGGAAGTAGTGCTGCAAAGGCTGGGGCCCCATGGTAGCCAAGCATGTACTTGCCAAGGAGTGGTGAGCCCTTTTGGTGGTGGTGGTGGGATATATAATGCTGGGGGCATGCTGCATGTGCTAACACAATTTGAACCTTCACTCAAAAGTATGACTGAAAAATGGGCACAATTCCTTTACAATAACAAGAAAGCATAGTCATGCTTGCAGAAAGGTGCTAGTTGATCTGTAACAGAAGGTAATTTTAAACTGGGATCATCTTTACAATTACTCCTGCTTCCAATAAGCATATAAGTACCAAAAGAACTATTGACAGCTCTATGACACTATTTAATTAACAAGTTGTCACTGTAAAACATATTTCCATTATAATGTTGGTTGGAACAGCACCAACATGATTAGAAAAAAGATCACCTTTTTTCCCCGTACTGGCAACCACTTTTCGCAAACAGTACCATCCTTAAGCCATTGTATGATCAGAAAATTCCAGTAAATAGAAAAAAAATGCCAAAATATTTGTTCTCTATGGCAGCAAACACATGGTACAGGGTGCAACCATAAAACGTATGGTTAGCCCCTTACTCCTAGCTGATATGCTTACTTCCCAAGTTAGTGTGTCAAATACTACAAGTAAAGGTGAAAGTTGAGCTCCAAATAGATGCAGATTGCAGCCAGCAATGATAAGAGAGCCCCTTGAGTACAGAGTATCAATTTTTACTTCTTGAGAAACAGCCCAGATACGTAAAAAACGAAATCAGCGTAAAATATAAAATTAAGAAAATACTTAATAAAACAAAGAATAAAGCAGTCCTCATAGTAATAAAACATTAAAATCAAAATAGAAAACTTATGTAACCATGCTCACATTTATAATTTGTATATACTTTACATCATTATAAAACACTGAACCGACCATGAATCTTTTAATCGAATAAGTGTCGTCATTATAATAATATTAGAAACCATAATTATTCTTATTGAGAAGATTCAAGCATTAAGAGGAAATAGTGGGACAGTGTTGTTATGCATTACTCTGCAACCATCAGCTGACAATCTTTGGCTGCATCTCCAGTTTCACGTTTATCCAAGCAGCGTCTATGTGTACACTGGGGCTCTCGGTGACACTGCATTGCACCTTCTCCACACCATGTCATACGTCATCAATTAAAAGATTCATTGTCACATTGATGTTTTATAGTGACATAAACTGTATACAAATGGTAAATGTACAAATGGCTAAATAGATAATATATTATTTTGACTTCAAAATTTTATTACTTGGAGGCCGTTTTATTATGTAATTTGTTAATTTCGTATTTTATGCAAATGTTCTGAAATTCTGTACGTAGGGGACTCTATTATCACTGCTGGCCACAATCTGCATCTGTCTGAAACTCAACTTTGGCCTTTACTTTTTAATATTTGACACATCCACTTTGGAAGCAAGCATGACAACTTTACACCAGGGGTAAGGATCTACCTGCATATTTTAAGATTGCACTGTAAACCTTATGTTTACTATTAAAGAGAACAAATATTTTGCATATTTTTCTTGCATTATTATTCTAACTATATACAGGAATTTTCTGATCATACGACGGCCTGAGGATAGTACTGTGTACTGAAATTGGTTGCCAGTATAGGCAGATAATAATAATTTAAAAATGCAACTACAGATTAAAACATATATTTTCTCTGACTCTAAAACAGTGATGATGATGATGATTGGTGTGTGGGGCACTCAACTGTCCAGTCATCAGCGCCCGTACAAAGTCCCAATTTTTTCACAGTCCAATCTAGTCACTGTCAGGAATGATGATGAAGACAACACAAACACCCAGTCCTCGTGCAGAGAAAATCCTCAACCCGGCCGTGAATCGACCCCGGGACCCAATGATCCAGAGGCAGCAAGGCTAGCCACTAGACCACAAGCTGCGGACTCTAAATCAGTTCCAAACTTGTAATGGAAGCACAATGCTGGAGAAATAATAGTTTTTGCCAGGACAAACATCCCATTTATTTGTGAAGTGTGTGCCTGTTTTCTAGATAAAGCCCATTCTTTAAATTACCTTAGTAGGATGACTAGAGTCTGAATAGGAATCCTACAGCAGAAGAATAAAGTGGAATACAAATAAGATCCAAAACTGTATTGTATGAAGTAACGCCCTTTTGTAATCGCAAATGCCTGGTGGAGGGGTGGGGGTGGGTGGAGGCTCTTAGGATTAGATTAAAATGTACATGTTACCTGGACGTATGACATATACCATTATACTGAAATGTATAAACATGTCTATCAGCTACAGCAGAGCCAACCCCTAGCATACAGTTTATAACCTAGCATGAGAGCCTATCAGAGTTCTTTGAACTTCAGCTAATTACACACAGAAAAGTACTGCTGTCAATATATATATAAATAAACATCACATTTTGAAAGTGTGCTACATCATTGTTTGGTAATCATTTTTTATTAATGTTCACTTTAAGCTTACTAATTCCTTTTTTAATTTGAAAACTTGACTATCACACATGCTACATTACATTTTTTTAAAAAAAAAAAAAAAAAAAAAAAAAAAAAAAAAAAAAAAAAAAAAAAAAAGGAAAATCACACCTGATTTTACTAAATATTGTAGGAACATATTACCTTCATTGGCAGCATATCCATTGTTGAAATGTACAACAAGAAATGAAAATCAGAGACTGCATTTAGAAACTGATCTGGTGAGAACTGTTGTAGGTAGTTGCTTAATGTGTTGAAATCCTGGATGTGACCATCAACCAGCCTATGGAAGGAAAACAATAATAAATTAAACTCTATTTTGGTAAATATACACAAAGTGACTATTTAAAGAAATAGAGAGAGAGAGAGAGAGAGAGAGAGAGAGAGAGAGAGACGATAGCGTTCTTCACATCAGTTCACTGGTAAGACAACAACATAGGTGATTACACGTTTGTTGCACACAGGAACGCTGTTGTATCACAACAACAATTAAATGCATTTCATGGTGAATAATTACACAAAGTTATACAGCGAGAGCTTGAAGTTAAGTTGGCTGATTTTGGTACTGAATGCTTACAACTTGTATCATCCTGGTTTTCTAATTATAAGACTTCTTTAGTTTATGGATATGAAATTCTAAAATCATGACTTGCAAACCCAAGAGAAGTTACACTCGTTAGAGACCAAATTGGTCTTAGCAACTTTCATAACTTCTCCTTATTACAGTAAAAAGCTCTTACAACTGCAGCAGAATAAATGTAAATGGCTTATTTTAAATAAAAATAGTTCTTTTTTATGACACGCTCATACCCCACTTCAATGCGGAGTCGGCCATGTTAGTACGCATTTGGCAGCGTTAGTTGCAGATGGTGGCCAGATGCCTTCCTGCCACCACCACCCAGGACAGAATTAGAGCATCCTAGCTGTCTGCATTTAGTGAACGTTTGCAAATGCCTGTGAGCCGTGTAACTGAGGTGGAACGTGGGGACTAGCCCGGTATTCATCTAGCAGGACGTGGAAAACTGCCTGAAAACCACCCAGGCTGGCCAGCATACCAGCCCTAGTCGCTAATCCGCCGGCGGGGATGCGATCTAGGCCGGCGCACCTACCAGTGTCCAGGAAGCAGCGCATCGGCACTCTCGGCTACCCTGGCGGGTGCCCCACAACAGAATAGCAAAACGCCAAAGAGAAAGGCAGGAAGCTCAAAGAATTAACTTAATGTCTAAAACAGTGTGTGTGTATGTGTGTGTGCTGTCACCTTCTGGGCACTGTCTTGAGCTTTTTGGTAATCATGGAATTCTCAAAAATCCTCAAAAAAGCATTATTGGTCTTAAAAAAAGTATCCCACTGGTGATCTACCTTGTGCTTCCTTGTTTATTCGATAATCTTTTAAAAAAGTAATCAATGTTGAAAGATAGATTATGATTTAATGCCCTGTCGACGATGAGGTCACTTGGCGAGGGAGGGGGGGGGGAGGGGGGGGGGGGCAAGGAGAAACAATTTGGATAGCAGAAGGAAATCAGTCCCATCTTTTTCAAAGGAACTATCCACACATTTTCCTTAAGCAGCATGCAAAACTCAAATCAGGATGCCTGGGTAGGTATTTGAATCAACGTCCTACAGAATTCACATACCGTATAACCATTTTGCCATCTAACTTGATAATAAATTTTAGAATTTATGTGCACTTTAAGCAGATCAATTAATTTTTAGCTTTAATATTACATGTTCCCTTACATTAAAAAAAAAAAAAAAACCACATGTGACTGCTAAATGTGGAAACTTCCATACAGATTTTTTTCATAGTATCTTACCAGGTACAAGTATAATGACTGTGAAGCTTACAGAATACTGAGAGAATTTTGATAAGACACAGTACATACAGTTCCGTACAGTGAATGGTATGACGCCATTAATAAATATAGACCTTAATCAGAAGCATATAGCTAAGGTAGAATATTCCAAATTTTTAGGTGTGTCCATTGATGAGAGATTAAATTGGGAGAAACACATTGATGATCTGCTGAAACGTTTGAGTTCAGCTACTTATGCAATAAGGGTCATTGCAAATTTTGGTAATAAACATCTTAGTAAATTAGCTCACTACGCCTATTTTCACTCATTGCTTTCATATGGCATCATATTTTGGGGTAATTCATCACTGAGGAATAAAGTATTTATTGCACAAAAGCGTGTAATCAGAATAATAGCTGGAGTCCACCCAAGATCATCCTGCAGACATTTATTTAAGGATCTAGGGATATTCACAGTAGCTTCTCAGTATATATACTCTCTTATGAAATTCGTTATTAACAACCAGACCCAATTCAAAAGTAATAGCAGTGTGCATAACTACAATACTAGGAGAAAGGATGATCTTCACTATTCAAGATTAAATCTAACTTTGGCACAGAAAGGGGTGAATTATACTGGCACTAAAGTCTTTGGTCACTTACCAAATAGTATCAAAAGTCTGACAGATAACCAACAAGTATTTAAGAAGAAATTAAAAGAATTTCTGAATGACAACTCCTTCTACTCCATAGAGGAATTTTTAGATATAAATTTTAAAAAAAATAATAAAAAATAAAGAAAAACAAAAAAAAACACAAAAAATAAAGTTGTTATATTAACTTAAGTATGTTGTTAAATTAACCTAATTATGTCATGTATTGGAAAATTTGACTCGTTCCACATCATTACGAAATATCGTATTCATGATCCATGGAACTAGTATTAATCTAATCTAATCTGACACAAATGACAGCCTGCATGTATGTATGTATGTACATCATGGCTTGATGACTATTTTTACTCAAAATGATGTAAATGCTTACGCAAAAACTCCTATATTGAAGAGTATCTTCACAAAACTCTCATATTTAATCACTACAACTAATGTAACACACACACACACACACACACACACACACACACACACACACACACAAATTTCTTACAGTGTTATGCTTATTTCTGAGACAGTACAGTCAATGTTTACAAACCGTACATTCATATCTAAACGTTATGCATGTCTCTCCTGCTTGCTAATGTATGTAATCTTCAATATTCTCACGAGTCGATGCCTGGGGATAAAAGGAGGGGAGATGGATGGTGGTGTAAAGAGAAATTCAACGTATGGACGATTCGAATGAAGATAACAGTTCTCCAATCTTTTCTAAATTTTAAATATATATCTTATTTAAAAGTCTCATACAACCTGCCGGCAGGTGTAACGAAGATCCGGTGTAGTACTTTTAAAAAAAAGTTAATGGCATATTGGTCACACTTTCAAGAATCTGACTATTGAATATTGACACGCAAATCAGTGTTGCTGTCGCCTTCTACAAAATCTGTGCCTACACTTATCTCAATCCAGAAAATTTTCTTCGATTTATTCGCCGGGCAAGTACGTTTTAACCTTGCATTGAAAAGAAACAATCGGTTTCACGAACTTAAATTTGCCAACTGATAGTTCATTTGAAGGAGGGGTTGTTGTGATTGCAAAGCGTGTCGAGTCCATCAACGTTATGGTATATACGCAATTAGTGTTAGAATGTAATAAGCCAACCACTCAATATTCGAATGAACGTATCGAGATTTGACACTAGCTCCTCATATGTGTGTGTAAGCACGCGCACAATTTTTAAGTAATACTGCCAAGACTGAGCCAATAAAGTGTTTGAATATAATGAATGATTTTTTTAGAATGTACTGAAATTTGCAGGTACGACGATGTCAGAACGCAAAGCGAATAAATTCCAATATTAGTACTCACCTGTTTTCAACGGGAAAAGCTTGTATGGCATCACTGGCGTAGAACGTATACAGAGGAATTAATGGGGTGGACGCTGGCACATCCACTAGAAGATATTCGACCGGAAGAGGACGAGCCAATCTTGATACCTCATTACCATAACCATCTTTCTCCTGTAAAACATAGACATTAAGTTAAATGACAACATTCAAACAACCGCCAATTTTAACTCGAATAGCAAGATGGCAACAGAGAGATAATACAGAAATTCGTCGATAGATGGCGCACGATTCGCTGAACGTTTCAAGCAGTAACATCGGCCGCCATGCCAAGTGGTTCAGTGCAAACATCATGATGTGGCATAATGTTGGAAGTTAGAGACGTATAGAAGCCGGTGACGGCTATTTTTCGTAATGTAAATTATAAATGCCTCTCTATCGTTCTTCGGAAGCATTGCGTAGTCGCTTAAAACGCATCGATTAGTGCGTTTGTTCGTTGTAGCTCGGTCGCTACTTCACGTATATTCCATCTCACGGATCCTAGTTTTTTGCTGAAGCAGCAAAACGATAAACACGGTATGATACATCACCAAACATCAGCTTAAATAGAATCTTTAGTTAATTTCATTGTTAAAAATCTGTTGAGGTTTACACATCGTTAAGACATGATAATAATAGTTAAAGCACTTACTGACATGTTGTGTTTACACGAGTGACGCACAGAAACAATGTCTTGTCTTTTTATGTACCCTCTTACGACGTTCCATGATTTGAATTTTCCGTCGCTGGTAAATGAAATTAACGTTTACAGGGTTACATATCTTTCAGAATATATCGAAAAAACTATATTTTGCTGGCTTCTTACTTGCAGACTTTTTCCATCTGATAACAACAGAGAACCAATAGTTGTTTTTGTCATTCAAGTTTAGCATTGATGCCTTTATGCCAAATAAAGAAATTTGTTACTTGAACTGTTGAAGATATAAGTTACTTCGTGATATGAGAATCACGATAAAGTTTTTAAACCATTCAAAACTTAGGTGACACTGTGCACAAAACTACTAAAGTTTGCTTAATATACGTTACAATATTTAACAAATCCGCTATTTGATGGAAATATTATTTAGTTCAAATGAAAATATGGTTGTCATCGGTTTTCAATTACTTAAACTGTTTGCCAATTCTGATATAAAACTTGTACTTGCAGATGATGGAACCAGGAGCTGTGCCAGAACTCGAGGAACTGACGCTATGCACGTTCTGCAAGCAGAAATTTAATGATTCTGACTTGTGCCCGAAGTTCCTAAGTTGCAAACACTACTTCTGCCTCAAATGTATCCAAACTGCACTGATGAAGGGGCGTGAGGTTTACTGTGTTCACTGCTGGAAACGAACTGAACTTGGCGAGCAGGGTGCGGATACTCTGCAGACATATGGTGCAGTCTTGACACTAACAAAGAATTTAACTGCCCTTAAGATTGGACCTGGTAGTGGCAGTAATGCTGTGGGTGGCAACAAGCCCCCAGACAAGGATCGCAAGGTAAGGAGACTTTACGAAGTAAGTTTACATAAATCAGCATGTCTTTCATAATTATGCTGCACAAGTACAGTTGTCATCAGCCATACGTTTCATGTGTTTTGTCTTTCAAAATATAGGTTCTTCCAAGTGAAAACTGTCACACACATGGAATGCCTCTTGCTCTCTGGTGCCACACATGTTGTGCTGCTATGTGTCGCGCGTGTGCCACACAGCAGGAACATCCTGGCCATCAAATAAAATCACAGGCTGAAGCGAAGGATCAGCTTGTTACTGAGGTACAGTAATTCTTTGAAATTTCAATAAGTAGACTTTACTGGTGTTTGTATGTGTGTGACTGAAATGGTCTTTTGTATGTAGGTGCACAATGAACTTCATGCTATGAGCAAGATGCTGGGTGAAATACAGCGTTTGGCAATGCAACAGCGTGACTTCTTGCTCAAGGTTTTGGAAGCATGTGTAACGCTGAAGACACATGTGGAAACAGATCTACAGTCAGGTTGGAGCCATGTACCAGAGGTGGCTGAAGCACGTGAAGCTTTAGCGAAGGCAAGAGGAGGCCTAGCTGCTGTAGACGGTCCTGCTGCAGCCCACGCACTGTACGCCTCGCTTGCACTCGAGAAGCAACGACTGCAGGGCAAGTACCACGAAATGTACCTACAATGTCAGCTCGACGACCTCATTGGGAATTCAGGTGTTGTGTTCGATTTTGGATTGCTGAAGCAGGCCTTGGCAGGCATTCACTCTGGCGAACCCCCTGCTGTTGTAGCTGGAGGACAGTCAGGACGACTCCCACCACAAGCACACCATGCCACAACTGCTCAGAATAACCCTATCCTATTCCTTGCTAATTATTGTATGTCGCAGCTGTACTCTCGCCATGTGTTAACAAAACAGCAGCAGCAGCAACAACAACAACAACAGCAGCAGCAACAACAACAACAGCAACAACAGCAGCAGCAGCAACAGCACCATTTACAGCAGAATGGAACTGTTGAGTACCACCCACATCACCCGCCAAATGCTACTGCCATGCCCCCACCGCATCACCTAGTTGCAGCTCCTCCGCAACACGTTATGGTAGCTGCACCTCCGCCCCAGCAGGCCGGGCCAGGGAAACCACCACCTGCTCTTCCCCCACATGCGCAACCTCCGCCACCACCTCCATATGCTCAAGATGGGGGAGTGGTAGCTGTCCAGGTCCAGTCACCGCCACAACCCGTTGTTCCGCTCAACGTTCGTAACCCGACTGGACCGTACCCTCTTTACTACTTTAACATTGATGTCAACGGGACTCCGCAAGGGCGTATTGTAATTGAGGTTCGTCCTGATGCTGCTCCAAAAATGGCGAAAAATTTTGGGGTACTTTGTACAGGGGAAATGGGTGTGAGTTACAAAGGTTGTGCTGTTTTCCAGTGCTGGGAAGGAGAGTCTGTAATTACTGGAGATTTTGAGCTCAACAATGGCAGAGGAGGGCGTTCTATTTTTGAGGACGGTTATTTTATGCCTGATGATACGAAATTCCCAGCTGTGCGGGGTGCTGTGGGAATGCGCCGTACACAAAAGCGTCATGACAACCTCGGGATGGTTGGATCACAGTTCCGGATCATCTTGCAGGAGATGAGAGGCTTCACGGGAATCTTTGGGCATGTTATTGAAGGTCTTGAACTTGTTGAAAAAATTTCCACATTTGGCGATCAGACGGGAAAGCCGACTAAAACCATTGTGATTACCAAGTGTGGAAAGTTGTAAGAAGAAAAAAAAATACTCGCAAATATTACGCTATTTTGAGTTGACCGGAGTCTAAAGCATATTGCCAATTATATGCAAAGAAGATCGAAAAACATATATGGGGTAGTCTGTCTTACGTGTGTAGTTTACATAAAGCTGACGCAGGGTGGGGGGTTTTATCCGTGATGAACGAATATAAATATATCCATATATATGTATACACACACACACATATATATACGTCTCAAAATCCAATCGCTACACATTTTGCAGCAAGTTGTTAAAAAAAAAAAGAAAAAAAATCTCAGCTATCTAAAGCTGAATTAGTTATTCTTTAGAGATACATCCACAGTAGGTGAATGTACAAAAAGTAGAAGTGGCAAGACTATTCTTATTTTGGGGAAGAGTATTTCTGTTGAATCTTTTCCTTTTTTTGTGTATAGAAGCTTTGCTTATGTTTGCCATACACTAGAGTTTTTTTGTTTGTTTTTGTTCAGTTTTTTCCTTTGAAAGGAAAGGGGGAAGGACTCTTCAGACTTCGTATGGTTGATCTCAAGTGTGGAATTATAAGGGCCTAAATAGGTAGAAAACTTAACGGCTAACTAAAGGGAGTGATAGGGAAGAGAGAGAGAGTGTGTGTGTGTGTGTGTGTGTGTGTGTGTGTGTGTGTGTGTGTGTGTGTGCGCGCGCGCATTTGAAAGAAGGCTTTTCTTTTCTTTTTTTGATTTGATTTCTTTTTTGAGTCGTATTCTTCCCTCCGATTCTTCGAAGATTTTTGGAAGTTCGAAACTATCGAAGCGTAAATGTACTCGCATTCATTCCTTCTCAGTAATCGTGATTCTGCCGAATAACTGTTCGTCCACCCGCAATCACTTTACCGGTGTCTGTTGAATTTCGAATGTAGAATAGATGAATATATTACATCAGGTGCATCTTTTTAATCGTTGCCTGGTAATCGTCGTTTCGAAATCGTTATCGTAAGCATTAGTTTATTTTTTAGATGAACAGAGAAAATGTACGATGGATCCATTTCGTATTACGTGTGTATTATACCTCTATTTCAGAACAACTGTAACAACGTCGTTTCTTTTAGATGGAATGCATAACTGCAGATGTATAGAATGTCCTCTGGGGATGTAAAGATAAGCATTGCCCTGTAATTGGATGAACAACTTTACCCTCAAGTTTTTCTCCAACAATTTGTTTTAGTTATAGTGAAAGACATTTGTAAGCTGAGATCTACAAATTGAAAAGTTATTTTTTCTCCTTTTTTACAATTTGCGGTGTTGCAATACGATACCACCTGTCAGTTTTCTGTTAAATTAGAAAATATATTTGTATGTTTAAAAGTTACATTATATTTAAAGTCCATGTTGACCTTTGACAACCATTTATCAAGTGTAAATTGTGCACAATAATGCCAATGCTGTCTGTCACTGCACGAAGGTTGCATAATGCGTAAGTTACATGTGACAGGAATTTTATTTATACAAGTGATGTTTGTTTTGGTAACTGGTTGTCAGGATAAAATTATCCAAAAATTACCATCAGAAAACCATCCTTATTTGTGCCTTATAATCTTAGCTGCAGAATGCTTCCCTAGTTTTATGACAGTGGTGTTAACTTTGTAGCTCATAGATAGATGAGTAACAAAGAAGGTAACAAAATGTATTGTTAAAATGTCATAAGAAACATCCTTGTTAAACGTCCAAAAATATAATTAACAAAGTATTATAAGTCTGTGTACCTAAGTGAAATCAAAGTATACAGAACGTGTTCCTGGCACTGTCGTAGTACTTAAATGTAGCTCGTCTCCTCAATTTTTTTTTTCCTCTCTCTCTCTCTCTGTGTATTCTTTGCAAAATCTATGTGGGCATGAGCTTCTAGTGCCATACTGTGCCATGAAGGCATGGAAGGAAAGAACACATTCCAGACCAAGCTGTCATGTCAAGGCAACACTATGCCATATCAAGTAACTGTGCAAGAAAAAGGCAGCGCTGTGCCAATTACATTGTTAAAGGAAACTCCCTATGAGGAACGTCATTGATCATCTTGCGATATCATTCATTGTTGCACTGAGAAAGTGCCTTAAAATTTTGTGATAAATCTCGTGTAGCTCCGTTCGATGGAAATACAAGCATAATGGGAAAACTGCTTGTTACTTTTTTTAAAAAATATTTGTTACCACCCACATTCCTATTTCCTCTCCTTCCCACTTCAACAATACAGAACATCATGGCACATTCTACTTAAACTTGTATGTAACTGGTGTGAAAAGCATGTTAAAGAGGAAAGGAAGAAAAATGTGACTGAAAAAATTGCTTTTTTGCTACACAAATATAGTGTCAGTTTAAAAGAACAACTCACATTTATAACACATCTGAAAATGTGTGGTTACAAGTTGTCTCCAAAGGCAGTGTGGGATGACTAACTCATACAAAGTTGTATTTCATGCAGAACACTTTTTTATTGCCAGAATGTGTACATCACTGATGGTGTATTCTTTTTAATATAAATGTGTTAGTAGGTAGTAGACCCCACACAATAGGTATATGTAGATGCAATTTCTTTTTTCTCCTCTCTAAGACATAAAAACCACAAATGCAATTTTCATACACACTTTTGTTACTTACATTGGTTTGCCCAGTTGTCACAAAATGACATTGCTTGTTACTTTCACAGATGACAAGTTTTTACGATTCCAAAAGTAACAGAGATACTGGGGGTTGGGGGTGAACTTGTGCTTAATTACAGAGGGGTCAGTTGATAAATCTCACAACAACTCAGCATGCTTGTATTTTCGTTTCCCTTGCAAATTTAGCTGTGGACATAAATCTTTTTAATTGCTCTACACTACAAGTAGAAAAGTGAACAGTCACACAGGAATTACTAATATAATGTAATCAGACAGATAAAAAATATACCATCAAGCATGACGGATGAAGATTTTTTATCAATCCAATTACATTTTCAAAAATTGAGCATTTTTGAGGATTTCCTAATATAGATTTTATAGTGACAGGTGAAACCGCATTTTCAGGAAATTTCATTTTTATAAGCAGTTTTTCTGAACTGGAAAAGGCAAAGGGGGAACTTTCCTTTAAAAAAGTATTTAAAACATTTAGGAGTTCTTGAGAACAGATTTGAAAATGACTGTCAGCAAACAGATATGGGTATTTATAAAATCTCACTGATACAAAAATTTCAATACTCAAAATCTTGAACTGAAAATGCCAGACAATGCACATACATTTATTTTCTCTGAGTATGATGGTAAATTAAGCAGCCAGCACTATATAACACAATGGCCTACTAAATATGCAGTTCATGTTATTGTACATTCGGATTTGGTCTTTATAAACTCTACAGTATAATACACTGCAATACGGGAAGGCTGCAGTGCTGCTCACTTCTGGACAAAATCCTTTTTCAGAAGTAGAAAACACACACACAAGCACCTGACAGTCGGATCCAGTACCCGGAAACACAGTGTATAAGAGAGAGAGAGAGAGAGAGAGAGAGAGAGAGAGAGTGTGTGTGTGTGTGTGTGTGTGTGTGTGTGTGTGTGTGTTTTTGTTCTAGCTTACGTTCATTTCAGCTACACTTCTACATGTATATACAAAACGCGATGAAGCAACTACATACTGGCATGACTAAATAGAAGTGAGCCTTTACACTATCTGCAATATGTGTTTTATTTTCACTGGATCTGTCATAGTTCTCCATTACTTGAAACGGCAACAAAACAGGTGTGTTGCAATTAATGAAAATAAATGTAACAATGAAGTTAAAAATTGTGTTTTGTTAGAAAAGAAAGTGAAAATTCTGTGAAAAGAAAGTAGTAGTATAGTGTGAAATTTGAATTTCTTACTGCATTAGCACATGAATATTTCTCACTATCAGTCTTGAAGAATTAGGCAGTGCAAAAAGTTACCAAAAGTTAATGTCTTCAGAAAGTGAAGGTGACAATTGAAAATTTCTGTAATTTCAAAGAGATTTGTGTAATAGCAATGAAAAAGAAAACAAGTATAAACACGCAACAAATGTGAGCTCTGCAAGAGTCAAACATGAGTCCTGCGTACTCAAGTTCATATTGTTGCCCACAAAGTCCTGAACATCATGTCCAACATGGTGAAGTGTGACGAGTTAGAATACACGACCTACAGTTGATGTCCAGAATATTGCCAGTATAACTTTGTTGTGAGAAGCAAAACCTGAAGGTAACAGTAGGATGATAAAGCATATTGTAAACAAGCCTCAGTCTGAGATGAACTGCTTGCATATTATTTTAATTTCCTGCTTTTGTATGGGTATAAAAAATACTTGGGTCTTCAGCCAGTTTTCTTCGCCAAATGCTTTTGAACGGTGTGTCACGGTCAGGGTAACAGCTGAAAACTGCTTTGGAACAGCAAGGTAATCTATCAAACTGATGGGTGCTCTGTATGTCCAGCAACAGTGACATAATGAGGAAGAGATACTGTAAAAGAAGTGACAGTAGATTGCTCCATGTGACATCAATAACGATCAAGAAGATATCTAACAACAGATTGCAACACTGACTACTGTACACACACACATTTAGGTCTCATTATGTATTGTGCCTGTCGAATGCCACGTCAAAGGTATATGTGTTTAGTTCCTAGACATCCAGATGGATAAGTCAAAAAAGTATTTATTCTACAAAGGTTTACAGAAAAAAAAATATTCTGTAAAGTTAGTAACTGAACATAATGAAGAAGCCCTTATGGTATTTGTGGCTAATAACGTGAATCAATTTATGATGACCGTGCAGTTCACAAATACAATAACAGAGTTACAAAATGTACGGAAAGTTCTGGTTGAGAATAACAAATAAAAGAGACGACTCACCAAAATGCAGAAGCACTGTGTCGTCGACAGATACACACACAAAAGGGAAAGAGCTTTACCTTGCTACCTTTCAGAATGGAATTCCTTTCTTAAGCTGTAGGAGAAACGTGTGCGCGCGCGCCCACACACGTGCACGCACTCCTGTCTCCTTACAGTGTGCTCATTCATTAAAGAGTTAAAATAATTTCTACATAGACTATGCATGTCTATCTAAGGTTCAGAATTAAGTTTTATACACTGATTGCCGTTAAAATTGTAGCACTATAAAGACAACATGCTACAAATGTCACATTTGCATCAAGTGCACTACATCCTTTCATATGTAACAACTAGAATTTCAGTGCAAGCATAGAAAGTAGACAGGAGTAATGCCACCTACATTTTGTGTATAGGGAAAGATTAGCACATTTATAATTCAGAAATCACATTTGGATGTTGTTTGTTTGTGAGAAGCTCGTGTGTGACAGAGAAATGCCTAAACATCCATTATGAAAGAAAGTTGTATACGTGGAGAGACCTGGAGACACTGGAAGATTTCAGATTGATTATATAATGGTAAGAATGAGATTTAAGTACCAGGTTTTAAATTGTAAGACATTTCCAGGGGCAGATGTGGACTCGGACCACAATTTATTGGTTATGCACTGCAGATTAATACTGAAGACACAGCAAAAAAGTAGGAATTTAAGGAATGTGACCCGCATAAATGAAAGAACCAGAGGTTGTAGAGAGTTTCAGAGGGAGCATTAGGTAACGATTGACAAGAACAGGCATAAGGAGTACAGCAGAAGAAGAATGGGTAGCTTTGAGAGATGAAATAGTGAAGGCAGCAGAGGATCAAGTAGGTAAAAAGACAAGGGCTAGTAGAAATCCTTGTGTAACACAAGAGATATTGAATTTAACTGATGAAAGGAAAAGTATAAAAAAGCAGTAAATGAAGGAGGCGAGGAGTAGTACTAACGTCTCAAAAATGAGATCGACAGGAAGCGCAAAATGGCAGAGTGCGAATGCTTAGAGGACAAATGTAAGGATGTAGAATGATATAACACTAGGGGTAAGATAGATACTGCGTACAGGAAAATTGAAGAGACCTTTGGAGAAAAGAGAACCACCTGTATGAATATCAAGAGCTCAAATGGAAAACCAGTCCTAAGCAAAGAAAGGAAGGCTGATGTACTTGAGGGCAATATTTTGGAAAGGGAAGGTGATGTAGATGAAGATGAGATGCGATATATGATACTGAGTCAAGGATTCGACAGAGCACTTGAAAAACCTAAGTCAAAATGAGGCCCCAGGAATAAACAACATTCTGTTACAACTACTGAAAGCCTTGGGAGAGCCAACCATGACAAAACTCTTCCATCTGGTGAGCAAGATGTTTGGGACACGTGAAATACCCTCAGACTTAAAGAAGAATATAATAATTCAATTTCAAAGAAAGCAGGTGTTGACAGGTGTGAAAATTACTGAATTATCAGTTATAAGTCATGGTTTAAATACTACAACGAATTCTTTACTGGTGAATGGAAAAACTGGTGGAAGCCGACCTCAGGGAAGATCAGTTTGGATTCCGTAGAAATATAGGAACATACAATACCGACCCTATGACTTATCTTAGAAGATAGGTTAGGGAAGGGCAAATCTATGTTTATAGCATTTGTAGACATAGAGAAAGCTTTTGACATTGTTGGCAGGAATACTCTCTTTCAAATTCTGAAGGTGGCAGCAAGGCTTAAAATCAGGAGGTGAAAGGCTCTTTACAATTTGTACAGAAGCAGATGGCAGTTATGAGTCAAGGGGCATGAAAGGGAAGCAGTGGTTGAGAAGGGAGTGAGACAAGGTTGCAGCCTATCCCCAATGCTATTCAATCTGTATATTGAGCAAGCAGTAATGGAAACAAAAGAAAAAAATTGGAGTAGGAATTAAAATGCAGGGAGAAGAAATAAAAACCATGAGGTTTGCCGATGACATTGTAATTCTGTCAGAGACAGCAAAGGACTCGGAAGAACAGTTGACCAGAACGGACAGTGTCTTGAGAGGAGGATATAAGATGAACATCAAAAAAAGCAAAATGGGGATAATGGAATGTAGTCGAATTAAGTCGGGTGATGCTGAGGGAATTAGATTAGGAAATGAGACACTTAAAGTAGTAAAGGAGTTTTGCTATTTGAGGATCAAAATAACTGATGAGGGTCAAAGTAGAGAGGATATAAAATGTAGACTGGTGATGGCAAGGAAAGCGTTTCTGAAGAAGAGAAATTTTCTTAACATCCAGTATAGATTCAAGTATCAAGAAGTATTTCCAGAAAGTTTTTGTATGGAGTGTAGCCATGTATGGAAGTGAAACATGGACGATAAATAGTTTAGACAAGAAGAGGATAGAAGCTTTTGAAATGTGATGCTACAGAAGAATGCTCAGATTAGATGGGTAGATCACGTAACTAATGAGGACGTACTGAATAAAACTGCAGAAAAGAGGAATTTGTGGCACAATGTGACTAGAACAAAGGATCAGTTGGTAGGACATGTTCCGAGGCTTCAAGGGATCACCAATTTAGTATTGGAGGAAAGCGTGGAGGGCAAAAATTGTAGAGGGAGGCCAAGAGCTGAATACACTAAGCAGATTCAGAAGGATGTAGGTTGTGTTATTTACTTGGAGATGATGCACAATATGGCTCCAGTAGCAGCAGCTATGCAATTCCGTACTGAACACATTCATAAGTTCCCCGTAAATGTACAGTATTGAGTTTTCTTTGTAGGATCAAATTAGGTTCATCACTTTCCTAAGCAATTTCACAGTTAACTTCACACACTTCATAAAAGAAACATACCACACTGAGAAACAAAGCATATAAGAATATATCACAACAATTATGTTACAAGACTGCGACTGTCGTCTGCACTGGTGCACACAACAGGAGGAGTGATCAACCTCATGTTCTAATTGGTTGTTGATATGCTAACTGTCCCATAAACATTGAGCTGTCAGTCAATTTGTTACTCCGATTCGGGTACAGCTTGTATCAGAATCCGACAGCATTAGGACCGTGGCGTATTGAGACTGCTGTTTATCATTCCACCATATTGATGCTCATGTTGGTTGGCATACTATGAATGTGATTTAAATATGGAACTGGTGGGTTCAGGAGGACCACATTCAACTTAATGCCATATCTCAACTGCCCTGTACAACTACTGCCGGAGGACAGGGTTATTGTTTGGTGGGCCATAGAGGATCCTATAGCCACTTCCCATGCACTGAGTACAGAAATGGAATTGTTAGCAGGAAGACAAGTATTCATGTGGACAGTGTGACAGCATCTGGAGCATCACAAGCTGTCAGCATTGTGATGGCTTCCCTCAACACGACAGCAGAGATACTCTCACAGTAGTGCACATAACGCCAACACTGAAGTTGCCTTTTCAGATGATTCTTGGCTCTGCATATAGAATCATAAGGAACATATCCCAGTGTGCAGGCTCAGGAAAACAAATGTTGCTCGATTGCATTCGTTGTCATCGTAAGGACACAGCACCTGATGTAATGCTGTGAGGTGCCATTGGCTCTCATTTGCACAGCTTGGAAATCAGGCATTATATTTATGGTGTTTTACGGCCAGTTGCTGTTTTCTCTTCACAGTCTCCATTAAATTGTCTTTCAGCACAATAATGCAAGACCACAGGCTGATCATACTGTTATGATAGAGAGGCTTTTTCACTTTTCCTAGCCACCACATTCTCATTCTCAAGATCTGTTATCCACTATAAAAATATTTTATCGTCAGTTGCTGAGAGACCGGGACACCACCAATCATTGACCATTACAATTGTTGTACTATTGACATGGATTTGGAGCAGCAGGGAATTGACATACCCAAATCTGTCATCTAAGTTCAGTTTGAATTGAAGCTCAGCCGAGAATCATTGTTGCTCTCTGAGGTGGCAGCTCTGTGCACTAAATTTCGCACTCTGCCTACCACCGAATCACCAACAAATTTAAGCATGTATTCTTCCCACTATTCTGTATATGCACAATAAGCAAAATTTCATCATTTGCTACACTTCCCAGTGCTGCAATTTTAATGACCACAATTATATTATGGCACAAAAGTCTACAATAGGATACCTGTAGACATCTAACAGAAAACAAAATCCTCAAAAATTTAAAAACCAAGTAAAATATGTCATACCTCATTGGCAACTTACAATTTTTCAAAGTAATTGGTCTCAGGGGCGTAAGCTCTGCATAATTCTAATGTCTGCAATAAACAGATCATGACTTTGCCAATATACAGAAAGCTGACAGTGGTCTATGTAAAGTCAAGTAAATGCTTTGTTTGCAGTATTAGATAAAACCAACAGCTGAATAGCAATCTCTATTTTCAAAGTAGCTGTTTTTATCCTAATCCACAAATGCTGGGCGATTCTGCGAAGCTGCTCATCTAGATATTTACTTAATCGTTTAAGGTATCATAATTCTGTTTTCACCCACATGAATCGTGAATAAGTCCTCACTAAATGACATATAGTCTCTTTTCATAGCTACAATAATTATGGAGGGGTTGGTACCACATTCATTTTTTTCCAATGGATCTATAATGATTTCTGTCGTTAGTAACATAGTTCTAGAAGCGTTGAATTCAATGGTGTTTCACTATTCAAAATATGATTAACAGTCAAAATATGATTAACAGTTTCAGTGAAATTACAATATTTAGATCTTACACTTTACCTGTTTTGAACTTGAAACCAATTACTATCATATGTAGAAGTTTGTACTGTTATGCGGAACTGCCACACCAGGCTGATGGGGTGCACCAGACTGACGCAGCTAGGGGATCTATTTGCAATGGAACAGTGGAGAAAGTTTAATTTAAATGTGATACCAATCACACTTGGCTACAGATGGTTGGACCAACACACCTACTGGAAGGCAAAGAATGTTGTATTTAATGATGAGTCACCAGTTAACTACCATAACAGTTCTGCTCGTTTCACTGAGACACTTGAAAGAAAGGTGCACATCAAAAACTGAATGGATTTGCCTGCATAACAGGGAATTAAGGTATGAAGATTTTTAAATAATAGCTTTGTGTTACGAGTTTAATGTCAAGATACATACTTGCATTGAAAAATTACACCAGCAACACCAATAAAAAAGAAATCACAAAATACTGTGGTCATAAACATGTCCTTAAAATCCCATTTACATCAAGTGTTTGAAATGCCCACAGTCTACTAGAGTACACATTTACAGTTGCTTGTGAAAGAACTCCAGGATTTATTTACAAGATTCCTTTAATATCATTCCAAATACTACAATGATGTAACGTTTTATAACCTTTTGGGTTGTCAGAATTTGTGCTTGGATTTCATCTTTGAATTTACCCCACAGAAGAAAGACCAGTGACATCAAGTTTGGCGAACTTGCAAGAGAACTGACAATGCCTTCTTGTCCTGTCCAGCACACAGGAAAAAGTTGGCTGAGCACTTTCCTGGCCACAATAATGTAGTCTTGGACACCCATCATACTGGTACCATGCACATCTTTCTCTAGGAAAGGGGGTAGCACTTTGGTAAGAACTTGTGCATTTCTTTTACCCATTAAGGTTTCTTCAATGAAATAAGGACCAATAACATAGTCTCCAATAACCCCACATCGAACGTTCTCATTCCACCCCCTCTGATGGTGATGTGCCTCAGCCAGTGTGGATCCTCAGAGTCTAATAACGCATATTGTTTACTTTCAGCTTTCCATTATTTGTAAAAAGTAACTTCACTCAGTAAAGAGATTCATCTGAAGAAAGAATGATGTATCAGAACTGAGCAACACATCTCCATGTGTCTTCTGTAATCGTGCCAGTTAATCTGCTGGTGAAGTGGTAAATGCTATGGATGGAAGCTGTTTGTGTGTAAAATGTGAAAAATGCTGGGCTGACTTATTCCAGAGGCACTTGTAATTTCTCTGGAGCAAACATGTAGATTATGAGTAACAGCTGTCAGAACCAGAAAATCAATTTCATTTGCTCCTCTCATTTATGAGTTGCTATTTATCCTCTGTGTTGTATTCCAGTGCCCTACCAATAATAATTTTTTTGCAAATTTGCTAAATTTTCATTGTTGTCAGGATATCTTTTTGTGTACAACTACATTGTTCTCTTCACATTTCTTATTCGCAGTTTCTCTTGGTTTGTGAAAGATAATATCCCCCCCCCCCCCCCCCCCCAAACTGACCACCACTCAACACGTCACAGACAGAATGAAAGATAAGATTTCCTCTCAGCCCTTTTTTCACCAATATTGTGGCACTGCCACATTCTGTTTCCTCCTTAACCAAAATGACATTTTCCCTATTGCACTATGAAATCATGAACGTCTGCATAAGACAGAAATTAATTTCATGTTCAAAACAGATAAACAGTTCTAAATATTGTAATAGTCCCGGAACTAGAAATCAGATTTTGAAGAGTGACATGCTTTTGAATTTGTGTCTTTCAGACATACAATACTCACAGCAGAAACTACTATAGTCCCACTTGAAAAAGCAAATTTAATGTTGATATCTCTGTTATCGATATAGCTGACAGATTATACGTTGTTTGGTGAGAAATTTTTTGCAATTCATCTAGGTGAAATTATGATATCTTAAATGGTTCTGGAAATATTTGAGATGAACAACATAACTGAATCACCCTTATAAAAATATAGAAGTAATTCCCATAATTGTTGCCACTACTTACAATTTGTTGTTAGAATACTTTACTGAAGTACCCGGGAGTGACTACTTCTGCCTGTTAATGTATAACTTGACACATTCCATATCCATGAAATCTGCCCTTCATAATATTTACATCTACACCATACTCCGCAAGCCACCAAACAGTGTATAGTGAAGCGTACTTCTGGTATCACTAACTATCCCCCCTTCCCTGTTCCATTTGCAAACCCCTTCCCTGTTCCATTTGGAAATGGCTCATGAGAAGAATGACTGTCAGTAGCCTCTACATTAGCTCCAATTTCTCGAATTTTCTTGTTGTGGTCATTCCATGAAATATGTTTGGCACGAAGTAATATGTTGTCTGACTGTTCCCAAAAGCACTCTCTCGAAATTTCAACAGTAAAACTCTCTGTGATGAACAATGCCTCTCTTGTCTGCCACTCAAGTTTGTTGAGCATCTCTGCAACACTGCCTTGCTGACCAAACGATCCCTTGATGACTTGATCGATCTTCTCTATCAGTCTGACCTGGTAAATGTTCCAGATTGATTAGATGATTATGGTGGTTACTGTTTCCAGCAGTTCGACATAAATTTTGTAATTGTTCAGTAGTGGATTGCTTTTCCTACATACGATGATATGTTACATTTATTTATGTTCAGACTCAAGTGCTAGTCCCTGCACCATTTATCAATCCCCTGTAGGTCGTCCTGTAAATCATTACTGTCTTCTTGTGTTGCTACTTTTTTTATAGCCCCTGCATCATCTGCGAACGGTCTTAAAGAGCTTGTGACACATTTTACTACATCATTTACATACATTGTAATCAGTGATGGTCCTTTCACACTTCCCAGGGGGCACCCCTAAAATAACTTTTACATCTGTCGATTTTGTTCCGTTAAGAGTGATGTGTTGCATTCTGTCTACAGGGGAGTCTTGAATCCAGTCGCAAATCTGATCTGATACTCAATAAGCTTGTATTTTTTCTGTCAAACACCTTCCTGAAGTCAAGGAACAAGGCATCAATGTGAGCACCATTGTCTACATCACTATCAATTCCATGGAGGAACAGAGTGAGCAGAGTTTCGTAAGATTTCTGTTTGCAAAATCAATGTTGATTTTTGTAGAGGAGAAAACACCATAATTCTTGAGTGTAAAACATATTCCATAATTCAACAACAGACTGACATTAACAATATAGATCTATAATTTGGTGCATTTCTCTTATGGCCTTCCTTGAAAACGGGAATGACCTGTGCTTTTTTTCGAGTCGCTAGGTACCTTCTGCTGCTCCAGTGATCTACGACAGATTGCTGCTAGAAGGAAGGCAAGTTCTTTAGCATAATTTCTGTAGAATATTATAGGTATCTCATCTGATTCTCATGCCTTTCCGTAACTAAGCGATTGCAGTTGATTTTCTATTCTGCTATTGATTATTTCAAAGTGCATACAATGATTGAAAGGAGAGACCATGTTATCATCTTAAGCAATGAAAAAAATTTGCAAGACAAAATTTAGTGTTTCGACCTGCTCTCTGTTATCTTCCATTTCGGTGCCAGTATGGTCACTGATTAAATAAACAGAGGATTTTGAATTGCTTACTGCTTTTACATAAGACCATAACCTCTTAGGTTTTTACTCAGATCGGTTGGAAAAATTTTACTTTCAAAGTCGTTGAATACCCCCTCTCATTGCTATCCTAAAGTTCATTTTTTTGTTCAGCTTTCGTTTGTCAGCTGGGGTTTTACTTCTTTTGAATCTGTGATGAAACTGTATTTCTTTAAGTCGCACTAACGAGGCTATTAAATCATGGTTTTTCTTTCCCACATGTTAAGGCCTTGCTCGGAACATACTTGTCTAAGACATATTGGTTGATGCTTTTGAATTTTTTCCATTTGTGCTCCACACATTCGTCCTCAGCACTGAATATTTGATGTAATATGATTTATGAATCATGACCCACCTCTACCTAACTGTGGGAGAATTGCACTATCTGATCAAAAGTATCCAAACACTCCTAAGGAGTATGGAGTTGACTGCTAGATGTCATGAGACGTACACCTGTACGAATAAAATGAGACGGGGAGTATTGTGTGGTCAGTAGAGAAGCAGTACAGCAAAACAGGTCAGTCAGGAGAGCTCAGTGACTTTGAATGTGGACTAGCCATTGGGTATCACCTGAGTAACAAATCTGTCAGGGACATTTCAACACTTCTGAAGCTGCACAAGTCAATTGTTGGTGATGCAACTGTGAAGTGAAAATACAAAGGAACAACCACAGCTAAACCAAGACCAGGCAGAACTCATGTACTGATGGACAGGTACCCTTGAGCACTGTGGAGGGTGGCTGTAAGAAGTCACATGAAATCAACAGAAGGAATCATTTGTGAGTTAAAAAGATTGTGCCATAATGCTTGAGCAGCTCTTCATAAGCCACATGTTTCTGTAGTTAGTGCTAACTGATGCTTGAGATAGTGTAAAGACTGTCACCACTGAACAGCGGATGACTGGAAATGAATGATTTAGAGTGATAAACCTTGTGGCAATTTGATGGAAGGGTTTGGGTTTGGCAAACACCTGGAGAATGTTACATATCATCATGTGTAGTTTCAACAGTGAAGCATGGAGGAGGCGGTGTTATGATATAGAGGTGTTTTTTTCATGGTTAGGTCGTGTTCTCATATTGTGCTTAAGAAAAAGATAAATGCAGAAAGGTATGAAAATATTTTGTGTACTGCATACAGTAGAGGAACTGTGGGAAGGCACTTATTTGTGGACAATAACATTCATGAAACAGACTGCCCTGCTCAGAATCCTGACCCGAACCAACTGGAACTTCTTTGGGATGACATAGAATGGCAACTTCACTCCAGACCAGACCTTCTCTGATTTCAGCTCTTGAGGAAGAATGACCTGCCCTTCCTCCACAGAAATTCAGACACTCACTGAAATGAATGTGTTCCCAGCAGAGTTCAAGCCATCATGAAGGCAAAGGTTGGACACCCCTCATATTAGTGTCCACTAACTGATGTTGGGGTATTTTGGATTAGATAGTGAAGGTGGATAAACACTCTACACGAATGGCAAGAGCATGATTGTGGATGGCTGGATGGGGTCTCATCTTCCTGAATGAGAGTGAAGTGATTTAATCATCATGTCACACTATTCACTCATTATTTGCCTGCATTAACTAAAGGAAACTAAAGTAAATCCAAAGCAGGGTGTCCAAAGGAGGATTTGATACCAGTGTCTCAACCTTTTTGCCACAGCACCGAGAAACAGGTGCTCAAAGAACTTTTGAAATTTTATTGCTATCTTCAGAGAGAGAGAAAAAGAGTATTATAAAAATCAAGAAATGAGTAAAACATTAGTGTTTTGAACTACACAGTTATCAATATAAACCTGAACTACTTTAATGAATCATAACATCTGAACTAATAATGGGAAACACATTTGCAGTTTTGAGAGATGATAAAACATAACTGGGAGATTACATTCATACATACAACTTACATACATACAACTTACATACATACAAAATCTTCATAGCAAAAGTTCGCAGTGCCCTACATCAGCACTGATGCACAACAGTACTCATTTCGTCATATTCTGCGACATTCTGTGAAGTGTCTCCTCACCAATGTTGCTTATTTTGTGTGTAATGGCGTCATGGAGTTGTGCAGTTGTCCATTGTCTAATCTTGTACACTGGGCTTTTAAGATACTTCCACAAGAAAAACTGTGGTACGGGAGGGTTAGGTCAGATGATCGAGCGGCTACAAATTTTTTGAGATTATTTAGTCACCAAAGAACTGGCTACAATAACAGGTTTGTTTGTGATGAATGAAGGTCAATTGTAAATAATGCAGCACAGGAAATAACGCAGAATGCCAAAAACTGCCAAGTACAGGTGTGGAATGAAGCCTGTCAATACCAACCACTGCTAGCAAGGGGAAAGGAGCAGGTTATGTAAAGAAACACCAATGACCACAGAAGATGCTTTGTAAATAAAAGCGAACACGTCTAGTGTAATTCTTTTTAATTATATTGCAGTCAGCTCAAGACCGATAACCTAGAATAACAACTGGTTACAACTTTCATGGACGCATTAAGACGTGTGACACATTTTTCCATCTTGTTCGATATAATTTTCTGTAAGTTCGACAACATCCATCTACTCCACAAGTGTACTGAAGATGCCCACGTAAACTGTAGTGTCTACAGTTGTATCAAGTGTCAGTTAGTCCGTCGGAGAGAGCGCATCACTAGTTCCTGCTACTATTAAGGCGAGTACACCGTCGTATTTTTATGAGCTTCAAACAGGAATTAGTGCAGTAATGGATAGGAACTGTGATTGTTGTGTACAGATGCGAGCTGAGCTGGTGACCCTTCGCTCACAGCTTCAGGCTGCGTTGGAATCCGTCACACAGCTTGAGGCTGCTGCCAATGTGCGTCACTGTGGGGGATCGGACGCGGGGATGTGAGGGACGTCGAGCACATCCCACGTGTTCTCCGATCAGTCCACTGCTGTGATCTCCCTGGGTACTGCCTGCACTGAGGTTGACCCCTCACCCGTGGTCGAGTGGGAGATCACTCCAAAGTCTGGCAGGCAGCGAAAAACTTTCCGTGGGGCCGATCGTAGGGCCTTCCCGGTTCGTTTGACGAACAGGTTTTGGGCACTATCTGTGGCTGACGATTTCTCTGAGCCGGATGCAGTCGTCCACCCCATTCCAGAGGAAGCTTCTTGGTCCGCAAGGTCTGGGCATTCACAGAGGGTGGGTTTGCTGGTAGTTGGGAGCTCCAACGTTAGGTGCATAATGGGGCCCCTTAGAAACATGGCAAGAAGGGGAAGGAAGCCAGTGTGCACTCTGTGTGCATTCCGAGGGGACTCATTCCGGATGTGGAAAGGGTGCTTCTGGATGCCATGAAGAGTACAGGGTGCAGCCAACTGCAGGTGGTGGCTCATGTCGGTACCAATGACGTGTGTCGCTTTGGATAGGAGCAGGTTCTGTCTGGTTTCGGGCAGCTAGCGGAAATGGTAAAGACTGCCGGTCTTGCTTCCGAGATTAAGGCAGAGCTCACCATCTGCAGCATCGTTGATAGAACCGACTGTGGTCCTTTGGTGCAGACCCAAGTGGGGGTCTGAATCAGAGGCTCAGGCGGTTCTGTGACCATGTAGGCTGAGATTCCTTGACTTGCGCCATCAGATGGTGGGTTTCTGGGTTCCGCTTAATAGGTCACGAGTCCACTACACAAAGGAGGCGGCTGCAGGGGTACCGGGGGCTCTGTGGAAGGGACTGTGCGGTTTTTTAGGTTAGAGGGTCTCAGGGAACCACAGAAGGGGCATCCGTCAGAAAATGGGCAGGTAAAACACAGTAAGGTAGTTGTAGAAACGATTGGTATTGTAGTTGTAAATTGTCATAACTGTGTTGGGAAAGAACCAGAGCTCCAAGCCCTAATAGAAGGCACTGAAGCTCAAATAGTTGTAGGTACAGAGAGCTGGATAAAGCCGGAAATAAGTTCAGCAGAAATTTTTTCAAACGATCTAACAGTGTTCAGAAAGGATAGATTAAATACAGTTGGTGGCGGAGTATTTATTGCTGTCAGAGGTAGTTTGCCTTGTAGCGAAATTGAAGTAGATAGTTCAGGTGAAGTAGTATGGGTAGAGGTTATACCTGAAAATCAGACTAAACTATTAATTGGATCATTTTACCGACCACCCCCCCCCCCCCCCCCCCTCCCGACTCGGAAGACATAGTTGCTGAACAGTTCAAAGAAAACTTGAGTCTCATTTCAGATAAGTACCCCGCTCATACAATTATAGTCGGTGGTGACTTCAATCTACCCTCAATATGCTGGAAAAATTATACGATTAAAGCAGGTGACAGGCATAAAACATCATCTGAAATTGTACCGAATGCTTTCTCAAAAAATTATTTTGAATAATTAGTTCATGAGCCCACTCAAAGCGTAAATGGTTGCGAAAAGCATACTTGACCTTTTAGCAACAAATAATCCTGGACAAATAGTGAGTGTCGTGATGAATACAGGAATTAGCGACCACAAGGCAGTTGCTGCTAGGCTATTTAAAAAAGCTGATAAAAATTCTCTTAATGCCTTTTTAAGAGACAGTATTCACTCCTTCCGATCTGATCATGTAAATGTAGAAAAGTTGTGGAATGTTTTCAAAGAAGAGATAGTATCAACAGCAATTGAGAGATATATACCACATAAATTAAAAAGTGATGGTACTGATCCCCCATGGTACACAAAACGGGTCAGATTGTTGTTGCAGAAGCAACGAAAAAAGCATGCCAAATTTAAAAGAACGCAAAATCCCCAAGATTGGCAAAGTTTTACAGAAGTTCGAAATATGGCGCTTACTTCAACGCGAGATGCTTTCAATAATTTCCACAACGAAATTCTGTCTCCAGATCTGGCAGAAAACCCAAAGAGAGTCTAATCATACATAAAGCACACCAGTTGCAAGACACAATCATTACCTTCACTGCGCGATAACAACAGTGAAGTCACTGATGAAAGTGCCACTAAAGCAGAGTTATTAAAAACGGTTTTCCGAAACTCCTTCACCAAAGAATACGAAGTAAATATTCCTGAATTCCAAACAAGAACAACTGCCAAGATGAGAAACATAGAAGTAGATATCCTCAGTGTAACAAGGCAGCTTAAATCACTTAATAAAGGCAAGGCCTCTGGTCCAGATTGTATACCAGTCAGGTTTCTCTCAGAGTATGCTGATAAAATAGCTCCTATTTAGCAATTATATACAACCACTCGCTCACAGAAAGATACGTACCTAAAGACTGGAAAATTGCTCAAGTCACACCAATACCCAAAAAGGGAAGTAGGAGTAATCCGCTGAATTACAGGCCTATATCACTAATGTCGATTTGCAATAGGGTTTTAGAACATATACTGTATTCGAACATTATGAAGTACCTTGAGGAAAACTATTTATTGACATACAGTCAGCACAGATTCAGAAAATATCGTTCCTGTGAAACACAACTAGCTCTTTATACTCATGAAGTAATAAATGCTATCAACAGAGGATGTCAAATTGATTCCATATTTTTAGATTTCCAGAAGGCTTTTGACAATGTTCCTCACAAGTGTCTTCTAATCAAACTGTGTGCCTACGGAGTATCGCCTCAGTTGTGCGACTGGATTTGTGATTTCCTGTCAAAAGGTCACAGTTCGTAGTAATAGACGGAAAGTCATCGAGTAAAACAGAAGTAATACACGGAGTTCCCCAAGGAAGTGTTATAGGCCCTCTATTGTTCCTGATCAATATTAACGACACAGGAGACAGTTTGAGTAGCCGTCTTAGATTGTTTGCAGAAGATTCTGTCATTTACCATCTTGTGAAGTCATCAGATGATCAAAACGACTTGCAAAAGATTTAGAAAAGATATCTGTATGGTGCGAAAAGTGCCAATTGACCCTGAATAAAGAAAAGTGTGAAGTTATTCACATGAGTACTAAAAGAAATCAGCTAAATTTCGATTACGCGATTAGTCACACAAATCTGAGGGCTGTAAATTCAACTAAATACTTAGGGATTACAATTACAAATAACCTAAATTGGAATGATCACATAGATAATATTGTGGGTAGAGCAAAACAAAGACTGTGATTCATTGGCAGAACACTTAGAAGGTGCAACAGGTCTACCAAAGAGACTGCTTACACTACGCTTGTCCGCCCTATTCTAGAGTACTGCTGTGCGGTGTGGGATCCGCATCAGGTGGGACTGATGCATGACATAAAAAAAGTACAAAGAAGGGCAGCTCGTTTTGTATTATCGTGAAATAGGGGAGATAGTGTCACAGACATGATACGTGAATTGGAGTGGCAATCAATCTACATCTACATGATTACTCTGCAATTCACATTTAAGTGCTTGGCAGAGGGTTCATCGAACCACAATCATACTATCTCTCTACCATTTCACTCGCGAACAGCGCGCAGGAAAAATGAACACCTAAACCTTTCTGTTCGAGCTCTGATTTCTCTCATATTATTTTGATGATCATTCCTACCTATGTAGGTTGGGCTCAACAAAATATTTTCGCATTCGGAAGAGAAAGTTGGTGACTGAAATTTCGTAAATAGATCTCGCCGTGATGAAAAACATCTTTGCTTTAATGACTTCCATCCCAACTCGCGTATCATATCTTCCACACTCTCTCCCCTATTACGTGATAATACAAAACGAGCTGCCCTTTTTTGCACCCTTTCGATGTCCTCCGTCAATCCCACCTGATAAGGATCCCACACTGCGCAGCAATATTCTAACAGAGGACGAACGAGTGTAGTGTAAGCTGTCTCTTTAGTGGACTTGTTGCATCTTCTAAGTGTCCTGCCAATGAAACGCAACCTTTGGCTCGCCTTCCCCACAATATTATCTATGTGGTCTTTCCAACTGAAGTTGTTCGTGATTTTAACACCCAGGTACTTAGTGGAATTGACAGCCTTGAGAATTGTACTATTTATCGAATAATCGAATTCCAATGGATTTCTTTTGGAACTCATGTGGATCACCTCACACTTTTCATTATTTAGCGTCAACTGCCACCTGCCACACCATACAGCAATCTTTTCTAAATCGCTTTGCAACTGGTACTGGTCTTCAGACGACCTTACTATACGGTAAATTACAGCATTATCTGCGAACAACCTAAGAGAACTGCTCAGATTGTCACCCAGGTCATTTATATAGACCAGGAACAGCAGAGGCCCCAGGACGCTTCCCTGGGGAACACTTGATATCACTTCAGTTTTACTCGATGATTTGCCGTCTATTACTACGAACTGCGACCTTCCTGACAGGAAATCATGAATCCAGTCGCACAACTGAGACGATACCCCATAGGCCCACAGCTTGATTAGAAGTCGCTTGTGAGGAACAGTGTCAAAACCTTTCCGGAAATCTAGAAATAAGGTATCAACTTGAGATCCCTTGTCGATAGCGGCCATTACTTCATCGAATAAAGAGCTAGCTGCGTTGCACAAGAATGATGTTTTCTGAAACCATGCTGATTACGTATCAATAGATTGTTCCCTTCGAGGTGATTCATAATGTTTGAATACAGTATATGCTCCAAAACCCTACTGCAAACCGACGTCAATGATATAGGTCTGTGGTTCGATGGGTTACTCCTACTACCCTTCTTAAACACTGGTGCGACCCGCACAATTTTCCAATCTGTAGGTACAGATCTATCGGTGAGCGAGCGGTTGTATATGATTGCTAAGTAGGGAGCTATCATATCAGCATAATCTGAAAGGAACCTAATCGGTATACAATCTGGACCTGAAGACTTGCCCGTATCAAGCGATTTGAGTTGCTTTGCAACCCCTAAGGTATCTACTTCTAAGAAACTCATGCTAGCAGCTGTTCGTGTTTCAAATTCTGGAATATTCCATTCATCTTCCCTGGTGAAGGAATTTTGGAAAACTGCGTTCAATAACTCTGCTTTAGCGGCACAGTCAAAAGTCGGTAACAGTACCATCGGCACTGCGCAGCGAAGGTATTGACTGCGTCTTGCCGCTTGTGTACTTTACATAGGACCACAAATTCTTCGAATTTTCTACCAAATTTTGAGACAATGTTTCGTTGTGGAACCTACTGAAGGCATCTCGCATTGAAGTCCGTGCCAAATTTTGCGCGTCTGTAAATTTTAGCCAATCTTTGGGATTTCGCGATCTTCTGAACTTCGCATGCTTGTTCCATTGCCTCTGCAACAGGGTTCGGACCTGTTTTGTGTACCATGGGGGATCAGTTCCATCTCTTACCAATTTATGAGGCATGAATCTTTCAATTGCTGTTGCTACTATATCTTTGAATTCGAGCCACATCTCGTCTATATTTGCATAGTCAGTTCGGAAGGAATGGAGATTGTCTCTTAGGAAGTCTTCTGGTGACACTTTATCAGCTTTTTGAAATAAAATTATTTTGCGTATCATTAAAACGAAGGCATTTTTTGTTGCGACGGGATATTGTCATGATATTTCAATCACCAGTTTTCTCCTCTGATTGCGAAAACATTCTGCTGGCACCCACCTACATACGGAGAAATGATCATCACGATAAAATAAGAGAAATCAGGGCTTGCACGGAAAAATTTAAGTGCTCGTTTTTCCCGTGTGCCGTTGGAACGGTAGAGAGACAGCATGAAGGTGGTTCATTGAACCCTCTGCCAGGCACTTTATTGTGAATAGCAGAGTAATCACGTGGATGTAGATGTAGAAAGAACATAGGGTCAACAATCCTGAAAGTCGTGACTGCACACCACACTCCAACCTTTCATCATGCAGTGATGTTTTGTGGATGATATGTGGGTTTACAACAGCTCAGTATCTGCTGTTTTGTGTGTTGATGTAATCTGACAGATGGAACCATGCCTCATCTGTAAACCAAATTATGGAGAAAAAGTCTGGATGTTGAATAACAAGCCCTTGAAACCATCAACATTAATACATTCTTTTGTTATGATCCATTTCTTGCAATGCTTGCGTCATGTGCGCTCTGTAAGGTCGCAATGTCAATTTCTTTGCAGCACTCTCACATGTGTCATATAGGATGCCTGTCTCCTGGTTCAATCGCAATAATTTCCTTGGAGAGTTCTCCAAGCATCTCTGAACATTATTAATAACCTCTGTTGTCAATGATGGTCTATGTTCATCGCGGTCACTGTTTAGTGCACCAGTTGCTTCCAGCTTCCTTACAAGCGATAAAACTGTTGTCTTTGCTGGAACACCACACACGCTGAACTCTCCCAGGAATACCTGTTGCGTTGTAACCAATGAGTCTTTCTTCCAATATGTTTTCACAATAAAAACTTGCTCTCAAAGTGTAGACTACATGTTTCTGTCAGCTAAAGACTGCAAATGGATCATTAATTTGTTTGTTATTGTTACGCGGCCCAAACTACAAACACAATCTGCCCCCCCCCCCCCCCCCACACACACACACAAATAGCGACTAATGAGGCACAAATGAACTATGGACGAAGGACCTCAAGTGCAGAAACAGCAATCAGCTTGCCAATAATGGGAGGTATCCTGATTCTCCCACAGCTGAGATCATTAAAACAACTTCCCTATTTGTACGAGCTTTTGGTGGGGAAATTATGACCCATTAAAGTAGGTCAGGTTTATATGGATCACCGAGTATATGCATAAGACATTAACCTTAACTTACTGTTAGTAAGAATAGCTTAAGTATAGACAGTGGTATGAGAACAATGCGTAGAACAAACACTGACATTGTAGTCTGGGGAAGAACACAAGTTTGGTAGGTGAATTACAGTGTTCAACACCTTGTTTATTACATCTGTTAGCTGTTCAAAAGTTTCTTGTGGTAGTTCTCTTTTCACCCATGTCCAGTTTTTAATTTTCTGTTACTGTCAACATCAAATGTGTACATAATCTTATGGCTAAAACACAATGTCTGATATTTTGTACCCATACTAAGACTTAGGATTAAGCCAGATCAATGAACACATAATTTTGACCTCCCCGGATAGCCACACGAGTTAGCATACTGCTTCTAGGGAGGCACGCCAGTTCCAAATCAAATCTATCCAGTGGATTAACGACCAGGCCCCATGTGCCGGTCAGTCTGGATATGGTTTTTAGGCAGTTTCCCATATCTAACTTAGTGAAAACTAGGCTTGTACCCAAGTCTCACCTCAGTTACAAGATATGCTAACATTTACAAAAATGTTTGCACACTTTCACTTGGGACAGCACTAGATTTGGGGTACACAAATTTCACCTGAAGTGGAAAATGGGTGTGACAGGAAGGACAAGAAAGAACAAATACGTAATTTTTCACTTTTGTTAACAAACAAATCACAATTCAGATGACACTGATATGGGAATCTATAACTGAACTCTGGCAATTCAAAGATCATTTCTGCACAACACTTTAGGTAGCAGAGTTATCTCTGTCCTTGTCTGAAGGAGATCTCACTACCTTATTCCAATAACGTACACTGCATACTTGAAATCCTTGTCCTACCACGAACAGCAGTGTGCATATTACACCTGCAAGGGAAGAAAGGCTGCAAGATGCAACAAAGATAATGGCTAGAATAACAATCAGAAGAAGAAACACAAGCTGTGTGTTCCACACCTCCCATTTGTGTCAGCATATTGCAATGAATGTTTTCAGTTTCACGGTGATTAACTGAGTTTAGGACACTGACTGAAATTCAATCCAATCCTGGAAATCTGTGGACACTGGCAGTCTTAACAAATCACCTAATTCCAATGAAATTCTTAACACTGGTGTGATAAAATTATCGGGCACTGGGCACTTCTTGAGAGTTCAATAATCTAGTGACTACCAGACCAGGAAGAGTAATTAAGTAATGATGGACCTGATGCTTGGCAAGAGCTCTAAAAAGACCAAAATTGCATTCTATGAATGTCATTGTAACAACTGGGAGTTTGCTGAATAAAAACATTTTCTCGTGGGATCAACATCTTCAATTTTTTGGGGAATTCTTTACTACAACTTTCACACTTCAAAAGTAATATAACCAAAGTTTATCCTAGCAGTCATTTACAACAAATTTGATATGTTACAATAACACTTTTATTGGGTGAAAAGGATGCACTACGTGTTTTGTTTCCTACTGTAGAAAAAAGGAAAAGTCATGACGACTACATCACATGAACTAAACGAACGTAACAACACTACTTCCTCGCTCTTCCATTGATATTAAGGTTTGCTCTGGTAACTTTGTATACTAATGGAACACTTAATGACAAATGAAAATGCGTGTCTGACCTAGATCCAGACCAAGATCTCTTCTTATTGCAAGCAGCTGCCTAATCATTTAGGTCATCTGAATATGACTCCAAATTTTCAGTGTCATTAATATTTTTTTTCATTTACTTCTGAACTCTTACAGTCAAAATTTCTCTCAACCTGTGGGCACAAATTTTTAATATTCACAAGTCCAATATATTGCATATTCAACATTACTGAACTGGTGCCGTATGTCATCGATTTGATTCCTACTGATAGCATTCATTTCATTTTCATCAATATAATTCACCTGAAAGTACCAGCCAAAATGTGCCCATTAAATCCTGGATCATTATGGTACAATCTTTTTTTTTTCACCAGTATTTCTCAAACAACACTCTCCAATTTTTTTTCTTTTTAAGAATACAGAACAATTGTCCGCTCTTCTGACCTTTTCACGCTCCAACAGGAATGTAGCAGTGAATTAATTTCATATGTTTACATTGTATTAGTTTGTAAATGAAACAAATAGTGTGGCCACATCTTTGAGGACTGCTTAATTTAGGATTGGATTTAATACTAAATCCAAGTACTGCAATTCTTGTGTAAAACATGTCTTCTTTTTTTCTGATAGTTTTCATACCCCTGAGCATATTCTCATTGTGAGTCTATGGAATGAATTACGTAATGTCTGTGACTGCAACAAGAAGTGACTGTGGTTGACAATTTATACTACACATACTCCAACACATACTCTCACTTACACCACAGCTTATCGTGTGACCACTTTCCTATCATTTTCCTCATTGCAGTTAAATTTTCTGGCCATTGTTGCTGCATTTTCTTCTTTTTCTTGCAGAGCAAATAGAGAATTTTAGGTATAGTAGATGTAACAACACAAACTGACTGTATGGTTCTTATGTATGAAATAGCCTCCAACCAGGTGACACTTGTATATATAAAGGGTAAAAGAACAAACCTGCAAAATTACAGAACAATATCCCTAACTTTGGTTTGCTGCAGAATCCTTGAACATATTCTCACTCTGAACATAATAAATTTTCTTGAGATATGGAAGCAAAAATCAGCATGGATTTAGAAGTATTGCTCATGTGAAACTTAGCTTGCTGCAGATACACTGCTAACTATGGATGAAGGGCAACAGGCAGATTCTATATTTCTAGATTTCCACAAAGCATTTGACACAGTGCCCCACTGCAGGCTGTTAAACAAGGTATGAGCATATAGAACAGGTTCACAGATATGTGCGTGGCTTGAAGACTTTTTAAGTTATAAAAGCTAGTATGTTGCCCTTGACAGTGAGTGTTCATCAGAGACAAGGGTATCATTCAGAGAACTGTGATAGTACCATTGTTGTTCTCTATGTACATAAATGATTTGGCGGGCAGGGTGGGCAGCAATCTGCAGTTGCTTGCTGGTGATGCTGTGGTGTACGGTAAGGTGGAAGTTGTGTGACTGTATGAGGATAAAACATGAGTTGGACAAAATTTCTAGTTGGTGTGATGAATGGCAGCTAGCTCTAAATGTGGAAAAATGTAAGTTAATGTGGATGAATAGGAAAGCCAAACCCATAAGTTCATATACAGTATTAGTAGTGTCCTGCTTGACTCAGTCACATTTTTGAAATATCTCGGTGTAACATTGGAAAGTGATATGAAATGCAACAACCATTTGAGGTCTGTGACAGTGAAGGCAAATGGCCAACTTGGGTTACTGCGAGAATTTTAGGAAAGTGTGGTTCATCTGTAAAGGAGACTGCATGTAGGACACCAGGAGACCACATGTAGGATACTGGTATGACGCATTCTTGAGTACTGCTTGAATGTTTGAGATGTGTACCATGTTGGATTACGGGGGAAAAAAAATCAGAGGCGGGCTGCTAGATTTGTTACCAGTAGATTTGAACAACACAAATGTTATGGAAATGCTTCAGGTACTCAAATGGGAATCCCTGTAGGGAAGTCGACATTCTTTTCGAGGAACACTACTGAGAAAATTTAGAGAACTGGCATTTGAAGCTGTCTGCCAAATGACTCTACTGCTGCCAACATACACTGTGTGTATAGACCACAAAGATCTTAAAATAGGAACTGAATATCTACTCTTCAGAAACTGGATGCTTACACTAATTTCTTTTGAGCCATAGTCTTGCATAACTTTCTTATGTTATCCTTCATAAAATCTGCATATCTGGTGGGTCAGACTACAAATTCAAAGGTTAGGGATAAGTCCACAATAGAACTTTTTCTCTCACTTATCACTTCTTGCAACTGATTTTTATTCATGAAAAATGTAAGGTTGGTCTATCATTCACAGAGTATACATTACATTGAATGTCCCTTTATAACTGGTTGGATAAGTCAGTTCAAAGATTGGGGAAGGCATGCACATACCACCATTTACATCCATAGAGTTTCATAGGCTCCATGTGTCCTCTGGGTTGTATTAAATTGCAAGGGCATCAGAGAGCTCAGCCAGTCCTTTACAGGTTCTGGTGTTGTTAAGAAGACATTCCAGAGCTGATAGTTCGTCAGTGGCCTATGTCATTTGCAATGTGAGAACCAGAGGGTTCTATCTATGAGGGTTGGAACTTAAATAGAGGCAACTATTTATTCACAACCGACACAAAAGGGTTACAAGTTTGCACCTGTTAGTGTCCTTCAATGTAGTTGCCAGCATTGTGTAGAACCCGTTGCCAGTAATGTGGAGGGCATAGTATACCGTTAGCAGAGCCTGTTCTGTTGATGGTGCGAATGGAGCAATCTACTGCCTGTTGAATCTCTGGAATAGTTCTGAAGCAAATGCCACGAAGTGGTTCCTTCATCTTCAGAATCATATCAAAGTCACAAGGACTTAAGTCAGAGAGTACGGTGGATGGTACAGTACTTCCCAGTCCCATCGATCGAACAGAGCAGCCACAGCTTGCGCTGTATGTGCCCAAGCATTGTCATGCAAAATGATGGGTGGGTTGCACAGAAAGTGTCGCTGCTTCTTTTGCAAAGCTGGTCACAGGTGATGCTCCAAAAACAAACAGTAATACTGTGCATTGGAGGACTACCATGGAGGAATGTAATGCGTTTGGATAACACCATCACAGTCATACGCGAGAATCACCATAGCTTTCACCATACTGGGGCCCTGACGCACTTTCAACTTTCGTGGCTACCCATAATGACGCCATTCATTGGATTGACGTTTCGGTTTTTGCTCGTATAATGTCGCCCATGTCTCATCCAGTGTTACGATAAGGCATAAGAAAGCCTTTCCTTTGCGCTCATAGCGCTCAAAGTGTGTCTAGTAGCCTCTTAACGCATCCATTTCTGCATTTCCATCTAGTCATGCGGAACCCATCTTGATGCAATTTTTCACATGCCCAGGCATTCCTTCAGGATGCGAAGCACAGTCATTTGCGCTGATCTGGTTTCATGGGAGAGATCACGAATTGTATGGCATTGACCACTGTCCACTAATGTGGCAACAGCATGCACTACTTCTTCAGAGACGCTAGGACGACCTGCCCGATGCATGTCTGCCACCGTTTGCCAACCGTCGTTGAAGGCTTTTATCCAATGTGCCACTGTTCTGTATGGCAACGCCGATACCCCAAATGCCTCTTGAAGACCTTGATGACACTATTGTGCTGTACGACCTCTGGCACATTCAATCTTGATCCAACTGTTTCGAAAACATAGTGATACCGTCACATTAGACCGCTCGCTCACATGTGACTGCGTTTCCCTCGATTGTGCGTATGCCAGTGACGTGGGACCGGCAAGTCCATTTGCTCGGAGGTAAGGTAGGTATGTCAACAACGTGTGCTATCAGCGACAACAGTGGATTCCATTGCAAAGTGTTTCCACAGCAGTGTTGCCACTAAGTAAGTTCCAAGTTTGCTAATTTTCATTTTGTCATCTTAAAAGATTTCATTATTTTTTAATAAAACAGTTATTGTCTACAAGAGATAGGCAGTTGAATTTGTTTCTTTTGTGAGATTTTTGGTATAACTGAGAAACGGATAGTTTTATTTGTGAATCTGATACAAACTGTGGGCACTGTTGACTGGGCATTATTTTTTAGGTATACTGACTCATTCTAGTTTGGATCTTGTAATGTTTTCATAACAGTACTGCTTCTGTGACAGAACAGACAATGTATTTCAAAAACAGAGAGCTACAAACTACATGGAGAACACAAGGGAGATGTATAACCTAAAATCGGATTAGGCATTCTACTGTGTGTTCATTTTGTCAGTTTGAAACTCATTTCTAGGATTAATATAATTCATGCACATTATAAACATATCCCCAAGACTTGATTTAAGTGTGGAATCAAATGACTTCATCTAAGAACACTTTTTTCTTAGAGCAAGGAAGAAATCACATACTGTCTCAGCAGATGAAAATTCTGTGTAATAAAAGAATTGATGGGTTTACTTTTGATGGTATTGACGGCCAGGGGATAAATTTAGCTGGGTGAGTACCAAACTTGAACTTAAGTTTTGACATAAGAAACTTATCAAATATTTTTTAAGTGTCATACAGTTTAGAGCTAATAAAACATTATAACAATTTTTCATAATTTTTGTTTAGAAATACAGTGCAAAAGTTTGGTAATTCTGAATCTGATATAAATAGGAGGTAATTAGTTCCAAAATAAGTAAGTATCCAAGATTTAAGTTATCACCATGGTAGAAAAGTAGCTGCAAAGGAAGTAAAACATGAAGATTATCAGTGCAAATTCAAGCGCTATCATAAAATCTCTAAAAATGAAAAATATTATGATAGGGAAAGTTGACACTCACCACATAGTGGAGATACTGAATCGCAGATAGGCACCACACACACACACACACACACACACACACACACACACACACACACACACACGACTGCAACCTCAGACAACTGAAACCACACAGCTAGCAGCAGCACCAGTGCACAATGGGAGTGGCAACTGGGTGGGGGTAAGGAGGAGACTGGGGGGAGGGAGAAGGATAGTATGGTGGGAATGACGGGCACTGAAGTGCTGCAGGTTAAGCAGATGGCAGGGGAAAGGTGGGAGGAGGAAGCAGCGGAAAAGGAGAGAAATAAATAGAGAAAGGCTAGTTGTGGTGGTGGAATGACAGCTGTGTAGTGCTGGAATGGGAGCAGGGTGGATGGGTGAGGTCAGCGACTAACAAAAGTTGAGGATAGGAGGGTTGCGAGAACATAGGATTTATTGCAGGGAAAGTTCCCACCTGTGCAATTCAGTAAAGCTGGTGTTGGTGGGAAGGATCCATATGGCACAGGCTGTGAAGCATCCCCCTCGTAACTCAGTACCACCTAGCACTGGAGCAAGTGAATTAAGTTGTCCGCCAGGGTTTCGATTACCTCTTGTTGTGCCCTGAAATGTCCTGCCCACTATCCTTCCCACAGTGGTATTCTGTTGTCCACCAAACCTAGACAAAATCCTCGTCCATCCTTAAACAACCCCTGTTCCTGGTCCCTTACCTCACTGCTCATACCCCTATAATAGTCCTAGATGCAAGCCCTGTCCTATACATTCTCCCACCACCACCACCACCACCACCACCACCTACTCCAGTCCGGTCACTAACATCACCTATCCCATCAAAGAAAGGACTACCTGTGAAACCAGTCATGTGGTCTACAAACTACGCTGCAACCACTGTGCTGCATTCCATGTAGGCATGACAACCAACAAGTTGTTTGTCCACATGAATGGCCACCGACAAACTGTGGCCAAGAAACAAGCGGACCACCCTGTTGCTGAACATGCTGCCAAACATGATATCCTTCATTTCAATGACTGTTTCACAGCCTGTGCCATAAGGATCCTTCCCATCAACACCAGCTTTTCTGAATTGTGCAGGTGGGAAGTTTCCCTGCAATACATCCTATGTTCCTGTAACCCTCCTGGCTTCAACATTTGTTAGTTGCTGTCCTCTCCCATCCAGCTCCTTCCCTGCTCCCATTCCAGCACTACACAGCTGTCATTCCACCACCAAAGCCAGTATTTTTTTATTTATGTCTCTCCTTTTCTGCTACTTCTCCCCCCCCCCCCAACTATCCCCTGCTCTCTGCCTAACCTGCAGCACTTCACTGTCCACCATCCCCACCATAATATTCCTCCACCTCCCCACTCCAGCCTCCTCCTTTCCCTTACCCAGTCATCATTCCCATTATGTACTGGTGCTGCTGCTCGCAGTGTGGTTTCAGTTGCCTGAGACTGCAGTCATGTGTGTATGTGTGTATGTGTGTGTGTGTGTGTGTGTGTGGGCGCGCGCACACACGTGCGTACGTGTGTGTATTGTTGACGAAGGCCATTGGCCAAAAGCTTTAAGTGTGAAAGTCTTTTTGTTGTGTCTATCTGCAACTAAGCATCTCCACTATATGGTAAGTGGCAACTTTCCTTTTCATAATACTGTCACATTCCATCCTGGATTTTCCATTGTCTAATAATGAAAAATTTTGATGTCTAAAGTTGATAAACTGCATTATAATGACTTTTTATTGATTCCTACAAAATGAAAAAGATCATTAAATCCCTTAAATTTCTATTTGTAATCCTTCTCAAGAAGACACTGATGATAGATTCTTGAGAGAGAAACACATTAATTTATTTTCTTTCATACATGAAGGCAATAAAGTAAGAGTGTACTACTACGCAGTTTTTTAGGCACATTGGTAGTTAGTCAAAAAAATAAATACAATATCTGAACAAAGATTATACTTCTGGCATAACAAAGTCTGATGAGAGACATAGGAAGACTTCAGACACTATTTCCAAAAATTGTTAGGATTTTGTGGGAAAACACACTGAATCGTATCCACAGACAGAGTCTCAATACACAAAAAGAGTATTTAAGTTCTGCTTTCCACATAACTTGTATGTAAGAGATATGTAAAGAAAAAATAATACTAAAGGGCTATGAACTTGTAAAACTGTCAATGCAATATTCATCAGGAAATACAATTTGGACTCTTTACACTAAGATCAAACTGGTGTTTGTGAAGAGTTCATCATGAGAAAAGCTGGGTCACTAATGGCTGTCAAAGAAATATAATAATAATTTAAATGAAAAATTATTTATGGAGAGTGGACAGACAAGTGACATGGTATCCTATAACCACCAAAACATATAGCCTTACCTCATACAAATGTTAAATACAGCTTTTATAAAACGAAACTGCAAATGTTTCAAAAGATAAAAGTGGGATACTGTGCTGTTTTCACATTAGCTGTTCTGTAGCAAGTCTGGAAATGTCACTGTTAGTTCTATAGATAAAGTGCTGAAGTTATTTGCCCAGAAATGAAAGAATATATTTTTTGAGGTGATTGCTGTGCTTCTCAACACACGAACTCTAAATTTCTTCATGCTTTTTGTTGCTTTGTTCATCAAAATAATCATATAAGGAAAAATGTTTTAATACGGCACCAGAACATTCATGTAATCAAAAAGCTGACAACATTTATTCCAATATAGAGCATCGTTGCAAACTCCAGTATCTCAAATAAGAATTCTTCTGCCTTGCATCTCTGTATCAAGTCATTCAGATAAAGATCATCCACTTTTTTGACTACCACACACAATTAATAACACTTCAATTCCGTGGAAGTGTCATACACAAACATGATATATCTGAAGTTTCATGCAAATGATCTCTTTAGTGTATGCTACGAGGCATAGTATACAGGAATTAAACAGAATGGACTAGCTGTAAGAGCTTGTACCAGAAAGCAAGATAGCTTCCTGCCAACTGGATTACTGTTTATGAAGTGTTTTACAAACAATTCTGAAATGGAGAAATTTCTGGTTTTACAGAGCCGAAACGTTCTGTAAATATATAACCTTTGTAAAACCATTAAAATATTTAGGTTTATTTCCTAATTAAGTAATAAACAGTTAATATATTAAAGCAGAAACCTGTGCATTTTGCAACAAGCAGGTGTTAATGCTTAAACCTATTTTCGTCTACAGAACTTTGAACTGCTATCAAAAAAATTCACAGAACATCTTGTGCTTTGTATTGTAGCTCTGTGAATTCTAAAGCAACCACTAACAGGTATGATGGTGGAACATCATACATTACAAGCAGCTAAGACTCCAAGAAGACCTCCACAATGTTATGATGAGATATTCAACAAAGAGGTAGGTGGCTTATGAGCTGAACAACATCTGGGGTACTTGCTGAACCATAGCTATGTTATGCTTGCTCAAACTTGTGTGACTCTGTCTGGTTTGATCAACTGTTCCCTGTGTAGGACCAAAGTGAGGTTCATTGCATTAATAATTGAATTCTGGGCAGTCTGAACACAGAGATGAGGAATAACGCCACTCATAAAATAAGGAGTATCCTTATGAGGCTACACTGTCTCTGAAAATAATTAGAGTAATAGCTTAAACCTTGTTATACCATGGAAATTTCAGGAATAATGCACAGATCGGTATTACTGTGGATTGTTTGATGCAACAACAATGAAAATCACATCAGATGTAGTTGGGAGCTTGAGGAAGAAGCACACACTTTTGTTTTTTTGCTGTTTACCTCAACAGAAAATTGATGAGAGGGAGAAATGGGCACTGCAGGGGTACTGGGTACTTTGACTGTTGAAGACTTCATCAAAACTTGTGGCAGATGCTCTTGAAGAAGATCACAGTACGACTTGTGAGGAACTCTGTGAAGCTATGAGACTATCCCAACATTAGGATTCCTTATTCTGACAAATGATTTGAAGCAGAGAAAAATTTTTGCAATATAGCTCCCACAGAGAGAAGCAGAATCGCCTTGGCATTGCAACCTTGCTCAAACAATGATTTAACTGTGAGAGTCAAGGATTCCTCTGTCGAATTGTCACTACTGATGAATCGTGGATTAGAGACTCTGAACTGGAGTTGAAATCACAGTCCAATGAGTGGACACATCCAAAAAAATTTCAATGCACTCAATCAAAGCTCAAGCAAAATAATGGTTTTTGCTTATAATCACCAAAGAATCATTATGACAGAGTTCCATGTGAAAAAAGTGTCACAGTAGTGTATTATCGTAACTTCATATAAAATCTGTGCAGAAAATGCACGAAACCCCACCTCTGCTGCTAGAGGCTGGGCCACTCTTTATCCACAACAATGTTTGCCTGCATATCAGAAATGTTGTAGCCCAAAAACTGCACAAACCTGGATGGGAACTGTTGTTGCATCCTCCTTACAGTCCAGACGCGAGTCCACAGGACTTCGACTTGTTCCCGAAGTTGAAAAAACCTATGTGCGGATGTCGTTATCTTTCTCTGGAAGAACTTTGTACCACTGTTACCCAAGCCATTAGACAGATGAACAGAAGTGGTGTCCTGATGGAATAATAGAGCTTTTGGGACGTTGGGATTGAGTCATGAAGAAGCAGGGAGATCATACTGAAGGACTGTAAAGAGATATGGGGGAATGTAAGTAAAAAAAAAAAATTAGTGTGCAATATTTATGAAATGTCCCTTGTACAATACATTTCTAATAGCAATGTGTGTGTGTGTGTATGTGTGTGTGTGTGTGTGTGTGTGTGTGAGAGAGAGAGAGAGAGAGAGAGAGAGAGAGAGAGAGAGAGCGGGGGGAGGGGGGGGAGTAGTGTCAAAGATATATCCGTTTTATATCTATAGAAGGGCTTGAACAAATACCAGAAATTTTTAAATTTCTCAAAAAAACTGTGGAATGCCTCCTCAATGAAATAGTGGCAACCAATTAGGCCACACACTGCCTCAATGCAAACTGATATGGGGAACACAACATAAAATTTCTTATGTACACAATATTCAATTTTAGTAAGGCTTAGTTAATGAGACTTACTGGTGGTTGAAGTTGATAACACCAATCTCAAAGAATGACTTACAAACTAGAGAAACATAACTGAATCTGTGAATGCTAGCTGCTTAGAGCTGCTTCACATGTAGTTGTATTCAGTTTCCTGATGCTGCCACAATTTAGCAAGGTATGATACCTCCATCTGAGAGAATGACTCAACATCCTCAATCCTGTTCACTGCTACAATTGTTAAAATTTTGCTGTAGAACTCTGCTATGCAAGGGCAGGCTACTTCTAATACATTCTGTAAATCTCTGTCTGAACATGGAATCTAACATACTTCTGATCTAAAAGAAAATCCACAGGAACTGGTGAATTTGGTAAATGACTATTCTTTTGGGGTTCCAGAGGTGTAGAGAATCTTTCTAAAACACAGGTAGCACCCACAATGAATTACACAGCAAGCACAATATTGTTGTTTCTCACAAGAGTGTTTCAAGCTATAAATGTAATACAAAAATTAAAAAAGAAGTCTGCAGGCATAGATGGGATTCTAGTCTGTTCTGGAGGTGCGTATAGACAACATACAAACCCAATTATCATACATTATTTTAGGTATTTTTCCAGAGTACCTAAGCCACACACAAGTCGTGCCCTGACTAAAGAAAGTCAATGCAAAGAGTATAGAAAACTACAAACTAGTTTCACTACTGTCAGCATTCTCAAGAATCGTTGAATCACTCATGAAAGGTGGACTAATGAGTTACCTTTATACGCACATGCTTAACAAAGCTCTATTTTGTTTCCAAAGTAGGGGGCGTACAACAGTAGCCATTACTGAATTAACAAAATTGGTACTTGAAACTCTTGTCAAGGATGACTTGTGTTACAGGCACATTCTTACACTAGTCCTTGGCTTTCGACACTGTTGACCATAAAATACTACTAAACAAAGTAGGAGCATTAGGTGTAAGGAGAATAGCAAATTAGTGGTTCCAGGTTGATGATAAATTTTTAGTAAAACAATTGTCAGACATAGGTGTTCCTCAAGCTAGTATCAATGACTTTCCAGACAGGATAGGGCATGGAGAAAACATTCTCTTTGTTGATGATGTCAACTTCATAATCAATGATACACACCAGAAAACAAATCAAATACTCAAGGATGTTTACAATTGGGCAGTATGTAATAAATTGCCATTGAACAAAAATAATAAACTTCAGCACAAAGAGGAAAAACAATTGTCACATTAATCTTAGATGATAAACCTGTAGATTGTGTAACAAAAATAAAAACTATAGACTGCGCAAAAAAAAAAAAAAAAGTTTTTACGGATGAATATTGAATGTCAATTAACGTGGGATGAGCATATAAACTGGCAAAAAGTCAGTAATCAACATGTCGTGATCTTAACCTTCTATCATCAGTGTGTAACAACCAACATCTTGTAGGTGACTTACTGTTCATACATACACTTAATTTTTAGATAGGAAATTATGTTTTCTGTAGATCAAAGGTACAGAACATGAATACAGTGTTCAAACTGGAGAAAATGGCTGTAGGAATAATCATAATGGTACTACTTGGGCTTACTGTAAAGAAATATTTTTTAAAAATACATCAAGCAAGTACATCTACGAATCTGTTGTGTACATCAGGGAAAACAGTAGCATTTCACTAATAGTTCTGCACTTAATCATGGAACATGAACCAGCCTGGACTTTCATTTACCATGGAAAACAATTTTCCTTCTCTGGTATTGTTACATTCCTTCCTGGATTTTCCATTGTTTAACATATATTATAGATTGTCAACAAAGTCATAAATTCAGATGATCAATATTTATATTATAGAGGCTGAAGACAGTGACTGGGTGGGCAGCAAAAGAAATAAGCTGTTGGTTAAAAATGACCTGAAGTCCTTTCGGTAAATTAAACGAGGTTTCACTTCACAAACATAGGATGTCTAGGAATGATTCTGGGTGTCTAGATGGCCATGGTCACTCCATAAGCTCTCTCTTCCCTCACACTACACATGCTACTTTGCCCAAATATTCATCTTATTTCCCAAACATGAGTTTGGAGTAACATAGGTTAATCATTCTGTGTTGAAGTCTACTTTTGATATGGAACTTTTTCGCAGTAGATGCAACTCGTGCAGAGATTGGGTGTCAGGAACATAGCACATTTTTAATATTTGTAAATGTGCAGTCTTCAGTGTTAACAGGATTTCACCACACCACACAGTATTTTGACCAGAGAAATGCGTGCAGTTTATTCATTCATCCAGGTGTTGTCTGACAGTGATACAATATTTGTCATCATAATACAGTGAGCAGAAATGCTCAAATACATAAACATAAATAATACATAAGGATATTTTTCATGAGGCTAAGACAGGTGGTCGACTGGAACCTTCCTGGAGGAAACATCTCAGCTTTTGCCTGAAATGAGTTAGGAAAACAACATGAAATTTAAATCAGGACAGTAGGAGAGAGCAAACTTTATCTCTAGTCCATACAGACTTTTCACAAGATAAGTTGTAATATGAAAAATTGTTTTGCATTGTTTCTTCACATCTGTCTGCACTGTCATGGTGGTAACTCCAGGACTACGAACAGCCTGCTGAGCCCCTTACGCTTCATTCTGTCCATCTGGAAAACTGACTCCATGCATCATGCATATTGTCATGTAGGACATTCAATCTGTCCAGAAAACTGTGTCAGAGGTCCCCCACGATGGATGAGATGCCGATCCCAGGAAAATGACAAGGCATTAGTGATTATGTACTACAGATCTAGGGCACATGATTTTCTTGTAAAAAGCATTATATTGTGATCACATATTGTAAGGTGACAGTGTGTCCTTTTTTTATTCATCCTTACTATGAATTCTTTAACTAATGTTTAACTGTGTAGTGTGCATTACCTATAAAGTAGTTTTAAATGCCATTTTAAATAGATGTATTTTGGTAATCTATTTCATCTGCTTGGACAGTCTGTTGTATAATTTTATCCTTGATAAAAAATGCTGTTTCAAAAGCTTTTTTCTGTTTTTTGTCTTTGTTTTCCATGGTAAATGAAAGTCCAGACTGGTTCATGTTCCATGATTAAGAGCAGAACTATTAGTGAAATGCTACTGTTTTCCTTACCCCCACCCAGTCACCACTCCCATCATGCACTGGTGCTGGTGTTCACAGTGTGGTTTCAGCTCTCTGAGACTGCAGACGTGTGTGCAAGTTGCGTTTATGTGAGTGTGTGTGTGTATGGCTGTGTGTATGTGTGTCTACTGCTGACAAAGGCCTTAATGGCCGAAAGCTTTAATTGTGTGAATCTTTTAGTTGTGCCTATTGCGACTCATCATCTCGGCTATATGATGAGTAGCAACTTTCCATCTCTGGTATTGTAATATATGTTAGTTATACATTATTTCAGTTTTATTATAATTGATTTTCCAGTCTACTTTCAGACTTGTTGTATGACACATTCTTCCATTTGTATTGAAGCTTGTCTGCACTAGAAGTAAAACATGCAATGTCTTCAGTAAACTGAAGGTGGTTTACATAGTCCTATCAATAAGTAGTCATTTTCATTTACCCCAGTTTAATGACACGAAAATTGTTCTGTACAACAGCTGAGAACAGCTGAGTCTCCTTGTGCCTGACCTCTCTTTTGATAATAAGTTTCTCACTATGCAGCATATGTGCACTGCAGCTTGGTATTGGTTCAAAAGGCTCTGAGCACTATGGGACTTAACAGCTATGGTCATCAGACAGCTTGGTATTGTTGCGGAGAATCCTGGGAACTGAGGACTAGGTAGAATCCTTTCCATTTGTTCCCGGCACCCAATATGAAGTACCAATTTAAGTGCACATACAGGTTGTTTCAGGAAGAATAGTAAATGTTTCAGGTGGTGATAGTATAGACTAATTTAAAAAAAAAAAAAGAGGAAGAAGAAGAAGAAGAGAGAGGGAGAGACCATTCTATACAACATGTGTTGTGGTTTTATTTGTTACAGAGATAATTTTTCATTCTTCATTCTGGGTGTTGGTATTCCAGTTACTACAGGTTAACTTATGGGCTGAAGTTCAAGTTGTGAAGTTGCAAGTGAATTAACATAACTGATCTTTTCAACTGCGATTGTAATTTACTGGCAAATTCTACTGTGTAGTTTAAGTATGCCACACAAAATTACAAGTGCTGACAATGTTGATATGGTATTTGTGTACAGGTTTTGTAACAAACACCGCTGCTTGTAGAGAATATGGAAGATGATTTGCTAACTGCAGAGTTGCAGACTCACGAGTGTCTACTTGTGAGACTGCTCAGCAGTCATATTTCATCTGAACATGCAAATGAACAGTGCCTAGATGAAGTAGTAGACATTATTCAGGTGGCAGAAAGTAGTCCTTCACCAATGTATGCAGAATTTCTGAGCATACAACAATATGGCAGACTTTACACACGCATGGCTTATATCCTTATGATTTACAGCAGATTCAACACTTTTGAGAAGGAGATGAAGGCAGACAATTTGAACTTAATTACAAATAGCAGACTGCCAAGTAATCCTATCAATACCATTTACTTATAAAGCCCTTTTTAATATCTGATAGTATCAGAAACCAAAGTAGCCCGTGCTGGTTGTTCTACAAAAATCCAAATGCCTTTGCGGAGAGACATTTTCAAAAAAGCTTCTCTGTAAATGTATGATGTGCATGATAATCACATGTTAAGACATACTGTGTTACCGCATCATCTTACAGGGTCCTGTTCTTTAGACTTTGTTGCAAACAACCTCCCACTACTATTGGAAGAGGTTCCTTTGACTACAAGGAAGGGTATGTTCTTCCAGCATGATGGGGACCCTGCACATTCTAGGTGCAGGTAAAACATCATTTAAATCTAAAACTCCCTGGAAGCTGGATTGTCACAAACAGTCACATTTCTTGGCTGTTAAGCACCCCATGCCTTACCCCTTCAGATTTTTGCCTGTGGGGATGGCTGAAAGGAAGTCTAGCAAGAAAAAAGTAAACACAAGGGACTAACTCATCATTTGTATTATGAATGGTGCTGCCCTCATAAAAGAATGCCAAGATGACCTCAGGATAGATACACCAGAAGCTGTCAAGAGAATCTGAAAATGCTCTGAAGTTGGAGGTGGAATTTATTAAAACCCATTCTGAACTTACTCACTTGCTTTTGTTTAACACATTCTGTGAGTATTTGTTGGGATTACACTCCAACAGTTGTATCTCCATAACCTATAAAAATGGGATGCATGTCGTATAGAATGTTTTATTCAAATTAGTCTATACTAGCACCTCCTAAAATATTTACTATTTCTCCTGTTACACCCTGTATAGCATATGTCAAAGATTGTTTTATCGCTTGATAAATAACGCTCCCTTGAACCATGGACCTTGCTGTTAGTGGGGAGGCTTGCATGCCTCAGTGATGTAGACAACTGTACTGCAGGTGCAACCACAATGGAGGGGTATATGTTGAGAGGCCAGACAAACATATGATTTGTGAAGAGTGGAAGTAGCCTTTTCAGTAGTTGCAAAGATAACAGGCTGATGATTGCCTGACCTGGCCTTGTAACGTGACCAAAATGGCCTTGTTGTGCCGGTACTGCAAATGGTTGACAGCAAGGGAAAACTGCAGCTGTAATTTTTTCCAAGGGTACGCACAGCTCTACTGTATGCTTCAGTGATGATGGCATCCTCTTGGGTAAAGCATTTCGGAGGTAAAGATTCCCTGATTTGGATCTCCAGCCAGGGCTTCTCAGAAGGATGATGATGTCAGGAGAAACAAAACTGGTGTGCAATGGAACTAAGCATGGAATGTTAAGATTCCTTAATCGGACAGTTAGGTTAGAAAATTTATAAAGGGAAATGGATAGGTTCAAGTTATATGTTGTGGGAGTTAGTGAAGTTCAGTGGCAGGAGGAATAGGACTTCTGGTCAGGAGAATACAGGGTTATAAATACACAGTCAAATAGGGGTAATGCAGAAGTAGGTTTAATAGTGAATAATAAAACAGGTATCCAGGTACACTGCTGTGAACAACACAGTGAACAAATTATTGCAGCTAAGATTGACATGAAGCCCACACCCACCACAGTAGTACAAGTTTCCACATCAACTAGTCCCACAGATGTTGAAGAAATGTATGATAAGATAAAAGAAATTATCCAGATAGTTAAGGGAGATGAAAATTTACTAGTGATGGGGGACTGGAATTTGGTAAAAGGAAAAGAAAGTGCAGGAAAAATAGTAGGTGAATATGGACTAGGGTAAAGGAATGAAAGCTGCCCATTTTGCATGGGGGATAATTTAATCATTGCTAACACTTGGTTTAAGAATCATGAAAAGAGACTGATACCCGGAGACACCAGAAAGTTTCAGACTACTTATACAACGGTAGGACTGAGATTTCGGAACCAGATTTTAAATTATAAGACATTTCCAGGGACAGTTGTAGACTCTGGCCACAATTTATTGGTTATGGTGTGTGGATTAAAACTGAGCAAATTGCAAAAAGGTAGACAATTAAGGAGGTGGTATCTGCGTAAGTTGAAAAAACCAGGGGTAGGTGAGAGTTTCAGAGAGAGCATTAGACAACAATTGACAGGAACAGGGGAAAGGAAGACAGTAGAAGACGAATGGATAGCTTTGAGAGATGAAATACTGACGACAGTGGAGAATCAAATAGGTGAAAAGACAAGGCCTAGTAGAGCACAGCAGATATTAATTTAACTGATGAGAGGAGAAAATATAAAAATGCAGTAAATGAAATAGGCACAAAGGAATACAAACATCTAAAAAATGAGATTGATAGGACGTGCAAAATGTTTAAGCAGGAATAGCTACAGGACAAATGTAAGTATTTAAAAGCATATATCACTAGGCCCTCCCCCCCATGAACCATGGACCTTGCCGTTGGTGGGGAGGCTTGCGTACCTCAGCGATACAGATAGCCGTAGCCGTTGAGAGGCCAGACAAACGTGTGGTTCCTGAAGAGGGGCAGCAGCCTTTTCAGTAGTTGCAAGGGCAACAGTCTGGATGATTGACTAATCTGGCCTTGTAACAATAACCAAAACGGCCTTGCTGTGCTGGTACTGCGAACGGCTGAAAGCAAGGGGAAACTACAGCCGTAATTTTTCCCGAGGGCATGCAGCTTTACTGTATGATTAAATGATGATGGCGTCCTCTTGGGTAAAATATTCCGGAGGTAAAATAGTCCCCCATTCGGATCTCCGGGCGGGGACTACTCAAGAGGATGTCATTATCAGGAGAAAGAAAACTGGCGTTCTACGGATCGGAGCGTGGAATGTCAGATCCCTTAATCGGGCAGGTAGGTTAGAAAATTTAAAAAGGGAAATGGATAGGTTGAAGTTAGATATAGTGGGAATTAGTGAAGTTCGGTGGCAGGAGGAACAAGACTTCTGGTCAGGTGACTACAGGGTTATAAACACAAAATCAAATAGGGGTAATGCAGGAGTAGGTTTAATAATGAATAGGTAAATAGGAATGCGGGTAAGCTACTACAAACAGCATAGTGAACGCATTATTGTGGCCAAGATAGATACGAAGCCCACACCTACTACAGTAGTACAAGTTTATACGCCAACTAGCTCTGCAGATGACGAAGAAATTGAAGAAATGTATGATGAAATAAAAGAAATTATTCAGATTGTGAAGGGAGACGAAAATTTAATAGCCATGGGTGACTGGAATTCGAGTGTAGGAAAAGGGAGAGAAGGAAACATAGTAGGTGAATATGGATTGGGGCTAAGAAATGATAGAGGAAGCCGCCTGGTAGAATTTTGCACAGACCACAACATAATCATAGCTAACACTTGGTTTAAGAATCATGAAAGAAGGTTGTATACATGGAAGAACCCTGGAGATACTAAAAGGTACCAGATAGATTATATAATGGTAAGACAGAGATTTAGGAACCAGGTTTTAAATTGTAAGACATTTCCAGGGGCAGATGTGGACTCTGACCACAATCTATTGGTTATGACCTGTAGATTAAAACTGAAGAAACTGCAAAAAGGTGGGAATTTAAGGAGATGGGACCTGGATAAACTGAAAGAACCAGAGGTTGTACAGAGTTTCAGGGAGAGCATAAGGGAACAATTGACAGGAATGGGGGAAAGAAATACAGTAGAAGAAGAATGGGCAGCTTTGAGGGATGAAGTAGCGAAGGCAGCAGAGGATCAAGTAGGTAAAAAGACGAGGGGTAGTAGAAATTCTTGAGTAACAGAAGAAATGTTGAGTTTAATTGATGAAAGGAGAAAATATAAAAATGCAGTAAATGAAGCAGGCAAAAAGGAATACAAACGTCTCAAAAATGAGATCGACAGGAAGTGCAAAATGGCTAAGCAGGGATGGCTAGAGGACAATTGTAAGGATGTAGAGGCCTATCTCACTAGGGGTAAGATAGATACTGTCTATGGGAAAATTAAAGAGACCTTTGGAGATAAGAGCACGACTTGTACGAATATCAAGAGCTCAGATGGAAACCCAGTTCTAAGCAAAGAAGGGAAAGCAGAAAGGTGGAAGGAGTATATAGAGGGTCTATACAAGGGCGATGTACTTGAGGACAATATTATGGAAATGGAAGAGGATGTAGATGAAGATGAAATGGGAGATATGATACTGCGTGAAGAGTTTGACAGAGCACTGAAAGACCTGAGTCGAAACAAGGCCCCCGGAGTAGAAAACATTCCATTGGAACTACTGACGGCCTTGGAAGAGCCAGTCCTGACAAAACTCTACCATCTGGTGAGCAAGATGTATGAAACACGCGAAATACCCTCAGACTTCAAGAAGAATATAATAATTCCAATCCCAAAGAAAGCAGGTGTTGACAGATGTGAAAATTACCGAACTATCATTTTAATAAGTCACAGCTGCAAAATACTAACACGACTTCTTTACAGACGAATGGAAAAACTAGTAGAAGCCAACCTCGGGGAAGATCAGTTTGGATTCCGTAGAAACACTGGAACACGTGAGGCAATACTGACCTTACGACTTATCTTAGAAGAAAGATTAAGAAAAGGCAAACCTACGTTTCTAGCATTTGTAGACTTAGAGAAAGCTTTTGACAATGTTAACTGGAATACTCTCTTTCAAATTCTGAAGGTGGCAGGGGTAAAATACAAGGAGCGAAAGGCTATTTACAATTTGTACAGAAACCAGATGGCAGTTATAAGAGTCGAGGGACATGAAAGGGAAGCAGTGGTTGGGAAGGGAGTAAGACAGGGTTGTAGCCTCTCCCCGATGTTATTCAATCTGTATATTCTCCAAACGAATCTTTAATTTTCCTGTAGGCATTATCTATCTTACCACTAGCGATACATGCCTCTACATTCTTACATATGTCCTCTAGCCATCTCTGCTTTGCCATTTTGCACTTCCGGTCAACCTCATTTTTGAGATGTTTGTATTCCTTTTTGCCTGCTTTATTTACTGCGTTTTTATATTTTCACCTTTCAGCAATTAAATTCAATATTTCTTCTGTTACACAAGGATTTCTACTAGCCCTTGTCTTTTTACCTACTTGATCCTCTGCATGTATATCTAATCGTATTCTAAATTAAAGTCCCCCATTGTAGTTTCTGTCTTACGTTTGGGCTAATCTCAGGAACTACTGTATACTGATTTATGAGAAAGCATTAATAAATTATATGTTTAAACATAAGTAACGATGAGTGTGTAATATACAGGGTGTTACAAAAAGGTACGGCCAAACTTTCAGGAAACATTCCTCACACACAAGTAAAGAAAAGATGTTATGTGGACATGTGTCCGGAAACGCTTAATTTCCATGTTAGAGCTCATTTTAGTTTCGTCAGTATGTTCTGTACTTCCTCGATTCACCACCAGTTGGCCCAATTGAAGAAAGGTAATGTTGACTTCGGTGCTTGTGTTGACATGAAACTCATTGCTCTACACACATCAAGCACATCAGTACGTAGCATCAACAGGTTCATCACAAACGTGGTTTTGCAGTCAGTGCAATGTTTACAAATGCGGAGTTGGCAGATGCCCATTTGATGTATGGATTAGCACGGGGCAATAGCCGTGGCGCGGTACATTTGTATCGAGACAGATTTCCAGAACGAAGGTGTCCCTACAGGAAGACGTCCAAAGCAATTGATCGGCGTCTTAGGGAGCACGGAACATTCCAGCCTATGACTCGCGACTGGGGAAGACCTAGAACGACGAGGACACCTGCAATGAACGAGGCAATTCTTCGTGCAGTTGACGATAACCCTAATGTCAGCGTCAGAGAAGTTGCTGCAGTACAAGGTAACGTTGACCATGTCACTGTTTGGAGAGTGCTACGGGAGTACCAGTTGGTTCCATACCATGTACAGCATGTGCAGGCACTATCAGCAGCTGACTGGCCTCCACAGGTACACTTCTGAGAATGGTTCATCCAACAATGTGTCAATCCTCATTTCAGTGCAAATGTTCTCTTTACGGATGAGGCTTCATTCCAACGTGATCAAATTGTAAATTTTCACAACCAACATGTGTGGGCTGACGACAATCCGCACGCAATTGTGCAATCACGTCATCAACACAGATTTTCTGTGAAAGTTTGGGCAGGCATTGTTGATGATGCCTCGATTGGGCCCCATGTTCTTCCACCTACGCTCAATGGAGCACGTTATCATGATTTCATACAGGATACTCTACCTGTGCTGCTAGAACATGTGCCTATACAAGTACGGCACAACATGTGGTTCATGCACGATGGAGCTCCTGCACATTTCAGTCTAAGTGTTCGTATGCTTCTCAACAACAGATTCAGTGACCGATGGATTGGTAGAGGCGGACCAATTCCATGGCCTCCACGCTCTCCTGACCTCAACCCTCTTGACTTTCATTTATGGGGGCATCTGAAAGCTCTTGTCTACGCAAGCCTGGTACCAAATGTAGAGACTCTTCGTGCTCGTATTGTGGACGGCTGTGATACAATACGCCATTCTCCAGAGCTGCAACAGCGCATCAGGGATTCCATGCGACGGAGGGTGGATGCGTGTATCCTCGCTAACGGAGGACATTTTGAGCATTTCCTGTAACAAAGTGTTTGAAGTCACGCTGGTACGTTCTGTTGCTGTGTGTTTCCATTCCCTGATTAATGTGATTTGAAGAGAAGTAATAGAATGAGCTCTAACATGGAAAGTAAGCATTTCCGAACACATGTCCACATAACATATTTTCTTTCTTTGTGTGTGAGGAATGCTTCCTGAAAGTTTGGCCGTACTTTTTTGTAACACTCTGTATGTATTGTCGTCTGTTTCATATTTAACTGGCATTTGAAACACCATCTCGGGGCAATGATGGAAACTACTAGCTGGTGGGAAAAGTAGTAATCAGACACCACAAGTCCAAAGAGTAGCAAAGCCTGACCAGACTCTAATGTCAGCAATGGTAGTCTAGCAATAAAGAGCATGTCTGGAAGCTGAAGATTGTGGGATCGAATGTCGGTCAGATCATGGATTTTTCAGCCTGCCTTTAACCCTACAAACTGGTATAAATATGTTGCTGTTCTTGAAATAGAAATCTTCCTTACCTCTGTTTCCCATTTTCCTGCCCTCCTGATAAGTTCTATTTTTTGCAGTTATGTAATTATACTAGTGGATGACGATTTAGTAATCTGCTCTCACATGTGGGATTCTCCCAGTAGGTCATTTCTTATTCTCTAAGTGACTCTATGCATATATTTATCACTAAACATTAAATCTTCTACAGCTTCAATTTTTTAAAGGTACTTCTGCCCTTTTATGGGTATATATTAAAACTTTGACACATTCTGTCTTCTATTCTTTCACTCTGAGCAGATTTCATCTCTTCTTACATGCTCACATGTCACAATAGACTGTCTTTGATGACAATGATTTTCTGATAAGTCAGTGGAACAGATGCCTCAGTTTTCAGCATGATGCAGTCATAGACTATGCAACAAGTGATGGCTGACTCAACTTAGATATTTAACCAAAAGGAAAATTCACTCGAGAAAACTGTAAAATTACAAGGAGACTAAATGCATGGCCACATCTCTTCTTACATGCTCACATGTCACAATAGACTGTCTTTGATGACAATGATTTTCTGATAAGTCAGTGGAACAGATGCCTCAGTTTTCAGAATGATGCAGTCATAGACTATGCAACAAGTGATGGCTGACTCAACTTAAATATTTAACCAAAAGGAAAATTCACTCGAGAAAACTGTAAAATTACAAGGAGACTAAATGAATGGCCACTATTTACCTTCAGAAGATGAAAATTCCAAGTACTGCCTAGAAAACCATAATTAAGAGTAGGTGGTGATGGTGGTGGTCGTGGTGTGTGTGTGTGTGGGGGGGGGGGGGGGGGGGGGAGATGTATACCTAGCTTCTGGAACTTAGTAGATTCTTCCTAAGGGGTATACAAGGAATATGTTGGGAAAGTGTGGAATGGAAGGGCAAATCATTCACACTCCAGGTTGAGAGGGACGCAGCTCTGTGCCTCTCCTTTCCCAACATACTCTTCCCTAACAGAGGAAGAAACTAACAACTTCAAAGCCTACATACAGTTTTTTTTCTAATGTCTCTCTTGGCAGTATTTGGAATTTAACCTCTTGAAGGTAAGTACAGGCCAATCTGTTCATACATCCTTTTCAATATTCTCACCCACTCTAGATTTGAAATAACAGAATTGTGAAAACGAAAGTTGCTACTCACCATACAGCAGAGACATTGAGTCACAGATAGGCACGACAAAAAGACTGTCACTAATATGCTTTCGGCCAATGAGGCCTTTGTTGAAAATAGACAATACGTGTGCGCTCTCTCTCTCTCTCTCTCTCTCTCTCTCTCTCTCTCTCACACACACACACACACACACACACACACACACATGACTGCAGCCTCTGGCAGCTGAAGCCACACTGCCAGCAGCAGCAGTGCATGATGAGAGTGGAAACTGGGTGGGGGTAATGTGGAGGCTGGGTGAACACCAGGAGGGTAGTAGGATAGGGGTGGGGGAGAGCGAAGTGTTGCTGTGGAACGTGCAGGGCGAGGTGGAGAGAGAGGAGGGCAGCTAGGTGCAGTCAGGAGGTTAGGAGGAGGGCAGGACAAAGATTCGGGGGGGGGGGGGGGGGGGGGTGAGGGTTGTAGTGGAAAAGGAGGGAAGTAAAAAGACTGGGTGCGTTGGTGGAATGAGGGCTATATAGTGCTGGAATGGGAACAGGCAAGGGGCAGGATGGGTGAGGACAATGACTTAACGAAGGTTGAATCCAGGAGGGTTATGGGAATATTGCAGGGTAGTTCCCTCCAGTACATTTCACAAAAGCCTGGTGTTGGTGGAAAGGATCAACAAGGCACAGGCTGTGAAGCAGTCATTGAAATGAAGTAAGTCACGTTGGGCAGCATGCTTACCAACAAGATGGTCCACTTGTTTCTTGGCCACAGTCCTTCGGTGACATTCATGCGGACAGACAGCTTGTTGGTTGTCTTGCCCACATAGAATGCAGTACAGTGGTTGCAGCTTGTAAATCACATGACTGGTTTCACAGGTAGCCCTGCATTTGATGGGATAGGTGATGTTAGCGAGTAGGTGGTGGTAGGAGGATGTATGGGACAGGTCTTGCATCTAGGTCTATTACAGGGGTATGAGCCATGAAGTACGGGATTGTGTAAGAATGGATGAGTATATTGTGTGGGTTCAGTGGACGGCAGAATACCACGGTAGGTGGGGTGGGAAGGATAGTGGGCAGGACATTTCTCATTTCATGGCACGACAAGAGGTAATCGAAACCCCGGCGGAGAATGTAATTCAGTTGCTCCAGTCCCCGATGGTACTGAGTTACGAGGGGAATGCTTCTCTGTGGCCAGACAGTGAGACTTTGGGAGGTGGTTGGAGACTGAAAGATAAGGCATGGAAGATTTGTTTTTGTACAAGGTTGGGAGTATAATTACAGTCTGTGAAGGCTTCAGTGAGACCTTCAGTATATTTCGAGAGGGATGCTCATTACTGCAGAGTCAACAACCACAGGTGGCTAGGCTGTTTGGAAGAGACTTCTTGGTATGGAACGGATGGCAGCTATCGAGATAGAGGTATTGCTGGTGGTTAGTAGGTTTGATGTGGACAGAGATACTGATGTAGCCATCTTTGAGGTGGAGATCAACATCTAGGAAGGTGTTTCGTTGGGACGGGTAGAACCAGATGAAGCACATTGGGGAGAAGTTGTCGAGGTTCTGGAGGAATGTGGATAGGGTGCCCACATCCTCAATCCAGATCGCAAATATGTCATCAGTGAATCTGAACCAGGTGAGGGGATTAGGATTCTTGGTGTTTTGGAAGGATTCTTCTAGATGACACATGCATAGATTTGCATCGGACGGTGCCACGTAGGTGCCCATAGCCATACCTGCATTTGTTTGTAGGTAATGCCTTCAAAGGAGAAGTAATTGTGGGCGAGGATATAATTGGTCATGGCGACTAGGAAGGAGGTTGTTGGTTTGGAATCCGTCACGCAGTAAGGCCCTGGGTGTTAGGGATGTTAGTGCAAAGGAAGTTGGCATCAATAATGAGGAGCATGGCACCGTGTGGTAAAGGGACAGGAACTCTGGAGGGTCGGTGGTGGAAATGGTTACAAGAGGACGGTAACACATTGAAGGTGTTGGCCTACAAGAGCAGAGATTCTCTCAGTGGGGGCACAGTAACCGTTGGCAATGGGGCATGCTGGGTGGTTGATTTTATGGACTTTATAAAGTATGTAGAAGGTAGGAGTGTGAGGCGTTGTAGGAGTGAGCAGACAGGTGGACTCTGGGAAAGGGTTCTGCGATGGGGGCTAGGGATTTGAGGAGCAACTGGAGATCTTGCTGGATTTTTGGAATGGAGTCATTGTGGCAAGGTTTTAGGTGGATGTATCTGACAGCTGGTGCAGTCCTTCCGCCAGGTAATCATTGAATTTCAAAACAACAGTGGTGGAGCCTTTGTCCATAGGTAGGATTATAAGGTCGGAATCAGTTTTTAGATGGTGGACTGTAGTTCTTTCTGCGGATGTAAGGTTGGTTTGCATATTGAGGGATTTGGAGAATGATGGTGAGGCGAGGTTTGAAGTTAAGAAATTCTGGAAAGTTAAGCAAGGGCGAATTGGAGGTAGTGGGGGTGGATCACGGTTGGATGGAGGAGTGAATTAGGTGAGGCAAGGTTCAACATTGGTCTTTGGTTGAGTCTGATCGGTAGGGTTGGTGGTGAAAAAGTTTTTCCACTCTAGGGACCGGGAGAAGGTCTTTAACAAGTCTTGCATGATTGAATTTGAGAGTGGGGTAAAAGGTGAGGCCTTAGGAAAGGACTGATATTTCTGTGGGGCTAAGGCTTCTGGCGGAAAGGTTCATGACTGTGCTTTGGGTCTGTTTGGGTTCTGGGTTCAGTGTGGTGATGGGAGGGAGTCTTGGAGGGTGGGGTAAATGTAGTAGGTCTGTGAGACAGGGTTTGTGAGCTATGAGGGGATTTTGGGGAGGTTTGGAGGTTGTTGTCGAGATGGTGGACAGTGGTACTCCAAAGTGGGAGTATGAAGTGAGCAGGGTGGAAGTTTTTTTAGGTGATGTGCCGGTTACTCTAGTTCCTGGAGGGCACTATCATTCCCCAAATCCCTCAACATGCAAACCAACCTTACGTCCGCAGAAAGAACCACAGTCCACCAGCTAAAAACTGATCCTGACATTATAATCCTACATATGGACAAAGGCTGAACCACTGTTGTTTTGAACTGCAAGGATTACCTGGTGGAAGGACTCTGCCAGATGTCAGATACATCCGCCTACAAAGCTTGCCACAATGTCCTCATTCCAAATATCCAGCAGGATCTCCAGTCACTCCTCAAATTCTTAGGCCCATCCCAGAATCTCTCCACAGAGTACATGTCTCTGATCACTCCTACCTCTACATGCTTCCTAAAGTCCATAATCCCAACCACCCAGGTTTCCCCAATATGGCTGGTTACTGTATCCCCACTCGGAGAATCTATGCTCTCACTGACCAACACCTTCAAGCTATTACCCAGAACAACCCTCCTCTTTAAAAGATACCAACCATTTTCTCAACTGACTCTCCTCAGTTCCAGTCCCCTTACCACACGGTGCCCTGCTCAACCCTACTGATGCCACCTCCATTTACGCTAACATCCCAATGCACATGGCCTTACCGCTACTGAACACTACCTTTCCCAGTACCTGACAGGTTACAAACCAACAACCTCCTTCCTAGTCACCACGACCTTCTATATCCTCACCCACAATTACTTCTCCTTTGAACACATTAACTACAAACAAATACAGGGAACGCTATGGGCACCCATACGACACCATCCTATGCCAACCTATTCTTGGACTATCTGGGGTGTATACGGGAACAAGGAAAAAAAATTCCCGGATTATTCCCGGATTTCTCCCGGATATCCCATTTAAAAAATATGCTTTTTCCCGGGAGAAAATACACTTTTTCTGTGCTAAGTGACAGTAGGTTTTCCATAGATTTTCCCTCGGAACAGCAAAACTTATCAATCCATTGAATGGTTAACGTTTTATATAATCGCATAGGACTTCCCGGAGGAAAAAAAAAGACGGAGCAGAGAAGTTTTGGAGATACTTTAAATATAAAAAAAAAGGAGAGAAGTTTTGGAAAGACCTTTGATTTGCAGCAACATATACGCTGCATAATTTCATATTAAGAAAGTATAAATTCGAATTGCACCAAAAACAGCGCGTTAGTTTCCGGAGCGTTGCAACCGAGGTTGCGATGTCCTTTTGTAAGCGAGTCATATCTCAAGCCACGAGATCTCGCCAGCTGATGACAGCAGCTATTCAGAGCATAGGACACGTGTTATAGTCAGCCAATAGCAAGATTACTGGTTACATGGCACGAACACACAAGAGGAAAAGTTAACGGTTTACATTAATGTACACAGTACCGTATCTTTCACATATAATATTGGTCTCTAAGATTAACACGCTACAACAGAAGCTAAGCTTTCACATGTAATATTGATCTTTCTTTACGTGTGTTATACTTTAAGATACATCACACAAATGTGCCAGTAAATTATGACATAAATGCCTCGGCTCAAAAATCTTGTAAGTGGCTGGTCCTCAAAGTGTTCGGTTTCGAACGCTCTGTGATTTAGATATCCATCCCACTTTCTCATACATAACATAATTCATCTTGCGTAAAAAGAAATTCACTTTGAAAGTAACGCTTTTCTAACCATCGTTCGCAATACTGTTAGAAATAGGTTCGATTTACCAGTTGCCAGAGAGCGCCAGAAAACGCACTATTGTGCGTGTGCAACTGCAGTGGTGTAGGAAGCCCGCATGTTCGAGTGCATAACGCACTAAGAGAGCTTACATTACACCAAAAAAGAAACAGGGCATCAGAGGATACTCCAAAGAGCATAGAAATTTCGTAAACCATACTAAAATGCATAATTCGGCTTGAAGTGCAAATTGGCTTTTTCCAGATTCACAATGAAGTAGGTTCCATCTGATATTAAGCTTTTCAGTGTGGTTTTATGGATGTAAATTTTCTTGGAGTACCAGTACTCTACGATCTCATGTTTGGTTCTTTATCGTGACATAATGCCATACATGGCAGAAGATGATAACGTGCTCTTGAAATTCACCGAACAGTTGGAACTAGCCAATACTGTAGAATGAAACACTTCATTTCAAATAAAATGATTGCCTCAGCGGAATTTCTTTAGCAAACTTGCAAAAATAATTTCATTCTTCTGCAAGGCGATTAATATGCTTGACTGCTACTAACTTGGAAAGAAAATAAAATCAGAAAACTGAAATTAATAATATATTTTTGCCCTTCGTAACTATGTGAATGTATTTTAATTCGCTTGATAGCTCCCGGCTACAGAAATCCATTTTGTTTTCATTTGACGTCGGAGCTGTACACGAAGAGAAGCAGCGAAATCACGTGAACACGGGTCACGTGGAGACAAACCCCCTCCCTACTACAACTCAAACAACTCTGTGCAAGAGCGAATCTGGCAGCTAGGGCGCGCGAGAAAAATTTTTCTCGTTTGCATCTGACTGCTTGCTGCTACTATCGATACAGCCAAACTTCAAGTAGCGGGAAGCGGGAGAAGGTACTCCTTATACGCGAGTCAAATGCGCATGCGCAACAGACCGCTGGCAACTGGTCAAATGAACCTAATGTGAACAGTTGTGACGTCATGCTCACACCAAGCAGTTTATTGTTACGAAGAATTACAGTCTGCGCCCTACGGCCTTTGACATACTTTTGCTATCTGCAGACGCTTGTGCGTGCAGGGTGTTTAGTTGTAAATTGCCACTAAAGTTTTATTTTTTCCCTCTCGTTTATATTTTATTGCTGCAGTATCATTCTCCAGTAGCAGGATACAGTAACATTCTTTGCTAGAGAATCAATTCTGCAGTCAAAATTACAAAAATTTAAATGAAAGCTAAAACAATGAAAAATTCCTGGGTTTTTCCCCGGATGAAAAAATTCCCGGGTTTTTCCCGGTTGTCCCGGGTCCTATACACCCTGCTATCTACAGGAATCCTTCCAAAACACCAAGAATCCTAATCCCCTCATCTGGTTCAGGTTCACTGATGACATATTTACGATCTGGATTGAGGATGTGGACACCCTAGCCACATTCCTCCAGAACCTCGACAACTTCTCCCTAATGTGCTTCATCTGGTACTACCTGTCCCAACGAGACACCTCAAAGATGGCTACATCAGTGTCTCTGTCCATATCAAATCTACTAATCCCCAGCAATACCTCTATTTCAATAGCTGCCACCCGTTTCATACCAAGAAGTCACTTCCAAACATACTAGCCACCCATTGTCATTGTATCTGCAGTGACGAGTGATCCCTCTCGAAATATACCACGGGTCTCAATGAAGTCTTCACAGAACGTAAGTAGCCTCCTAGCCTTGTACAAAAGTGAATCTGTCGTGCCTTATCTTTCAGTCTGCCACCACCTCCCAAAGTCTCACCATCTGGCAACAGAGAAGCATTCCCCCCGTAACTCAGTAACACCCAAGACTGGAGCAATCGAATTACATTCTCCGTCAGGGTTTTTGACCATCTCTCATTGTGCCCTGAAATGAGAAATGTCCTGCCTACTATCCTTCCAACCCCTCCCACAGTGATAGTCCACCAAACATACACAATATACACGTCCATCCCTACACAAGACCTGCCCCCAACCCTTTACCTCATGGCTCATACTACTGTAATATACCGAGATGCAAGACCTGTCTCATACATCCTCCCACCACCACCTACTCCAGTCCAGTCACAAACATCACCTATCTCCAGAATGAGATTTTCACTCTGCAGCGGAGTGTGCGCTGATATGAAACTTCCTGGCAGATTAAAACTGTGTGCTGGACCGAGACTTGAACTCGGGACCTTTGCCTCTCATTCTGGAAACATCCCCCAGCCTGTGGCTAAGCCATGTCTCCGCAATATCCTTTCTTTCAGGAGTGCTAGTTCTGCAAGGTTCGCAGGAGAGCTTCTGTAAAGTTTGGAAGGGAGATGAGGTACTGGCAGAAGTTAAGCTGTGAGGACGGGTTGTGAGTCGTGCTTGGGTAGCTCAGTTGGTAGAACACTTGCCCGCAAAAGGCAAAGGTCCCGAGTTCAAGTCTCGGTCCGGCACACACTTTTAATCTGCCAGGAAGTTTCATCACCTATCTCATCAAAGACAGGGCTAACTCTGAAACGAGTCACGTGATCTAAAAGCTAAGCTGCAACCACTCAAGCTGTCTGTCCACATGAATGGCCACCGACAAACTGTGGCCAAGAAACAAGTGTATCTCCCTGTTGCTGAGCACGCTGCCCAACAAGACTTCCTCCATTTAAATGATTGTTTCACAGTGCCATACGGGTCCTTCCCACCAACACCAGCTTTTCTGAATTGTGCAGATGGGAACCCTCCCTGTAATATATCATATTTTCCCGTAACCCTCCTTGACTCAACCTTCGTTAGTCATTGTCCTCAACCATCCAGCCACTTCTCTGAGCACAGTCCAGCACCACATAGCCCTCAGCCCTTTCACACAGCCCTCAGCCCTTTCTCCTTTTCCGCTACAACCCCCTCCCCCTACCCCATCTTTCCCTGCCCTCCTTCTAACCTCCCAACTGCATCTAGCTGCCCTACTCTCTCTTCACCTCATCCTGCAAGCTGCCCAGCAGCACTTCACTCTCCACCATCCCTTTGCTATATGGTGAGTTTCAACTTTCCTTTTCTTAATATTGTTACATTACATGCTGGATTTTGCACTGTTTGAAATAACAAAATGATATTTAGAGACTGCACTTGGAAACCTGCAGTAATGATGTAATATGTCCATCATCAGCATGCCCACCACTGTCCTCCTAGTGAGACAGGCGTGGAGCACTCTGACAGACATGTGAGCAGTGCGCCTACTATACTCGCCAATGTGGCTTCACCCTCCACCCCACCTGCCGACACTCTTTACCTAGCCTCCCAGAGCCAGGTGGAGGGGGGCACAACACAGATATAAGGATGACAGTATTCACAAAATCTTGACATTTTGCTAGAAGATGATAAGTATGTCGTTCATTGAAACATTCCAGTTTTATAATACCGCCACCCAGCTGGAGATCCGAAAGCTTTTCGTAAACTGTACATGCTGGGAAAGTTTACATTCACACAATGTTTTATATACTTTAGAATTGAGTATGCTGATGTTTAATGACTATGTATAATTAGCAAGACACCACAGGAGTGAACAGAAAATGATAGTTATTTACACTTTTACAAACAAGTCTGCAGTCATACTTCTTGTACTTCCCGTCTCCCCCATACAGCCCATTGTTACCACCACCTATCGCTGTTTGGTTTCATGGTAAGTCAGTATGTGACAATCATATGAGAATTGCAAAACCTAGGAAGAAAATGCTTCATAATCCTGTCACTGCAATTTCATATTTTTCTCTTTTAACATTAAACAAAAATTGTTTAACATGAACAGATTTCACTTCTTGGCTGTACAAATATATCTGCTTTATGCAGTTGCAAAGCCACGCAGATTTATTGGCTCTGCCCTCCCACCACACTTTTCTTTTGAGTTAACAAAGTAGACAATGTATGCTAGTGTTACTAAGTTACTGTTTGTTTTTGGGTGCTGCCATTAACAAAACACTTGTTTTCAGATCTGGTGTGATGTATGCTGCTGCTGGTGAACTGTGTATAAAAATCAGTAATTTTGTGTCAGAACTGTTTTGTTTTAAAATACAGGTGCAATAATTTTTTTAATGTACAGTGGAATAAAAATCAGGATGAGGACAATCTGAAACCAGATGTGAACAGTAATGAAATTCTAAACTCAGATTGGAATGTATACCCCAGAGACAGGTTGGACAGTGAAGGGGGAGGCGTGTTTATAGCGATAAAAAGGGCAATAGTATCGAAGGAAATTGATGGAGATCCGAAATGTGAAATAATTTGGGTGAAGGTCATGGGTAAAGCAGGCTCAAACACGGTAATTGGATGTCTCTATAGGTCCCCTGGCTCAGCAGCTGTTGTGGCAGAACACCTGAAGGAAAATTTGGAAAATATTTTGAGTAGATTTCCCGACCATGTTATAGTTTTGGGTGGAGATTTTAATTTACCAGATGTAGACTGGGAGACTTAAACATTTATAACAGGTGGCAGGGACAAAGAATCCAGTGAAATTTTTTTAAGTGCATTATCTGAAAACTTCCTTGAGCAGTTAAACAGAGAACCGACTCGTGGCGATAACATATTAGACCTTCTGGTGACAAAAGACCCGAACTATTTGAAACAGTTAATGCAGAACAGGGAATCAGCAATCATAAAGCGGTTACAGCATCGGTGATTTCAGCCATAAATAGAAATATTTAAAAAGGTAGGAAGATTTTCCTGTTCAGCAAAAGTGACAAAAAGCAGATTTCAGAGTACTTGACGGCTAAACACAAAAGTTTTATCTCAAGTACAGATAGTGTTGAGGATCAGCAGACAAAGTTCAAAACCACTGTACAATATGCATTAGATGAGTACGTGTCAAGCAAGATCATCAGAGATGGAAAAGAGCCATCGTGGTACAACAACCGAGTTAGAAAACTGCTACGGAAGCAAAGGGAACTTCACAGCAAACATAAAAATAGCCAAAGCCTTGCAGACAAACAAAAATTACATGAAGCGAAATGTAGTGTCAGGAGGGCTATGCAAGAAGCGTTCAACAAATTCCAAAGTAATGTTCTATGGACAATCCTAAAAAAATTTGATCTTATGTCAAAGCGGTACGGGGATCAAAACAAAATGTCCAGACACTCTGTGACCAAAATGGTACTGAAACAGAGGATGACAGACTAAAGGCCGAAATACTAAATGTCTTTTTCCAAAGCTGTTTCACAGAGGAAGACTGCACTGTAGTTCCTTCTCTAGATTGTCGCCCAGATGACAAAATGTTAGATATCGAAATAGATGACAGAGGGATAGAAAAACAATTAAAATCGCTCAAAAGAGGAAAGACCGCTGGACCTCATGGGATATCAGTTTGATTTTATACAGAGTATGCGAAGGAACTTGCCCCCCTTCTTGCAGCGGTGTACCGTAGGTCTCTAGAAGAACTTGGTGTTCCAAAAGATTGGAAAAGGGCACAGGTCATTCCCGTTTTCAAGAAGAGACATCAAACAGATGTGCAGAACTATAGACCTATATCTCTAACGTTGATCAGTTGCAGAATTTTGTAACACTTATTATGTTCGAATATAATGACTTTTCTGGAGACTAGAAATCTACTCTGTAGGAATCAGCAAGGGTTTTGAAGAAGACAATCGTGTGAAACCCAGCTCACGCTATTCGTCCACGAGACTCAGAGGGCCATACACACGGGTCTCCAGGTAGATGCCGCGTTTCTTGACTTCCGCAAGGCGTTTGATACAGTTCCCCCACAGTCGTTTAATGAACAAAGTAAGAGAATATGGACTATCAGACCAATTGTGAGATTGGATTGAAGAGTTCCTAAATAACAGAACGCAGCATGTCATTCTCAATGGAGAGAAGTCTTCCGAAGTAAGAGTAATTTGAGGTGTGCCGCAGGGGTGTGTCATAGGACCGTTGCTATTCACAATATATATAAATGACATTGTGGATAACATCAGAAGTTCACTGAGGCTTTTTGTGGATTATGCTGTAGTATATCAAGAGGTTGTAACTATGGGAAAGCAGGATCTGCAACGAATTGACGCATGGTGCAGGGAATGGCAATTGAATCTCAATGTAGACAAGTGTAATGTGCTGCGAATACATAGAAAGAAATATCCTTTATCATTTAGCTACAATATAGCAGGTCAGCAACTGAAAGCAGTTGATTCCATAAATTGTGTGGGAGTAGGCATTAGGAGTGATTTAAAATGAAATGACCAAATAAAATTAATCGTCAGTAAAGTAGGTGCCAGACTGAGATTCATTGGAAGAATCCTAAGGAAATGCAGTCCAAAAACAAAGGAAGTAGGTTACAGTACACTTGTTTGCCCACTGCTTGAATACTGCTCACCGGTATGGGATCCGTACCAGATAGGGTTGATAGAAGAGATAGAGAAGATCCAACGGGGAGCAGCACGCTTCGTTACAGGATCATTTAGTAATCACAAAAGCGTTATGGAGATGATAGATAAACTCCAGTGGAAGACTCTGCAAGAGACACGCTCAGTAGCTCGGTATGGGCTTTTGTTGAAGTTTTGAGAACATACCTTGACCGAGGCGTCAAGCAGTATATTGCTCCCTCCTACGTATATCTTGTGAAGAGACCATGACAATGAAATCAGAGAGATTAGAGGCCACACAGAGGCATATTGAAAATCTTTCTTTCAATAAACAATACGAGACTGGAATAGAACCGATAGAGGTACTCAAGGTACCCTCCGCCACACACCGTCAGGTGGCTTGTGGAGTATGGATGTAGATGTAGATGCTGTTTCGCTTAAAATGAGGTGCAGCTGCTTAATGAAGTTGAAAAATGGAGTTCAAAAATGGAAATCTGTAAAGAGTCTGGCATTGCTAACTCTACCACATGTATGTTAAATAAAAACAGAAATCAAAGCTCAGTAATGTTTGAGCACAGTTCAACACAGTGAAAAGTGTAACAGCTTGACTCAAAGATGGGCACACTGTGTTTCTCGTTTGGTTCACACAAGTTAGGTCCCAGAAGGCCTCCAGCTGAAGGCATTTACTGCTAGAAAGAGCTGATGAACTTGCAAAACAGTAGGTACTGAATTTTCTGAAAATCCATATTGGTTGGAAAATTTGAAGAAAAATAATGATCTTATGCAGATGGTCACTGTTTGAAGGTAGTCAGGAGTAGGTTATTGCATTTTTTTTTGGCTTGGAAAATTTTACTTTCTCTGCTCAATAGTTATTGCTTGCAAGGAGACCACTCCCATGGCTCTTTGCTCAGTATAGGCTCATGTTGCTGACCTGGCAGAGTTCTCACAGTTGAGGACTGCTGACAGACAGACATCTAACAAATGTTTGTCTACAGCCTTTGGTCAATGTTAGCATGGGAGGATGATCTCATGAGGCCTTGGTAGATGGAGGCTGATTCCTGGGCCAAGACAGGCTCACTCTCTCTGCAACCAGCTCCCAAACTAGCAAACACACATCTTTAGCAAACACACATCTTCCTGCACACCCCTGATCTCTGAAGGGAGCTATTCCGATTAAAAAATTTAATCACCTGGCATTTTCCTTGGATGCACTCTATGTACCTCCTATCACTGAATAAAATCAGATAATTGCTTAGCAACATTTTCTTACACTTAAGAACTTACTCTCATTGGATGTCCATTCATCAGCCCATGCTGAACAGCACAGCTTTAAAAATGTTCATGGAGAAGCTAACCGTATTTTATGACTATGGTTACCGACTGATTGCAGTCTATGTGACCTTCAGTACTTCAAAAATTTGCCATGAAAGGTGTCTTCAATGCTTGCTAAACTTGTAACACCATAATTGATAGTGAGTAGTTTATTATGTGAAGTATAATGTGTTTACTCTTTTCTGCTTAATGTCTCGGCATTACTGTAAGGAGGTGCAGTTCAGCAAAATATGTTTAGTGGAATTATAACCGTGTGTTTAAATAATGAAACTTTATTAAATATGTTTCTTTATGTATGAGAAAATGTACTGTAAAAACTGGTTCATACTTAGGGATTTTGTATTGTATAATATAAGAGACATAGTAATTCCCTTCTGCTATGAAAGTGGTTTGGCGTGCAAAGAAAAGGTGGAAGGGGTGGTCAGGCTGAGAGTGAAGTGAGAGAACACCATAGGCAGTCAGTAACCAGCAGTCACATAGTCAACAGTGAAGGTGTTGAGTGAGGCATCCAGTAACCAATTTGAGATGGAATGGCCTTGGGTGTGACTGTGGCTGTAAAATGGTGCTCTTGCATTGGAAATGGCTCTAAAAATGATATTCATGTCACCAAGAACAACTAAATAGAGCATATTACTGCCAAAGGAGAGACCAGGTAGCCACCATGTGCTCGCCACCATTATTGCTCCACTTCACCAGATTCAAGAGGTTAGAACTGTATAACAGTATGAACCAGAGTTTGCTTCACAAGTAGTAAATGGGACACATCATATAACTGATAAAAAGCACTGATTTGCTACGAATTGCTACAGATGGAAAGTGCCGAAGTTATAGTATTGATGAAAAAAATTGAGGTTAATTTAAAACCTCTTGCTTCACAGGTGGTGTTATAAAGCACTGGTTTTTGATACTAATTTCAATTTGACGTTAACTTGAAGTCATTTCTGAAGTCTGTGGAAAATAGTTTCAGTGTAAATTGTTTTAAAGTATTACATGATGAATGATCTGAAGTGGGGAAGTAATTCAGCTGTTATTATAATGAAAATGATTTCTGAAAAGTGTGCGTAGTCTGCTCATAAAAGTAGGGATAGTTTGTGCCCCCCCCCCCCCCCCCCCATTTCAATCTTTCCTATCAGGAAAAAGCCAAACTGGATAGAGTCTTTCTAGCTAAAGAAATCTGAAGTATTTATAGAAAAGAGTCTATACAAAAGGTATGTGTACAGTGTTAGCTTATTGCATTTGTGATATGTATATGTGTGTTAGTTAAACTTTAACTCTTGTCAGGTGATACTTAGTTTTGTGTTGTCTTTGGGAACAATTTTTTTTTTTTTTTTTTTTTTACTGAGTTAGTTAAAGTTTGAGGTAATGATTATAGTTAACAGGGATAAAGCCTTTCTTTCATTTCTGTGATTGCTTAACTAAACTGTTGATAACTACTGCTACCCACTGTGTAATTCATCTGGTTGTAATAGGTGTTCATTGCACTTTACAAAGAAAGTATTTATGAAAGTTCCCTTTTGCAAGAGTAAAGACAAATCTATTGGGAATGATGTTTTCACATTATTATGCCTAATTAGGCTGGTGACCGTATTTTGTTTTATTTACAAGAACTCTGCTACTGTTATTTCTTACAAAAGTTTAGTCTTTCTGTTATCTACCAACTACTACCATTAAGAAATTCATGTTCAATTCCCTCTGTCTATTAGGTAACACATGGTCAAATTCAAAATTCCCCCTAGAGGGTATCATTATAAGGAGCGTTTTAAACCATAATTGGTATTTATTAGCCTGCAGTTGTGTTATACCTGGCTTCCTTGTGACAGGTCAGAAGTTCTGTTACTAGGAAGCAGTGTAGCACATGTACGTGAACGCCAGTATTAGTGTTATAAACTGTTTTTAATTCTTCACCCAATAAAACTATCACCAACTTTGAGTAAAGATAAGAAATATCTAAGGAAAGAATTGTGGTACAGGTGGAATGCAATTTCAGATGGGCCCGAAAAATAAACCTGTCTTTGTCAATGAACACAATTTTACAGCTATATTATCACAGCATTATACAAAACTTGAAATCCCACGATCAAAAGCAATGTCCTAGAAAATATTTAGTCACAATCAAAGCAAATGAAGATTCTTGCATGGTGGCATATTCACTTTTAGATGCTACTGTTTTTATTTTACTATTGCAATGTTGGCATTTATACCATTTTCAAGCATAAGATCTGATGTTATATTATGTCATAGAAATAGATTAAAAGAAACAATGTTGTAGGTCAGTGTTACTCTTGACAGTAACATAGTCATTAACAACACCCAATGACTACTACAATCAAGAGTACCAAAATCCTACAACAAAGTTATTTTTAACCTATTTCTGCGACATATTACAACATCAAATCTTATGCTTGAAAATGGCACAAATGCCAAAACCACAATAGTGGAATAGACCACTAGTAATAACTAAAAGTGAATACGACATCATTAAAAAAAAAAAGAAAAAAAAAACACTTACACAAGCTGTGGACCCATATCACAAGAAATTAAAAGAAGATTTCTCCATCAGTTTATTCGATGCATTACCGTAGACGTGCTGGATTCTGCTTGGAATTTGGTGATGCCAAAGACAGTTGAAAATAGTATTTTACCTTATAGAATTTTCCAAAGTAACAGAGATTTTGGTGCCTTAACAATCATTATATATTGAAACTGAGAAAACATTTAATAAAATATCTGTTAAGTTTGTATGTTATTAGATTGGTAAACAATATCACTGAAGGAATTTGTCTTAGTCAATGATGAAACATGTACAATGATGACACTGACAGATGAAGAAATCTGGATGATATTCATTGCTCAAAAGATAGCACACTGATGTAAATAACAACTACCAATCCAACAAAATAGTCAACAGTACAGTTCCTGTCTCCAGTACATCAGAAATTTGGAGCATAATGAAAATATGTGTAGCTATTAAGATGCTCCTCAAATGCTGAAATGAATAAAACAACTGACAATACTGAACAATTTATCAAAAATTTTATGCTAAAAGAGAGACTGCAAAAAAAGAACAGATTTTTTCCCACAAGACAATAATATACTATAAACAGACTTTCAATGTACCACGTGCACCAACAAGAATAAGTTTATGAGGAAACCTAATTATTTTACTACCATAAATTCTGACAAAATGGAAAGTATAGAACCCGTGTGCATTGTAAAATATGAATTTCTATTGACACAAAAAATATTTAATTCACTTTCCTAACAATTTTGTGACAGCATTTAATCCAACTGTATATCGTATTTGTGTTAAGCAATACTTAGTGCCACATTTTATTTTAGTAGAACTGTGAAGGATTAAGACTTAGATGTTACATTATTATTATTGTTATTATTATTATTATAACCAGATGAAACTTACAACTCATCTCTCAGTGTCAGTATCACAGATCTGCAATGTCTACATGTGTAGTGTGTCTTCAACTCCACATTAAGCAAAAAACGCACTGGCTGAGAACAGTCTTGATAGGCAATAATGTCTAAGGTGTGTGTTCAGGTGGTACTGACTATGCTCATGATAAATATTGCCTGTGAGTTTGGATAATATCTAATGACTGCATTCATTCAAGCGCCTTATTGTATACATGAAAGTGCAATATAGAACTGTCAGTATTCTGGTACTGAGCGCCGCGGGTTTCGGATCCACGCCAGACGGCATGGACCTCGATTACCACCAGAGGTCTCTGCAGCCATCGCGCCGTAAGCCATGCCTGTGTGTGTGTGTGGCCCACGTATAACTGTGAGGGTGCCACTGTGAAGCACGTGGTCCCAGCAGCTAATAGCGACGTACCCTATCCTGTATTTAAGCGCCTTCCTCTTGCTCAGCTGGGCAGTCTGATATTCGTGTGAGTCTATTGACACCTCGAATACAGATAGCATGTTTACATCACTTTATTTCTGTGTAAAAGTGGACATTGTAGATTCCTTAGGTTGTCGCTTGTGATCCCTTGCTTGTTGCGTGTTGTTGTTTGTAAGGCCTTGCTTGGTCGTCCTACGTTGTTCGTGTCCATCCTTTCCCATTCGTTTGTTTGTTCACAGGCCACTCCTGTTTGGTCCTGCCATGCTTTTATTCTGTTTGGTCCCGTCACGCTTTATTCTCGGCAACCCCGCGACTGGAACACTTGCGGTTACAACAAATATGACCGTTTCATGATGGTAAGAACATTCATATCCCACACATTCTAGCAAATTGCAATGGATTTGGCAATATTAAAGCTCCTCAATCAGTGACAGCAACAGTTGCTACAGAAAATACAATCACAATAGAAAACACAACAACAGCAACTGGTGGATCAAGAGAAACAATGAAAACAAATAATATTATGGTGTCAATATCCTCAGCAGCAATAAAAGCAACACCAGTTGTCTCTTCATGACGTCTAATCATGTTGTTCCATCACATTAAACAGAAAACTGCTTGAACTCATCTGTGTCAATGCTACAACAGTGCTTCGAAACTTTCTAGGTAGAGGATTTAAGTGTCTTGTCATCTATAGAAATGGAAACAGACATATTGTTGAGACAGTTGATCATATTAACTAATCCATTCTTTCTGTCTATTGGTAATATCTGTGTCCTTCTAAATTCATGTTAGATTATGAGAAAGCATATTTCAGATCATTGAAGCCACACTAGAATTCCTTAAGCAGTTGAAGCAGTCAGGACAATCTCCTCAGGCATGGGCTGAGACGTTCACAGTTTGAGCTGTGAGGGCCATTTAACATTTTTAGATTGTGAAAATCAACGGTTCTACCCATGATCTTCCATGAATATTCTGTCATCCATCTTGCTACTGGTCAGGAAGTCGACTGTGGGACACTGAAATTAGAAGATCCTACAGCAGACAAAGTCCTGGCAACTGCACATGCATTAAAAGTGCCTCCACAGCAAATCAATGAATCCTGTACTAATCATATCACAGCACGACCTGCATGGACCACACTGGCATATCATAACAGTATGCACCAGCAATGATCACCATCACTTTCAGTACTGTCCTTTATCTCAGCCCATTCTGCAGTTGCACACAGATGCCCCTGGAACAGCCTACAATCTAGCCCACTTATTTTCAGTTGCATCAGTGGATCAAATGCTGTCACTGGCAAGGCAAGTTGGATCAAATCTACACAACAGATACCAAATGAATTCGGAGATGTGCAGCTAGGATTATAAAGGAACAGTACAGACCATATGAAATGGGAATCCTTGGAAGAAAGTATATATAGTTCTCATAAAATGATGTTTGGTAAATTTAGAGAAACTCTATTTGAAGAAGACTGGGGGGATTACGTTGCTGCCATTGTATATCTCACACAGAACTCATGACAGTAAGATAAGGGAGATTATCAAAAATCAGGCAAAAAGAGAGGTTATAGTACATGCTAAGATACACATAAACAGGCGTTTTCCTCTCACTCAATACTGGAATGGAGTAGGGGAAAAATTTGATAATACTGGTACAGTATACCCTCGCACTAACAATGCTCAGTATCTTGTGGGTATATATGTAGATGTAGAGCATTCTGGCCGAGAGAGGTGGAATTTTCACATAGTAACCATGGCATGTTACTCATTACAATTTTCATAATAGATGACATTTCACTGGGAGAACTTCCTAATCATTCTCTCTCTTGATGGTTTTGGTTTCTGTTTTCACAAATAGCCCACCAAATCCAAAGGTGTTTGGGAAGCAGTGTTTTGATTCAATTAGATCTCACAAAATTCTATGGCACTATACAACCAATCCAAGCAGAGCTCCAAATGTCTAGGTAAGCAACTAGGATGTGGGTGATGTTCCAGCAGTTGTCTCCTATTGATTATTTCATTTCAATCCATACCATCGGCATCCAGCACACCTTGAGCTATAGTTATTTTTTAAATTAACTTTCTATTGTCCTTGAGACTCAGGTAGTTCAGTCCCCTCCCCCACTGTGAACCAAAACACACCACTTTACATTATAAGGCTCAATTGTGTTTACTGAGGTATGCTCTGAGTTTACAGTAAAGGAAAGAAAGCTAGTACTGACCAATCCAAAACTCACATCTTGTCATTACTGATTGACCCTCATGAGGACAGTTGATGTAAGACCTCTCATGAACTTAATCTTTTCATACAAACTAACTATTTGGGGCAGGCAATGAAAATGAAACAGATGGATAAACTAAGAAAAACTCATTATTACTTCAAAAGTAATTGGGGTACCCAGGTGTCCACCTCCTTATCCGAAGGAATTCTACAGATATTAATTTCATTGTACATGCCTCCAAAGATATGGAAATCACATGGAGAGAGAGCAGGACTGCATGGAGGGTGTGTAACAGTGTACCTATAGGCCCGCCCACATGTTGCCAAAGTTGGTTCAAGTATGTTGCAGAAGTTTCACTGGAAAGTCCTTATACGGGCTGTCAATTCAACTAAGTACCTGGGTGTTAAAATTACGAACAACTTCAGTTGGAAAGACCACAGACAATATTGTGGGGAAGGCGAGCCAAAGGTTGCATTTCATTGGCAGGACACTTAGAAGATGCAACAAGTCCACTAAAGAGACAGCTTACACTACACTCGTTCGTCCTCTGTTAGAATATTGCTGCGCGGTGTGGGATCCTTACCAGGTGGGATTGACGAAGAAAATCGAAAGGGTGCAAAAAAGCACAGCTTGTTTTGTATTATCACGTAATAGGGGAGAGAGTGTGGCAGATATGATACGCGAGTTGGGATGGAAGTAATTAAAGCAAAGACGTTTTTCGTCGCGGCGAGATCTAATTACGAAATTTCAGTCTTCAACTTTCTCTTCCGAATGCGAAAATATTTTGTTGAGCCCAACCTACATAGGTAGGAATGATCATCAAAATAATATGAGAGAAATCAGAGCTCGAACAGAAAGGTTTAGGTGTTCGTTTTTCCCGCGCTCTCTTCAGGAGTGGAATGGTAGAGAGATAGTATGATTGTGGTTCGATGAACCCTCTGCCAAGCACTTAAATGTGAATTGCAGAGTAATCATGTAGATGTAGATGTACAGCCTCCATACAGTCCCAATCTCTCTCCAAGTGATTTCCCTATTTTTTGAAGCCCTGAAAAAAGACATTCATGACCGTTGATTTGTTTTGGATGAAGAGGTGCATGCCTGGGTACAATCGAGGTTCCATAGGGAACAGCAAAATTTTTTTGATGAAGATACTGACTGTCTTGTCTCACAGTGAAATAAATGCACTAACAGTTGTAACAATTATTTTTGAAATAATAAACAGTTTGCTTAGTTTTTTCCATCTGTCTCATTTTCATTTGACTGCCCCTTACACATAAATAAATAAACTTATTAGAGTTCCATAACACGATCAGCAAAAACAGAACACTTATAGGATGACTCTGTTGTCTGTACACCCATCTGTTAAGATTCCTTTTCTTCAGGATTGGGTAGAGGTATCTAGCTGAAATCTATCTAATACCAAAGTCTACAGCCCTTGACAATGTAGAAAATATAAGCTTCTAAGTAAGTGCAATTGAAAGATATGGCCATTTTTTGTCAAACAGTGGAAACTCCACGTTTGAATATCAATAATGTAGTAAAAGATAGATTGCTACTTACTGTAATGATGAATGTTAAGTTGCAGACAGGCACAATTAAATGACACTTACAAGTAAGCTTTCAGCCACAGCCTTTGTCAGAAAAAGGAAAAGAAACATACACCATTCATTTACACAAGCAAGCACACCTTACACACACATGACAGCCAACTCTGGCAGCTCGGACCGGAATGCAACTTTTTCTGATAAAGGCTGTGGCTGAAAGGTTATATGTAAGTGTCTTTTAATTATGCCTGTCTGTAACTTAATGTGTCATCTTTATGGTAAGAAGAAATCAAACTCACTCTAACACTTATAGGTTACTTCCTGCTAATTTAGAATTATAAAATTTGGGAAGAAGCAAGGTTTCACACTAAAAGTCAAGGGAAAAGATTGGAAATTCTTAGTTTGTAATTACATCACATAGAAATATTTTTTGCCATTTGTTGTCCATCTGTTTGTCTCTTCATCTGTTAAGACCCCTTTTTCTTAGGAATGGGTACACGTATCAAGGTGAAATTTATGTCAAATACAAGTGTCTATAGCGCATTGGAGATTTAAAAAATTTAAGCTTCTAAGTCTAAGCAATCAAAAGATACAGTCATTTATGTAACATTTTGATACTCACAAACTCACTCAAGAACCTATAGCATACTTCCTGTTGATCTAAAATGATGAGATTTAGCAACAAGCAAGATTTCACAATGCAAGTAAAGGAGGAAAACAATTCTCAAATTTTTTTTTTTTTGCCGTCTATCTGGCCATCTGTTAAGACCTCTTTTTCTCACGAATGGTTCTAGGTATTTGGTTGAAATTTATGTCAAATACTAATATGTACAATTTAATGGTTATGTAAAAGGAAATGCAACAGAAAAATATAGATTTATGTCATATATTTTGAAATTTGCAAATCATTCATCAAAAGCTACACATGAACTATTTATGTACATAATTAAGTATGTATGGAACCCTCAGAGCATTGGTCCTACTCAAATTTGTCTGGTTTTTGTTCAATGTGTCCTTCAAACAGGATAGCATACGAGGCTGTCACAGGAATACCTATGTTTGTATTGTGGATATATGAATGTATACCAGGAGAGAGAAGCAAGTCTGAATATATGTTTCTTGCCAAGAGAGACAAAAGTGATACAAGAAAATCAGCTATGCAACATGAGGAGAAAGAAGTTAGAAAATATTATAATTGTATTAATTCAACAATTATTTTTCATCATAACTAGACCCTCAATTGTATGCAATTACATATTCTGTTCCTCTATATGTAGTTATTACTATACATTTCTGTAAGTTCCATATATTTTTACTATGTAGGAAGAACGGAAAAATAATTAAGTCTCATACTGCCATCAATCCCATTACACTCAAAGGTAAACTGCAGAAGTTCGATGTAGACAGCAATGACTTGTTTTAAACACTTTCATTACTTGTTCTCAAACACTTTACAATGTGTAACAGCGAGTTACATTTAAGTTAACCATGACACCAGTTGCATCTCGAGTGTCAACAAAACTGACAATGTGGATTTCTATTGACAGTACTTTAACCACTGATGGTAAAATAGTCCTCTGCCAAACTTGTGATAAACATGTAGGGTACAGGATGTACGATGAAATTTCAAACTGAACAACATTTACAAAGCCATCTACACAGTAGGAACACACAATGGATTTCTTCAAAGAAACGGGAGTTGCAGGGTTAGCCTACATCATCTAACAACGAACTCCAGGTACATGAATTTAAACATTTCTTACAGAAATACTGCAACTGCAACATTCCCAACAAGTCCACTCTTAGGAAGAGTTACAAGGATACTTACTACAGTGAGGATAAAAAGGTCAAGGATGACACTGACAAATCATTTGTACGGATTTCTGCTGATGAGATGACAGATACTGTATGCCGTTTCATTGATAATCTAACTGTGGGTAAGTTAGACTCTGAGGACGCATCTAAACCCTATTTAATTTATTATAAACTTTTGGAGGCAAAAACAATCATTGATAGATTCATTAATGATGGATTTATGATACTATGGCCAGATGGCAAAAAAGATGAGAGAGACCTACTGATGTACACAGCTGCTACAGCTCCATACATGATGAAAGCAAGAAAATCGCTTAATATACACTATGTGATCAAACGTATCTGGACACCTCCAGAAACATATGTTTTTCATATTAGGTGCATTGTGCTGCCACCTACTGCCAGGTACTCCATATCAGCGACCTCAGAAGTCATTAGACATTGTGAGAGAACAGACTGCGGCACTCCGCGGAACTCACTGACTTCGAACGTGGTCACGTGATTGAGTGTCACTTGTGTCATACGTCTGTACATGAGATTTCCACACTCCTAAACATCCCTAGATCCACTTTTCTGATGTGACAGTGAAGTAGAAATGTGAAGGGACTAAAGCACAAAAGCATACAGGCCGACCTCGTCTGTTGATGGACAGAGACTGCTGACAGTTGATGAGGGTCATAATGTGTAATAGGCAGACATACATCCAGATCGTCACACAGAAATTCCAGACAGCAAGAGGATCCACTTCAAATACTCTGATAGTTAGGAGGGAGGTAAGAAAACTTGGATTTCATGCTTGAGTGGCTGCTCATGCTGGTATATGCCAAACAACACCTTGCTTGGTGTAAGGAGGATAAACACTGGACATTGAACAGTGGAAAAATATTGTGTGGAGCGATGAATCATGGTACACAATGTGGCGATCCAATGGCAGGGTGTGGGTATGGCGAATGACTGGTGAATGTCATCTGTCAGCGTGTGAAGTGCCAACAGTAAAATTCGGAGGCGGTGTGGTCGTGTTTTTCATGTAGGAGACTTTCAACCCCTGTTGTTTTGCATGGCACTATCATAGCACAGGCCTACATTTATGTTTTAAGCACCTTCTTGCTTCCCACTGCTGAAGAGCAATTAAGGGATGGCGAATGCATCTCAACACAATCGAGCACCTGTTCATAACGCACAGACTGTGGCAGAGTGGTTACACGACAATAACATCCCTGTAATGGACTGGCTTGCACAGCGTTCTGACCTGAATCCTATAGAATACCTATAGGATGTTTTGGAATGCTGACTTAGTGCCAGGCCTGACTGACCAACATTGATACCTTTCCTCAGTGCAGAACTCCGTGAACAATGGGTTGCCATTCCCCAAGAAACCATCCAGCATCTGACTGAACGTACGCCTGCGAGAGTGGAAGCTGTCATCAAGGGTAAGGGTGGGCCAACACCATATTGAATTCCAGCATTGCTGATCGAGGGCACTACGAACTTTTAAGTAATTTTCAGCCAGGTGCCTGGATACTTTTGATCACACAGTGTATTTTAACCAAACTTAGTGCATGTTACATGTACGACTCATGCAATACAACAAGTGACAGAGACAGTTACACATCAATTCTCAGAAGTAAATATATTGATATCAGCAATGAAGAAGGTTTTCTTGAAATATCCTTATTGTGTACAACGCTACATGCAGCAGCTACCTGATGAACCTCTTCCTTCGGAGCCAGTAACAATAAAGCGGGCAACATGGACTGAAGCTGCAATTTTCTACAGAAAACACTGTAAAGCTGTGATGTCAGTGATGGAGAACTTTTCTTCTGATCCTGCAGTGTTCGTGAATGAATCCTTACCAACATTAAACAGTTCTAAAGTGCTCTGTTCAGTTTCATACAATGCAAGTCACTTCAGCTGGCTTCCCCCAAACACTACCAAGAAACTGGAGTCTTCAAGTGCGCCTGCTCAAGAGACTGTGCGAATAATGGAAGATGCAGTTCCGAAGGTCAGTGTTGTACCAAGTGAGGTGGGTGGGGTAGTTTCCAGTAAACTACAATCTGTGCTGAATAAGAACCTCGGATACTCAAATCATCCAATTTTAATTGACTTATTTAATGTTGAAATTATAGAACCCCCTGAGAATATTATTCCTAGAACAATTCCTCTGTATAAATATCCATTGTTGACTTCTTGTGAAGTTGAGTGATCTTTCTCTATTTACAAAAGCATATTGTCAGACAGAAGACTGAGCATGGCAATACAACATTTAGAAATGTATATTATAATAAACTGTGCATCCCTCTTCAGTATGACTTAAATGCCTGAATAGGAGACATTTGTACTTCAGCACTTTGTAGCAGAAGTGAACTGATTAAGAATTAACGCAGATATTTGACTAGCCTACTTCTGAACTTATGTTTTCTAGCAAAATAAAAAAAAAAATGGATTTTACTTACAACTGCTCCATTAGATATTAATTCACATATTTCATGAATTTTGATTACAGATTTTTTGATCTGATATTATGTAAAATCTTGGCTCTAATCACAACAACAATGAAATCATCACTTATTTGGATAATGGAATATGTAATTTAGTGAAGGCCCCAGTGTAGTGGAAGCTACTACTCATGACCAAGGTTCCCCTCCCCACAATCTGCCATCAGTGATCAACTTTACAAACCACCAGCCACTAACAAGAAGAGTTGTCTGCCTGGCCCTGGGTATGGTCAATCCAGAAGGTCTCACACTAGAAATGGACAATTTACAATATTAATGGATGGTTTGTCCACTAACGGAGGAGCAGTTTTGAGGAATAGCTTCCAAGACATCAATCAGTTGGCACAAGTTTGTCAACACCAAAATTTGCAAAATTCAAAGGGACTGAAAGCCAGATTGAAGTCAATAACGGCCAGATAAACCTGACCACCAGCCTTCACCACGCAGAAGCAAAAGATCACCTGGAGAGCTGTCTTGACAGGTGTTGACCCTTGCTGATTTGGAGCTTTGGGAGAAGGGAGAACTGGAGACACCAGACTTTTGTATGCTCATGCACAGGATTGACGGCGAATTTCTGATACATTCTGAGTGAATGTTCTGATACTAACTGAGGCAGTCTGGGACTTTCTGCCCCAGACACTATTGGCAGCAAATGGCATGATTTGAGAACATTGGAGATGCTTGCCATACAGATGAGACTCATGGTCTCGGACAGTTTTAATCTTCTGCCATGACATAGCAAGGCCACCTGCAACCAAATGCCAGCCAATTGAGAATCACTTGGAGAGTCATGAGATGTCATTGAACTTGAAGTCTATTTATCAACACATAAACTCTATCTATTCTTAAGTCGTCCTAGCCAAGCAATCCCCAGCAGATTTAACTACAAGTCTTGGTAAGTCTGCTTGGTAAATTTTTCAATTTCATTACAAATAATCATTTCTGTAAAGCCAAATACCCTCTGTATGGTGAAGTGATGGTTACACAAATAATTGAGAACATGTCTGCATTACCTAGCACTGAGACTGACAGGAGTGAGTGGCTGCCTTGGGTGAGGAAGATGGGGTGAACATAGAAGTGGCAAGGAGAAGGTGGCGAAGATTAACAAATAACTTACAGGAATGCAGCCTGGTGACATTGTCAATGATAACTATTACTTTTCCAGGAGCATACCTATCACTTTCAAGGCAAAACTGCAGCAAGTAAGAGCTCTGCAAGAAAATTTAAAACCTTGGTTTGCAGAGCAATTCCAGTAAGATAAAACTCTCTCTCTCTTTCACACACCATACATGCACGCGTGCGCCCGCCCACACACACACACACACACACACACACACACACACACACACACACCACACACTCTACTACTATTACTGATGTTGCAGAGGTGCTAGGTGGGAGGCATGCATGTTGTGTGTTGTGGGACACATCCACCCAAGAGTAATCTGGGTTGCCACAAATTACCCCAAGTGAAGTTTCCTGATATTTCCCTCTTTTCCAGGCAACTTTTAGAATTATTCCCTGACAAATTTTGAGATCGCAAGGTTAGGTAAACACAAGCTGACAAAAAAATGTAAGGACTTTTGTATTTCTAAACGTATGAGAAAAAACCTTTAGTACTAACATCAACATCTTTTGTAATGAACTTTTTTAGATGGAGAAAGCAAGCCAAATGGTATATATGTCACATTAAGCCCAGTTATGTTATTTTATTTCAATAAAACGATACACATTTGGTGACAAAAATACACATTTCTTTGAAGTCACAAGACAGATTTAAAATATCTTCACTGATTCCAGAAATAACCTGAGAAAAAAGTAGGCCTCCTGAAAGAAGTATACAAGGTGGGGAAGAGTAGTGTAAACCAACACTGTAGGTGACCACCAATAAAATATTGGTTTCACTATGTTTGTTAGTGTCAGTTATTACCCACTGTGTTATGTCTATTACTTTCTGGTACTGTATGATTTTTCGGTATTGTGTGATTTTTCTTTAAGAAATACATGAGTACAGAGCGTACAAACTGCCAGTGACTGCCACAATTTTCTTCTTCTTATCACCCATACTTTCTAATATATAAACTACGTCTATAAAATGCCGCACTGCACAATGTACTTGTGACGAGACAATGGCAATTCCTGAAATCCATCACCCAGGCCTCTGGCCTGCCGAGGAGCACCACAGTCCTGGGTCCATCGATAAACCACAAATATCCACTGCATTACACTACCACAAACAGACCCAGTCTGTGGACAGATTGGTGAGACTAGATTCGATGAGCAGGGCCTGCACATTAGTGGGAAACAATGGGCTTCAGATCGGCAGGCTCAATCTGTTAGAGATACCCACAGGCATGGCCTTCAGTTTGGCCCATCATTTTTGTGAGACTAGATCTGATAGGCAGGGCCTGCACATTAGTGTGAAGCAATGGGCTTCAGATTGGCAGTCTTGATCCATTAGAGATATCCACAGAAATGGCCTGCAGTTTTGGCCCGTCATGGAAGTCCACTTGTGTAGCCAGCTTTTCACATGTCACACATATGATGTTTATGAAATGAGGCTGTGATGATCGATCCATGCAACACATTAACTTGTGCCAGTACTCTGAGAATTAATATTAAAGAATATAGGTAGCAACTCACCGTAAAGATGATTGCTGAGTTGCCAACAGGCACATAGAAAAGACAATCACACTCTGGAAACTAATTTTTTGGCCATAGCCTTTGTCAGAAAACGAGAGCACACAGACATTCACAAAATCACTAACACCCATCTCATGTACACATGACCACCGTCTCCGGCTGTTGCGTCAACAATCTCTGTGAATCAGACCATTCCTTGTGCTTCCCTACTTCTCATTGGCAGCTGCTAGGCTAGTGGCAAGAAGCGGTGGTAGCACTGACTGAAAGCTGAGGGAGTGGTAGAATGGGGAGAAGCAGTAAGAATGAGGGAGCAGGGAAGCAGTGCACATACTCAGCTGCACCCAGCCAGTGACACTGCATGACATCTACTAAGACAAAAACGAGATTTTTCTTGTCTTTTTTTCCCCAAATTTCCCTGATATTTCCCCCAACATGTTTGAAATTCTGTGATATTCCCTGATTTCCAGAACTTGTGGCAACCCTGGTAATATAACAGCTGCTGAGAGGGCTGTTTTATATTCATTTAGAGTTGATCCAGATATTGTTGTTTTACCTGTGGACAACTTGTTTCAGACAAGCAGGATTATGTTCAAAAGACACAGCAGTAATTATCCGATTCAGCGTACTGCAGGATCGGTGCTGACCCCACAAAAAGTGTTGAGAGAGAGAGAGAGAGAGAGAGAGAGAGAGAGAGAGAGAGAGACGAATGGCATCCTGTAGAAAAGTGCCTTGTGACAAAAGACCAAAGTCTTAATTCTTATTGTGCTGTTCCTTTCAATTATACGAGGGCGGTTCAGAAAGTAACCTCCGATTGGTCACAGTGCGGGTTGTGGGGGGAGTAGCGACGCCATCAACAGGTCAGTCGGCATCAAGCCGTGGTCGAGTGAACGTCGTACCTGCGCTAGTTTAGTTTTTGTGGCAGTTTGAAATGTGTGCTGCAATAGAAAACCCCGCCAAATGTGAAGTGCGTGCTGTCATAAGGTTTTTTACAGCCAAAGGATATTCTGCAGCAGCTAATCATCGTGAGCTTTGTGTCGTGTACGGACCAAGAGTTATGAGTGAAGGAGTTGTCCGTGAATGGGTACGTTTATTTAAAAGTGGACGAGAAAACGTTCATGATGAAGAGAGGAGTGGTAGACCATCATTGGTGACTGACGAACTCGTTCAGACAGTTGATGCAAAAGTTCGTGAAAATCGACGTTTCTTAATGTCGGAGTTGTCTACTGGTTTTCCGCAGATTTCTAAGACTCTCTTGTACGAGATAGTGACAGCAAGATTGGGTTACCGTAAGTTCTGTGCACGATGGGTGCCCAAAATTCTTACCGACCACCACAAAACTCAAAGAATGGCCTCTGCATTAGACTTTCTGTCACGTTATGAGGACGAAGGAGAACCATTGTTAAACAGAATCGTGACCGGTGATGAAACCTGGATTAAGTACGTGAACCCTGAGACAAAAGAACAATCAAAGATGTGGGCACATTCAAATTCGCCTACCAAACCAAGAAAAGCCTCGCAAGATTTTTCTGCCAGAAAACTGATGGCAACGGTGTTTTGGGATGCCAAAGGGGTGTTGTTGGTTGAATTCATGGAACGTGGTATGACCATTAATCAAGACGTGTACTGTGAAACAATAAAAAAGTTAAGACGGGCTATACAGAACAAACGCCGTGGTATGCCGACTTCCGGTATCGTTTTTTTGCACGATAACGCCCGTCCTCACTCTGCTCGCAGAACAATGGCCCTTCTTGAGTCCTTCAAGTGGGACGTTATCAACCATCCACCTTACAGCCCAGACCTGGCGCCAAGTGATTATCACCTCTTCATGCATTTGAAGAAATGGCTCGGGTCACAGCGGTTTGATGACGACGAAGAGCTCAAAGATGTGGTCACAGGCTGGCTCCAGGCACAAGCGGGTGATTTTTATGCAGAAGGAATTTCAAAGCTTGTGAAGAGATACGATAAGTGCCTCAATCGCTATGGAGACTATGTAGAAAAATAGTGCAAAGATGTAGTTGTAAGATGTATATATTAAAATATTTTTATTTAACTTGGTGTATTTTTTTAAATCAACCGGAGGTTACTTTCTGAACAGCCCTCGTATGCCCTTCTGAAGGTCCACAAGGAAAGGGTTCCTCTTAGGCAAATGTCAGTAACACTGGTGCTGTGACATATCATTTAGCAAATCATCTCACTACACTGTTGAGCTCACTAGTAGGTCAGTGTGAACATCTAATTAAGGATATGGCGGATTTCTGATGATGGTTAGAGAGAACACATTTGAATAACTGATATTCTAGTAAGTCTTTGCGTGCTCTCTCGCTTCAATTTATTCCACAGACTGATTCATTGCAATTGACTGAGATTATGTTTGATGTTGAATTAACAAACCTATTTTGACATTTGTTGACTTCCACTTAATTTATGTTTAATGACCATACTGTGAGCAGACAGATTGAATTGAAACAGGAAACCCGTTGTTAGCTATTATTGCCAATTTGTTTATGGAAGATTTCAAGGAATGTGCCTTGGAGTTGGTAGCTTTGAAACTTGTGTTTTTACAGGTGTAAAAGATTCCTTTGTCATTTGACCTCATGGCAGTGAGAATTTGAACAACTTTTTGGAACACCTGAAATCAATCCACCCAAATATTTGCTTCATGAATGGAGGCGGGAAACGATGGCTGTCTTCCCTTCCTTGATATATTGTTTGGGAGGAAGGCTGATAATATATTGGGACATGCCAATCACAGGAAGCCTACTCTCACTAACTTGTCTCTATAGGCTGATAGTTGTCATCATCTGGCTCAGCATGAAGGAGAATATCCTACCTAGATTAACTGGGTCCATGTCACCTTGGATCCTCAAAGTTGTTTAGCTGAGTTAGCCCATTTTTTGGTCACCTCCCATTGGAATGGTAATAGTGAAAGACAGATCAGACATATGTTGCACTATCAACCAACCGTGCACCTGGTGAGTGGTGATAATGCCGAGGTGACATCAAAGTATATGGCCCTTTTACTTTACACAGGGAGCATTCCCAACAGGATTTGTCATATTTTGTGGAAATAAGATGTGGAATGCGTTTTTTGACAGCCATCTAAGATCAGGGTACCATAAAGGATGATCTTGGCTTGCATAAGGAATCAGTCTACTGTATTCCTTGCAGTTGTGGCATGTTGTAAAGCAATCAGACTATCAGGACTGTGAAGGATCGGTGTCCTGAGCACAAGCATTACACAGCTTACAACAGCTGAGTCACTATGGTATTGCAGAACATTGTCTTGGCAGCTGTCAACCTGTGGAATATAAGAACACACAGATTCTGCCATATACTTCCAGCTACTGGGTCAGTGTTATTGAGGAAGCAGTTGAAATTACACTACTGAGTAACCTTATAAATAGGGATGTAGATTTCTGTTTAAACTCTGTGTGGAATACTGCTCTTTCCCTTGTCAAAAAAAAAAAAAAAAGGGAAGGGTGTGTGGGGGGGGGGGGGGGGCAGAGTTAATTCTAACTCACCTGTTGGCCATTAACTTTCACTACTGATAACTTTTGAAGTTGGTCATCTTTGGTTTTGTGATAGCACTAGTGTTTATGGTGTGTCTGTGTCTGTGTGTGTGTGTGTGTGGGGGGGGGGGGGGGGGTTATCTTTCTTTGCATTCCCACAAGTTATTTGAACATTGTACAAGTTGGGAGAAGCTGGGGTCTCACAAGCAGATTACCATTTAACATCCCGACTATTATTAGGTCTTTATAAATGGAGCACAAGCTTGGATGGGGAAGGAAATTGGTTGTGCTCTTTCAAAGGAACCACCCAGGCATTCACCTTCAGTGATTTAAGAAATGCACAGATAACCAAACCCTGGATGGGCAGCCAAGGATTTGAAATGTCATCCCTCCAAGAGTTTAATTTCTTAACCATGCTGCCATTCCCATCAGTGAGGAGAAGGAAGGGGGAAGGTATGTGGTATGGAAGAACAGCAGAGAAGAGAGTCAGAGAAAGGTTGCTGTGGCGCAGAGAGCGACAGAAATATATTTCACTTGGAGATACAGGGAAGAGTTTGGCCACTGAGATGACCCCACTAGAAATGGGAGATAGGGAATAAGAGGAGCTAAAGGGGGCAGAGAGGTGAAGGCCTGGAAGTTGGGTTCATACACAGGTAGAAGTTTATACCAGATACTACTAAGGGTAGCAGGACCAAAGAATGTATCCCTTCCACACCTCCCATGAATCTCCATGTCCAACATGTCACAACTGAAGCTACCATTAGAACTTGTTTCCTATGGCACTGTGTTCTCATCTGCTATTGTTCCTCCCTTCCCACCTCTTCCAGGTTCACCCAACCTGCTCCCTCAAAATTAACAACTCACCCCAGTTGCAGTGCTGGAGTATTTGATGTGACAAATGCAAAACTGTTATGTGGGCTGCTGTGATTAGCTTCATGTTTATGTATAGAATTGACACATTTGTTATAAAATCCATACACATTTTACCCAATCTATACAGAATATCATATTATATAATATAGTTGGAACAATAAAAAATCTACTCACCAAGCAGCTGCAGGACAAAATACATATAAAACATTTAGCAATAATCAACCTTTCAGAGTCAGTGGCTCCTCATTCTAGAAGAAGGGCTGAAACGGAAGGAAGAGGGATGAAGGGAAATGACTAGTGAGGTTTAGGAAATGAAGAGTGTTACAGAAAAGTTGTCCAAAAGCGCAGGTCAGAGGAGACTTACCAGACAGGATGAAAAGGAAAGACTGAATGTTGGTGCCTGCCACAGATGAGATTTGAAAACCAGAAGGTAAAAGATAGAGTGATAACAGAGATTACTGAAAAGTTTTGTGCAAGAGCCAACAACAGTGGAAAGCTAGGTGTATTATACATTTCAGACATGAGGTTGATGTGGGCAATAGACAGGTCGGAAAATAAATGATACAGTAAAATAAAAGGGAGTGAACAAAACTAATAGTTACTGAAAACAAATGCCGAGAGCACAGAAATTAATGTAAATTTAGGTCAGTTGGGAGACGAGAATCAAGCACTTGTTGTAACGCCAGTTCCCATCTACGAAGTGCTGCGTTGCCAGTATACACCCTCTGTCTAAGCCCACTCATCCTAACTGATAACTCGGTGGTAGTCATACCAATTTAGAAGGCTGGCCAGTGTTTATATAACTGTTGGTACACGGAATGTTTCATTTCACAGGGTACTATCAAGGGGAGAACCACATCTGAAAAGCAGGTGGAAACTGGTATTACAACACATTTGCTTGGTTCATATCACCCACCTGGCCTATGTTTATGTTAATTTCTGTGATCTCAGCAATTATTTTCAGTAACTATTCCTTTTCTCTGCCTCCTTTTATTTTACTATGACTTCTACTTTCCGACCTGTTTACCATGTAAAAGCATACACTTACTGCTGTTATTGATTCTTGCACAATGTTTCTTCAGCAATCCCTGTCTTGTTTATCACCCTATCTTCTGCCTTAAGTCCTCAGGTTTGCAAATCTTGTCCAACGCAGGCACCAACAATCAGTCTTTCCGTCTCATTCCATCTGGCAAGTTTCCCCTGACTTGGGATTCTGGGTGACTTTTCCATAACTCTCGCCATTCCTTAAACCTCTCTCGCCATTCCTTAAACCTCTCCAGTCCTTTTCCTTCATCCCTTCAATCCTTCTTCACAAGAAGGAGCCACTGGCTCCTAAAGCTTACATATTTCTAAATCTTTTATGCGTTTTTTCTTTTGCTGTCACTTGGTGAGTAGATTTTTTTATTAATCCAAGTATATTATATTTCCAAACATTGATTATTTTCAAGAATATCATATTACTTATCTGAACAAGCAAGACTACAAGAGCCCTTTCTTGTCACACTTAATTATTTCTGCCACATTCCAGGGTAAAAATATCTGTCATTAATCCAGATGTCACAAACTTACTGGTCAGTGCATCCTGCAAGTATCATTAACACCCGCAAAATCTTCACAGAGAAACAATAAAGTGTATATTCTATTTGGTAAATCTGTACGATGCAATCTTTATGTCTCATGTGACACGGTGTTTGAACTAGAAGGTAAAAGTTTGCTTGACACCTTCCTGAGAGTGTCCACTCCTTGCAAAGTAAGCGTAGACCAGATGTGACTTACATTCAAAGAAATAGTACTGACAGCAATTAAAAAGAGACAGTACAGACCCCCTTGGTACACAAAACACGTTGGTACAATGTCGCATAAGCAATGAAAAAAGGATGCCAGATTTAAAAGAACACAAAATCTCAAAGATTGTAAATGTTTTACAGAAGCTCAAAATTTAGTATGGACGTCAAAAAGAGAAGCTTTTAATAGTTTCCACAATGAAACTCTATCTCAAAATCTGGTAGAAAGTCCAAAGAGATTGTGGCTGTGTGTACCAATTGCAAAGCACAATCAATACCTCCACTGCGTGATAACGATGGTATTGTTACTGACGACTCTGCCATTAAAGTGGAGTTACTTTTTCTGAAATTTCTTTACCAACAAACATGCATTAAATACTCCAGAATTTGGATCAAGAACAGCTTTCAACATGAGTAATTTAGAAACAGATATCCTCAGAGAGGGGTAGCGGGATTAGTGTACCTTGTGTTCATGTTTGTGATAGAAGACCATCATCTACCAGAACAAGTTTCAAATGTTGTAGTATCTGTTACTCCTCACTCAATAGTATGTTCAAATGTGATTACAGTGAATCCTAAACCATAATATAATTCTATTCCTTCCATATCCATATTTACACTATTTCACAACTAATTTCTCCAGTTTCTACAACTTTGACCATTCTCTTACACTGACAAAATTCTGTGTCTACATGCAATGAATACACCCTACAGTCACAGTCAGTAGATTTTCACAGTAGTACCTTTTACCACAATCTACGTGGAGGGTGTTACAAAAAGATACTGCCAAACTTTCAGGAAACATTCCTCACACACAAAGAAAGAAAATATGTTATGTGGACATGTGTCCGGAAACGCTTACTTTCCATGTTAGAGCTCATTTTATTACTTGTCTTCAAATCACATTAATCATGGAATGGAAACACACAGCAACAGAACGTACCAGCGTGACTTCAAACACTTTGTTACAGGAAATGTTCAAAATGTCCTCCGTTAGCGAGGATACATGCATCCACCCTCCGTCGCATGGAATCCCTGATGCGCTGATGCAGCCCTGGAGAATGGCGTATTGTATCACAGCCATCCACAATACGAGCACAAAGAGTCTCTACATTTGGTACCGGGGTTGCGTAGACAAGAGCTCTCAAATGCCCCCATAAATGAAAGTCAAGAGGGTTGAAGTCAGGAGAGTGTGGAGGCCATGGAATTGGTCCGCCTCTACCAATCCATCGGTCACTGACTCTGTTGTTGAGAAGCGTACGAACACTTCGACTGAAATGTGCAGGAGCTCCATCGTGCATGAACCACATGTTGTGCCGTACTTGTAAAGGCACATGTTCTAGCAGCACAGGTAGAGTATCCCGTATGAAATCATGATAACGTGCTCCATTGAGCGTAGGTGGAAGAACATGGGTCCCAATCAAGGCATCACCAACAATGTTGCCCAAACTTTCACAGAAAATCTGTGTTGATGACATGATTGCACAATTGCGTGCGGATTCTCGTCAACCCACACATGTTGGTTGTGAAAATTTACAATCTGATCACGTTGGAATGAAGCCTCATCCGTAAAGAGAACATTTGCACTGAAATGAGGATTGACACATTGTTGGATGAACCATTCGCAGATGTGTACCCGAGGAGGCCAATCAGCTGTTGATAGTGCCTGCACACGCTGTACATGGTACAGAAACAACTGGTTCTCCCGTAGCACTCTCCATACAGTGACATGGTCAACGTTACCTTGTACTGCAGCAACTTCTCTGACGCTGACATTAGGGTTATCGTCAACTGCACGAAGAATTGCCTCGTTCATTGCAGGTGTCCTCGTCGTTCTAGGTCTTCCCCAGTCGCGAGTCATAGGCTGGAATGTTCTGTGCTCCCTAAGACGCCGATCAATTGCTTCGGACGTCTTCCTGTAGGGACACCTTCGTTCTAGAAATCAGTCTCGATACAAATGTACCGCGCCACGGCTATTGCCCTGTGCTAATCCATACATCAAATGGGTATCTGCCAACTCCGCATTTGTAAACATTGCACTGACTGCAAAACCACGTTTGTGATGAACACTAGCCTGTTGATGCTATGTACTGATGTGCTTGATGCTAGTACTGTAGAGCAATGAGTTTCATGTCAACACAAGCACCGAAGTCAACATTACCTTTCTTCAATTGGGCCAACTGGCGGTGAATCGAGGAAGTACAGTACATACTGACGGAACTAAAATGAGCTCTAACATGGAAATTAAGCGTTTCCAAACTAAAATAAGCTCTAACATGGAAATTAAGTGTTTCCGGACACATGTCCACATAACATCTTTTCTTTATTTATGTGTGAGGAATGTTTCCTGAAAGTTTGGCCGTACCTTTTTGTAACACCCTGTATATTGGTGCTAATCCCATACAGACTCCTATCTGTAAATCTCCTTTGGTTTTGATGTCCCAGAGATGATGCGATACACTAACAAACCATTCAGTCAGATCAGAAAGCAGCTTATGTCTCGGATTAGAACACAAATAATTTAAGAAAGAATGATAGTCACATGGGAGAACTTAAAAATATGCTGAGTGACTCGTATATGTCATCCTCTCAACTTCATTGAAGAGATCCATTAATGAGAAGTCTGTTTTCAGTGAGACATGCAATGATTACAAGAAGCAGTAGAAATACCTTAATAAGGCAATAAGCAACAGACCTGTAACACATACAACGTCACTACTGAAGCTATTTTTCTGGTGAAGTGAATCCCTTTGAAAAGACTATGCTGTTTGTCTTCAGTGTTAAAAATTTACAATTCCAATATCTATGTAAAAAAAACCATCACGGTTTCACTGTTTCCTGCTTGTTTCTGAGTCCCAGGTCCACCGTACCAGTAAAGTGACGGTTGTTCTTCCAACACATCCTTCAGTACGACATGTCTGTATAGCTGTTGATGTGGGAAGCCTAAATTCTTTGTTCTTCACCTCGTACTGTTTCTTACCCCTTTTCACCTCAAGATCCTCTTTCTCACTAGGTTTTTCTCAATGTTATGAGAAGGATCATAATATTGTTACATTCCATACTGGATTTTCCACTGTTAGGTTTTACTCACCCATTTCATCTTTTAAATAACCCACACTGAGCTCTTCCATATTCCTCTACTCTGAAATTACCTTCTTGACCCCCCCCCCCCCCCCTCAACACACACACACACACACACACACACACACACACACACACACACTCTTCTCCTTATTCATATAATTTTATCCTGCTTATCACAAAGATAAAACCTATCCTTATTTGTAGCAATTACTCAATATTGTAAGTCTCTTTTTGTCGCTATAAGATGCTTAGTTCATTATAATGATGAACTTTTTCACATTTTGTTAGTCACATGGTACAATTATGGCCAACACAGGGGCCACATTAAAGTGCTCCGAGATTTCTTTAACCTCTCTACAGTCCACATAATGAAACAGAAACTAGTGTAACTGACTCCTGATCTATGAACCTTGCTATTTTGCGGTGATGTGTGTACCTCAACAAGACAGATACCAATACTGCTGGTGCAACCAAATCAGATAGTATACATGGGGAAAGCAGACTAATACATGGTTCCTGAAGAGGGGCAGCTGCCTTTGCAATGGCAGCAGTCCTGACGGTTGACCTGAGTTAGTGGTTAGTGTTGTTTTTTAATGTCCCGTCGACAACGAGGTCATTAGAGACGGAGCGCAAGCTCGGGTTAGGGAAGGATGGGGAAGGAAATCGGCCGTGCCCTTTCAAAGGAACCATCCCGGCATTTGCCTGAAACGATTTAGGGAAATCACGGGAAACCTAAATCAGGATGGCTGGAGACGGGATTGAACCGTCGTCCTCCCGAATGCGAGTCCAGTGTGCTAACCACTACGCCACCTCGCTCGGTGGTTGACCTGACCTTGTAATATTAGTCAACATGGTCTTGTTATGTTGGCACAATGAACAGCTGAGAGCAAAGGAAAATTACAGCCATTACATTTTCCAAGAACATGCAGCTTTATGGTATGGTTTAATGATGATGGCATTCTCTTGGGTAAAATATTCTGAAGGCATAACAGTCCTCCATTTGAATCTCTGCATGGGAGCTACTCAGAAGGATGTTGTCAAAAGAAAAAATAAATTTGACATTCTATGAGAGGAACAGTGGAATGTTATATCCTTTAAGTATGTAGGCAGGTTAGAGAAGTTGAAAAGACAAATGGATGGGCTGAAATTACATATAGTAGGAATTAGTAAAGTGCGGTGGCAACAAGAATGGAATTTCTGGTTAGGTGAATACGGGGTAAGTAATGCAAAGTCAAATAGAAATAATGTAGGAGTAGGGCTGTCATAATTAATGCAAAGTCAAACATACACACAAAATTCAAGCTTTCGCAACAAACTGTTGCCTCATCAGGAAAGAGGGAAGGAGAGGGGAAGACGAAAGGAAGTGGGTTTTAAAGGAGAGGGTAAGAAGTCATTCCAATCCCGGGAGCGGAAAGACTTACCTTAGGGGGAAAAAAGGACAGGTATACACTCGCACACATGCACATATCCATCCACACATACAGACACAAGCAGACATATTTAAAGACAAAGAGTTTGGGCAGAGATGTCAGTCGAGGCAGAAGTGTAGAGGCAAAGAAGTTGTTGAAAGACAGGTGAGGTATGAGTGGCGGCAACTTGAAATTAGCGGAGATTGAGGCCTGGCGGATGACGAGAAGAGAGGATATACTGAAGGGCAAGTTCCCATCTCCGGAGTTCGGATAGGTTGGTGTTGGTGGGAAGTATCCAGATAACCCGGACGGTGTAACACTGTGCCAAGATGTGCTGGCCGTGCACCAAGGCATGTTTAGCCACAGGGTGATCCTCATTACCAACAAACACTGTCTGCCTGTGTCCATTCATGCGAATGGACAGTTTGTTGCTGGTCATTCCCACATAGAATGCGTCACAGTGTAGGCAGGTCAGTTGGTAAATCACGTGGGTGCTTTCACACGTGGCTCTGCCTTTGATCGTGTACACCTTCCGGGTTACAGGACTGGAGTAGGTGGTGGTGGGAGGGTGCATGGGACAGGTTTTGCATCGGGGGCGGTTACAAGGATAGGAGCCAGAGGGTAGGGAAGGTGGTTTGGGGATTTCATAGGGATGAACTAACAGGTTACGAAGGTTAGGTGGACGGCGGAAAGACACTCTTCGCGGAGTGGGGAGGATTTCATGAAGGATGGATCTCATTTCAGGGCAGGATTTGAGGAAGTCGTATCCCTGCTGGAGAGCCACATTCAGAGTCTGGTCCAGTCCCGGAAATTATCCTGTCACAAGTGGGGCACTTTTGTGGTTCTTCTGTGGGGGATTCTGGGTTTGAGGGGACGAGGAAGTGGCTCTGGTTATTTGCTTCTGTACCAGGTCGGGAGGGTAGTTGCGGGATGCGAAAGCTGTTTTCAGGTTGTTGGTGTAATGATTCAGGGATTCCGGACTGGAGCAGATTCGTTTGCCACGAAGACCTAGGCTGTAGGGAAGGGACCGTTTGATGTGGAATGGGTGGCAGCTGTCATAATGGAGGTACTGTTGCTTGTTGGTGGGTTTGATGTGGACGGACGTGTGAAGTTGGCCTTTGGACAGGTGGAGGTCAACGTCAAGGAAAGTGGCATGGGATTTGGAGTAGGACCAGGTGAAACTGATGAAACTGATGGAACCAAAGGAGTTGAGGTTGGAGAGGAAATTCTGGAGTTCTTCTTCACTGTGAGTCCAGATCATGAAGATGTCATCAATAAATCTGTACCAAACTTTGGGTTGGCAGACTTGGGTAACCAAGAAGGCTTCCTCTAAGCGACCCATGAATAGGTTGGCGTACGAGGGGGCCATCCTGGTACCCATGGCTGTTCCCTTTAATTGTTGGTATGTCTGGCCTTCAAAAGTGAAGAAGTTGTGGGTCAGGATGAAGCTGGCTAAGGTGATGAGGAAAGAGGTTTTAGGTAGGGTGGCAGGTGATCGGCGTGAAAGGAAATGCTCCATCGCAGCGAGGCCCTGGACGTGCGGAATATTTGTGTATAAGGACGTGGCATCAATGGTTACAAGGATGGTTTCCGGGGGTAACAGATTGGGTAAGGATTCCAGGCGTTCAAGGAAGTGATGGAAGTGATGATCAAGGACACCAACCACTTGTGACAGGATACTTTCCGGGACTGGACCAGACTCTGAATGTGGCTCTCCAGCAGGGATACGACTTCCTCAAATCCTGCCCTGAAATGAGATCCATCCTTCATGAAATCCTCCCCACTCCGCGAAGAGTGTCTTTCCGCCGTCCACCTAACCTTCGTAACCTGTTAGTTCATCCCTATGAAATCCCCAAACCACCTTCCCTACCCTCTGGCTCCTATCCTTGTAACCGCCCCCGATGCAAAACCTGTCCCATGCACCCTCCCACCACCACCTACTCCAGTCCTGTAACCCGGAAGGTGTACACGATCAAAGGCAGAGCCACGTGTGAAAGCACCCACGTGATTTACCAACTGACCTGCCTACACTGTGACGCATTCTATGTGGGAATGACCAGCAACAAACTGTCCATTCGCATGAATGGACACAGGCAGACAGTGTTTGTTGGTAATGAGGATCACCCTGTGGCTAAACATGCCTTGGTGTACGGCCAGCACATCTTGGCACAGTGTTACACCGTCTGGGTTATCTGGATACTTCCCACCAACACCAACCTATCCGAACTCCGGAGATGGGAACTTGCCCTTCAGTATATCCTCTCTTCTCGTCATCCGCCAGGCCTCAATCTCCGCTAATTTCAAGTTGCCGCCACTCATACCTCACCTGTCTTTCAACAACTTCTTTGCCTCTACACTTCTGCCTCGACTGACATCTCTGCCCAAACTCTTTGTCTTTAAATATGTCTGCTTGTGTCTGTCTGTGTGGATGGATATGTGCATGTGTGCGAGTGTATACCTGTCCTTTTTTCCCCCTAAGGTAAGTCTTTCCGCTCCCGGGATTGGAATGACTCCTTACCCTCTCCTTTAAAACCCACTTCCTTTCGTCTTCCCCTCTCCTTCCCTCTTTCCTGATGAGGCAACAGTTTGTTGCGAAAGCTTGAATTTTGTGTGTATGTTTGTGTTTGTTTGTATGTCTATCGACCTGCCAGCGCTTTTGTTCGGTAAGTCACCTCATCTTTGTTTTTATATATAATTTTTCCCATGTGGAATGTTTCCTTCCATTATATTAATGCAAAGTCAAACAGAAATAATGTAGGAGTAGGGCTGTCAACTGATAAGAATGCAGAGGAGTACTGCAAATGGCATAAAAAACACATTATCATATCCAAGGCAGATACAAAACCAAGAGTCACCACAGTAGTACAAGTTTGTATGCCAAGTAGGTCTACTGATGAAGAAGATATTGAAATAACGTGTGATGAGATAAAATAAATTACACAGTCCATTAATGGAGACAAAAATTTAATTATGAGAGAGGACTGGAATACCACAGAAGGAAACTGGAGATAAGGAAAAATAATAGGAGAACAAAGACTGGGGGAAAGGATGACAGATGGAAGCTGTCTGGTAGAATTTTACAAAGAGCACAGTCTACTCACTGCAAAGAAGAATTACGAAGAAAGGTTTATAATCACTGTTTTATAAATAGTAAAACAGAGATTGAAAACCAGATATTGAGCTGCAAAATAATTCAAAGAGCAGATTTTGAACCTGTCCATAATTTATTGATCATGAATTACAGATTAACACTGAAGAAATCATGCAAAAGTAGGAAATTAAGGAGATGAGACCTGACTAAAGTGAAAGAACCAGAGGTCACAAGATTTTCTACTGGAGTATTAGGCAACTAATGACTGGGAGAGGAGAAAAAATACAATAAAAAAATGACATCCTATTGCCGCCCTGGGGCACAAGTATCACAGCGCTATCCTCCCCATACTGTTCCCCTTTCCACCCCTCATTGCACCTAAACCCTTGCCTAGCTTACCTTTTCAACTTGCCATTTCCCCCAAAAATCCCTAGTAACACTGTTGTCAATCTTTCCACCACAACCTTCAGTTCCACTGAAGTTTCAATCCTATTCAGAGGTCTCACCTTCACCTAAACCCAAATTTAACCATGCTGGACTTGTCAAAGACCTACTCTCCTTCTCCCGATCCCAGCGATGGAAGCACTTCTTTGTCGCCAATCCCTCCAACCAAAACCAACCTAATTCCAACACTGTACCCTGCCTCTCCAACACTGTACCCTGCCTCTCCCAGTTCATGCAACCATCCAACTGTGATTATCCCTCCATCCCACCTAACCACCCACTGGTCACCTTCCTGGAGTTCTTTCCCTTCAGTTTGGCCTCACTATCCTTCCCCAGGTCCCTTCTTCACAAAACCAACCATTCAGCAGAAGAAACATGAGGTGTGCTTGCTTGTGTGTCTGAATGGTGTGCATTTCTCTTTTGCTGAGGAGTGCTGTGGCCGTCTCATCTTTATGGTAAGTGGCAATCTATCTTTTCCTCCAGTGTTGGCTAGGTATATCTGACAGATGGAACAGTGCAATCAACAGAGGATCAAACAGAAAACAAGACAACACCCGTTATATGTCCTTGGGTAATACATGATCTACTGTATTTATTTGAAGAAAGCAAAACATACAAACATGCAGCATAAAGAAAATTAGAGAAACCTTTGAAGAACAGAGAAGCAGTTGCATGAATGAAAAATCTCAGATGGTAAGCAGGTACTAAGGAAGCAAAAGGGAAGGCTGAAAGGTCGGATATATAGAATTTGGATTACACAGAACTGTTATAGCCACTTGGAGTAGATGACATTCCCTCAGAATCACTGAAACCTTTGGAACAACCAGTCATAACAACACAGTACCACCAAGTACATGACATGCATGAGAAGGTGTAATTTCCTCAGATGTAAAGAAGTCTGCTTCTGAAATGCTGATATGAGTCAAGAAGGAGAACACCAAGCCACTGAGGTGTGAACTGAAGTTTGCATTACAGAGGGAAACATACTGTGATATTCCGTGTAGCTATGTCAGCCACAGAGCAAGGCGGCACAACAGTTCGTGCATCTACTTAGTGAGCAGGAGATCCAGCCTCGATACAAATTTTAATTCATTGCTTTGTCCTGTTTTCATTATCACAGATAAAGCTGATAATTAATATGACTCTGAAACATGTAATTTATCTCATTAATATATTATTTATTGTACACAGTGTTATAAATATTTATTAGATGTTTCACTTTTTTAAATTTTTTAGTCCTCTTTTTTTTGGTTTCAAAGTTTGTTGTTAGCCTCCTGTGGAAAGTACAAACTCATTCAATGACAGAGTATTTTTGGCACACATGGCCCCACAGAACTTTATTAATTAAAGGCGTGTAATATTTCTTCTGCATGGCAATCAAAGGTAAATAAACAATTCTGAAGTAAAGTAAGCTAGCCGAAACAGAAAACAATTTTATCTGGGGCACCAAACTGCTTATTTAGATACTAATTTAAATGCCTTGTATTTGCAGGCTTACAAAATATTTTTTTTAACGTGTACAATCATTTGTAACAGTATGAGAAAGTGAGAATGAGTGAACACCTACCTTGTAGTAGACATCTGGCACGTACTGTTTGTCCGTTGATTCACGAACATAACCAAGTTCTGGTGCATCTTTTGTTGGGACAAGACAGTTGTCTCTCACAAGAGCCATGCACTGATTAGAAACACTATATCCTTCCATATGGACTTGATTGCTTGCATCACCTGTAGAAAGAATGAAATGTAAAAAGTAAACAAAGAAGTACTGTAACTGGTGACAAAGGTAAACTTCAACATGTATACTTTATGCAATGAAATTTCTATCCCTGTACAAAACACGAATAATTGAATGTTTCCATGGCAATGAATTGTCTGAACTGCTACAGAAATGTAATGTGTCAGCTCCCAAACTGTGAGTAATAATTAGTAGGAGCAGTATTTAGTTCATACAGGGAGTTTAGTTTAATCATCTTATTACACACTACTGTGCGAAAGCTAACACTAGCTTTCCTTTTACCCTTCGTTCAACAGTGCTTTTTAAGTCTGTGTATTTTAAAAGGACTATGTTAATGTGAGATACCTTGGTAGTTCAGTCACTTTCATTAAAATTTAAAAGCTTTAGATCTTTTCAATTCTTCGTTGCTTAATTAGCACAAGATTTGGTGTATGGGAATCTGCAGCTGAGTGGCACGATAATTTATTCAAACCATTATCAGTTTCAAGATTTTCAAATCTCATTTTCAGTTCTATGAAATTATAGTATTTGGTAATACACAACAAGGGGGGGGGGGGGGGGGGTCAAAAAGCTTCTAGCCTAACAAATAAAGAATGACAGAAGTTTCATAATACCAATTTATTTTTCAATATAATACCCATGTACACTAATACACTTGCTGGCACACTCAGACAACTTCTGCAAACTATTAAAATAAAAGTACTTCGATTTCGAGTCCAACAAAGCATTCACAGCATCAATCACTGCATCATTGTCAAATATTCGTCCTTTGAGGTCTTTTTTTAGGTTTGAGAAAAGAAAAATGTCTGATGGAGACAAACCTTGAAATATGGCAGATGATGTAACAATTTTCAACCCGCAGTCACGCAGAGTTTCCAGTGTTGCAAGGCCTTTGTGTGTCTGTGCATTGTCTTGATGCAGAAGAACTCTGCGTGCCAATTTTCCGTGCCTTTTTTTTTATCTCTTTTCTCAAACAGCATAGGAGGGTGCAGTAGTATGATGCATTGATAGTTACGCCCTTTTGAAGTAATCCACTATAATTACTCCTTCTGCATCCCAGAAGACCGAAGCCATCACCTTACTGGCTGATTTTTGCACCTAGAATTTTTTTGGGGTAGGGGATGAATGATGTTTCCATTGTTGTGACTGTTGCTTTATCTCAGGATCAATGTGGTGAACCCATGTTTTGTCCATTGTCACATATCTTGCAAGAAAGCCTTCTTCATCCACTTAAAATTGGCGAACGTTCTACACAACACCGCATATGCTCCCGTCTCTAATCTGCATACAAGTCTTTGAGACCCACCAAGATGAAACTTTCTGCATTCCCAAAATATATAAACAATACCATGAGCACACCCATGGGAGATTCCAAAAGTAGTTACAATGTGCTGCAGCATTTCGACGATCCTGCAAAATCGTATCGTGAATTGCAGTCACTGTTTCATCAGTGGAAAGATGACAGTCCTTCTGCTCCTTGGCGCATCTTCCACACTTGTTCTTCACATTTGAAGTCGGACACCCAGTTTTTCACTGTTGAATAAGATGGAGCACTGTCCGTAAGCATATTCTGCATGTCCTCTGCAATTTCCTTGTGTGTCATTCCCTTCAAATGAAAATATTCAATCACAGCACGGTTCTTGATTCTCTCAGTATTTGCCATTTTGCTTACACTACAGTATACAATGCATTCTAGTGGCAAAACTAATGAAGCTGGAGCCACAAAATTTGACTTGCATACCCACAAAGGGTCACCACAAAAGTAGGTGGTGGTGTTTGTGTGAGACATTATGGTAACTATCTCAGGCTAGAAACTTTTCGCCGCTCCTTGTATTATCAAATATATCATTTCAATATAATGGAAGGAAACATTCCACGTGGGAAAAATTATATATAAAAACAAAGATGAGGTGACTTACCAAACAAAAGCGCTGGCAGGTCGATAGACACACAAACAAACACAAACATACACACAAAATTCAAGCTTTCGCAACAAACTGTTACCTCATCAGGAAAGAGGGAAGGAGAGGGGAAGACGAAAGGAAATGGGTTTTAAGGGAGAGGGTAAGGAGTCATTCCAATCCCGGGAGCGGAAAGACTTACCTTAGGGGGAAAAAAGGACAGGTATACACTCGCACACACGCACATATCCATCCACACATACAGACTTATTTCAATACAGACATATGTCTGTATGTGTGGATGGATATGTGCGTGTGTGCGAGTGTATACCTGTCCTTTTTTCCCCCTAAGGTAAGTCTTTCCGCTCCCGGGATTGGAATGACTCCTTACCCTCTCCCTTAAAACCCATTTCCTTTCGTCTTCCCCTCTCCTTCCCTCTTTCCTGATGAGGCAACAGTTTGTTGCGAAAGCTTGAATTTTGTGTGTATGTTTGTGTTTGTTTGTGTGTCTATCGACCTGCAAGCGCTTTTGTTCGGTAAGTCACCTCATCTTTGTTTTTACAAATATATCATTTCATACATCTGAAGCTGGAATTTTAAAATCTCAAAACTGATCGTGGTTTGAATAAATATTAGAGCAACTGAAGCAGATCTCTTTAAATGAATTATCATGGTTACTTAGTTTTATAGCCATGACAACAGAAACTGTCCTGAAAATAAAACTGAACTGACACAAATCACCTCACCTTGTGAGACTGACACCCTGACAGGTCACGATTTATGAATCAGGAGGAATTGCTTGTCATTGGAAAGCCCAAAATAGAGAGTACGATGGAAATGCACTTGGTGTAGCTGGTTGCAAGACGTGGCTCGTGTCAGCCCCAATACGCCTAGTGTCTTGGTTCAAAAACCATCCTGCTTATTTTGGAAGCTGGTTGATGTTCTGAAGAGCACTAGCCTACCTTGCAGAGTGAAAACATAGCTTGTAACACTTTATACTGCCCCCAAAACTGACTGTGACCCCTCTGCCTGGAGGAGAGTGGAAGAATAAATTCAGTCACACTATCAATTCTGTAATAATTATGGGGATTTCTTGGCTTGCATTATAGGGTGAAGAATTGTAAGATCCCACTTCTCTGGTCAGGTGTGCAATACGTTATGCAAACAGCTCCTCATTTTGCAGAGCACCTGTGGCATGCAGGTGAGGTTTCTTTGTTAAATAAACAGTTCTGTATGACGGATGAGTTACTGGGAGTATTACAGCACACAGTCACATTTGTTATGGAGGGGACTATGCACAACTGCAAGTCCAGAAAAGAAAATATAAATTTAAGATTCATTAACTGCAGCAGAACTGAGGGCAAGGTTCTAGCATTACTCTCATTCCTAATGATAACAACGAGTAGGTAATAAACAGAAAGACAGCTGCAGCCAAAAAAAAACAAAATGATTCAAAAAACAGGAAATTTGGAAAATTAAATAATTTTTATAAAAACAATTTTTTAAATATTTATTTATATCATTTAATAGTAAAAATAACGTCATTTCAGAAAACATACAGTACAGTTTATTTTTTGAAGATAACATCTGGAGGTGAGCTCCTTCTCTAAGCAAATATTCCTGCAGACTCTTAGTCACATTACCCATGGTTTGATATAACATCTTAACTGGAATTTCAGCAAATGCTTCTCGGATCTTGACTACCAATTCTTCTGTTGTCACAGGTCGACTAAGGAATACTTTGCTTTTAACATGAACCCACAAAAAGAAATCACAAACTGATAAACCAGGGCATCTGGGAGCCCATTGAAATTACACATTCCCCAAACAACTGGTGTACAGCAGCCATTGATATCCACGGTTTGAGTGATGTTGATCCATTTAGTTGAAAGTAGGTTGTATCAGTAATTTGTGGAAATCTCTGTAGTTGTTGCAGAACAAAGATTTCAGGCATGGTGACATAACACTTTGTATGATATCCACAGCTTGTTAATAAACTCCTCATCCTTGTTTATCTTTTGAAGCATTAATTCACAAATTGATGTCGCATAACATGATTATTGAGGTTCAGTTCCTGGATGATCTAGAACTTGTATGGATGTCATTGCAAGTTGTCGTCATCATCATCTTGGACAGTATCCAGCCTCTGGCCATGTCTGTTTGGAACATAAGCCTCTCCATTGTCTTCTGTCTTGTCACCATCTCTTCATCTTCACCTTGGTCCAGTCTTCTCCTTTCTTCTGGACACATTCCTCCACTCCTTTCAGCCATCTGCCTCCTGGACTTCCTCTTGGTCTCTTTCCTTCCAGTTTCATTTTGCATATCCTCCTGGGTATCCTCTTCTCCTCCATTCACTTAAAATGCCCATACCATCTCAGCCTGTAATGGTTCCACCTTCATTAACTCCCTGATCCTCTCCTTTCTTAACTTGTCTATCTTTGTCATTCCAATACTTTTCTTCAAGAATTTCATCCCACTAGCTTGTACTTTGCTTTTCTCTCTTCCTTTCATAACCCAGGTTTCAGATGCATATGTCAGTATCGGGACATAGTATGACCAGTATATAATCTTTTTACTGATTTGGGGTACACCCTTGCTCCATATCAGGCTTCTGATACTCTTCCGAAATGCTTCTGCTTTTAGGTTTCAGATGCATATGTCAGTATCGGGACATAGTATGACCAGTATATAATCTTTTTACTGATTTGGGGTACACCCTTGCTCCATATCAGGCTTCTGATACTCTTCCGAAATGCTTCTGCTTTTCTCCCCCCCCCCCCCCCCCCCTCCACCACTTGTTTATTTCTCTGTCGTTTTCTTTTTTTTCATCTTCCTGTACCAGGCTTCCTAGGTACTTGATACTCTCCACTCTCATCAATTGTTCCCCACCAATCATTATTCCAGTTGTTCCTCTCTCCTTTGTACTTGCTGTGATAATCATCTCACTCTTACTTATACTAAATTTCATCCCATATTCTTGTACTGTTCATTCCCATACATCCAACTGCTCTTGTACTTCTTCCTCCTTATTCCCCCAAATCATCAGATCATTTGCAAGCACCATAGTTTTCATCTTTCCTTCACCAATTACTTGTGCTACTGTACATGTTATATCATCCATCACTACAATGAAGAGTAATGGTGAAAGTGCACTTCCCTGCCTCAAGCCATTCTTGTGTACAATCAAAGCTGATCTCTCTGCTCCCACTTTCACACAGCTCACACTTCCATGGTACATTTCCCTTATCCTCCAAATAATCTGTTTTGCTACTACTCTGTTCTCCTGGACTTTCCACACTTTGCTTTTATGTACACTATCATACGTTTTTTCAATGTCCAGGAAGGTCATTAGTAGATCTATTCCATATTCACAAAGCTGTTCCTGCAATTGTCTTACAGCAAAAATTAGAGCCACCATGGCCTTCCTGTTCTGAAGCCATGTTGCTCTTCTCTCATCCCTCCTCCTAATTTTGCCTGAATTTGTACTTCCTAAATTTTTTCAAAAATCTTTGCACAATGACTCATCAATTTTATCCTCAGACAGTTATTGCACTCTTTTCTATTCCCTTCTCCCAACCTTATGGGATCATCTTCTGTCTCCACACAATTTTCATTACTTGATACAGTCACTGTATCCCCACCTCTCCTGCAGCTCTCACCATCTTATTGCAAGTCCTTTACTAAAATTCTTCAAATACTTTAACTATGTAACTGTAAAGATGCTGAGTGACAATGGATTGGCATGTACGAATGGTTTGCAAGCGGCTTGGAGGTTTCCATTGCAAACCAGTTTCCTTGAAATAAGTATCCAAGTTATAATTGTATGTGCTGATAGAACATGATTGTGGCAACCTAAATTGTTCCTGCAATACACTTTGACTGCAAATGCACATTGCACACCACTCAAAGTATTCACGACAATTAAATGACAAGGTGTCATTGTCAGGCTGGTGTACGTTATTCAGTGCTACCAATCGCCCATGGCTACCAATACACCTTTCAAAATTTAGTATTTCTTTGACCAGCCTGTAAATAGCAGTGAAATACAAAATTCCAAATGGAATGCATGCATAGTGATATACTAGACACCAGTGGTGTAGGAGTATTTATTGATATAAAAAGCTGCATAATGTCTTGTGAAAAAGTACAGTCAGAATATGAGATAATCTGAGTGAGGAAAAGCATCCATGGGGGGCCAAAATAACAACTGTGTTTTTGTAACGTCCACCCACTTCAAGCACTGAAGCTGTCGAATGCTTCAGAGAAAGCTTGGATAGTATTGTGCATAAACTCTGAATTCATGTCAAAGTAGTAATACAACATTTTAATGTGCCATCTAATCACACAAATTTAGAGTAGAAAGGAAATACAAAGAACCTTGCAACAATGTAATAAAATTATTTTCTGAAAATTAGCTATAGAATGTGGTGAGGCAACCCATTTATGTAGGAAGCACACTTGATCGGCGGGCAACAAACAAATTCACAATTTTCAATCAGTGAACACAGAGAGACGAATCACAGATGCCAAATATTAAATGAACTCACTAAGAAGTTGACATGTTGAGTTGCAAAGAGGCTCAATGAAGAGACTGTTTTCATTTTGCAACTCAATGTGTCATCTTTATGGTGAGTAGCACTCTATCCTTCTCATAACTGTTTATTTCCAACTTGGACTTTCCAGTGTTTAAAAATACTGGAAAGATATTTCTGTGAGAAAATGTTTAGAAACTAGCTAAAGAGTCAGCAACATATTTTCAGCTCTGGGGAGGGCCATGTGGAAGATCTCTAGTAAAAATTCAGACATACTATGGGCCATGTGATAGATAAGTTTGTGCTGTGCTCGTCAGTGAGGGATGAGAACAATTTGTCATGATTCCCTAACACTATTACAAAGTTACAATCAAAGCAGAGAGAGATGCACAGCAGATTCAAATTAAACTGAATGCTTTCTGATAAACAAATGCTCAAGAAGTTTTACTCCTCCGTCATCAGTCAATGAAACAGAAGTCATTTTTCTAGATGCTCACTGAGCACGTTGACACTGAAGTGGAACACATAAAATGGAGGCTAACATTTTATATTGTCTTTCAAAGTGGTTTCACCAAAATACATCACAAAATAGTTCCTACATTCAACAGATGCAAAAGTTAACACTACATAAATGAGTGAGCATGAAAATGAAAATTTATTTTAATTGCTTGATTAGTGTAAAGGTCACATTAGCTGCTGTGATGCCCATTATATTTTATATCAAACATGTAGAAAAACCAGATCATAACGGCAGTTTATCACTACACACCAAAACAACAAAGTGTGCCAAGTGGATGGAAAAGTCGTAGGGCATTCCAATCCCAAAGAAACACCACAAGATAGATACACAGAATTATAGGTCTATCTTGTGATATAATTTGATTCAACAAGATGTGTTTTTCATAAATCCAAGATCAATTTTGACCAATCATTCTATTCCAAATTGATTGCTTTGATGAAATGTGCTTTGTCTATTACAACCTACATTCAACAGGATAAACATTGTTTCTAATATAACATAACACTTGCAGTCACTACTTGAAATCATCCAAGCTTTCCCATACTGACTCTTTTACTTATCGTTACTGTATCAGCCTTCTTTGTGTGGTTAAAGTTTTCATATTTGGTTTCCCTTTCAGAAATCATCCTTATGTTCACTAATATGTACTGGAAGTCAAACCATGCCTTACTCGCTGTGACATAATACCTTTTGTGGGCAATGGCTTCCATCAACTAAATGCTACAAAGCCTGATAAGAGAACACTGCTAATCTTAATTTTTTTTGTTTTTGAAAATACCTTTTGAAGCAACTGATGTATTTCCATCAAAGTATGAGGTCAGAATGCCTCACTTCTGACAACTAGTTTCACTTAAAGGCAACGTTTTCATTACTATTTATTAATAAAAACACTGATGAAGACACATCAATAACTTTCACAATACTTTGCCTAGACAGAATCCTACCACTGTTTTGTAATTCTCTACCCAAACAGAACTGTTTGATGTGTATCATGACAGCTTTCTGTTATATTTTTACTGTGACATCTTTCTTCTGATTTTCTTTGGTATGATTTTAGCCACTTCCACCACTTTCAAGCTGGTTCAGTCGAAACATAACTGAGGGTGTCCCAAGTGCTGCAGTGTGGGCTGTACACATCATAGGATGCTGAAACGTGGTAGGTACATTCCTTAATGGAGCAGGCTAAATAATAATAATAATAATAATAATAATAATAATTCCCGTGGAGGCCCGGGAAAAGAATAGGCCTCCGGTATGTTCTGCCAGTCGTAAAAGGCGACGAAAAGAACAAACCACTAATAGGGCTAACCCCCCTTTTAGTGTGATTACTTGGTTCAGGACAGAACTAAAGAAGCCTCGGACAAGCGCCGTCATGGTCGGGGACGACGCTTGAACCCTATGCCCGCCCAAAATGGTAACGGCACTGCTAGCCAACTGGAAAATGATTTAAATCCAAATAGAGGTGTTTTGCAGGATATGCTTCCTGCAACCACCCTAGAAGGAAAACAAAGACAGAGGATGAGATGGTCAGATGAAGTTAATCGACACCTCATGTTCTGTTATTACCAAGCAACAAACCTAGGAACCAACACAACTGGATACAGATCACAAGTATACGCAACATTTATTACCAGATACCCGGAATTAAAATTTTTAACAGAACAACGACTAGCTGATCAGATCCGTGTAATAATAAAAAATAACAGAATACCCCAGTCAGAATTAGAAAACATCAAACAACAAGTACAACAAATACTGGAACAAAATAATGTGCAATCAGAAGAAGAAGAAAATACAGTAATGGACTCAAACATCCCAGAGCAAACAAACAAAGACCAACACACATCAATTAAACAATCAGAGGAAAACGAAATCTCAAGACAGCCACCAGAACAAGCACAAATAGAACACGAAGAGACACACATGTTAGACACAGAAGAGAAATTTCAGCTGACATATATAGAATACAAAGACACAAATACAGACATCAGACCATTCTTGCATAGACCGCCAAACAACCCACAAGTCGAAACAACAATAAAAACTATCAACACAATCATACACAACAAAATAAATGAAAATACAACTATGGAAGAGTTACAACTACTGGTTGATATAGGAGCACTCACTACACTAAATATACACACTAGGCAGAGATCAGAACAAACCAACACACAGAAGAAACCCACAAAACCAGCATGGCAACACAGGCTACAGATAAGAATAGAAAAACTGAGAAAAGACATCGGACAGCTAACACAATTTATAAGAAATTAAATATCAGACAAAAAACGAAAAAGGTTAGGTAAAATCTCACAACAAGAAGCAATAAAGCAATTAGATGAAAAGAAGCAGAAATTACAAGCATTGGCCAAATGACTTAGAAGATACAAAAAAAGTGAAAATAGAAGGAAACAAAACCAAACATTCAACACAAACCAAAAGAGATTTTACCAAACAATAGATAACACACACATTAAAATAGACAATCCACCAAACATAACAGACATGGAACACTTCTGTAGCAACATATGGTCAAACCTGGTACAACATAACAGACATGCACGGTGGATACAAGCAGAAACAGACACATACAAGATGATACCACAAATGCCTGAAGTGATAATTTTGCAACATGAAGTCGCCCGAGCAATTAATTCTACACACAATTGGAAAGCCCCTGGAAATGATAAAATAGCAAATTACTGGCTAAAGAAGTTCACCTCAACACACTCACATCTAACTAAATTATTTAACAGATACATTGCAGACCCATACACATTCCCTGATACACTTGCACATGGAATAACCTATCTGAAACCTAAAGATCAAGCAGACAAAGCAAACCCAGCTAAATATCGCCCCATAACATGCCTACCAACAATCTACAAAATATTAACTTCAGTCATTACACAGAAATTAATGACACATACAACACAGAACAAAATTATAAATGAAGAACAAAAAGGCTGCTGCAAAGGAGCACGAGGATGTAAAGAGCAACTGATAATAGATACAGAGGTGACATATCAAGCTAAAACTAAACAAAGGTCGCTACACTACGCATACATTGATTACCAAAAAGCCTTTGATAGTGTACCCCACTCATGGTTACTACAGATATTGGAAATATACAAAGTAGATCCTAAATTGATACAGTTTCTAAACATAGTAATGAAAAACTGGAAAACCACACTTAATATCCAAACAAATTCAGATAACATCACATCACAGCCAATACAGATTAAGCGTGGAATATACCAAAGAGACTCATTAAGTCCTTTCTGGTTCTGTCTTGCTCTGAACCCACTATCCAACATGCTAAATAATACAAATTATGGATATAATTTTACTGGAACATACCCACACAAAATCACACATTTGCTATACATGGATGATCTAAAACTACTGGTAGCAACCAATCAACAACTCAACCAATTACTAAAGATAACAGAAGTATTCAGCAATGATATAAATATGGCTTTTGGAACAGACAAATGTAAGAAAAATAGCATAGTCAAGGGAAAACACACTAAACAAGAAGATTACATATTGAATAACCACAGTGACTCCATAGAAGCGATGGAAAAAACAGATGCCTATAAATATCTAGGATACAGACAAAAAATAGGAATAGATAATACAAATATTAAAGAAGAACTAAAAGAAAAATATAGACAAAGGCTAACAAAAATACTGAAAAGAGAATTGACAGCAAGAAACAAGACAAAAGCTATAAATACTTAAGCTATACCAATATTGACCTACTCATTTGGAGTAGTGAAATGGAGTAACACAGACCTAGAAGCACTCAATACACTTACACATTCACAATGCCACAAATATAGAATACATCACATACATTCAGCAACAGAAAGATTCACATTAAGCAGAAAGGAAGGAGGAAGGGGATTCATCGACATGAAAAACCTACATTATGGACAGGTAGACAATTTAAGAAAATTCTTTCTAGAACGAGCAGAAACTAGCAAAATACACAAAGCAATCACTCATATAAATACATCGGCTACACCACTGCAATTTCATAACCACCTCTACAACCCTTTAGATCACGTAACATCAACAGATACGAAGAAAGTAAATTGGAAAAAGAAAACACTACATGGCAAGCACCGGTATCATCTAACACAGCCACACATCGATCAAGACGCATCCAACACATGGCTAAGAAAAGGCAACATATACAGTGAGACGGAACGATTCATGATTGCAATAAAGGATCAAACAATAAACACCAGATATTACAGCAAGCATATTATTAAAGATCCCAATACCACAACAGATAAATGCAGACTTTGCAAACAACAAATAGAAACAGTAGATCACATCACAAGTGGATGTACAATACTACCAAATACAGAATACCCCAGAAGACATGACAATGTAGCAAAAATATACATCAACAGCTTGCCTTACAACATAAACTTATAAAACAACACGTTCCCACATACAAGTATGCACCACAAAATGTACTGGAGAATGATGAATACAAATTATACTGGAACAGAACCATTATAACAGATAAAACAACACCACATAACAAACCTGACATCATACTCACCAATAAAAAGAAGAAATTAACACAACTAATCGAAATATCCATACCCAATACAACAAATATACAAAAGAAAACAGGAGAAAAAATTGAAAAATACATCCAACTGGCTGAGGAAGTCAAGGACATGTGGCATCAGGATAAAGTTGGCATTATACCAATTATACTATCAACTACAGGAGTCATACCACACAATATCCACCAGTACATCAATACAATACAGCTACATCCAAACTTATACATACAATTACAGAAATCCGTAATTATTGATACATGTTCAATTACCCGAAAGTTCCTAAATGCAATATAACATATACCGTACAGTTAAAAGGAAGTGACGCTTGATCAAGGTCCGCGTCACTTCCCATTTTTAACCAGACTTAACGTCTGAGAAAGTAAAGAAATAATAATAATAGTTCCATATTCTGCCACCAGGTGAAAATATGGTGCTCTAAGCAGTTACCATGTGAAATGCTTTCTGTTCTGATCTCAGTATGCTGTTTATTGCTCTGTGATGTATGTTGATTTCTTTTGTGAATAAAGTGTTGATGTAAAAGGTTAAGAAGGTTGAAGTCTTCTGTATGGAACACAAGGCTATTGAGAAGAAAGACCACACACAACTGGTACAGTTGTTTTATTAGAACAGCAGCACTGCATTATGGGAATATTGCCAACATAAACAGCTGTGAAGAGGCTCCTTGTCAATAAATGGGTTATAGAATATGATCATGAAATCTGGAGAAACAAGTGAAATAGGTGATGCTGTAAAGAGAGGGAGGCAGCCCATTCCCACTGCAGTTGTTGAGGTTGCTGTAGCTATAGCCGATCATGCAGCACAAGCCTCAAATTCTGCAGCAGCAACATGCCAAGCCAGTGAATCATCAAGTTGTCGGCACTCCAGTCTGTCCGTCCTCCACTACGCAGTGATGTTGAAGACTGTGTAGTTGCTCCACCAAGACCATTAGCAGTTTCCTGGCCCTCAACCTGTTCAAACTAGTTCATGCCAAATTCCACTTAGCAGTTAGCACACGACCACCACTCTATACAGAGTGTGAAAGCTGCATTCAGTAATGGCAGCAACCTTCCAGAAACCTTACTACAATTGATCTCAAATCAGAACTAATTGCTGTGACCATTATGCTCAGGCAGAAAAAAATCCCAACACCAGCAAATAATTAATATATAGTAATGAAATTTCAGGAATTTTTTTTGTCTGGGTTGCATTCAGCTCTGAGTTAATTTTATGAACAATGCAGCACCTCAAAGAACAGTGCTGTCTGCAACTCAGCTCGTCATGTCGTCATGCAATCTCATGTACTGCTGAGTGAAAAACTCTGTACCTGCCTGCTGTACATTCTCATCCAACAGGAATTGTCGACCATTCAAGGCCTCTTATAAGGTACTGAAGGCATGGTAATTTCATGGGGAGAGAGCAGGACTGTAGGGTGAGTGCTTGAGTGTTTCCCACTTGAGTAAGACTGGCCTCACAAATCAATTGGCATCCTGTTTCGAACCGCAACCAGCACAGAACTTGGCGTACCAATACACAACGGTAGTTTTCAACAGACATGCTACCCCATACACATTCTTCATACTCCAATGGATGTCTATTGGTGTTTGTTCTTTGGCAGTCAAGAAAAGAAGAACAGTATGTTGATCCTATCTGGATGAATTTGGAAATCTTCTTCTTCTGTAGTGGTCAATCCAAGGATTTGTTTGCAACAGCTACATTGGCAGCTTGTCTCCATTCTGTGTGTCTTTCAGTTTTTCTCTTCATTTCTTTATAGGTGTTACATCCCACATCTTTCACGATTTGATCCATGTACCTCAGTCGTGGTCTTCCTCTTGGTCTTTTTCCCTCGACATACCCCTCTATGATTGTGTTCAAGAGTCCTTTATGTCTTAATAGATGGCCTGTAAATTGCACTCTTCTTTTAACAATGAAACTCCAGAAGCTTCTCTTCTCACCTGCTCTTTCCAGAATCACTTCGTTTGTGATCTTGTCGATCCATTTTATTTTGAGCATGCGTCTATAGCACCACATTTCAAAAGAATTTAGCTTCTGGTCTTCCTCTGTCCCAACAGTCCATGTTTCACACCCATAGCATGCCACACTCCACACATATGATTTCAAAAATCTTTTCCTGATTTCAAGGTTGATGCTCATAGATGTTAATATGTTTTTCTTCTTGTTAAAAGCAGCCTTTGCTTGAGCTATTCTACTTCTCACTTCTGCCTTGCTCCTTCCATCCCTGGTAATATTACTGCCCAGATAAGTAAATTTATCAACTTGTTCAAGCAGTTCATTGCCTACACGAACTTGGACTTTCACTTATCTTCTTTGTCGCATGCCATTACTTTTGTTTTTGCTTTATTAATTCTCATATTATATTCTTCACCCATAACTTCATCCATTCTATTCAGTAGGACTACAAAATCTTCTTCACTTTCAGCCAGGACAGCTATATCATCGCCATATCTTATCATATCTATTCGTTGGCCATGAATTACTACACCTGTCTGTGAATTTTCCCTTACTTTTTTCAGCGTCTCTTCAATGTATACATTAAAGATAACAGGGGATAGTGCGCAACCTTGTCGGACACCTTTCCATATCTGCACCTCTTCTTGTTTTGTCCGTCCACGGATAACTGCTGTCTCGTTTTTGTACAGGTTCCATATCATTTTTCTATCTTAATGGTCTATTCCTACTTTTTTGAGTACCTCAAACAGCTTATCCCATTTAACATTATCAAAGGCTTTCTCTACATCTACGAAAGCTATGTATGTTTTCAGGTTCTTATCTAGTCATTTTTCTATTATTAGTTTACAGCAAATATTGCTTCTCTGGTTCCTCTATCTTTCCGGAATCCAAACTGGTCTTCGGAGAGTGTAGCTTCGACTTTTTGTTCTATGCGTTTTAGGATAATTGAGGTTAATATTTTAGAGGCGTGAGTAACTAGGGCTGAGCGCCCTATAATTTTCACATCTTGTAGCATTTGCCTTCTTTGGAATGGGGATCATAATGTTTTTCTCAGAGTCTGTAGGAATTTTACCCTGCTCGTACATGTTGAAAACAAGATTATACAGCTCCCGATTCAGTTTTGCTCCTCCAGATTTCAGAAGTTCGGCTGGGATATTGTCTATACCAGGCGATTTGTTGTTTTTCAATTTTTTCAGAGCTAGTTCAAACTCTTCCTTTAATATAGGTTCACCTATGTTGTGTGCACCTACTTCTGTTTCTTCTTCCATGATGTTTTCAGACAGGTCTGGAAATAATCTTACTATAATCCACATATCCATGTTTACCGCACGCATGCTGGAAAGACATGAATGTCAAACTTTTCCCTTGCCCACATGGCAGTACTTACATACCTGCATCAAAGTTGCACTACAGTATATACTGCAGCAACGCCCTCGAACAGAAACTTTTTGATTGGTCCTCATACAATACACAATGAACAGATCTCACTCTCACTGACACAAAGGAAATGCAAAGAGGTAAATCATCTGGAGTGGATGGTCCTCCTAAGGAATTATTTCAGCTTATGGCTGAAAAAAGCAGAAATGACAGATTTGTGTAATGTCGTATACAAAAGTGGTATGTGGCCAGAAGACTTCGTGAAGACTGTGATGGTTCCAATCTCCGAAAAATCATGTACCATGCAATGAACAGGATGTAGAAGAATAAGCACAACCTCTCATGTTGTCTAAGTTATGCTGAGGGTAATGAATGGTAGACAGGTATGTATAATGGAAGAGAATGTAGGGGAAAAGCAGTTTGGTTTCAGAAAAGGAAGATGTACAAGAGATGCTAGTGCAGTAATTAGAATGATTGGTGAAAGATAAATAGAAAGAGAAAAAGGAATGAGTTTGTGATTAAGAGATCTTTGACTGAACGAAATGGGACAAGATGACAAAGATTCTAAAACTGAAAAAGGTTAAATGGAAGGACAGGAGACTAATTAAGCAAGAACAGGAAGGGAAAGAATAAATAATATAGTTGGCTATGCCGGAGAGACTACAGCCAACAGCAGTGGAACCATGTTAAGAGATTTTGCAACTTTCAACAACTTCAGAATATTAAACTCTTTCTTTAAACACAAACACAAACACAAACACAAATACACATGGTTCCCCCAGAGGATTTAGAACCATAATTGACTATTTCGTAGCAAACCCAAAAACAGCTGTTCTGTTTCAGGACGTGCGTGTATATAGAGGGTACGACATTAACACACAGACCACTTCCTGCTACAAGCAAAAGTTGCCCTAAAGCATAGAGGGCATAAAATACGTAAAAAGTCCCCAGAACAATCAAGTCTACTTACTAGAACAGGAGTCAATCAAGAATCTTTATCAAAGACACTTAGACACAATAATGAGCACAATCACAGAGTATTGAAAACGAGTGGGGAGAGATTAAGAACATATTAAGAATTGCAGCTAGTGAAGCTTTAGGTAAAATGAAACACAGGAAGAAGAAAATGAGGCCACATGATTTGGAGAAAAGAAATTGAGGAGGCTTACCCTAAGGTAAGTCTTTCCGCTCCCGGGATTGGAATGACTCCTTACCCTCTCCCTTAAAACCCACATCCTTTCGTCTTTCCCTCTCCTTCCCTCTTTCCTGATGAAGCAACCGTTTGTTGCGAAAGCTTGAATTTTGTGTGTATGTTTGTGTTTGTTTGTGTGTCTATCGACCTGCCAGCGCTTATTTCCTCATATCTGCCTTCAATCTCTTCATCATCGGCAGAGCTAGTTTTCATGGATTATTAATTAATAATAATATTCCATCACTAGTCACAAATTTTATTTTCTAATTGCTGTCCAACATGCTGCTGAACTACAACCCTTATTTTCAAGTATTTTATGGATATACTGGATATACTGTAATAGATGGCACATCAAAATCAGAAAAAATATCAACACTCATGATACGATCTGGAAAGAAAGCCTATACACTAATCAATGCACATGCCTCCACAAACAACTACAACAAGAAAAACCCGCAAATGATAGAAGGTTTTTGGGAAAATCTAGGAGACACCATCCATAAAATCCCCATGGAGCACGTGAAGATTTTACTAGGAGATTTTAATGCCCAATTAGGTGGGGAACGAAAATTCAAAGAGACAACAGGAAAACACACGGCCTACAAGCGGACAAACAAGAATGGACAGAACTTGATAAACTTTTGCAGGATTTTTTTCCAATCGATCACCACTTACTCCAAACTAAGAGAAATTTATACCCAGTAGACAAATTATCAGAACCAACAGAAATTTGCGAACAGACCCAGAGTATCTATGATTAAATAAGGAAGAAATAATAGAAAAATGAAGAAAATTGACAGTAACAACTGGACAGAACTATCAGAAGGGGAGATAAAGAAAAAAACAAATGGTGGAACATGACATGTGAGAGAGCCACAGAAGACAGAATACAAGCCTGGAGAAAATTTGACAGCCATAGCACTTCTGAGAAATGGGAAGAATTCCAACGGGATACAGAAGACCCTTCGAAAATAATCCGTAGAGAAAAAAAGAGGTTATGAAAACAAAGAAAAAAAGAGGTTATGAAAACAACATATTGAAAGAGATAGAAGAGGACTCCAACAAAAAACACATGAAAATTTTACAGAACATTCAGAGGAAATATGACAGGATAGCAACCACCAAGCTTATGCTTCAAAAGACAAGATGGAACACTGGAGACAAACCCGAAAAAGGTTTGTGAAATACTAGTGCAGTACTTTTGACACACTACTGAACCGTGATAAACCGATGCAGATCCTACAGTTTGAGAAACAGAACTTAACCTTGTTTCCAAACCACAAACACTTGTGGAGATCCTGAAAATAATAAAATAATAAAATCACTGAAAAATAACAGGGCACCTTGAGGAAATGTACTGATTGCAGAAATCTGGAAATTAGATCACAAATGCATCACGCCCAAAACACACAGAATCATCAAAAACATCTTGGAAACAGACAAGGTATCAGAAGAATATAAGTCAGCGATAATACACCTCCTTCATAAGAAAGGAGACAAAACGGACCCTAGTAACTACAGAGGAATTTCACTGTTGCCTGCGGCGCGCAAAATTCTATCAAAAGCCCTATTAAATCAGCTAGTGAGAACAATATTGACAACAAGAAAGTCCAGGTACACCACAATAACATACATCGACTTCAAGAAGGCTTATGACTCCATAGATGGAGAAACTCTCTCCAACACACTGGAAGAAATGAAAGTGGACAATGAAACCAGGATGCTAATACAGGAAACATTAACAAATACAACATCCAAAGTGAAGTTTATGGGAGAGATCTCAGAACCATTTGAAATCAAATGCAGAGAGATTGGTTGTCACTCATTCTATCTAATTCAGTTTTCAAGAAAATAATCAGGACATGGGACAAAGCAGTCAGTGTGGTAAAGATGGGGAGACACAAGGATAGAACTGTCATCATGTAATGATGGTCTTTGCGATGATACAGCCATCATAACAAATAACAGAGAAGGAGTCAAGGAAGCTATAGAGAGACTACATGAAATCTCAGCCAAAACAGGATTACAAAACTCGTATGAAATATGCAAAATCCAGACACATGTCCACTGGTAACAAAGTATGGAAAGATAACACAAGTAGATAGTTTCAAATACCTGGGAGAGATTATGCAGAAAACAGGACTGAATGCAACATCCAGTGAAGAAAGGATCACAAAACTACAAAAAGCATACAAGCCTACATGGAACCATTGCAACAAAAGAAGTGTTTCCATCAATGCCAAATTACGACACTCCAGTGCAGTAGTCTTATCAGAGGCCTTGTATGTGTCAGAAACAACAGTAATCAAGGGAAGAATGAAAGTTAAGGAGATGGAAAAATGAGAGAGGAAAATACTGAGAAAGATAAAACAACTGTACAGACAGAGACAATTACAAGCAACATCAGGAAAAGAAGGGCAAAGTTCTACAGACACAGACATATGTAGAATGAACAAAAATAGATTGACCAAGAAAATTTTTAACATACTGACAACAAATACAGTGAAAATAACTGGGTAAAGGAAACCATGGAAGACCTCAAGAAACTGAATATCTCCGTAGAAGACATGAACAAAAATGCAGAGAAAAAATCAGAAAACAGAAATTTCAGCAAACATCCAAAGAGAAGAAAACAGGAAAGAAATGTACAGAAGAGAGGAAGAAGTGGTGCATTGAATATGTGAGTGTGTCTTTTTCTTCTTCCATCATGCATTAAGCTTTCCCTCAGCCTGTTGTAGCTACACCTGGTCTTTCCACCATTTTGCAGGTCTTCCAATGCATCTTTTACCTTGCACAGTACATTACCAAATATGTATTGGTAATCCTGTTTTGTCCATTTGTAACACATGGGATATCCATTTTTGTTGGTATTCGCCAACCTTACTGTTTATATCGAAAATATTTAATTCCTTCCTGATAATTTTTTTTCTAATGTAGCTTGGTGTATCCTGCTATGTACCTGAGGAATTTCATTTCACTGGCTTGTAATCTTATTTTATCTTTCTTTATCATTACCCAAGATTCACTTCCATATAATAATGTTGGTACTGACATAACTTTATAAAATTTTAGATATGTTTCGGTTCTTACTTTACGTTGGAGGGCCCTTCTGATAGTGTCATTTAAGTAGTTGAATTTCTCAATTTTGTCTTTTTGATGTATGTCTCCCCTGTATGACAGCATGGTTCTTAGAAATTTGAATCTGTCTACTTGCTCTATAATCTTGATGTCTATAAATATTTTTGTTCTTACTGGATTTTTTCCACAGAAAGCCATGACTTTTGTTTTTTGTATTGATATTTTCATATTATATATCTGGCATGTTTGGTATTGGTCGTAGGCAGCTCTCTGCAGTCCATCTTCATTATTCAAAATTAACACTTGCTCATCTGCGAATAACAAAGTCATAATGTAATCTTTTTGGCTGAAGTTATATGTATAGATCTTCAGTTTCATTCTCCATTGCCATATAATATCGTCAATGTATAATGTATGTATTAAAAAATCAATGGAGAGAGGCTGCAACCTTGTCGAACTCCTAAATCGGTAACCTTTGTTTTTTCTTCATCATCCCCAATTATTTGGATTCTTGTATTAGCATAGATCTTTTGAACTACCTGTACAATGTGTATTGGTACATCTCTTCTTATTAAAATTTTCCCCTGTAGCTGTCTATTTACTTTCTTTCTTTTCTTTTTTTTTTTTTTTTTGTCAAAAGCCTGTAAATAATCGACAAAAAGGATGTGTGTTTCTTTATTGAATTCCTTATGATTTTCTATAATTTGCTGTAACATAAATGTGTTATCTGTGCAGCTTCTCCCCTTTCTGAATCCAAAAATCTGAGGAACCTTGTTTTAAATGCTACTGAAGAATATTTTATTAGTTCACTGTTAATGCCATCACTTCCTACTGCCTTTTCATTCTTTGCATATCTGAGAGCATGTTCTAATTAATGGAATTTAAGATTATCTGGATTTGTTTCAAGATTTTCATCATTTCCTGTGTTCATTTCATCAGTCCACATTTCCTTGTAAAAATGCAGTCATTCTTTGTTCTTATTACATTGATATCTGCCACATCCTTTTCACTGTTATTCAAGTGTCTTACATTTTATATGCAAATGTTTGTCTCCCATGGACAGCATTTTCGATCCCAGCAACAAAGTTATCCCAACTGTCTTGATGGAGCTTCCTGCTTAGTTTTTTCATTTCTGCTGTCTGCTTCTTGTATGCTTCATTATTCCCCTGAGTTGAGTGTTGTATATATTTTTCATATAGTTTTCTCTTTATTTCAACAGCCTCCTCAATTTCTTTTCTCCAAATCATGTGGCCTCTTTTTCGTCTTCCTGTGTTTCATTTTACCTAAAGCTTCACTGGCTGCAATTCTTAATATGTTCTTAATCTCTCCCCCACTCGTTTTCAATACTCTGTGATTGTGCTCATTATTGTGTCTAAGTGTCTTTGATAAAGATTCTTGATTGACTCCTGTTCTAGTAAGTAGACTTTATATACCTCCCTTGATTGTTCTGGGGACTTTTTACGTATTTTATGCCCTCTATGCTTTAGGGCAACTTTTGCTTGTAGCAGGAAGTGGTCTGTGTGTTAATGTCGTACCCTCTATATACACGCACGTCCTGAAACAGAACAGCTGTTTTTGGGTTCGCTACGAAATAGTCAATTATTGTTCTAAATCCTCTGGGGGGACCATGTGTATTTGTGTTTGTGTTTGTGTTTAAAGAAAGAGTTTAATATTCTGAAGTTGTTGAAAGTTGCAAAATCTCTTAACATGGTTCCATTGCTGTTGACTGTAGTCTCTCCGGCATAGCCAACTATATTATCTATTCTTTCCCTTCCTGTTCTTGCACTGCAGTCTCCTCCAATTACAATATAGTCATTCTTATTTATCCTATCTAGTATTTTCTGTAGATCTTCATAGAATGTCTTGGTTTCCTTCGTTCTCTCTTCCTCTGGGGCATACACTGCTACACAGGTTTGACATCCTCTAGAAATCATAATCTTATGCTACATATATGCTCATTTATCCATGCATAGCTTATCAATGTTTGTCCATTTTTATTTATTATTAGGCAACCCCAGCTTGTGCTCTTTTGCTTTGTTCTACTCCACTGTATATCATAGTATAATTTCCTATATCTTTAGTTCCATTCATTTTCTCGGGAAGCAAAAAGTAACAGGCAGAAAAAAGTGCCATGAAAATTGATTGTGTTTTAGTGCTCTCATTAACGGAGAATTAACGTAAATAATAATACTATATATCAGCTGAGGACAGCTACCAATTCTTGCACCGAGCTATGATCATCTGCAAGTCTCTAAACATTGCGTAGCAGTTTTCTAATGGTGTCACCTCCTTATGCAGTTTTTCAGTTTGCAGACAAGTAACCATGTGTGGAGCACAAAATATGTTTTGTAATTCTCCAATACATTAAGTATTCCATATATTGGCAGGTTCCTGACTGCATCTGAACCTGTTACAGACCAACTGCTCTGTAGTCTGCTGTTTTTCTCTTTCCACTTCATCCAGCAGTTTTATTTTTCTGCTTGCTATTCTCTTCTGTCCTTTCATTGCACCTTTGGTAGCTCTTGCCAGAATTCCATTTCCTCACAGTATATGTCCCATACGGTCTGCTTTCGTTTGCTTAACAAAGGTCATAGGAGAGTTCTTTGTTTCTTTTCCCTTTCCAGTATTCACTTTGTTCAACCATTTTATTTTCTCCATTCTCCACCAGAGCTGCATCTCAAAGGCTCAAATTGTGTCTCTCTCTTCTGCAACACCCAGCTTTCACTGACATACAGAAAAACACTCCACATGAAGCATGTATCCAACTTTTTTCTTAACTCCAACCCCCACTTGCTATATAATAAGCATTTCCGTTTCTGAAAAGCAAGCTTTCCCATTGCAGTTCCTGATTTTTCCCTCCCTTTCTCTCCACTGGTTCTGTTATGTGTTAGCATGCTCCCCTAATATCTGTACTGTGCATCCTCTTCAGTTTGACTTTCTGGTGTTTCCACTTTCATGTCGTCTTTGTCATGTACTCCCATCACATTAGTTGTCTTTGTATTGATTTTAATTCCATACTCTAGCTGTCTTTTTTCAATTGTGGATAGTGTTTTTCATAAAGATACTGTTTTATGTCCAAGCAGTACCATCATCAGCAGATCTGATAAGTTGATCTTTCAGCCTTCTATGCCTACACCTTCCTTCTCTGCTTTTGGTGTCTACATTGCCGAGTCTTCAATATATATGGTAAACAGAGTTGGTGAAAGAGAGCAACCCTCAGTGTGATACAGTAAAATCCTTTGTTAGAGTATCGATTCTTACCAGTCAAAATTACAAAAATTTAACTGAAAACTAAAACAACGAAAAATTCCCGGAATTCTAAGAAAATTCCCGGGTTTATCCCAGTTTTCTCCTGGACGAAAAAATTCCCGGGTTCTTCCCGGATCTCCCGGGTCGTATACACCCTGGTTAACTGTTTCAAGTAGTGCGGGTCTGTTTGTCACCAGAAGGTCTAATATGTTATCGTCACCAGAAGGTCTAATATGTTATCACCACAAGTCGGTTCTCTGTTTAACTGCTCAAGGTAGTTTTCAGATAATGCACTTAAAAAAATTTCACTAGATTCTTTGTCCCTGCCACCCGTTATAAACGTTTTGAGTATCCCAGTCTATATCCAGCAAATTAAAACCTCCACTCAGAACCATAACATGGTCAGGAAAACTACTCGAAATACTTTCCAAATTTTCCTTCAGGTGCTCTGCCACAGCAGCTGCTGAGCCAAGGGGCCTATAGAGACATCCAATTACCATGTTTGAGCCTGCTGTAACTGTGACCTTCACCCAAATTATTTCACATTTCGGATCTCCATCAATTTCCTTTGATACTATTGCACTTTTTATCGCTATAAACACGCCTCCCCGTTCGCTGTCCTGCCTGTCTCTGCGGTATACATTCCAATCTGAGTTTAGAATTTCATTACCGTTTACATCTGGTTTCAGCCAACTTTCTGTCCCTAGTACTATGTGGGCATTGTGACCGTTTATTAATGAGGCTGTCTCTATACCCTACATGTCCATCCACTCGCTACAATTTGAAACAAGACTCGTCCAACCAGGCAACATGTTTCCAGTCATCAACAGTCCAATATGTGTGTTGACGAGCCCAGGCAAGGCATGAAGCTTTGTGTTGTGCAGTCATCAAGGGTACACGAATGGGTCTTCAGCTCCAAAAACCCATGCTGATGATGTTTCATTAAATGGTTTGCTCGCTGACACTTGTTGATGGCCCAGCATTGAAATCTGCAGCAATTATCTTCACTTGTCATTGGTCCCTTTCTTGCAGGATCTTTTTCCATCCTCAGCAGACGAAAATCCCCATGCCATGATAGTATCTCAATTTCAACGCAGATTCAGTGTCAATGTCTGCTGTGGTGTTGTGTGTGACCAGGTACTGGGTCATTTATTCTCCTGGGAAATTTAAATGGTCAGATGAACGGTAACTTTTTAGGAGAAGACTTACTGCAGCTTCCTGAAGATGCTCCTCCGCAAACAAGATGCCACATGTACGCCCAACATGACGGGGCACCTGCACACTTCCAGCATGTGGTAACAGCTTATCTTAATCAGCAATTCCCACACTGATGAATAGGTTGTGGGGGGCCCTATCAACTGGCCTGCCAGATCCCCAGATTTAACACCCCTAGATTACTGCATCTGGGGTTGGATGAAAGACATTGTACACAAAGTTAAGGTGGAAACATGAGAAGAACTAATACAACACATTTTCGATGCCGCAACGTCAATAACGAACGAGCATGTGAAAATACGAAATGCTGCTCGTGCGGTTCACTCCCGTGTGAATCTTTGCCTTCAAATGCAGGGAGGAAATTTTGAACACTTACTCTAAATCCACTCTGAATGCAAGAGACTGCTACAAAATTGTTTAAAATAATTATTACGTGCATTTTTGGTAGTTTTTCTGCCATTTTCCTGAGTTTTTCAATTACTGTAGCTCCTTATACTTTATTCACATTTTTTGTTCCAAATAGTAATATCCACCAGAAACCAGGGGAAAACCTCATGAATCACCCTGTATAAGCAACATATTGCTGCTCCTGTGACCATCATGTGTGATCAGAACACAGCAGCCCAATAGTACTCCTGTAGCTTCCGATAGAAAATTTTCTAAAATATCTTATATGGAAACTATTTCAGGCAGAACAGTAGGTTATTTGAAAGCCCTGAAGTGACCACTGGTTTCACTACTAACAGTCAACTACAAACTAAACCGAGGCACATAACTGGCAAGAGCAATAATAGGTATTTAAATTCAGGTGTATATAAAATATCATGCCAATTGTTGGGGGGGGGGGGGGGGGGTAGGAGAGTCATAAAAACTGCTGATTTCAACATAGATCTAGCCAGTGAAGCCAATAACTCAACAAAATTCATTGATATGATTCAAACATTGGGTTTCAGCTCAAATTTCACTGGTTTTACTCAAGTAAATGAAATATCTGCAACAGGTATAGATACTATTTAACCAATTACATTTAAATGAGGCAAATAATTTTTGTTTAGATTTAGAACTTTCTGATCATTGCATGCATGGAGTTACCAAAAACAATCTAACGAACTTATTCTATCATAGATTAAATAAGGTGGAGTTAGCTGTAGATCACAGTATTTCATGCTCTGAAAATTTTGTTACTTTCTTGGAAAACTTCCTACACGTTTTTAATGAAACTTCTCCCCTTACTGTACATAATAGAAAAATAGGAAATTAAGTAAAATGGATTACTGAAGGAATAAAAATCTCTAGTGCAAGAAGACGACAGCTACATAGGGAACTAAAGCATAACAATAGTTCTGATTTTGTTGCCTTTGTAAAAGATTACAAAATTATTTTCAAAAAAGTTGTAAAGGCAGCCAAAGAATTGGCAAATAATACACATATATTGGATAGTGAAAATAAATCAAAGGCATTACGGTAAGTGATCAAAGTTGAAACAGGTGCAACAGCTACAGGCTATGATATTTCTGAACTCAAGATAGAGTATAAAACTATTGTAAATTCTAAATAATGTCAATGTAGCCGATTAGCCAGGCAAGGTAAATTTCTGCAACAGTGAGCAATTTGATGGTGAATTTTTCATTTTTGATGGCGAATTTTTCATTACATTTAGCAAAATTACTGCAAAAGATATAGGAAATGTGATACTATCACTAAAAAGTAAAACATCAGCAGGATGGGATGGGATACCAAAAAAGTGTTGAAAACAGTCTCTAAAATAATTGTGCAGCCACTAACTACATTAGTCCCTTCGAGAAGGTTATTTTCCAGACGCACTGAAGTATACAGCAGTTAAGCCATTATTCAAAATAGGTACAAAAGAACATATGGAAAACTGTCACACAGTCTCTCTTCTTCCACCACTATCAAAAATATTTGAAAAGGTAGTCAACATACAAATTCAAAATTTCATGGAAAAATTTAAAATAATCTCAAAAAATCAGTATGGATTTCAAAAAGGCAAAACCACAGTATCTGCTATAAACAATTTTGTTGATGAAATTAGCTCATCTCTAGACAACTCACTGCATGCCACAGGAATTTTTTGTGACCTATCACAGGCCTTTGATAGTGTGAATCACCCCTTGGTACTCTGTAATCTGGAAAAGTATGGAATTAGGGGCACGGTATTAGAATGGTTTAAGTCCTATCTAACCAACCAAAGACAAAGAGTGGTATTAACATCAGAGAGAGGAACTTACTTTTCAAAATGGAAAACCATTTCACATGGAGTACCCCAAGGTTCTGTATTTTTTGAGTGTCACTCAGTTTTATTTGCAGATGAAACATCTTTAATCACTGAAAGTAACAGTACCAATCAAATTCCACAAACTGTATTAAATACTTTAGAAAAATTAGATGCCTGGTTTTATTTTAATGGGTTAAAATTAAACATGGAAAAGACTCAGTTAATGCAGTTTACAACAAAACAAGCAAAATTAAATGATATTCAGGTCAGTCACAGAAACCAGGATTTGCAAGGAAGTTAGCTGTGTGAAATTCCTAGAAATGTAACTAGATAAAAATCTTGTACCGTGTTAATAAATTAAACCGCCTAGCATTTGCAATGAGAATATTGTACAATGCTACCAGTATGGGCATAAGAAAAGTAGTATATCACAGCTACTTTGAGTCAGTAATAAGGTATGGAATTGTATTTTGGGGTAACTCAAACCGTATGTGTCGAATACTAAAACTTCGGAAACCACCATTAGAAATGTGCACAATGTAGGGCGAAGAAAATCATGTCGCCCACTCCTACAAAATCTAAGTATATTAAGTATTCCTTCACAATACATATATTACCTGATTATCTTTGTACACAGTAACCCTGATTTATTTGTAGCAAATTGTTTTCAACATGCTTACAACACCAGGAATCAAAATAATTTTATGCTGCCCACCCACTGTTTAAAACTTTATGCTCACACATTATATGGGTATGAAAATTTACAACAAAGTGAAAGGAAGAGAATTCATCGGCATAAATTTAGAAACACTGAAAAAATCCTTATATGAAACTAGTGCAGAAATGCTACTATTCAGTAGAAGAATTCATAAATGAAAACCTGAAAATTTGAGCAGGAGAGAGCAATTACTTTGGCTGTTAATCTTTGAAAGGTTATTACGTTTGAAGAAGAATTATTAATTGCTTAATTAAGCAAATTATTCAGTACTGTGCATTATATTCCTGGTATTAAAAGGAAAACTGTTAACCAGTTTTTGTGTAGATTAGATTAGATATAAAAACAAAGATGAGGTGACTTACCGAACGAAAGCGCTGGCAGGTCGATAGACACACAAACAAACACAAACATACACACAAAATTCAAGCTTTCGCAACAAACTGTTGCCTCATCAGGAAAGAGGGAAGGAGAGGGAAAGACGGAAGGAAGTGGGTTTTAAGGGTGAGGGTAAGGAGTCATTCCAATCCCGGGAGCGGAAAGACTTACCTTAGGGGGAAAAAAGGACAGGTATACACTCGCACACGCACACATATCCATCCACACATACAGACACAAGCAGACATATTTAAAGACAAAGAGTTTGGGTAGAGATGTCAGTCGAGGCAGAAGTGTAGAGGCAAAGAAGTTGTTGAAAGACAGGTGAGGTATGAGTGGCGGCAACTTGAAATTAGCGGAGATTGAGGCCTGGAGGATAACGAGAAGAGAGGATATACTGAAGGGCAAGTTCCCATCTCCGGAGTTCGGATAGGTTGGTGTTGGTGGGAAGTATCCAGATAACCCGGACGGTGTAACACTGTGCCAAGATGTGCTGGCTGTGCACCAAGGCATGTTTAGCCACAGGGTGATCCTCATTACCAACAAACACTGTCTGCCTGTGTCCCTTCATGCGAATGGACAGTTTGTTGCTGGTCATTCCCACATAGAATGCATCACAGTGTAGGCAGGTCAGTTGGTAAATCACGTGGGTGCTTTCACACGTGGCTCTGCCTTTGATCGTGTACACCTTCCGGGTTACAGGACTGGAGTAGGTGGTGGTGGGAGGGTGCATGGGACAGGTTTTGCATCGGGGGTGGTTACAAGGATAGGAGCCAGAGGGTAGGGAAGGTGGTTTGGGGATTTCATAGGGATGAACTAACAGGTTACGAAGGTTAGGTAACACTGTGATGCATTCTATGTGGGAATGACCAGCAACAAACTGTCCATTCGCATGAATGGACACAGGCAGACAGTGTTTGTTGGTAATGAGGATCACCCTGTGGCTAAACATGCCTTGGTGCACAGCCAGCACATCTTGGCACAGTGTTACACCGTCCGGGTTATCTGGATACTTCCCACCAACACCAACCTATCCGAACTCCGGAGATGGGAACTTGCCCTTCAGTATATCCTCTCTTCTCGTTATCCTCCAGGCCTCAATCTCCGCTAATTTCAAGTTGCCACCACTCATACCTCACCTGTCTTTCAACAACTTCTTTGCCTCTACACTTCTGCCTCGACTGACATCTCTACCCAAACTCTTTGTCTTTAAATATGTCTGCTTGTGTCTGTATGTGTGGATGGATATGTGTGTGTGTGCGCGAGTGTATACCTGTCCTTTTTTCCCCCTAAGGTAAGTCTTTCCGCTCCCGGGATTGGAATGACTCCTTACCCTCACCCTTAAAACCCACTTCCTTCCGTCTTTCCCTCTCCTTCCCTCTTTCCTGATGAGGCAACAGTTTGTTGCGAAAGCTTGAATTTTGTGTGTATGTTTGTGTTTGTTTGTGTATCTATCGACCTGCCAGCGCTTTCGTTCGGTAAGTCACCTCATCTTTGTTTTTATATATAATTTTTCCCACGTGGAATGTTTCCCTCTATTATATTAGATTAGATTAATACTAGTTCCATGGATCATGAATACGATATTTCGTAATGATGTGGAACGAGTCAAATTTTCCAATACATGACATAATTAAGTTAATTTAACAACATACTTAAGTTAATATAACAACTTTATTATTTTTTGTGTTTTTTTTATTTTTTTGTAAAATTTTTTTTTCTTAATTTATATCTATAAATTCCTCTATGGAGTAGAAGGAGCTGTCATTCAGAAATTGTTTTAATTTCTTCTTAAATACTTGTTGGTTATCTGTCAGACTTTTGATACTATTTGGTAAGTGACCAAAGACTTTAGTGGCAGTATAATTCACCCCCTTCTGTGCCAAAGTTAGATTTAATCTTGAATAGTGAAGATCATCCTTTCTCCTAGTATTGTAGTTATGCACACTGCTATTACTTTTGAATTGGGTTTGGTTGTTAATAAGAAATTTCATAAAAGAGTATATATACTGAGAAGCTATGGTGAATATTCCTAGATCCTTAAATAAATGTCTGCAGGATGATCTTGGGTGGACTCCAGCTATTATTCTGATTACACGCTTTTGTGCAATAAATACTTTATTCCTCAGTGATGAATTACCCCAAAATATGATGCCATATGAAAGCAATGAGTGAAAATAGGCGTAGTAAGCTAATTTACTAAGATGTTTATCACCAAAATTTGCAATGACCCTTATTGCATAAGTAGCTAAACTCAAACGTTTCAGCAGATCATCAATGTGTTTCTTCCAATTTAATCTCTCATCAATGGACACACCTAAAAATTTGAAATATTCTACCTTAGCTATATGCTTCTGATTAAGGTCTATATTTATTAATGGCGTCATACCATTCACTGTACGGAACTGTATGTACTGTGTCTTATCAAAATTCAGTGAGAGTCCGTTTACAAGGAACCACTTAGTAATTTTCTGAAAGACAGTATTGACAATTCCATCAGTTAATTCTTGTTTGTCAGGTGTGATTACTATAATTGTATCATCAGCAAAGAGAACTAACTTTGCCTCTTCATGAATATAGAATTTGAAGAGTCTCCTGTACTTTAAGTCAATGGCTTGAAATTGTATGTTAAGAGACAATAAACTTCTATTCTATTCTATTCTATACTGTAGCATGAACCTGGCCTTGTGACACAGACAGTTATTCTGCTGAAAGATGTTATTGCCATTGGGGAAGACTACAGCATGAAGGAATGCAGAGGATCCTCATTAATGTTCACGTATTTCATGGTACCTTTGGTTACTATCACAGGTCCTATGGAAGCCCAAGTGAATATCCTCACAGCATAATACTGCCCCCCCCCCCCCCAACCACTTGCACCCATGATGCAGTGCATGTTTCGAGCAGGTGTTCACCCGAATGAGGGCGTGTCCAGACAAAAACATCAATATACTGAATATACTGCAACAAGAAATGTGATTCACTCAATCAAACGACGTATTTCCACAGATCCATGGTCCAACCTCAATGATACTGTGTTCACTTCAAAATCTATCTACAATGGGTTAATTACAAAAATAAATAAAGAAAGACAACTATCAAATAAAGTTTCATTGAGTTTTGATTATCCGTATTCAACTGGTGCTTTACTTACCTGCTAGGAACAGAAATGAAATCCACAGAGATACTTATTTAAAAAAAAAAAAAATGAAATGTATTTACCTGTGACACAGACAGTCACGAACTTTGAGCCAAAGTACCCAACAGGTGAGAAACGACAGGGATTTGGATGCTGATTTTGAAAGTAGCCTGCCATTATACACTCCTCTGCAGACAAGAAATGGCTCTCTATGTTACGAACATGTTTCACCTGTAACAACATATCAGCACTGATTACTATACTGTACATGGAAAAGATTCACCCCAACAAAAAAGTGCTCAAGAATGTAAACTCCCATCAAGGGAGCACAACAAAGTAGATTAATTGAATGACAATTAGAAACACACAGAAAATATAGCTAGAATAAATTTTGGTAATAGCTTCCTCTTCCTGTTGGTAGCATAACAATAATTTCAAAAATTAAATAATAAAACCAATCTACACACACACACACACACACACACACACACACACACACACACTTATGTACATGTGTGTGCATGCACATCTTCATCAATGATGAACATGGAACTAAGTTGAATTCATTGTAAACCCAGGTTAAACTGTTGAGTCTGAAAGTGGAGGGTTAGGAGCATAACATGGACATCAATACCAATATGTATACAATGATGATGGCATGGAGGATTGGAATGGAAGAGGATGAACAGAAAAGAGGAAGGGAAGACAGTAGGGAAGAGGTTGCAGGGGTAAGATCAGTGAAGTCAGGGTAAAGGCAGAGCGGGTGAAGCTGGGACTTAGCAGAGACTGAGGCCAGAAGGATTATGAGAATGAAACATGTGTTGTAAGGAAAATTATCAAACATGTTGTTCAAAACAGCCTGTATTGAGGGGAAGGGTCCAGATGGCATGGACTGTAAAGCAGCTATTGAATTTGAGCAGTATGTTCCACCACTGAGTGATCAACTCTACTTTTGGCCACGTTTGACATGGCCATTCATTCAGGTGGACACAGATGGTTGGAGCACTTTTTTTTTTTTATCAGTCTACTTTCCTGTGCTAACCTCTTCATCTCAGAGTAACACTTGCAACCTACGTCCTCAATTATTTGCTTGACGTATTCCAATCTCTGTCTTCCTCTACAGTTTTTGCCCTCTATAGCTCCCTCTAGTGCCATGGAAGTCATTCCCTCATGTCTTAGCAGATGTCCTATCATCCTGTCCCTTCTTCTTATCAGTGTTTTCCACATATTCCTTTCCTCTCCGATTCTGCGTAGAACCTCCTCATTCCTTACCTTATCAGTCCACCTAATTTTCAACATTCGTCTATAGCACCACATCTCAAATGCTTCGATTCTCTTCTGTTCTGGTTTTCCCACAGTCCATGTTTCATTACCATACAATGCTGTAGTCCAGACGTACATCCTCAGAAGCCTTTTTTGCCATAGCGAGTCTGCTTTTGATGTCCTCCTTGCTCCGTCCATCATTGGTTATTTTACTGCCTAGGTAGCAGAATTCCTTAACTTCATTGACTTCGTGACCATCAATCCTGATGTTAAGTTTCTCGCTGTTCTCATTTCTACTACTTCTCATTACCTTCGTCTTTCTCCGATTTACTCTCAAACCATACTGTGTACTCATTAGACTGTTCATTCTGTTCAACAGATCATTTAATTCTTCTTCACTTTCACTCAGGATAACAATGTCATCAGCGAATCGTATCATTGATATCCTTTCACCTTGTATTTTAATACCACTCCTGAACCTTTCTTTTATTTCCATCATTGCTTCCTCGATGTACAGATTGAAGAGTAGGGGCGAAAGGCTACAGCCTTGTCTTACACCCTTCTTAATACGAGAACTTCGTTCTTGATCGTCCACTCTTATTATTCCCTCTTGGTTCTTGTACATATTGTATATGACCCATCTCTCCCTATAGCTTACCCCTACTTTTTTTCAGAATCTCGAACAGCTTTCACCATTTTATATTGTCGAACGCTTTTTCCAGGTCTACAAATCCTATGAATGTGTCTTTGATTTTTCTTTAGCCTTGCTTCCATTATTAGCCGTAACGTCAGAATTACCTCTCTCGTCCCTTTACTTTTCCTAAAGCCAAACTGATCGTCACCTAGCGCGTTCTCAATTTTCTTTTCCATTCTTCTTTTCCATTATTCTTGTAAGCAGCTTCGATGCATGAGCTGTTAAGCTGATTGTGTGATAATTCTCGCACTTGTCAGCTCTTGCCGTCTTCGGAATTGTGTGGATGATGCTTTTCCGAAAGTCAGATGGTATATCGCCAGACTCATATATTCTACACACCGACGTGAATAGTCGTTTTGTTGCAACTTCCCCCAATGATTTTAGAAATTCTGATGGAATGTTATCTATCCCTTCTGCCTTATTTGACCGTAAGTCCTCCAAAGCTCTTTTAAATTCCGATTCTAATACTGGATCCCCTATCTCTTCTAAATCGACTCCTGTTTCTTCTTCTATCACATCAGACAAATCTTCACCCTCATAGAGGCTTTCAATGTATTCTTTCCACCTATCTGCTCTCTCTTCTGCATTTAACAGTGGAATTCCCGTTGCACTCTTAATGTTACCACCATTGCTTTTAATGTCACCCAAGGTTGTTTTGACTTTCCTGTATGCTGAGTCTGTCCTTCCCGCAATCGTATCCTTTTCGATGTCTTCACATTTTTCCTGCAGCCATTTTGTCTTAGCTTCCCTGCACTTCCTATTTATTTCATTCCTCAGCGACTTGTATTTTTGTATTCCTGATTTTCTCGGAACATGTTTGTACTTCCTCCTTTTATCAATCAACTGAAGTATTTCTTCTGTTACCCATGGTTTCTTCGCAGCTACTTTCTTTGTACCTTTGTTTTGCTTCCCAACTTCTGTGATGGCCCTTTTTAGAGATGTCCATTCCTCTTCAACTGTACTGCCTACTGTGCTATTCCTTATTGCTGTATCTATAGCATTAGAGAACTTCAAACGTATGTCGTCATTCCTTAGTACTTCCGTATCCCACTTCTTTGCGTATTGATTCTTCCTGACTAATGTCTTGAACTTCAGCCTACTCTTCATCACTACTATATTGTGATCTGAGTCTATATCTGCTCCTGGGTACGCCTTACAATCCAGTATCTGATTTCGGAATCTCTGTCTGACCATGATGTAATCTAATTGAAATCTTCCCGTATCTCCCGGCCTTTTCAAAGTATACCTCCTCCTCTTGTGATTCTTGAACAGGGTATTCGCTATTACTAGCTGAAACTTGTTACAGAACTCAATTAATTAGTCTTTCTCCTCTTTCATTCCTTGTCCCAAGCCCATATTCTCCTGTAACCTTCTCTTCTACTCCTTCCCCTACAACTGCATTCCAGTCGGCCATGACTATTAGATTTTCATCCCCCTTTACATACTGCATTACCCTTTCAATATCCTCATACACTTTCTCTATCTGTTCATCTTCAGCTTGCGACGCTGGCATGTATACTTGAACTATCATTGTCGGTGTTGGTCTGCTGTCGATTCTGATTAGAACAACCCGGTCAATGAACTGTTCACAGTAACACACCCTGTGCCCTACTTTCCTATTCATAACAAATCCTACACCTGTTATACCATTTTTGGCTGCTGTTGATATTACCCGATACTCATCTGACCAGAAATCCTTGTCTTCCTTCCACTTCACTTCACTGACCCCTACTATATCTAGAGTGAGCCTTTGCATTTCCCTTTTCAGATTTTCTAGTTTCCCTACCACATTCAAGCTTCTGACATTCCACGCCCCGACTCGTAGATCGTTATCCTTGCGGCCAGACCAGTCACTCTTGCTAATGTTGCTGCACCCACTCCTATTATCTTTGTTACAAGCCCAGTTGACAGTTTCATCATTTGCGCTAGAGCCGCTGATCCCGTTGTGTGTTTTTCTGGGCGGTGGGTTGCGCCTTCATGGAAATTTCACCACAAGCCTCACAGATGCTTGGTCATGCCCCTTCACCTCCTGTGATGGATGCGTCGTAGTTCCCCTACACAGGTGTGGCATGCTTGTTTTGTTGGGATTGTTTTCCTGTGTTAATAAGTGGTTGATTTCTGTGTTTCCGTGTGCCTGGTGCTGAGCTTTGCAACATTTCTGTACTATTCTCCTGTATCAAAAGTCCTACAGCCAACATGAGCATTTCGAAAACTGTACGACTTGTCGAGTGTCTGAGGAGAGCTGTGGTGAGTGTCTTCAGCATGTGGTGAAACCACATCCAGATGTCGTGGTGTTGGGCGGCCACGCCTCATTACACAGTCAGGAACGGATTGATATCCATGTGTCCACGTGGCAAGGATGGCAATGGTGGCAAGAGGACCAGCTGCAGCAGGATCAGAGTGAACATAATGACAAGACAGCTGGTGTCAGCATTGATACAGCTGGTGATGTCACGAAGGCCAGCTGGAACAGGGGCAATGCCAAGAATATTGATGAATGGATGGATACTGCCATGCCTTGCAACAACTGGAGGGCCAAACAGAAACAGACAGGCGAAAGACAGACTTAAAACTGAATTGAAGTCATCATAGATAGATGTGGTTGTGATGGGAAGCCGCCCTAGACAGGGTCACTTGTGGCAGGACAGATGACATGGCTGGCAGTGGTGTCGACAGGATAGTTGACGACACATACGCAGGCTGGGACAGGAACGATGACAGACAAACTGACAATAAGACCAAAATAATCACAGACAGACTTGGCAACGATGGGAGGGCTTCTCATGACGGGGCTGACGCCGACAGGGCTGATGCTGAGAGGAAGGCTGGCCATATAATGGCCAGTGCCCATAGGACCAACACCAATGACGAGAGAGGCAGCATACAATGGCGTTGCAGGAAAGGGATGGGTTAAGAGTGGTGGTACTGCTGCTGTAGAACTCTGACAGCAAGGTGTGGAGTGCCACATGGCATGACAACAACACTGTAAACTATCTGACTGAAGGGGGCTAAGCTTGCCAGTCACACAAACTTGGATGTCCTGCCTGGCCTCTGTTCAAGAACAAGTTCACTCGAACACTGTGGATAGATGGATGTCCTGTCTGGCCTCAGTTCATAAACAAGCTAATTCAAACACTGTGAAAAGACTGTCTAACCTTAACCAATGGCATGGGAGGTGCAATGTTCAGCCAGAGGTGACTGTAAAATGTAAACTTTCATGGGTGAAATTGTCATGATTAATAAAATGTTCCAGGCTATTATGCCACGGTCAAATAGATTTCACTTTAAAACTCAATGTTTCATCCCCATCTGCAGAGGACATTTTCAAGGGGGGATTGTAGCTTTGTTGAATGCCCGATTCACACCCTGGCTCATTACTGACTACAGCAAAATTTCACTTCTGTGTAGTGGCTTGACGACACACGTTTTGAATATGTGAATGCAATTGGCCATTGTCGACTGCTGTCGTCATCTACTGGTATCGTCCCATGGTGGAAAACTGGTACACATCTATTGGTGGTGTCTAAGTAAGGTAACACACACAAATAAGAACTTATCAAGCTGAAACTACAAATCCATAAATTATCGTCAGACTGTAAAAAGTTATCTGAAACTGCCTCGGTGTCTATTGTTATATAGGAATATTCAGTTACCTAATTAATATTTCATTATTATATAGGGTATCAGCATAAACAGTTAATATTTGGCGTATTGAACACGTTGAACAAGCACACTGATGGTCAACCGATATTCGGTATGCATTTTCTAGAGTTAAGAATGGTTTCAATACTTGATTTAATTAGTGGATAATAACTTCATCGGTCAATAGCATGTACATGGAGTAACCAGAATGACGATCACCAAGTCACTACCTCATTATAGAATATAGATGCTACCACATAATCCTTCAATATGACTGACTATGGTCAATATTATGTGTGTATGATAGCAATGATTCCATCACCTAGTCATACACAACTTTTTATTAACATAATTAGCGGCAGTCATATCCATATAAGTATCACGGGAGGGTAACGTCACCTTGCCACAATCTACTGGATACGAAGTTTTGGTTCAGACTAGCCAGATCAGTTTGAATTGATCTTACTCAATGACATTTAAAGATGTCCTTTGAAGCGTTGTTTGCCAAATCACATGATAATTTAACCCCCATAGTTTAGACTATTTCTTTAAGTACATATTGACCTCCGTCAGTCAATAGTTTTAAGTGTGTTGACTGGAGCGATATTCGCCAAGTCACACTTTAGCTTTAAATATAATTCCGCTGTCATTCCCTAAACTCAATGGCAGTGGCCACCAGGCCTGAATTATGATGGCAGTGTTCCACTCACTGTTTTTACACTATGAGTGTGGATTGCCTCCATTAAGTCAAACTGAGTACCCCATTGCTGCCACATTATCTCCTACTTTAGTGTTTTCTGTAACTCATAACCATAACTTCGTCATGAAGATCAATCAGGCACGTGCATTAGTTTATTTTGACTTGATTCCAAACCATTTCTGGTCAAATATACTAATCTTGAATAATGAACATCTATTTTATATGTAGACTTGTTCCCAAGTTCATTCATGACCAATTGTGCGCTAAGTCAATAGGATGATCATACGTTGTAACCATAGCTAAGCAAATGCTTAACATTTACTTCTGAAAAAAAATTTTTTTTAGACCTAGTCATAATAATGACAATGTTGGCTTTATATTATCCTTCCCACTCCTAAATTCTTTTTAGGTGATTAAATTTCGTGCTTAAGCACAAAATTTTCCTAGACAGGCCATACGTTGTAAGCACGTGTCTTCCTCATATCATGAGCAATAAATACTTCATAAATGTTTAAGACAGTCAATCTAAGTATGTTCTGCACAGGATAACATATATGCCCTTTTCCTCACCTGTACCTTTCTTTTATTTCACTTTACTAGTAAATTCAAGGTCAGGAGTTAGGTTCGCGTCTTGTCCCAACAAGTAACCATCACAGCTGATATTCTGCACAGGTTTGCAGCCAGCTCATGTCGTCCAGACACAATATTTCGGCGGACCAGCTGGCCGCCATCTTCAGGTGAGTTAATGCTCGTGCATTGCCTCACCAGAACTGATGTGGCAGACAGTCTTGACAAAATTTCCAACTGCAAATTATATAAATCTTTGAATACAAAATCCAATTGTCGCCGCGTAAAATGAATATGTTCCCGTACCAATGCAAGACTGGCCCACTTCTTGATTTTATTGGGCGCTTTTGTGTCAATATAATGATTAATTCTGGCAAATTTAGGGATAATACCCTCATCCCGACATCTCAATAAAAACACAAGTGCACTCTGAAACTTCCCTTTCTAGTGTCTAGACGACAACATGATCTGGCTGCAAACCCGGGAAGAATACCAGCAGTTATTACGCCAGGAAAGTCTACGAAATCACATCCAAAGCCTCTACAGGGAGGAGATGGTGAGTCTTGTTAGAAAGTTGGATAATTTTCGCAAGAAGAAAGGGAAGTTACTGAGTGCACTTGTGTTTTTATTGAGATGTCAGGATGAGGGGATAATCCCTAAATTTGCCAGAATTAATCATTATGTTGACACAAAATTGGCCAATAAAATCAAGAAGTGGTACAGTCTTGCATTGGTATAGGAACATATTCGTTTTACACGGTGACAATTGGATTTTGTATTCAAAGATTCATATTATTTGCATTTGGAAATTTTTTCAAGACTGTCTGTCACATCGTGGGAATGGATGGATAGCACTTCATGGGCTTTTTCGGACTCCGTGCAGAAAATTGCTACTAGTAAACAGTCATCTAAGTTCCAACGTCTCTGTGTTTCTCCTGTTGTGTCTGGTGACGACACCCGCCAACAGGTGGTTATTAATCTTATGAATCAGGGATTTGATGATGCAACATTATCTGTTTTGGAAAAAGGTTTAAATTTTGCACCTACTCCTAAGAGGACTCCTATTACGGATTTTATTTGTGCTGTAGAACAAGCTGTGGCCCACCTTCCTGAGAACAGGGCAAAAGAGATCAGGCAGGAGGCTGCCTATAAACTTCGTCGAGTTCCCGCTCCACAGAATAATATTCCATCTTGTGAAAGGGCTGCTATTTGGTCTCAGAGAAAATCAGGATCTAATAATTCTTCCGGCTGATAAAGGTAATGCCACAGTTATTCTCTCACGTGAGGATTAAGTTGCCAAAATGGATCTTTTGTTAGAGGACTCGGCCTATCGAAAAATCAAAAATGATCCCACGGATTATATAAAATGGAAGACTCTCTCAATTTTAAAGAAGAGCTCCTTACCGAGTGATGTCATCAAGAAACTCCATCCTAGTACGGTGGTTCCTCCAAGATTGTATGGTTTACCCAAGATTCACAAGAGTGGTATTCCTCTGCGTCCTATTGTCAGCAGCTTGGGTGCCCCTACCTATAATTTTGCCAAATATTTACCTTCAGTCCTCAGGCCATATGTGGGAAAATGTGAACATCACATATCAAATTCGTCCGACTTTATTCGATGATTAAAATCTTTGTACTGTGGTCCTTCTGACTTGCTCGTCAGCTTTGATGTTATTTCTCTCTTTACTCGGGTTCCTCTTGAAGAGTCCCAGTTACTAATCGGTGAGAAATTAGATGAAGAAACCACCAAGCTGTTTTGTCATGTGTTCAATTCAACGTATTTTCTTTTGAATGATGTACATTTTGAGCAAACTGACGGAGTGGCTATGGGGAGTCCAACCTTTCTATGGAAGACTTTGAGGACATGGCACTCAAAACTTCGTTTCTTAAACCAAAGTGTTTTTTGTGATACGTTGATGACATTTTTATGGTTTGGCCGCATGGAATTGATGCTTTGAATCACTTTTTAGATCATTTTAACTGTCTACATCTGAGTATTCAATTTACTATGGAAATTGAAAGTGATGGTAAACTTCCATTTCTTGATGTTTTATTTCAAAGAAAGGACTATGGGACTTTTGGACACAGTGTGTATCGGAAGCCTGCACATACTGACCGCTATCTTCATACGACCAGCTGTCATCCACTACACCAACGTAGTGAAGTTTTGCGGTCTCTGGTGAAAAGAGCTTATGCTACTTCTGACGAGGAACATTTGAAAGAAGAACTTGATCATTTGAAGATTGCTTTTAAACAGAATGGATATATGGAACAACAAATATGCTGTGCTTTTCAGTTTGGTCCATCACGTGAGCCAATAGAGGATACTTTTGAAGCTGTTGCTTATTTACCCTTTGTGGGAAGAATATCATCCAAAATTTCAAGAATTAAAAAAAAAATTATATTAAAAGTGTTTTTATGCCGGTGGCCAAGACTAGAGCCCTTCTTGGTTCAGTCAAAGATAATTTGGGCTTGAGGAAGCCCGGGGTTTATGAAATTCTGTGTCACTGTGGAAAGGAGTATATTGGTCAAACCTTTCGAACTATTCAGGACCCGTGTATCGAACATCATCGACACACTCAGTTGTTCCAGCCTGAGAAGTCGGCAGTGGCAGAACATTGCCTTGACGAAGGACACAGGATGATGTATGACAAGACACAATTTATGTCTCCTGCTTCTTGCTATTGGGAATGTGTTCTTAAAGAATCCATTGAAATTAGATTATCAAGTAATATTATTAACAGGGATAAAGGTTTTCCTCTAAGTAATATATGGAATCTGCTTTTGTCCGACATTAAACAACAACGGTTTTCTTTTCGATCATTGGATTCTTCTAATTAGTGCTGTTGCGATTTATCATTTCTGCCATCTTCTCCCACCAGCACGCTGCGTGTCTACTTGCCGCTAGGAGGCGCTGCCCATCATCTCGTGCATGCACGGTGCTCTGTCCATTGGTGTATAAAGGTTCCTGTTGTTGTGGCTGGAATTCAGTTCCGGCGAGGCAGTGCACGAGCATTAACTCACCTGAAGACGGCAGCCAGCTGGTCCACCAAAATATTGTGTCTGGATGACGACACGATCCGGCTGCAAACCCGTGAGGAATATCAGCAGTTATTACACTGGGAAAGCCTACAAAATCAGTACCCATCACAGTTTATGCGCAGGCGCAAGGTATTGTGTCCGCCTAGGCGGGCCTCATGATGCTACGGTTTGTTCCAGTACAGCACTCGTGGCTGCCATATCGTGATCGCGAAGTGAGGCCGAAGCAGTTTCAGATAAGTTTTTACAGTCTGACGATAATTTATTGATTTGTAGTTTTAGCTTGATGATGTCCACTATGGACAAATGGTAGTTACTTTTATTCTGAAGAAGGTTGGGTTATCCCGACTGAAACCTAGGTAAATCTAGGTAAACTTTGCAACTGAGGATGTTCGTTTTTAAAATCAAAATTAACTTGGGGTAAGTCTGAATCCCTTTTTGTTCCATCTTCTTGAAAAAAAATCACCAGGTATCCCGATGGATGAACCATAAACCATTTCTGCTATCATAGCATTCGTGTGTTTCTGACTGAGCAACAAAGACCAAGAAAGATTACAGGTATTGTTTGAGTGCATTTCGTAGTTGAATGTGAATAGATTGCTGGTTTAAGTGAGAGATGAAATCTTTCTATTGTTCCATTGGATTGAGGATGATATGTGGTAGTTTGAGTTTGATTACAACCACATATTTTTGATAGTGCTTGAAATAGCTCTGTAATAAATTGTCTTCCACGATCGGTTACTATTTGATGAGGTGTGCTAAATCTAATAATCCAACAATTGGATAAAGCTTGAGCTACAGCTTCTGCTTGTTTATCTCGAAGTCATATTACCTTGTGTCCAATTCATAACTCTATCGATGCATGTTAAGCAATACGTGTATTTATCAGAAGGAGGCATTGGCCCTATCAAATCCAGATGAATTACTTTAAAACATTCATCAGTGTCAGGAAAGTGTCGTATTGGTGAACGCACATCATGATACCTTGTTTTTTTGTAAAGCATTACATGCTCGTGACCAATTTGCAAAGCACTTTTTCATATTCATCCAGACACATCTTGATGTAACCATTTTTACAGTTGTCTTGACACCTGGATGAGCCAAATTATGGTAATATTGAAAAATAGCATAACGGAATTGTTCAGGAATAAAAGTTTGAATACTTTGTGTCAAGACATCACACCACAATTGCTTTCCCGTCTGAGTCAAATAGTATTTTAGTTCAAGTGAAGTATTATTGCCAGATTGCAGTTGATGAAGCTCTTCGTCCTTTTCTTGTACTTGGTCTCTCTCTTCATAGTTAGTGGGAACCAATTCTTCAAGCCTTCAAAAGCTATCAGCAAAAACATTTGCTTTACCAGAAATACGTCGCAAATCTGTTGTAAACAGTGAAATATATTGGAGATAACGTAATAGGATTGACGTTGCTTTCTCATTCTTCTGCTTGAATGCATATGTTAGAGGGGCATGATCAGTATAAATAACAAAGTCTCTACCTTCTACCAGATATTTGAAATACTTGACAGCCATATATATACTATGTAGTTCTCTGTGATATGTGGAATACTTCTTCTGTGCCCTCGTGAACTTTTTTGAAAAGAATCCAATAAGTTTCTATTGTTCATCTTGCCACTGCTGCAACACAGCACCAGCTCCAAAATCTGATGCATCCACAAATAATGCGAGTTGGCTGTGCAAACCCAGAAATGTTAGAAGCATTGCATTTGCAAGATGTCCTTAACATTTTTGGAACTGAGCAATTGCTTCTTCTGTCCAGTCAATATGTCTTCTGTCATTTTTCGTTGTTCCTTTTAGGTAAGCATTCAACAAGGCTTGGTTTTCTGCAGCATGTTCTAAATGCCTACGATAAAAATTGATTATTCCTAAAAAATTTCGAAGTTCATGAACAGTTTCAGGTCACTTGTACTTCATCAGCACAGACACTTTTTCTCAATCAGGCTTCATTCCTGCAGGTGTGATTAATTGTCCTAAGAATATCAGTTCTTGCATTCCAAATACGATTTTCCAACATTTGTTACCAGACCCTATTGATTCAATTGTTTAAAGAATAAATTTAGATGCTCAATATGTTGTGACTACGTAGGCTGGAGGCATATAGTTTAAGACTGGATGAATTTTAAGGAATTTTAACATTAGGAGTGTGTTCCGTCCACCTTCTAAGATTAAGCCACTATTCAGCTCAGTGAAAGATGATTTGGGGCTTAGGAAACCCAGTGTATACAAAATTCAGTGTCAATGTGGGAAGGCTTACATTGGCCGTTTGATTCTCACAGTACATGATAGGTGTGTGGAACATTGCCATCATACGAGGCTACAACGGCCGGAAAAATCGGCAGTAGCAGAACACTGCTTAAATGAGGGACACAGTATGAAATTTTATGAAACTGTGGTAGTTGCCAACATTTCCGGTTTTTGGAACAGTGTCTATAAAGAGGCAATTGAAATTAGGTTGGTGGATAATTTAATCAACAGAAACAATGGGTTTCCTCTTAGCAAGACGTGGAATCCTGTATTATCTCGCATCAAAACTGAACATTTTTTGGTGCCGTCCTGAGTGCGATATATCATAGCCAGCAGTATTCTACTAAGGGTGGCGCCACCTCCCTGTCTTAGAGGGCAGCAACCACGATGGGCGGCGCATGCGCCGTGCACTGAACGGTGGCCTATATAGGACGTCGATTTGCAACCTTGCGCCAGTTCTCAGCGGGACTCATCATCAGCAGCAGCAGCATTCTCCTGAAGATGGCGACCAGTTGGATCGCCAAAATATCGAGTCAAGTAGATTTTAGGGTCCGCCAGCAAACCCGAAGAGACTTTCAAGTGCTCAATATGTTGTTCTGGAGATTCTGATGCTATTAAAATATCATCCAGATATGGAAAGCAGAAATCCAGCTCTCTCACAACTTCGTGTGTAAACCTCTGAAATGTGCTAGGTGCATTTCGAAGTCCGAAGGGCATATAATTAAATTCATACAGACCAAAAGGAGCAATAACCACTGACTTTGGTTTGTCTTCTTCGACTAACGGAATTTGATAATACGCTTTTAGTAGGTCAATCTTGGAGAATATCTTCTTATTCTGCAGCATAAAATTTACGTCATCTTCTCGAGGGACTGAATACCGATCTGGGAGAGTCCTGTCATTAAGATGGCGATAATCCCCACAAACTCGCCACTGACTATTCGACTTCATAACAAGGTACAGTGGACTGGCCCATTGTGATTGTGATGGATGTATAATACCACTATTCAACAGAAACTGAAATTCTTTCTTAGCTACTTGCAATTTATGTGGGTCCAACCAACGAGATTTACTATACACCAGTGGCCAACTAGATGTAGTGATATAATGCTGTACTTTATGCTTTAACACCTTTGGTATTATAGATGATTTTTGTTAGCTCAGGAAACTTCTCCAACAGCTTTGAATACCGACATTTTGCATAGCGTGAGCTTCCTGAATCGTTAGCATTCACAGTGGTTACCTCTGCGCAAATTTTTAACTTAAGTAATGTTATCCATCACCTTTTTATTTTTCAGATCTATGAATAAACCAAAATGATGAAGAAAATCGGCTCCCAATAATCCTTTTGATACATCTGCTACTATAAATGGTCATTCAAACTTATGTTTAAGACCTAAAACAATGGTTAACAGCTTTGACCAATAAGTTTTTATTTCAGAACCGTTTGCGGCATAGAGACTAAAGTCAGAGAGTTCAAGTTTTTTAGTTTTTGACACTGGTATAACAGACAAATCTGCACTGCTATCTACCAGATAAGATCGCCCACAAGTTCTATCTTTAACAAATAATCGATATTGGCAATTTATTGTAGGAACTAGGGTAGAACATTCAGCTGCTTTTGACCCCACCCTTCCTTGTTTTACTTATTTTTCCGTGGGCAAGGTGGTACACACTTTTCAGGTTTACACTGTGAATTGATAATAACAATATTTACCATTTGTTTTGAACTGTGTTCTGTTTCTACTTCTGCTGCGCGATCAGGATCTATTTGATTCTCGGAGCGTCTTAACTTCATTTTCTAAGTCTTTAATTTTTACAAGAAGATTTTGGACTGATAAGGATGTGGAAGGAACTGATTGGGCCAAGGTAATTTGAAGCTCCTCAGCATATTGCATCACCACTATACAACTGGCCATCTGCGCGATTTTGTCCGTCGTTTGTTCCGATAGCACTAATATACTTCCAACTATTACTAGGAAGTTTATCGAGCCACAATGTTTTTAAAGCGTTTTACGACAATTTGGTCCCAGCATAGTTTCGGATTTTTTGTAATAACAGGCTAGGCTTCATATCGCCCAGTTCCAACCCACTCAACAGTTTTTTTTTTTATTTTACGCTCCCACAATTGAAAATTGTTAAGAGTCATTCTTTTGCCAGTGAATATTTATTATTTTCATCACTGGTTACCAGATCCCAGATATTTTCGACATATTTTGGTTCAAGCTGGGCCAGCAGGTAATTGAAATTAGTTGCCTCCGTTGCTATAACAGCGATTGTAAACTGAGCTTCATTTTGGCAAAACCAAATATTAGGCTTTTCTACCCAAAAGGGAGGAAGCTTTACGCTTACCTTATTGATTTTTGGAGCATTCAAAAGATTGCCCCCATCAAGTCCTCTTCCTGCTGGCATTTTGAGTAATTTTATTAAACACTGTCTGCGACGAATTCCAACAGATTCCGCATTGGACAGATCGTCAATAATTACATAGCAGGGGTGGTTTTTTTTTTTTTTTTTTTTTTTTTTTTTTTTTTTTTTTTTTTTTGCCTCGTAGATCACGTCAGGGCCACAACTTATTGGTGGTGTCTAACTAAGGCAAAAACACACAAATAAGAACTTATAACATCTTTATTATATAATTTTATAAGACATGAGTCGGTGTGTTACTTAGGCAACAATAAGTGACGTCACAGAACATATATCTCTGAAGCCAACCTTATTGATGTCAAAACACTCACTAACACCCCAAAACACCATAAGGAAGAGCAACCTGCTCCCACACACCTTCTTCAGCATCGGAATCCAAATGTCATTCAATTTCACACTCTCCTCCTTCCTACTGAAATTCCTGGGGTGTTTTGCAATCTCTATGGCCTCTCCGTATAGCCTTTGATGGTCTTCACTTGTAGCTGCCAGTACTTGAGTCCTGTCAAAATGAATGTGGTGGTCTCCTGGCTGTAAGGCACGTTCTGCAACAGCTGATCTGTCAATTTCCCCTCTTCTGCTATTGCTCGTGTGCTCTTCAAGTTGTTTTTTGACAGCTGTTCTTGTAGTACCCACATACACCTCCAACAACTACATGGAATCCTATAAATTCCAGCTTTTACCATTGGTGTGCAAGCATCCTTGGCCGATTTTAGGTGATCCAAAACTGACCAAGGCTGCTCGCCAACTGCTGGAAAAAGCTGGAATTTATAGGCTTCCCTACAGTTGTGGGGAGGTGTAAGTGGGTACTACAAAAATAACTGTCAAAAAACAACTGGGAGAGCACACGGGGCAATTTCAGAAGAGGGGAGACTGGCACATCAGCTGTTGTGGAACATACATTACAGCCAAGAGACCACCACATTTATTTTGATAGAATACAAGTACTGGCAGTAACAAGCAGATACCATGAAAGGCTATACAGAGAGGCCAAAGAGATTGCAAAACACCCCAGGAATTTCAACAGAAAGGAGGAGGGTGTGAAACTGAATGACATTTGGATTCTGGTGCTGAAGAAGATGGGTACCAGTCTTTCACCGTGGGATGATAGCAACAGCAGACGAGGCAGTTGACAATGGCCAATTGCGCTTGCGTATTCAAAACATGTGACACAACAATGCGCATAAGCTCACGGAAGGGGAATTTTTCTGTAGTCAATAGCGAGCCAGGGCGTGAATCGGACATTCAACAAAGCTACGATCCCCCTTGAAAATGTCCTACACAGATGGGGACAAAGCATCCGGTTTTAAAGGGAAATCCATTCGAACACGGCATAATAGCCCAGCACATTTTATTAATTGTGCCAGAGGTGACTGACAGAATTAAAATGTACATATAACTGTTCCCTAACAAATCATAGTCTAAGTTCTCTGGGCATGACTCAGGGAAAAACTGACAACACCAACAAAAAATCTGCTCCTCTACTGGCAAGAAAATGAGCATTATGTTGCATACCTTGGATGCTGTAGGTCATGAAATGCAACTCCAATTGTTGATGGTACAAGACCCAGATGTCTTTCCAACCATCGAACACACAAAAAAAGAGGTGCAGATGAGGGAGAAGAATGCCGAGACGCGGCTGTAGTAGCCAAAACCTGTGTGAGCTGAGTTACGCCCTATAACAACTTTTGAAGTTGCTGCTCCTGCAAGTGAATGATTCGAGACAATAGCACTCTTATGACAAGACAGACATTATGATACGCTTGAACAGGCAAACTGTGCATCAGAACAGCGAATGAGCAACTCAAATCTTGCAACACTGAAAACAACTTAGACCAGCAGCATGAATGAAACTGGGCAGTGGTATGCATTTTAACGAACAGCCTGAACTAAGCAGAAAAGACAACTACTAAGAAACTTTTGAAGTAGGCTGAAAATCATACCAAGGAGGGAGAATCATGAATGCAAAGAACACTGCCCTCTGGCTGAGGGAACAGAACAAGCGAAACAACACTGCCACAGCAAACCCAATTATCACATGATGAGCAATGTGAAAACAAAACTTGCTCCAGAAAGCAAACCAATAAACAGGAAAGAAAACTAATCTCATAGAACACTGAATCATGAAACCTGTGAGAGACAACAACATCAAAATGCACTTGTACCTTGTTGCCAGTTATGGCAGACTAGAGGAGAGAAGTGAACAACAACAGCAATTTACATTTACTCATGGAAACAGACTTTTAACCACTGAAGTAGCCTCATCCTGATGAGTGATCGAAGACAATTGTAAAATAATAACTTAATTAATGAAATGAAACTAAATTATAATGTCCTTACATGAATGTCCACACAACTACATACAATAGGCATATCTCTCCTGTGATGCTGTCTGTGATGTGCCTACACAATAAGCCCCACAGTCATGGCAGGTGGCGAGTGAAGACCTGCACTGTTACTGGGCCGGTACTGACAGCGAGTGACGGCTGATGTGCTGCTCGTGCAGACTAGGATGAACTGGGCCGGGTCTCCTGGCATGAGGCCCTAAGATAAAATGCCTGGTACTGCCAACTGGTAGCGCTGGAACTGAACTGCTGATGTGGGCAGATGGAACTGCTTGTACAGCCAACTTGAGGCATAACTAACTTACTACAGTCAGCCCGTGGCCTAAATAGTCTAAAGTGGGTGGATACCCACATGGCGCTGCAAGGGAACGTGAACTTGCATAGGAAAATAGTGCCCTGCCGATAGCATTTTCTCCTGTGATGGGTACACTGCCTGTCAGCGAAGTTTGTGTTCCCAGACACTGTGGAGACGATGTGTAACTCTGTGGTAAACAGCCCCGATTATACAAGGAAAATATCTCTGTTTTGATGAGAGCCGTTTACCCATGTCCTCCTGGCAGAACTGCTGCCTGCACTTCCTGTCTGGTACAAGGAGCAAACTACTACCAGTTGAATACAACATTAGATAAAGATCCAAAAATAATTCCTGAGACAGTTAATTTAAAAGTACCTTAGACATGCATAAATAATAATAATAATAATAATAATAATAATAATAATAAACATACTGCTTCACTTACTGTGCCTTTCTTCACATCATCTGTAACAAGATCGGTGAATATCCAACCAATACGCCTTAAGCCAAGCTGCCCAGCCAGATCATCCACATGCTTTCTGTCCTTGTCTGATTCAAGTAATGTAATGCTATCTCGTGTACTTGTTTGTGGTGGTTCATATATAGCAGCCACTGTACCACGTATACCTAAAGGAACATCTCCATGAATTTCATAACGCCCATAAAGAAATCCAAGGCGTTGATGACCTGTACTGCGCCAGTAATTAATGAAACGTTCAACAAGATAGGCATTCTCAAACATGACGTTGTCCACATGGCGATACACCTGAAACCAACAATTTAAAAAAGTTACTGTAGTTCAGTAATTCGATGCTGTTTCTACTGTCATGATTTATCACAAAGAAACAAAAAAAATAGAGAAACTTATGTGGCACAATTTGTTCAGTCTTCAGCATTGATAATACATTGACAAGTCAAATGTTATAAGTACATTTTACTGCAGCTAGAAAAATATTTCACTAGTAACAGCAATCATTATGGGGTGTTTATAAATTAGTTATGCAAAAGTAACCATTAATTGTGAAAAGGGTAAATAACTTACAGAAATGTTTGATACAGCAATGAATGCAGTAATGTCAATTTTTATTCACACCTAACACTGTTGGTTTCCAACGTTCCCTCTAGGTGGCATCTGCGAAAATTATTCTAATAGTCATCACGGAGTCTTGTAATGGTGCAGAGCACACAAAGTGTTGTTCATGGTTTCATGAAACCGAATCCATTACTACAGCTCACAGACAATTCAGGATTAAATACTGCAAGCTACCACCTCAAAGACAAACTGTTATAAATTGGTAAAACTGTTTAAATGGATAACACAAGCAGTTGCCACTGTATATCAAGACTTGCTTCATAAAATTTGTCACGAAACTGATTATAGAGGGGGCATTTGTCATTTTACGATAGGTACTCACATGATTATCTGTAAATAGAACTTTTAAGATCTAAAGCACTCAGTGCTGTATCAAACATTTCTGTAAGTTATTTACCTTTTTCACAATTAAAGATTACTTACGTGTAATTAATTTATAAACACCCTGTATTAATTTATGTAAATAAAGTGAATTCTAATGGTGCATTGTTATTATTATTATTATTATTATTATTATTAGCAGTATTATTTTCTATGAGAAAGTTTGTTATGAAATTTTTTCTCTTAAGCTGAAGTTGCATTTGGATGGACAAGAATAATTACATAGCATCAGCTAGTGGCAGAATACCTGTCTCACACAACGTGGGTAAGACCACTGAGCCAAGGAGGACCTGGTGAACTGAATGGTAGAGAAACTGTTGAGATTTTGGAGGAATACAGATAGGATGTTCTTGCTCTGGATCAAGATCATAAATATGTCATCAATTAATCTGATCCAAGTGAGGGTTTTAGAATTCTGATTGGCTAGAAAGGAGACATCTAAATGACCTACTAGGAGAGACATATTGGACTGTACTAGTTAAGTGTCCTAACTGATGCCATGGATTTGCTTGTTGATTCTGCATGCAAAGACTTATCAGGAAGGAGGTGGGGGTGTGGAATCAGTTAAGGTTTGAGCCGGTACGATTTATTAGCAGAAAGACTGTGGCCAACAGGTTCATAGTGGCATTAACAATGACAAGCAGATGCCTTGTGGCAATGGAACACGCACTGTGAAGAGACAATGGAAGCAATGATTCATGTCTTTGATGTAAGAGGGTAGACTGTGGGCAATGGATTGCAGTTGTTGGTCAAGAAGTGCCCAAAGTGCAGAAAGTTTTTTTCAGTGGGGATGCAGCAACCAGCCACAATGAGGTTTTCTGTATGGGTGGACTTAGGACTTTTAAAAGTGTTTGTAAAAAGGGATTACATAAACTAGGATTCTAGATGCAGTTTTTATCCCTCCAATCATTATGGGTTAGTGTGTGTCAACCAGGTCCAAGGAAGCGGCATCCCACAGGGCTCCATAATGAATGTTATAATCTCCTCATCACTGTTAATGGGCTAGTGGCCTAATGGAGAGTTGTATGCTTTATGCACATAAAAAACACACACACACACACACACACACACACACACACGCGCGCGCGCGCGCGCGCGCGCGCACACACACACACACACACACATGCAAACTGCAATAAGATGATGTTATTTACGGAAATTCCAGTCAGATTGATGATTTCAACCTAATAACATGGTCAACTGTGGATTGTCTCTCCTGGAAACCAAAATGATTGCGGGACAAAAGGTCCTGCGAGTTGAGAATCCACTATAATGATCGGGTTACCATCTGATGAAGCAGTTTTCAGAGCTCACTGGCAAGGCTAATCAAACAGTAGCTGTCAATGAAATTGGGCTTTTGCCTGGCATAAGAATTGGGATGAGGCACTAACCCCACTTTATGAAGGTAAGACACCTTCTGGCCAAATATGGCTGAAGACCCTAAGTACATGGAGACTAAGTCACATTCTGATGCTGTATCATCTGATTATGAATCAAATTGAGGCCTAGGGTTAAATCGTGTAGGAGGAGGAGGAGGAGGAGGAGGAGGAGGAGGAGAAGAAGAAAGGGGGAGGGGGAGGAGGAAGTTATATAATTCAAGCTTATGGGGAGGAAAGGACAGAGGGATGTCTTCAACTAGTCTTTTGCAGTAGCCAAGTAAGGAGAGGAAGCTGCTATCACAAAGTGAGTAGTGACGTACTCAGTAAGAACTGATGCATCATTAGAAATACCCCATGAAAGAGGAGACCTAGAAGAATTGTTGATCTTTGGCTACCCAGTAGACTGCAGACCTTGGCTTGTGATGAAGGAGCTTATGTTCCAAAAGTGGGAGATGTAGCACTCTCAGAATTCATTCTTCCTGAATTTAATTGGGTAGTGAGCCTTTGCTTATAACCACTTAAAAATGATGAGTTTGTGAAGGATGTTAGTTGAAATATTGCAGGACCCTTCATCGGTTCTGAATAGCTGTTGTAATATCTTTGATCCAGCCATAGTACCAGCCACTAATGAAGGGGTCCATGTAAAGTGGTATAGCACCACCAGAAATACAGGTGATCAAAGTGGAGAGGTCTCTGACAGTTGATACTTTGAAGGGCTCAAAGTGGCAACTGAATCGCTTATTACTAAAAGGAGATAACACCTCAAAAATTGGAAGTGCAGAATTTGTTGTTTTGGGTTTCCTGAAAAATAGATGCATCTATTAGAGCTACAACTGGGTGCTGCTTTTGTCTTTACTTATTGAGAGCAGATTTAATTGTTCAATTGTTTCTAACAGGAGACAACTCCAGGAGCTGCAATGTGTGGTAGGCCTGGAATCATGATGAACCAATCAGTGCTTTTTGTTATTAAATTTGATTAACTGTTTAACAGGTAACATTAAGGTGAGCAGCTCAGGGTTTGAAGTTTCAAATAATGATGAAAAAACAAGAAAACAAAAGAAAGGTAAGTGTCATTATTTTGTACGAAACGCTAAGCGTTTTTAATTTTGTGATACACAATATGAAAACTGATGAAAGTATATTTCATTGTTATCATGAGGGCTAAGATACGAAAGGTACTAATGAAGTGTGCCACTTTCTATACCTATTCTTTGTACCCTAAAATGTAACTACTCGTTCAGCGATGCACACAGAGGCCAAAATTGCTATCATGTGGCTATAAGAATGTTATTGGTCTTAACAGACTGTAGCAAATTTGACAAAATCTACCACTATTTCCTCATCAGAGGGCACTATTATCTACCATCTGAGCATGGCTTAGGTGTTGTGAAAATAAAAATTACAAATGTGCAGCTGAGTGCTTATTTGAGATCAGGGTATGCCACATACCACTGAATCTAACCATCAGGATTGCTTTAAACTTGTTGTTGTTGTTGTTGTTGTTGTTGTTGTTGTTGTAGTTATTCTAGTCTTCAGTCCAAAGACTGGTTTGATGCAGCTCTCCATGCTACTCTATCCTGTGCAAACTTCTTCATCTCCGACTAAGTACTGCAACCTACATCTTTCTGAATCTGCCAAGTGTATTCATCTCTTAGTCTCCCTCTATGATTTTTACCCTCCGCGCTGCCCTCCAATACTAAATTGATGATCCCTTGATGCCTCAGAACGTGTCCTACCAACCGATCCCTTCTTCTAGTCAGGTTGTGCCACAAATTCCTCTTCTCCCCAATTCTATTCAGTACCTCCTCATTAATTACGTGATCTATCCATCTAATCTTCAGCATTCTTCTGTAGCTCCACATTTCGAAAGCATCTTTTCTCGTCTCATCTAAACTATTTATCATCCATGTGTCACTTCCCCATGTGGCTAAACTCCAGACAAATGCGAGGGTTGAATGAAACGTAATGCCGCCACCTTCGTTAATTGGGTTTGGATGGGACTATTTTAACAAATCAAACACAGAAATAATCCTTAGAATGTGATCTTTAATTATCACTTTTCCACATAATCACCAGCCAATTGGATACATTTCTGCCAACGACGAACAAGTTTTTTTAAGCCGTCACGGAAGAAGTCGACACTCTGTTTCTGCAACCACAGTCTCACAGTTCTCTCAATGTCTTCATTAGAAGCATAATTATGTCCCCGCGGATCATCTTTCATTACTGGGGACAGATGGAAGTCAGAGAGTGCTAAATCTGGACTGTATGGAGGATGCTGTACGCTGGTGAGATTCAGTCTCTGAAGTTCTGCTGTGGTGACATGTGAAGTGGGAGGTTTGTAATTGTCATGCTGCAGGAAAACATTTCCCTTTTCCTTTCAGACCCTTCTTAGCCATCATTTCAGAGTTTGCAGTGTTGTGATGTAATGCTCTGAATTTATTGTTGTTCCACGATCAGGGAAATCAACATGGATAACACCATCTGTGTCTCAGAACACTGTGGCCATGATTTTTCCAGATGAGGACTGCGCCTTGAATTTCTTTTTCTGGGTTGAGTCTTTGTGTCTATATTCCATAGACTGACATTTCGTCTCTGGGTCATAATGGTGTACCCACATTTCGCCTTCTGTCATAACTGAATGGGAAAAGGCATCACCTTCATTCTCATAAAACAAGAGGAGTTCCTGGCAAATTTCAAGTCTGTGCACTTTCATTTCAGGAGTCAGAATCCGGGGTACCCATTGTGCACAGATCTTCCGTTAGTCAAGCAAAGCAATAATGTGACCCACACGTTTTTGTGAAATGCCGATTGTGCTTCCAATTTCTCTCTGAGTGATATGACGATTGTCCTGAATCAATCTGTCAACATTTTGCTCGTGAAACTCGGTGGTTGCTGTCACAGGCCGTCCAACTTTTTGTTTGTCACACAGGTCAGATGTTCCCGCCTCAACGTCTTGAAACTTACTCGCCCAACAATGCGCAGTTCTCACATCAACACAATCACCATAAACTGCTTTCATTCTCTGATTAATCTTCTTTGGGGTGACACCTCCTGCTGTCAAGAATTCAATGACTGCACGTTGCTTAAATTGCATTGACTGACCGTCTGTGCAGGATTGCATACTTTACACTGTAACAACACAACCATTCAACGCTAAGGCTTCCCGCAAACTGGAGCTGTAGAGAAGAGGCTACAGAATAAGCCAGTACCTGCCACATACCAATGCTGCCAACTGTTGAAGAGTTACGAAGGTGGAGGCATTATTTTTCAGTCAACCCTCTTACTTTCAGAAAAGGCTTCCTGACACTTCAATCTACACTCGATGTTTACAAATTTCTCTTCTTCAAAAATGCTTTCCTTGCCGTAGCTAGTCTACAATTTTATATCCGCTCTACTTTGACCATCATCAGTTATTTTGCTCCCCAAAGAGTGTAAGTCATCTACTACTTTAAGTGTCTCCTTTCCTAATCTAATTCACTCAGCATCACCCGATTTAATTCGACTACATTCCATTATTCTCATTTTGATTCTGTTGATGTTCATCATATATCCTCCTTTTAAGACATTCTGTTCAACTGCTCTTCCAGGTCCTTTGCTGTGTCTGACCGAATTAAAACGTCACTGGCAAACCAAACAGTTTTTAGAATGAGATTTTCACTGTGCAGCGGAGTGTGCACTGATATGAAACTTCCTGGCAGATTAAAACTGTGTGCCGGACCGAGACTCGAACTCGGGACCTTGGCCTTTCGCGGGCAAGTGCTCTACCATTTGAGCTACCCAAGCACGACTCACGCCCCGTCCTCACAGTTTTACTTTTGCCAGTATCTCGTCTCCTACCTTCCACTTGCACTTGCCCGCGAAAGGCAAAGGGCCCGAGTTCAAGTCTCGGTCCGGCACACAGTTTTAATCAGCCAGGAAGTTTCAAACAGTTTTTATTTCTTCTCCATGGATTTTGATTTCTACTTCAAATTTTTCATTTGTTTCCTTTACTGCTTGCTCAATATACAGATTGAATAACACCAAGTATAGACTACAACCCTGTCTCACTCCCTTCTCAACACTGTTTCCCTTTCATGCCCCTTGATTCTTATAACTACCTTTTGCTCCCTGTATTTTACCCCTGCCATCTTCAAGTCACAGCTTTCTCTAAGTCTACAAATGCTAAAAACATAGGTTGGCTTTTCCTTAATTTATCTTCTAAGATAAGTCGTAGGGTCAATATTGCCTCACGTGTTCCAACATTTCTACAGAATCCAAACTGATCTTCCCCGAGGTTGGCTTCTAGCAGTTTTTCCACTTGTCTGTAAAGAATTCTTGTTAGTATTTTGTGGCTGTGACTTATTAAAATGATAGTTCAGTAATTTTTACACTTGTCAACACTTGCTTTCTTTGGGATTGGAGTTAATATATTCTTCTTGAAGTCTGAGGGTATTTTGCCAGTCTGATACATCTTGCTCACCAGATGGTAGAGTTTTGTCATGGCTGGCTCTCCCAAGACTATCATAGTTCTACTGGAATGTTATTTCAGTGTTCTGTCAAGTTCTTCATGCAGTATCATATCTCCCATTTCATCTTCATCTATGCCCTCTTCCATTTCATAATACTACCCTCAAGTACATTGCCCTTGTATAGATCCTCTATATACTCTTTCACCTTTCTGCTTTCCCTTTTTTGCTTAGAAGTGGTTTTCCATCTGACCTCTTGATATTCATACAAGTGGTTCTCTTTTCTCCAAAAGTTTCCTTAATTTTCCTGTCGACAGCATCTATCTTACTCCTAGTCTTATATGCTTCCACATCCTTACATTTGTCCTCTAGCTGTTTCTGCTTAGCCATTTTGCACTTGCAGTCAATTTCATTTTTGAGACGCTTGTATTCCTTTTTGCCTGCTTCAGTTATTGCATTTTTATATCTTCTTATTTTATCAATTAAATTCAATATCTCTTCTGTTACCCAAGGATTTCTACTAGCCCTTGTCTTTTTACCTACTTGATCCTCTGCTGTCTTCACTATTTCATCTCTCAAAGCTACCCATTCTTCTTCTATTGTATTTGTTTCCCTGTTCTTGTCAATCATTCCCTAATGCTTTCTCTGAAACTCTGGTTCTTTCAGTTTATCCTAGTCAGTCTCCTTAAATTCCTACCTTTCTGCAGATTCTTCAGTTTTAATCTGCAGTTCATAACCAATAAATTGTGGTCAGAGTCCATATCTTACAATTTAAAACCTGGTTTCTAAATCTCTGTCTTGCCATTATATAATCTATCTGAAACCTTTCAGTATCTCCAGGCTTCTTCCACGTATATAACCTTCTTCCAAGATTCTTAAACCAAGTGTCACCTATGATTAAGTAATGCTTTTTAAAAAAATTCTACCAGGTGGCTTCCTCTTTAATTCCTTAGCCCCAGTCCATATTCACCTACTACTTTTCCTTCTTTTCCTTTTCCTATTATTGAATTCCAGTCCCCCATGACTATTAAACTTTTGTCTCCCTTAACCATCTGAATAATTTCTTTTATCACATCATCATACATTTCTTCAATCTCTTCATCATCTGCGGATATAGTTGGCACATAAACCTGTACTACTGTGGTAGGCATGGGCTTCGTGCCTATCTTGGCTACAATAATGTGTTCACTATGCTGTTCATAGTAGCTTATCTGTGCTTCTACTTATTTATTCATTATTAAACCTACTCCAGCATTACCCTTATTTGATTTTGTATTTATAACCCTCTATTCACGTGACCAGAAGTCCTGTTCCTTCTGCCACTAAACTTCACTAATTCCCACTATATCTAAATTTAACCTACCAATTTCCCCTTTTTAAATTTTCTAGCATACCTTCCTCATTAAGGAATCTGACATTGAAACTTCCTGGCAGATTAAAACTGTGTGCCCGACCGAGACTCGAACTCGGGACCTTTGCCTTTCGCGGGCAAGTGCTCTACCAACTGAGCTACCGAAGCACGACTCACGCCCGGTACTCACAGCTTTACTTCTGCCAGTACCTCGTCTCCTACCTTCCAACCGGGCGTGAGTCGTGCTTCGGTAGCTCAGTTGGTAGAGCACTTGCCCGCGAAAGGCAAAGGTCCTGAGTTCGAGTCTCGGTCGGGCACACAGTTTTAATCTGCCAGGAAGTTTCATATCAGCGCACACTCCGCTGCAGAGTGGAAATCTCATTCTGGAATCTGACATTCTCTCTGATCCACAGAATGCCAGTTTTCTTTCTCCTGATAATGACATTCTCCACAGTAGCCCTTGCCCACAGATCTGAATGGGGAACTATTTTACCTCTAGAATGTTTTACCCAAGAGACGCCATCATTTAACCATAAGCAAAGCTGCTTGCCCTTGGGAAAAATTACGGCTTTAGTTTCTCCTTGATTTCAGCCGTTCAAGGTACCAGCACAGCCAGGCTATAGCGGTTAATGTTACAAGGCCAGATCAGTCAATCATCCAGACCGTTGCCCCTACAACTATTGAAATGGCTGCTGCCCCTCTTCAGGAACCACATATTTGTCTAAATGATAATTAATTGAAATCCTCAGCTGCCGAGAGGTGTTGTTGGTATACCTCGAGGGGGACAGCTGAAATGTGTGCCCCGACCATCTGAGCCACCGAGGACACAGACGAGTAGCGCGACTGCAGGGACTTATCCCTTGCATGCTTCCCATGAGACCCACATTCCCAACTGTCCACAATCTACATACGTAATGTACCTAATAGGTATTTGCCCATTCACTAATTACTCGCGCACACTAAGGTGACTATTCCCGCAAGAGTTCGGGCAACCTGTGCGCATTTGCACAGATGAAGGTCAATGGCTGGGTAACCTTTAACTATATATAGTTAAACTATACTCTTACGGGATTCATCACCTTAGTGTGCGTGAGTAATGAGTGGATGGACAAATACCTATTAGGTACACTACGTATGTAGATTGTGGACAGTTGGGAATGTGGGTCTCACAGGAAGTGTGCAAGCGGTAAGTCCAAACAGTCACGCTATTCATCTGTGTCTTCTGTGGCTCGGATGGACAGAACGTCTGCCATGTAAGCAGGAGATCCCAAGTTCAAGTCCCGGTCGGGGCACACATTTTCCGCTGTCTCCATTGAGGTATATCAACAACACCTGTTGGCAGCTGAAGGTTTCAGTTAATCATCATTTATTCTGGAGAAGTTGCACGGTCATCAATGGTATCTTTTCTTTCGAGAACAGTTACTATCTTCATACACGATTGTCTGGCCTCTCAACAGATACCCCTCCGTTGTGGTTGCACCTACAGTATGGCTATCTGTATCCGTGAGACAAACAAAACAAGCCTCCCAGCCACAAGCATGGTCCATTGGTCGTGGTTAATGCAGCAAAAACAAGTGAAATAGTGGATTTTAAAACATGGTAGATCTCTTTATACAAAAGGTTATCATCTCAGTTGAAGCAATGGGAAGAGGCATAGAAAAGAGAACAAAGTATCATTTTCTGCCCAGCAGTTCCTGCACTATGAGCACTGTTTAGAAAATAAAGGGCAGGTAGTTTATTGGAGAACTCAAAGATCTTACATTTACATTAATGAAGGCCATGACGTATTTTCGTAGTAAAAACACTGGGCTTCCTCAAAACAGAGGGATACGATGAGAAAGTTCCCGTAAACACAACAGAAAATATGATATTGAGAAACTACTGAGTATATTACAGATCAAACAGTATCTAGCCTTTTATAATCAGCCGAAGCCATGGACTATCACAGAAGGAGATAGGATGACTGAAAAGTGACTAGCATCTTTTGTAAGATGTAATGTATTCTTTTTTGTATGAACTTAGGACACTATTTTTAACACTTAGCTATAAAGTTAATACTCGGTGGTTTAGGTTTGTGTATGGTAACAATGCATTTTTCCGTGTAATAGTGCGCTCAAGACACATACATCTACTTTAAAGTAAATTACATCTAGTGCACTCAAAATACTATCATTCATTAATTCTACACCTACATGTACAGCTACATCTACATGGATACTCCGCAAATCACATTTAAATGCCTGGCAGAGGGTTCATCGAACCACCTTCACAATTCTCCATTATTTCAATCTCGTATAGCGCATGGAAAGAACAAACACCTAATCTTTCTGTATGAGCTCTGATTTCCTTGTTTTATCGTGGTGATCGTTTCTCCCTATGTAGGCCGGTGTCAACAAAATATTTTCGCATTCGGAGGAGAAAGTTGGTGATTGGAATTTCATGAGAAGATTCCTTCACAACGAAAAACGCCTTTGTTTTAATTATGTCCAGCCCAAATCCTGTATCATTTCAGTGACACTCTCTCCCACATTTCGCAATAAAACATAACATGCTGCCCTTCTTTGAACTTTTTTTGATGTACTCCATCAATCCTATCTGGTAAGGATCCCACACTGTGAAGCAGTATTCCGAAAGAGGACAGACAAGCATAGTGTAGACAGTCTCCTTAGTAAATCTGTTACATTTTATAAGTGTCTTGCCAATAAAATGCAGTCTTTGGTTAGCCTTCCCCACAATTTACAGCCTTTGGATTTGACTTTTAACCGAAGATTCCTTTTAGCACTCATATGGATCACCTCACACTTTTTGTTATTTAGGGTCAACTGCCAATTTTCGCACCATTCAGATATCTTTTCTAATCTGTTTGCAATTTGTTTTTTTCTTCTGATGACTTTATTAGTCAATAAATAACAGTGTCATCTGGAAACAACCTAAGACTGCTGCTCAGATTGTCTCTCAAATTGTTTATATAGATAAGAAACAGCAAAGGGCCTACAATACTCCCTTGGGGAATGCCAGAAATCACTTCTGTTTTACACAATGACTTTCCATCAATTACTATGAACTGTGACCTCCCTGACAGGACATCACAAATCCAGTCACATAAGTGAGACAATATTCCATAAGCACACAAGCTCCTTGTGTGCTAGTGTGTCAAAAGCCTTCCGGTAATCCAGAAATATGGAATCAATCTGAAATCCCTTTTCAATAGCACTCACCACTTCATGTGAATAAAGAGCTAGTTGTGTTTCACAAGAACCTGGTTTTCTAAATCCTTGTTGACTGTGTGTCAATAGACCACTTTCTTTGAGGTAATTCATAACGTTCGAACACAATATATGTTCCAAAATCCTGCTGCATATCGACGCTAATGATATGGGTCTGTAATTTAGTAGATTACTCATATTGCCTTTCTTGAATATTGGTGTGATCTATGCAACTTTCCAGTCTTTGGGTACGGATCTTTCATCGAGCAAACGGTTGTATATGATTGTTAAGTACGTACCTAATGCATCAGCATTCTCTGAAAGGAACCTAATTGGTATATAGTCTGGACCAGGAGACTTGCTTTCATTAAGTGATTTAAGTTGCTTCACTACTCCGAGGATATTTACTTCTACATTACTCATGTTGGCAGCTGTTCTTGATTCAAATTCTGGAATATTTACTTCATCTTCTTTTGTAAAGGCATTTTGGAAGGCTGTGTTTAGTAACTCTACTTTGGCAGCACTGTCTTCGATAGTATCTCCACTGCTATCATGCAGAGAAGGCATTGACTGTTTCTGCCGCTAACATACGACCAGAATCTCTTTGGATTTTCTGCCAGGTTTCGAGACAAAGTTTCATTGTGGAAACTATTATAAGCACCTCGCATTGAACTCCGCACTAAATTTCAAGCTTCTCTAAAAGATCGCCAATCTTGGGGATTTTGTGTCTGTTTACATTTGGCATGTTTGTTTTGTTGTTTCCGTAACAGTGTTCTGACCCGTTTTGTGTACCAAGGAGGGTCAGCTCCATTGTTTGTTAATTTATTTGGTATAAATCTCTCAATTGCTGCTGATACTATTCCTTTGAATTGAAGCCATATCTGGTCTACACTTATACCGGGAAGGAGTGGAGACTGTCTCTCAGGAAGGCGTCAAGTGAATTTTTATCTGCTTTTTTGAACAGGTATATTTTTTGTTTATTTTTGGAGGATTTGGGGGTTACAATATTCAATCTTGCTACAACAACCCTGTGTTCGCTAATCCCTGTATCCATTTTGATGCTCGTTATCAACTCAGGATTATTTGTTGGTAAGAGGTCAAGTGTGTTTTCACAACCGTTTACTATTCGTGTGGGCTCATGAACTAACTGCTCGAAATAATTTTCTGAGAATGTGTTTAGCACATTTTCGGATGATGTTTTTATGTGTATCTCCGGAATTAAACATGTATTTTTGCCAACATCTTGAGGTTAAATTAAAGTCACCACCTACTATATTCATATGAGTCGGGTACGTGTTTGAAATCAAACTCAAGTTTTCTTTGAACCTTTCAGCAACTGTATCATCTGAATTGGGAGGTCAGTAAAAGGATCCAATTATTATTTTATTCCAGTTGCCAACAATGACATCTGCCCATACTAACTCACAGGAACTATCTACTTCACTTTTGTGACAATATAAACTACTTCTAACAGTAACAGACATGCCACCGCCAACCGTGTTTAGCCTACCTTTCGGAACACCATTAGCTTCTTCTCAAAAAGTTCGGCTGAGCTTACCTCTGGCTTTAGCCAGCTTTCAGTGCCTATAACAATTTGAGCATCAGTGCTTTCTGTTAGCACTTGGAGCTCTAGCTATTTCCCAACACAGGTACAACAATTTACAATTGTTGTACTGATGGTTCCTGGATCTAGGTTCTTCCTGTGTTCGGCCTGCACCCTTTGTGACTGAAGCTCTTCTTGTGTTTTCCTGGGAGCCTCTAACCTAAAAAAAAGCTACCCAGTCCACGCCACGCAGCCCCTGCTACCTGTGTAGCTGCCTCCTGCATATAGTGGACACCTGACCTTTTCAGCAGAATCCGAAACCCAACCCAACGTAATTTAAATAACTGGTTTAAAATATATTTGCTTCCTCATTTACTGCAACAAATGGAGAACTCCAAGTGACAAAAATCACCATAGCAGCTACAAATATTTCAAACTAGGTAATATTATTCTTACACATTTCAGAAAATTAGCTGTTTCAAATGGTAGAATGAAATTGGTCATTAAGTTACTGAACATGGTTAGATGTCTTGTACCAAGTGCTGCAGGGAAGCTATCGATAGACACACAGACACTATGGGCAGTACAATAGTGGGTAGAAGAACTGTCAATGGGAAGACACAGATCAATATCAGAAAGAAGTTGGTAAATTAGAAGGCCTCTTATCAGACAACATGCTGATGTGCGTTGAAGTCCCCAAGTAGAATAAAGGGAGCTGGGGGGCGGGGAAATATGGGGTGGGGGGTTGATAGATTAAGGTGGTCATTTCAAGACACGTGTGCCCCACTTGGGAGTAAACAGATATTGCAAATGGTAATCTCTTGGGTCATTCATATTTGCAATGCCATCAAAACCATTGTCGCACATGGGGGGATCCACTCACAGACATATGTGGGACCAATGTACAGACCCCTCCAGATGCTTTCTCATGGTGTATTGTTCCAAAAGAAGACAAAGTAACAGCGCAGGGTTGGAGAATGGTCTTCAGTGAATGTGGTTCTTGGAGAATAACACAGGCAGCAACACAGGACATTAGTTACTGCAGTTCTGGCTGATGACAGTAATATCCATTGTAGTTCTGCTGAATTATCAAATTAGGCATGTCCTGGTTAGGTATGAAGGGGCCAAGAGAACAAGTCACACCCCAGGACCACTGAGGGGTAAAACAACGTTGACAAAATTAGGTTCTGAGTCTGTTGGTGTGAAGGGATCTGGCACCTCGAAGGTCACCAGACCTTGCGCTGAGATTTCTTCTTTTTCTCCTTTACTATGTCAGAGGCTTATTTGCTGTAAGGGCAGGAACTGAGGAGGAGTGCACGGCCCTGAGGTCTGCACACTGGGCTCTTTCAGGCACTGGTTACTTATCTGTAGATTTCCAGAAGAGGATTCACTACAGGGAGCCCTGTCACTGGTAGAGAAATGGATACGGGCACTACTACTCTCAGAATTACCTGTGGTATCTACAGACGTGTAGCTGATTGAAATATGTTATGGACCATTCGAAACTCGCAGTGTGTCGATGCAGGAATCCTCCTCTCTTACACCTTGAATGACCACAGCATGACCACTGTTAAAGAGTGGGACATGCCTGAGCTACAATGTCTTGACCATCTTGTGGACAGCATGTCAAGGAGGATACAAGCACGTTACAATGCACTGACTGGAGCAATATGGTACAAAATGTTATCAAGTAGCTGACTTTGCTTTCACAGGTGTGTATGTCTGTGCCCTTTTCAAAAGATTGCCTGTAATTTGGTTACTGTTCTGTGTTTATTTCCAACTATAAGATTCTTTTCTGCTTATTACATAATTATCTCCAAGTTCTGAACCCAAACCCCAGACATTAGTAGATATGCAGGATGTCCAAAACGTTTTTGCACAATTTATAGGTCAATGCTATTATTTCCATTAGATTTCCTTATGGCAGTGCAAAATTCAAAATAGAAAGAGGAGACAGGAGAAGAGAATCCATATCGCCAAAACTATTTCAGCATCTTGTAGATTCTTAAACTCAGTATGTGTTAACGAAACATATCTGAATCATCTTAATTCTGATGATACAATTGTATCATTTACATCTGGTACAGATAAGACTTCAACAACTAATGGAAGAACTCAATAGACTAAGTTTCAGAGTAGACCTGAAAACCAGTATCAAATCAGTCAAACAGTTGCAGGTATAATGGTTTATTAACAAACCTTGGGCATGGTTTCAACACTTGTAAAATTTTCTTCTGCATAAGTACATGAATCTATTGAGGAAATCTTTACATCATAATTAAAATGAATTATCCAGGTGTAAAGGATGTACAAAATCGCTGAGTAAAGATATAATAAACAGAAATTATTTGCACATAAAATCACATATTGGTGACAACGAATTTCAGAGCAAATAAGTTCATGTCAAGCAACATGGTATGTGTGTCCATCAGTAAAACCAAATAAAATTAATTAAAAAACATTCCCACTGGAGATGGAATAAGCATAAAAGTCTTCATATTAAAATGTACATGGAATTATGTGGCTGGTGACATGGTGCCAATTCAGAATCCTAAATGAAATAATTGTACACTCACTACGTCCGTGACATACTTTTTTTCATTGATTGTAACAACTAACAACTAGGTTTGTTGTTTAGCACTTTCAACATATTTCATGATAGAATATACATAATTTTTTCCACATCTCTTCCTGGTCTATTGTATGGGCAAGAACCACCTACCTATAAAAGGGTGGGGGTGGGAGTGAAAAAGGAGTGTATCCCACCACGCATGAATACCTTACACTTTAGTCATCCAGTATTTGAGAATGAGGGCACTTAGAGACTTATAACAAACTTTATATATAGTTTATCTAAAAACAAAGATGATGTGACTTACCAAACGAAAGTGCTGGCAGGTTGATAGACACACAAACATACACACAAAATTCATTTGTGTTTGTGTGTATGTTTGCGTTTGTTTGTGTGTCTATCAACCTGCCAGCACTTTCGTTTGGTAAGTCACATCATCTTTGTTTTTAGATATATTTTTCCCACGTGGAATGTTTCCCTCTATTATATTTATATATAGTTTAAAACACTTACGAAACTTTTTCTTGCTGATTACCCCCACAAAATAATGAAAGGAAAATTGTTTATCATTTACTACACTTACACTGCTCATGTAGTAAAACTGCCGCACGGGGCATGAAGTTTTAATTTATTACTTTTTCACTACTAATTGTATTCATGACACATTTTGCAGACTTTATGCACATACATCACTTAATGTACCAGAAAAATTATATCATTGTACAACGTACAGATCAGGAGATATGAGATCAAATACAGAGATGGACACAGCAGAGGGTGGGGGGGGGGGGGGGGGGGGGGAAGAAATAAACAGAGAGAGGGGAGGAATAGGAGATGAGATGAACAGACAGAGGGGGATGAGGAAATAGACAGAAAAAGGGAAGAGGAGGAGATGGACAGGGAAAGGAAGGAGGAGGAGATGAACAGGGAGAAGGGGGAGGAGGAGGAGATGGAACTGTGAGAGGAGAATTGGACAAAGGGGGGAGGAGCAGATGGACATAGGGGGAGAGTAGCAGATTTACCAGGGGGGGGGGGGGGGTTAAGAGATGGACTAGTAAAAATTTGGAATAGATACATACCTCAGCAATGCAGGATACTCAGCTAGTGAGTTTATATATTGAAAAGAAGATAGCACAAATCAACACTGAAGTCATACAACCAGTTGACAAATTTTTGTGTTTAGTGTAGTTGGCAACAATTAATGGATGAACAGGAAAATTAACAGAAGAGTAAAAAATGACCTGTTTTGTCTTCGTGAAGTTAAATAGTTTTCCAAACTAAGCTTCTGATGTGCCTGAAATGGAGAGGTCATTACATGTATATTATCAGTTTTGACTTACTGCAGTGAGACTTCACGCGAAACTACTGAAATGCCAACGGCTGCTCAGCAAGCAAAGAGCAAGATGCTTGTTGGAAATAGCTACGAGAAAAAGGAAAACAAAGAAATGAACTGAGGAACAGACTGGAGTGGACTTCTCAACTATGGCTCTAATGAGGGAAGGAATATTTACATTAAAAAGTCCAATGATGATGGTATCAAGAGAGATGGAGCACAAGCTCAGATTAGGGAAGGATGAAGAAAGAAATCAGTCATGAACTTAGAAAGGAACTATCTCAGCATTTTCCTTTAGTGACACAGAGAAACTAAAGAATACCTGTATACGGACGGTCATACAGGGATTTGAACCTCCATCCTTCAAAATGCAATGCCATTACTACAATGAAAACGAAGTGAAGATGGATGGGACATACAGCCACGCAAAAATAATACCAACAATTGATCAAATTCGTTTACAGACAGTAGGTATAAATCAAGATTAGCAACCAAATACAACTGAACAGAAGAGCATAAACATGCCCAAAGAATGAAGTAAGTTTGGATGCAGAATAAAACAAAGCTCACCGGCAAATGCAACACGACTTTATGTGGTCTGAATCAGGCCTCACGAGTAGACAATAAAAAGAATAAGCAAACAGCAGAAGAATTGACTTTAATTCACAAGTCTTAATGACAGACAAAGGCAAATGTAATAATTCACTCAGCAATTCAATTTTGGACAACAACCCACAAGCAGCCATACAGAAAAATATGTAGGATAGGGAAGCCGCTGCCACACATGAGGTGACCATCTTGCTTTCTTGCCTCTTTACTGTTCTCTGCTTAGGCAAAAAAGCAAGACTGTTACCTCATATAATGGCTTCCACAGTTATTACGAACAAATTATACAAGAAAACAATAAAAGCAGAGAGAACAAAAAACATAAAATTCACTTTCTTCTTGTTTATAAGAATAAAACTGGAATGAAATGAAACACAACCCAGCTAACATATTAAAACAATGTAAGAATTAAAAAAAATATATGATAAACATCTGATATATAATTATAAACTTTCCATGATACTAACCTGTCGATTCAAGGTAATGGCATTTGGCTGACATTTTGAGCAAATACCCTTAGGCCAAGGTGGATGATCTTTGCAACCAGCCCTGATTCGACAGCTAATATCCTCCAGGTTTACAAATTTACCCCTGCAAAAACAAAGGACAACCATTTAGATGGTGTGAATCATCTTCTAACTCTTAACAACAACAACAACAACAACAACAACAACAACAATAAAAATAATAATGAATACAGGCAAAAGTTGAGAGACTTAATATGTCTCTAAGAAATAATTTCATATCATTAATAATAATAATAATAATAATAATGACAGCCATAATAACAATAATAATACAATTTTAAACATGGTTGTGTGACGACAACAGTACAAGCACATCAGTTGGCTGTTATTATTACAGCACAACATACATACAACTTTAGGCCACTGGTTTAAGAGTTTACAAAGTACTGGCACAAATTTCAGTGGTAGACATAACTGTATTTAGGCAATAGTGTGGGCACTGGGAGAAAGTGATCAGAACGAACTCCACAAAACAACCATGTGAGAAAACATACATCCTGTCTTTTGCACTTTGTAATGTGCAGTGATGTTGATACTATGTGTCTTGTAAGCTGGATTTCGAGTTTTTTAAGAATTGACATAGTGCCGAAAGACTCTTTACTACACAATGGCACAGTGTTTAATGAATGGACATATTTTATACCACTTTAAGATGTTCTGGAATGTACACAGCATGACAAAATTGTTAGTGGTTTAACCACATCTGTAAATGGCAATAAACTGCTGAAACCGATTATGTGAATATTGTAATTACAAATTGATCTTGAAGTAATAAATAATTATTATGGGCATTAATGACACAAACTCACTGTGTTTCTGCTATGGTATTTCTAAATATGTTGAATTACTCAATGTGTTTTATAAACTTGCTCTTTGCACTCAACTGTGATCTTTATGGACTAACTCTGTATTAGGCTGTCATATATTTCAGTCTATTAATGTTTATGTTTTATGTTTAAATTAGTTCTAACAAATTGCACACTAAGTGTGATACAAAATAGAGTGTACTGTGAGCTGACCTTGTGTTTCACGAGACCTTAACAAGACATGATGTAAGATGTTCCTGGCAAAGCAAACTGAACTACTGAGATGCATATATCTGACATCTTCCAATTAAACCACATTATGTGCTCTGCAAAGCTGGGTTTTTAATACAAGAGGTAAAAAATTGCTGTATGTGATTAGACATGCTTGAAGGAGACAGGGAAAGTTATTAGCCACAGGAACATGAAAGTTAGCAACATCTTGGGTGGTCACCGCCTACAAGTGTTTCTGTAACACACAATTATTTTCACATGTTTCAAACTGTTCATCTCTATTTAAGTTAAGGCAACGAATTTATAAAATAAAAAGAGGCAGTATGATCTCACTTTTATTTATCAACAATTAGAGGTACAAATAACAAAAGAATGGAAAGATATAATATGATATCTTTGACTGGTTTATATTTACTTTTCATTTTAGGGGATGAGATAACACTTGGTCACAACAGTCAAGATTAGGTATTTTGTGTATGATAGATTTATTAATTGTGCATAACAATGTTTCATTCTGACAGTGTGTTAATTCTGTAAATATTAGCTGTTCCAGTTTACCGCATTGTATTCACCTTTCGACAATCTCCAGACAAATGATCAGGGTAGTAAGTATTATATTCAAATGTTTTACGTTTTTATGTTATACTTTCTGACATGTTCCACACCAACAAGAACCATCTCATTTTTGGGTTTATGGAACAAAAACTGAATCTAATCTAATCTTAAGATACGAGTGTGTGGAGAGAAACTGTCTTACAGTTGTTCCACGTGTAATGCACCTAGCTTAACACGACTGTTACAAAGCAAAGTCTTCACAAAAAGCTTTATTGGTTTATCTTTCATTTCTTATTCTTTAGATTTAACCAATCCAGTCTATTTTAAGTTTGTAGAGATTAAGATGTACCTCAAGGAACGGCATCTTTAATTTGTTTTCAAAATGTAGATCCACTTATAGAATGAAGATAATTGTGAAAATTTAACTAATGAAATATTTCATTCTGTTATACCACAGTAAATTGAATCCATTTGTCAGCAGAGGTACAATCATTAATGGGAAATATGAGGAAGACTAATGCATGTTAATGTACTTTAAAGTCAAACTGCTTTATGTTAACACAGTAACTGAAAATCATAGGTGAACCTAAAACAATGGTATGAGGAAAGACAAACAATCATCATACAGAGAAATCACTGAGATGCACAGATACATAAATCAGTTGTTGATAATGGGTCAGCTACACAGTGTGCCCAGTAGGGAGAGTTGTTTGTTGTGGTCTTCAGTCCTGAGACTGGTTTGATGCAGCTCTCCATGCTACTCTATCCTGTGCAAGCTTCTTCATCTCCCAGTACCTACTGCAACCTACATCCTTCTGAATCTGCTTAGTGTATTCATCTCTTGGTCTCCCTCTACAATTTTTACCCTCCACGCTGCCCTCCAATGCTAAATTTGTGATCCCTTGATGCCTCAAAACATGTCCTACCAACCGATCCCTTCTTCTAGTCAAGTTGTGCCACAAACTTCTCTTCTCCCCAATCCTATTCAATACCTCCTCATCAGTTACGTGATCTACCCACCTTATCTTTAACATTCTTTTGTAGCACCACATTTCGAAAGCTTCTATTCTCTTCTTGTCCAAACTAGTTATCGTCCATGTTTCACTTCCATACATAGCTACACTCCATACAAATACTTTCAAAAAAGACTTCCTGACACTTAAATCTATACTCGATGTTAACAAATTTCTCTTCTTCAGAAACGATTTCCTTGCCATTGCCAGTCTACATTTTATTTCCTCTCTACTTCGACCATCATCAGTTATTTTACTCCCTAAATAGCAAAACTCCTTTACTACTTTAAGTGTCTCATTTCCTAATCTAATTCCCTCAGCATCACCCGATTTAATTTGAGTACATTCCATTATCCTCGTTTTGCTTTTGTTGATGTTCATCTTATATCCTCCTTTCAAGACACTGTTCATTCCGTTCAACTGCTCTTCCAAGTCCTTTGCTGTCTCTGACAGAATTACAATGTCATCGGCGAACCTCAAAGTTTTTACTTCTTCTCCATGAATTTTAATACCTACTCCGAATTTTTCTTTTGTTTTCTTTACTGCTTACTCAATATACAGATTGAATAACATTGGGGACAGGCTACAACCCTGTCTCACTCCTTTCCCAACCACTGCTTCCCTTTCATGCCCCTCGACTCTTATAACTGCCATCTGGTTTCTGTACAAATTGTAAATAGCCTTTCGCTCCCTATATTTTACCCCTGCCACCCAAGCACATCTCGCAACCCATCCTTAAAGTTTCACTTCTGCCTGCACCTCATCTCCTACCTACCAAACTTCAAACAAGTTCACCTGTGTAGCTTGTAGGACAAGCACTCCTCGAATAAATGATACTGCGGAGACATGGATTGTTTTCTGCTCTCAGGCAGTTTTGTATTCTCAGAATTGTTTACACGAGCGGTGAATTTTTGTTGATAGTTACTGTCTAAATGTTCCTTATGAGTACTTTCTGTGAAATTTTTCTGTCTTAGTTTTCGGTGTGAAGGAAGAGGTAGTGATGGAGGAGCATCATGCTGCACCTGCAGTTTTAATACATTTAGTGGCAAAGTAGATTAGGAGCAGGGTGATTTTGGAGCATGCAAGAACCTCGTTGTAGAGCTTGTGATGTAAAATCCACAATACCAAAATTTTACACGAATGACAGCGAAAAAGATGGAAGAAATACTATTTACAATTGGACACAAAATTGCCAATCTACATACTATTAAGCGTAAATCCGTTAGTGTTAAGGACAGGTTGCTTGTGACACTGATATTTCTAGCATCAACTATGTTTATTCTCTTTAATATTTGGTAAAATAACAGTTACAATTAAATAACCTTACACCAATTTTGTCTTGATATCCATAGACGCTCAAAAGCCAAATAGGGCAGATGCCTGATAAATGAGGCATTTCTGGACATACATTTACTTCAATATTTTTAATTGTACCATCATAAGGAGCCACTTATAAATTCCTGAAGGTCTGTTCCCTCAACACCCAATATAATAATATAATAAAAAATAATACATGATAAAAAATTACAGAAATGGTACAGCAGTATTTTTTGAAATTAAATGGCAATTTTTCAAGTTTCAAAACAACTACTTTCAAACACAACTTCACTTGTTCCTCTACCTTAATAAATCTATGCTATAAAACTACTTTACCTGACTCCTTGGAGTGTGGTTATTCTGGCAAGCTTCTTCAGTGTACATATACTTACTTCTTATGTCAGTTCCTGTGGTCCAGTAACTATACATTCTATAATGCTGACCTTTCCTCGTACAAACTAATCAAATGCTCAGCTTCGTCCTAAGTCCACTTTCTGGCAGCTTTCTTCATTACTTTTTTTGCCTCACATCGCTGACATTCACTCACAATGTGTATCAATAGTGACAGAAGTGTCAACTGTGTCGACAATGCCAGTACACATTTATAGAGCAACTCGTTCCAGTGTCGATACGCACAGCAAGTAGCGTGCTAGTCTTTCGTTCATATTTTCACATTAACATGGGGTTGAGTCTCTTTGGTGACAATTTTATTTTCATTTGTTAATTTTATATAACATGTGCATGATATTTTTATATGTCATTTGCTAAGTAGTACTGTTTAAGTCTAGAATTTTTGAAACAGGCTAACTGCTTATGCTGTTCATTTAAGAGGTAAAATGGCCAATTTCTTTGCTGAGAAACATGCCTTGACAAAATCCCCCCCCCCTACTAGTGGCTCAAAACATGCTGCTTCATGGGTACTTTTATTTAATGTGTATTTGAGTGTGGCCAAATATATTACCCAGATGTGGCAGTGGACAAAATGCGAAATACAGCACAAATCTGGGACACAATATGGCCACTCAGTACCCACCGAGTACTCTCTGTTCTCCTCACAATGTCCATGTAGCTTTCCTTGTCCGAGAGCTACAGTGAGCAGCTCTTGAGAGATGGAGGTTGCTGTCTACATGAGAGGTCTACACTCGCAGCAGTGACTATGGAAGATCTTGCCCCACTCTCCAACACTGCTGGCGAGCTGACTCTGCGCTGTTTACACAATACTAATTGCTCCCAAAAGCTGAGAGTGAAAAACTCATGTGTATAGCTAGGTGTAGCCATAACATGAGGGATTGTTCCTAGAATGAATTTTCGATCTGCAATGGAGTGCGCAGACATTAAACTTCCTGGCAGATTAAAACTGTGTGCCAGACTGGGACTGAAACCTAAGCATTTGGTAAACAACTTGCCCATGAAAGGCAAAGGTCTCTGGTCTGAGTCCCAATCTGGCACATAGTTTTAATCTGCCAGGAAGTTTTATGTCAGTGCACACTCTGCTGCAGAGTGAAAATTCATTCTGAGTTCTCAGTTGTTTGATACAGACAAGTTGTTACAGCCACATAGCAATATCCAAGAGCAATAGACCTAGTTCTATTCAGCATCTACTTCAAGTTAATTTATCATACTGAAATATGAGGCGGCTTGGGGCAAAAATCCTATTCAACAGGTAAATAAAATGTAGCTGCAAGTTCCATCACTAAGGGAAGTTAGCCTACAAGTTCGTGATTCAATTTGTGAAGGGGCTTAGTGTTCTTCCTTTGTATTGATTAAAATGTTCAGTAACTCTTGCTACAGCAGATCATAAAGAACAGGCAATATGTAAGAAGAGGTATTTTTTTCTGTTAAAGAGAATCCACAATTGAAATTAACAACGGTGAAAAAGGTATTTGAAGGAGACCATCTAAATCAAATGCAAGGATACAAGTCAAAAGTCCTGTCTACAAAGGCATTCATCAGCTAACTGTTGAGTTTTGAGAGGTGAGAGATAATTTCTTTGTTACAGAGCACATGCCGGTCCATTTTATCAGAATGAATGAGTATGAAATACATTCTTGCGAAATTTGTGCTGCAGACCTAAGGAAAAAAATCTACATGATTCTGTCCTGTGAACTGGAGGATCAATTAAAAAATGTAGTACGTGATGGTGATCTGCCCCCCCCCCTCCAAAAATTGTGGTTAATAATGAGACATGGTGCTTCACTTATAACCAAGCAATCAAACAACTGTCACTCATGTGGAAAACAATGTCAATGGGGCCAAAAAATACATGTCATGTAAGAACATTAGTGAAGATATTCACTAGCTTCTTTGGTAAAATGGATTGTACATAATGAATTTGTTCCATCAGCACAAATTGTTGATCAAATTTTCACCAGAATGTTCTGAAGAGACTACATGGAAACTGTTATGCAAATGCATATACAACGGCGAGCAGAAATGGCTGAAGCATCACGATGAAGCCACTGTCCACACCACTCTGCAAGTTCAATAGTTCTTGGCAGAAAACAACGTGGCAGTTGTTCCTCACTCTCCCTAAAGACTTAAACATGACTTTTTGTTACTACTACATTTGAATAAGCAATTGAAAAGTTGTAGTTTTGCTGATCAAAATGAAGGGGCGGAGAGAGGGGGGGGGGGGGGGGGCAGATCATCAGTAACACACCAACAGGAGGTCTCCAAAAATATTTCCGGTTGTGGAAAAGTTTTTGGAAAAAGCAAGTTAATGGATCAATAGAATCAATTTCATAAACGTAAATTGTGTCTGGCACCATAGCATACTCGCATTGTCTAGTCTTTCAGCTATTTCTGCAGTAGAACATCAAGGCAACTCAAGAGGCAGGCTGCTAGATTTGTTACTGGTAGGTTTAAACAACATGTAAGTGTTATGGAGATGTTTCAGGAACTCAAATGGGAATCCATGGAGGAAAGGTGACACTCTTTTCGAGAAACACTATTGAGAAAATTTAGAAAACCGGCATTTTAAGCTGACTGCCGAATGATTCTGCTGCCACCAACATATATTGCACGCACGAACCACAAAGATAAGATATGAGAAATTAGGGCTCATACTGAGGCATAAAGACAGTAATTTTTTCCCTCACTCTATTTACAAATGGAACAGGAAAGGAAATGACAAGTAGTGGTACAGGGTACCCTCTGCCATGCACCATACGGTGGCTTGCAGAGTACCTATGTAGATGTAGATGTACCACAGCAACAAGTAGCCTTTGGAGAAGAGCATCTGTGTTGATTTATTTTCCCCTGCACAGTCTGTTTGTTTCCCAACTTACACTGTGTGAATGAGTATATGGGAGAATGTATTTTGAAGGTCCCTCTGGTATGTCCAGAGTTTTCACAGACCATTGATGTCTCAGTGCCAACTTAACTTATAGATGGGCACTGCTGAAACCAGAGAGCTTTGCCAGCAGCCAAGGGGTGGCAGTCTGCTTCTGCACAGCACAGGTGGACAGTTGGTAATGGGTATCTCCCCCTAGCCTGTGTGTGGAGTGGACACTCTTGGACACGAGAACTACAGGTTACTCTTCCACTGCATCTGATAAAGTTGTGGATGCATTTTTAAGGTGCTCCTCTGAAACCATGGACCAAGGTTTTAGTATCCCCATCACAGACACTGAGATGGGTGCAAAGGATATGGCATGGTTATTGCAGCAGAACAGGACAAAACGCTGCGCCTGAACCATGGCATGGGCAGAACCACAGACCCAGGTGTTTACCTGCTGGCAGTAATAAGGATGGCTCAGCAATTCTAACACTGATTTCAATGCTCACAGACGAAGACTTTGCCTCACGCAGAGCTCTCTTTGTATCCATGTGCTCAGCTATCAGTCGCTCGCACTGGTCGCGTGTTGTTTTTTTCTTCACGCTTGATCTCTACACTGTGTTCAGACTCTATGCTCCATTGTAGATTGATTCACACATCAAGATTCGTTCCCTATTCTGTGGTTTAGCTCCCTGGCATATAGTCGCCCACCATCAGCTAGTACAGTTACATCATTCATGCTGACACTGACCACCCTGCAACTTTGTCACAGCCACTCTGATACCAAAGTGGCAATTACAGATGTTCTTACACGTGCAACATTCTTTTTTTAAATTGTAGCCACCATGAATATAGCATTTTTTTCAATGCCGGAAGGGCAGGTAGCTCCAGAAGCAGCAACAAAAACTGCAGCAGGAGCAGGTACAGTAACTGGTTGCAATGGTGCCCAACAGTTACTATTGAGTGGTTCCTCTTCGAAACAGCACCCAACATGAGCAAACCAGTTGCATGTCTACCTGTGGTTACTCATACCTTAGGTTCTTGGGCTATGCACAGCTTTATATAAAAAAGAATAGCTCGATGTAGTCAAAGGGTAGAGCCATATGTCTGCTCTCATCCTTCACAGCTAATTCACTGCAAATAGTAACCTGTAGCTGTGACCCTGTAGGCAAATAGTCTATGCATTGGCTAGAACTGCAAGTTAATAAAATACACAGAAATATAAAACAAAAGATAAATGAATAATTTAATAAAAAGGGTTCTACTCTAATGTCTGTAAATGTAGATGACAGAGAACTAGGCTTAATAATGTTTATTCGAGGAGAAACACCTCAAATAAATGGGAAATGGTCCTACGATATTCAATGAAAATAGTCAGAAAATAATCTTATCAAATGCAGTAAAGTTAAATTGAGAGCATTATGAGAATGATAGCAAAGTCTCCAAACTAAATAGTCATCAAAGACTCATGAAATCTAAGTCAATTCCATGATCACAATACACGAAAAATTGTCCAGCTCAAAATGGTTCAGAGTTCAACATGATGATTCACAAATTAACACATGTGATACACAGAATAGTTACTCACATTCTGTCCATTATCATTTCTGTAAATCAAGTGGTAAACGCTGAAGTCCTACTGTGGAGCACATTCAGACCCCTCGAAATGTAAAAGTCCCTTCAAAAATCAGAATATTATAGCAGCCGTCGCCTTCCAGAAACAATGACCTATAATACTGAACCACGCACATTACTCTACGCAGGTCTGCCTTCTTCCAGAACTTGCCGCCAAGAGTCCCGAATTGCTCCCTTGAGCTTATCACTCAAATAGCCCCAGTCTCCAGCAGTGTGTGTGCGTGTGCGTGTGTGTTTGGAGTTTACAGGCAATCAATGGCAAGGTTATCAGCTTATACGCATTAAATGAAACCAATGTGGATAAAACTGTGAAAATGTTAACGAACACATTAAGACAATAACAAAAAATATTAAAATGTGCTATATAGGAGATTAAAACACAAGTAAAACAACAGAGGAGCTAAAATAAAAGCATGGGGAACTGCGACTGGCTGACCACTTAAAAAATACACAGGTGAGCCAGTCACCCTGTGAACACATTAAAACTATTCCCCTAAAATCTTGGGAAAAATACTGGACAATTCACAAAACTTTAAAACTCGAACCACATTCATCTGAACATTACTTAAAACAGAGGGCACATCTGGTAGCAAATCTGCCGCTGCCTACTGATTGGAAAATAAAACAGTCCAAAACATGTGGCACACCGTGATCTGTATGCCACAAGCACCACACATTGGAGGGTCCTCTCGCTGGAGCACGAAGCCATGCATCATACAGCTGTGGCCAATGTGAAGATGAATATGAAAGACCTTGTCCCATTGGTGTAGCTGGGAGGATGTACGCCACAGCTAAGTTGTGCACTTTACTACACGGAGCTTATTTCAGTCAATTTGGGCCACTCATCTTCCCATTGATGCATGAATTTGTACCTCAAATAGTGAGGGCAAGTAGGGGATGGCACACTGATACAAACTGGGTGTCACAACATGCCTCCTTGGCTGCTAGATCCGCCCATTTTTTCCCCGCAGTACCCATGTGCCCTGCTACCTAGCAGAAAGACATCTCCTTCCCCAGTCTTTGTAGTTGGAGGAGGGCATTCTGGATATTCTGAATTACATTATCTGCTGGGTACAAACGTTGGAGAGGGTGAAGGCCACTCACAGAATTGGAACGCACAAGAAATTTAGTGCTGGAAGAATGTCTCATCTGCTCCAGTGCCCACAAGATTACATATGATTCTGTGATGAAGACAGTAAATTCTTGACGCAGTTGGGCTTCAAAGATACAATGCGGGAAAGCAACAGAACAACCAATGGAGTCTCCCTGCTTAGGCCCATCTGGAAAGACAGCTACCTAGTTGTGGTGGTCCTATAAAATGTCAGAAAATATTACATTAAAAACAAAAGTACGAGTGCAATCTCTCCTGTACTGCACTAAATCTTAAATTATGCTGGGCCTCTGTAATAAACAGGGTGGCAGACGGTTAAAGCCCTGGATTTGGGGTTGTACTTGCTCCACACTGAGTGACTCCATTACATGCTGCATGCAGGTCCCAAATGGAATTTTTCGCTCACGGATAGTTGGAGAAAAGGCATCTCAGACGCAGACGAGCAGCGGCATGTACGGTATGCGGGTGAAGTCGGAGCTGCAAAGAGCTTCATGCCTGATGCACCTCGAGGAACTGCCATTGGATGGTGAGTGGAGGTTCCCCAGCCTCAGCACAGAGACTGGGTATGGGACTGGTCCTATATGCACCCTCGGCCAGCCAAATATCCTCATAGTGAACAGTGTCAATGATCTTCAAATAAGAAGGCCTCGCCCATCCATACACTGTGCACCCACAGCCCAGCCAAGAATGCATAAAAGCCTGATAAAACAGGAGCCGACGTTCCCTGTCTGCTTCCCAAGACCAATGGCTAAGGCACTTTATGATGTTAAGTGCCTTGAGGACTCTGGCTTTCACGTCTCTCAGGTGTGGCAACCATGATAATTTGGAGTAAAAAATGATGCTCAGAAACTTCACTGAGTCTCTAAAATGTAGAATGGTGTCCATTATATGCAAGTCAGGTAAATTAACAATACAGCGAGAACAATTACAATGAACACACGCAAGCATACACACACACACACACACACACACACACACACACACACATATTTACCTGCAGAAAACCCATCTTTGGAGCCCACTGCTCTAACCTCCACAATATAAGTTGTAACTAATGGCTCACTGTTGCAGCACTAGAGGAGGAACAGAAAACAGCAAAATCATCCACAAATAAGGAGTACTGTAAAGGACTCTTTATAGTCGATGTGATACTGTTTATGGGTGTGGCAAAAAGGGTAACCCTAAAAATACTGCCCTGAGGGACACCATACTCCTGCTCAAAATGATCTGACAGCGAGTCACCAACTTGGATCCTAAAATGCCACTGAGACAAGAAAGACCATATGAAGATGGTAAGGTGGCCACGAAATCCCCACTGTTGGAGTTGTGAGAGAATACAGCGTCTTCAAGTAGTATTGTATCCCTTACTGATATCAAAGCATATACCAGTACAGTGATGCTTACTTAGCAAAGCCTGCTGAACAGCTGCCTCTAGCAGGGTCAGGTTGTCGACTGTGGACCAAAATCTCCAGAATCCACACTAAGAGTGGCTAAGGATTTGCCTGGCCTCTAACAACCAGATCACACAACAGTTAACCATTTGCTCCAGGATCTTTCCTACACAGCTTGTTAAGGCAATACTGCAATAGCTACTGGCACATATGTGGCCCTTTCCTGGTTTGAGAAGAGGTATCAAAAGTGCCTCTCTCCATGGGCTGGGGAAGTTACCTGTCTGTCATATAAGATTAAAACATTCAAGGAGGATTTCCTTTGATGCTGCTGTCAAATGTCAAAGTATGCAGTACCAGATTTGGTCAATACTGGGTGAGTCTCAGACAGAGCCGATTCCAGCTCCCACATGGAGAAAGGATAGTTGTAAGTCTCAAAATTGTTGGATCTGAAGTCCACTTTTCTCCTCTCTACAGTCACACAGCAGCAGCGAAACATGAGATCCTGGCTGCCATTGGCAGTAGTTTGTGCATAATTCTCTGCCAGCATCTGAGCGATGTCTTCGGGCACTGTTTAGGAGACAACCCTGTTTCCATACTGCTGCTATGGGTAAATGACTGCATTTAATAGAAATCCTCCTGATGGCTTCCTGTACTTTTGTGGAACAATTGATAGAGTCCACGAATGCTTGCCATGAAATTTTCTTGCTCTCCTTAATTACATGTCTAGCCTTGGCTCTTGTAACTTGAAAGGCTGTAAGGTTGTCTGCTGTAGGGTGACATTTAAATCATCGAAGAGCTACACACCTGTCCCAGACGGCTGAATGGCACTCATCAGTTCATCAACGTACAGATGACCTGAGGATTTTGGGATGGATAAGTCAGCAGCATGATGGATCACTCCCATTATGTGGTTCATCCATTCCTGGATGCTGTTGTCGTGTTCAAACACAGCCATCTGGCTGAAAAACTTCCAGTTAGCTCTGATGGCCATTCATATTAGTGACTTCTCTTCAAGTAGTGCTCCATCCAGTAAGTGAAAATGGAGTGGGCAGTGATCACTGGAATGAAGGTTGTCAATGACCTCCCATTGAACAGTGTCTGCAAGGACTGAAGAGCACAAGAGAGGTTGATGGGTGAGAATGACCCAACAGCAGTGCAGAAATGAGTATGGGTACCTGTATTGAAGATGCACAGCTCGTGAGATGTCACGAGGCTCTCCAAAACCCAACCCTGAGGGCCAGCAGAGGTCGAGCCCCACAAGACATTATGGGCACTGAAGTCTTCCAGTACTAGAAATGATTGTGGAATTTGTTCTACATGATCTATGAGAGCCTCAGAGTGTATTGTATCTGGCAGTGGTAGATGCAGTGAGTGGGATATAGTACAACCCACCAAGTGTCACTCCCACAAGGATTGTGAGAATAAGATTACAATAATTACTGCGGGCAGAGGAGCATTCAAACAATCATTCTTCCCACTCACCATACATGGATGGAACACGAAGAAACCCTAATAACTGGTACAATGGGATGTACCCTCTGCCATGCACCTCACAGCGGTTTGCAGAGTATAGATGTAGATGTAGAAACAGTGATCCTCCATCACCCATGAATACTGACAGCAGCTGCCTGCAGGCCAATAGCCAGGGGGAGAGCAGAGAAGAGATGCATGTTACTGACAAACACGGCAACCTTTCCCTTGGCTCTGTCCCCCGTCAGACCATCCTTTCGGTGAAGAGTGTAGCTCTGTAGCACAGGACTGTCAGTGGCTTTACAATGTGTTTCTTGTAAACTCGGGCACATGGGGCATTCTTGCACCAGCAGTTTCAGTTCCTCCACATGTGTCCTGAACCCATTAATGTTCCACTGTAGTATGGGAGCCAACTATGATTAGGGTTGCACTGTCACTCTGTCTTTCCGCCGAAGAGGGGAGCCTGTAATGGGTGGGCGCTCAGTCTGGGGACAAGATGATTGCCCCAGTCTGACATCAAGCTCCATTAGCTCTTCTGAAGAGTGGACAGAGACACCAGATAGTATGACTTCGACACCATCGGACTGTTTACTTCCTGACTCCATCAGTGGGGGATGCTTGGCCTTTGATTTTTTGCACTTTTCCAATAGTTTGGGAGGAAGTGTAGGCTGTTAAGTCTTCTTGGCCTGACCATAGAGGACCTGTCTTGTGGTTTTAATCACCTCTATCTTCCGTTCTTTAAGGAAGACACAGCAGTCCCTACTACAGATAGGGTGAGCCCCAGAGTAATTCACACACTTTGGAGGAGATGAACATCTGACTCCTCCATGGGCAGCCTTACTGCATTTGCCACAAGTGGGTTCTCCCTTCCATCCAAGTGAGGCACGCCCAAATTGCTGAAAACAAATTCCTTAGTGAATGATGGGATAAGTTCGCCTATCTCACCTACCACTTTTCGGACCACTTCTGCAGTTTACAGTGCTTCGTCAAGTTGATGCTTTGTTTGAAATTTCATTTTGTTATATCTTCCAATTCTGTAGTACTATTTGAAGTTATGCAACCATCCAATGCTTCCCTACAAATTACTAATCTCTGTCATGAGGAATTTGTTGTGCATAACGCAGTAAATCACTATCATGCATATCCTATAAATTGTATCGAACATCCTTGAAATGCACAAACATCAGTTTTTGTAACAAGTGTGCCCTGTCCTCCTCAGAAAATCCATAGTTTTTCTTATGCACTACCTGATCATATTGCAGCAGACTACTTACTTGAGGTCTCTCTCTCTCTCTCTCTCTCTCTCTCTCTCTCTCTCTCTCTACTATGTAGTGGAAGGAATTCCACGTAGGTAAGTAATTATATTTAGTATCTACACCTCGGACAATGATTTTCCTTTACTATGTTTCACTGGAGACGGCATTTGTGGCTCCCTGTCTGACAATGATGATGACTAACATGGGTCAACACCTGTTTCAATATCACTTTCACTTGTTAATCATTTATCATCATCACTATAATACTCTTCATGTACATTGCCACACAGTCAAACATACACAACACAACACCACACATTCCAGTGACTCATCTTGTAGAAATGCTAATATTTCATCTGCCACTTCTTTCTCACCCTGATAATTCCTTGGGTTCCTTTTTGATGAAATGTTAACTTCGACAACTGTTGTTGTCAATATAATGGAACGTTTGCATTGCTTATTGTTGCCATTGCTCTGCTTGGTATAATCATCATTATTATTGTAGCACTGTTGTGATTTCCTCATCAACTAAGCTGTTCAACTATGCTCCACAGTATTATGCTGTGCTCACCATTGGATATCTCCAGTCCCACCACCTGTTGCCATTAGCAGCCAATAATGTGGTTGCTTGGTGGACAATATGTGGCATGTCGAATGTTGTAAACATCACTGGCCCTTTGCGAACTTGCAATCAAGGGGTTCCTTATTAAGAGGCTGTCTCGGACAGCTTGCAAGCACTGCCCCAGCATATTCAACTGTCGATGGTGGATGGGTGACTTGATAAGAGTCAAGGTCAGCCTAACTGACTTAGATGCATACACGCTCTTTTGCTGCCACTGGACAGACTCTTTGGCTGGACTGCGTTGCAATGGGCACTACATCAAGTTGTATCTTATAGTAAACAGTGTATTCCTTTGAGGGGGCAATTCACCGTCTCTGCAACTTACAAGAATTCATACAGAGAACTTTGTTGTTAGTGGTAAATTCCCCACTGGTACAATATATTTTTGGGTTGGATGCCTTTTCTACCTTTGGTTTCCAGATAGCACATGTAGTATGTCAATCGGTCGCCTTTCAAGATTTGGGCTCCTCACTATGGTCATACAACCAGCTGTTTGAGAATATGTTGGGTCAGGCAGAAAATTTCAAGGTACACATATCTCTTGAGCTGTCAGTAATACTTAAATTTTGTTACTCCCACCCATCCCCTTAGCCACGCACAACGAGGTCAAGGCCAAGATGCAGTGTAGGCAGGAACTCACCATAGTTTCTCTTATTTTGTCGAGTCGGTAGGCCACCCCTTTAGTGGTGACTCAGAAGCCAAATAGCACTGTGCACCTCTGCATTGTCTCCCCCCCCCCCCCCCCCCCCCTCCCATTATATAATTCTGCGGCTGGAGGAACTATTGATGGAGTTTTCAGGTGGCCAGCATTTTTCATGCACTGACTTATGTGAAGCATACCTGCAGTTCCTGCTGGACACTGCTTCTCAGAGTTTCTTAGTGCTCAACACTCCCTTTGGGCTTTATCTGTCTAATTGCTGGCCCTGATTCAGGAAATTCCTTGTTGCATAAACTCCATGACAACTCCAATAACATCTGAGTCATGGACTACAAGACAGAGCATCATTTAACAAATCTGCAGGCAGTTTTCCAACACCTTCTCGAAAATGGCCTCTGTTGCAAACAGAGAAAATGTATTCCATGAAGTTTTGGAATGGCAGCCAGATAATGTCAACATCTTGCCATGATATTGTGGCTGACAGCCATTCAGCCATCTTAAGGTGAGTGTTTTATACAGGCATTTGCTAGTTTATCAGCTAACTTTATAAGAGGGCTATCCACAAAGTACATTACGTTTTGGAATTAAAAATAAATAAAGTATTGGAAATTTTTTTTATTATATACAAATGAAAGCCACACTTAAATAGTACTTTTCTACATAGTTGCCATTTAAATTAATGCACTTATCATAGCGATGGACGAGCTTGGAAATTCCTTCGTCGTAAAATTCGGCCGCCTGCGCCTTCAACCACGTGGTTACCTCTTTTGGGACAGAAAAGGTGTGATTTTTGTGGATTTCCTGGAAAGAGGCACTACAATAAACTCTCAAAGGTATTGCCAAACTCTGCACAACCTCAGAAGAGCAATACAAAACAAGCGCAGGGGAAAGTTGGGCTCAAAGATCTTGCTGATTCACGACAACGCCCGGGCCCACACGGCAAATGCCACTCGTGAAGTTCTCGAATCTTTTAAGTGGGAGTTGTTTCCTCATCCGCCGTACAGTCCCAACCTGGCACCGAGCGACTTCCACTTATTCCCAGCAATGAAGAAGTGGTTGGCTATGCAGCATTTTGATGACAACGCACAGCTTCAAGAAGAGGTAACCACGTGGTTGAAGGCGTAGGCGGCCGAATTTTACGATGAAGGAATTTCCAAGCTCGTCCATCGCTACGATAAGTGCCTTAATTTAAATGGCAACTATGTAGAAAAGTAGTATTTAAGTGTGGCTTTCATCTGTATATAATTAAAAAAATTTCCAACACTTTATTTATTTTTAATTCCAAAACATAATGTACTTTGTGGATAGCCCTCGTACTAAACTCTGGTGTAGAGACACATGCGCAGCAGTAGGAGCTGCTGCATAAGCATCCTCTGTCAAATTTAGTGCCCAATGCAAATATTGCTTCATCTATGGTGTGCAGGCACTTGTGTAACAGCAATACTACCTGCGCGCCTTCTGTTGGAGCGCAGGCTCATGGAGTTAAAATTCAGCTGTCAAATTAATTGTTGCTACATCCATCATCAGGCACAAAATGTTTTCTTTCTGAAGATATTAAACAAATCACTGGGTTCCATGCTTTTCCCAACTGCAAGCCGCCACCACAATTAATATCATCTTCTGCCACACATATTTCCACAGATCCATTAATAATTGAATCGCGGCAAAGGATCTCGTCAGGGCCAAGATTTTCAAGGCAAAATATTCCATAGAATTTACTATGGAGACATAATGCTTGTCTAAGGCTGACTTACTGAGTTACAAAAGGTAGGTGTGGCAATCATGTTCAATGCTCCTTTCACATACTCTGTCTGTGTGTGTGTGTGTGTGTGTGTGTGTGTGTGTGTGAGTGTGAGTGTGTGTGTGAGTGTGAGTGAGCAATGTAGGCTTTGCCACACCAGCAAGATATTCTGTAGATACCAGCTCTCTCCAACCTCAGATCATCCTTTACCGAATCAAGAAGAACACAAGTCTATGATCATAGGTGGCCAATATATTACTTTAACATAATGTTTCCTTAGGATTCTAATTTTGATGAAATACTGCCAACACATTTGAGGAACACCCTGAACTTGAACAGTTCCTTCTCCTCTTGATATCGTGGATGGTCATGTTTTTTCCTCCTCAAAGGAATGTGTATCAATAATCTGTGAACACAAACTGTCAGTGTTTCAGCTGCTTTCCAAGGCAGCCTCTATCAGATAACATGTGCCCTGCACACCAAAATAATTTAGTTCTTTTCCCCTAAGCTGCCTTTTTTTGGGTCACATTCTCAGTGAAGATGGTCTCGTATCTACATCGTTTACTTGCAAGTACCCAAAAATCTGTGCGAGCTCAGGTACTTGTTATGCAATGTTTTGTATTATGCTATGTTCATTCCTCAGGCCATAAACATCTGTCCTTCCTCTAAACTAGCTTTGCCAAAAGGGTATCAAATTTGTCTCATCTGTGGATTGTCAACAACCTTTTCAGGCCCTCAAGCACTGTTTTTGTTCCGCTCCTTTTTAGCTTCTTTTATGCTTAGTAATCCTTTAACCCTGGATGTGATGCATCCCAGTAGGGTACTGATGTGGTCCTGTCACATCGGAATCAAGACAGCACTGAGTATCCAGATAGCATCCTCACATACTCCACCTGGTGCATGTGTTGCCCTGTGGAATGACTCATACGAAGGCTTTGCCACATCTACTGGTCATGACTGATCGCGATTCTGAATACCTTGTGGGGGCTTGCACCGCCTGTACACAAAACCAAGTTGTGCTGCCATGTCATTTGTTCTTCTTGGCCAGTTTCGAAGCATCCTTTGGGCATGGTGCACGTCGACTTTGCGACCTCTTTTTTGGGAGGCACACGGTGGTTGGTGATCAAAGCATCGTCAAATTTTCAAATTTCCCCATATGTTGTCAAGCTGTTTGTCATGAAACTGACGGTGATTGCTCGCACATTGTTAGTCATTTTTGCTAACAAGGGCTGCTGGGCTGCTGCAAACCCCCCACCCCCCCTTCCCACCCCACCGACCTCTGGTATCCGATAACGATCAGCAATTTGTGTTGCACTAGTCTGAAGACTTTTGCATTCGCACTGGTATATGGCATCTTACTATTGTTCCATTTCATCCCGCATCTAACTCAAAGGTGGAATGCTTCCTGTGTGTGTTTAAAACTCTAATGGAACAAATCTATGTCTGCCTCGTCTCACGATGGTGCAAGTCATGTTTTCTGACTACGTACTGGACAACACCAGTTAATACATGTAGTCGGGCCGAACTTTGCATGGGTCCCAGCTGCAGGGTTCTTTGAATTTCTACACCGTAAGTCACATGTCTGGAGCATTGCGGCCCACCATGTTTTCCACATGGGGCCATCATTCGGGCTTGGTATATTGGCTGGCAGCATGGGGTGGCTGCCAGCTGTAGTGCCGGGTCAGCAGCAGTAGTTGTGGACAGTGGATGGGAGCAGCTGATCCATCATGCAAACCAGCAGTGGCTGAAACCAGTTGGCCTTCAACACTGTCATCTCCAAGACAGTCAGACAATGGGTTCGGTTGTGGCGCTGCTCAGGTAGGGGGGCTCCCAACAGCGGCAGCATGCTCACCCACTGCAACCTCCATCGCACATTTCAAGACCGCGCCCTACCTTCGGCCGCAGAATAGGTTGACACTGGAGCTAGGTCCTATGTCCGCTGCAGTGGAGCCCAAGGAATTTGAACTGGTACCCTCTTTCCCTTGCTTGCCAATGCTTCAGTGTTCAATCCCCTGGTGAGGAATCTCGTGCCCTCTTTGGCCTAGCAATGGACGTAAAGGTACAAACTGGGCCATTCTCAGCCCTATGTGGCCTTTTCAAGGAGGAATGATTTAGTATTCCTACCAATGGACATAGAGATGGATACAGAAGAGCTGGCATTCTTACTGCAGCGCAATAGTAAAGAGGGCTTGCGAAGCTTGGCATGGGCAGAGCCACCTTTTAGGTCCTTACGTGTCAGCAGTAATATACCTGGCCTGAGAGTTCCAGTGCTGATTTCAATGCCCTGCAGACTGAACCTTCACATCTTGCAGTGCTTCAGTTCTGCGTGCTCAGTTGTCAGTTGCTCGCATTGGTTGCGTGTTGTGATTTTCCTACATACTTGATCTCTATGCAGTTGTTCAGTGTGTAGGTGCCCCACTGTTGGCTAGTATAGTAATATTCATGCCAAGAGCAACTCTCCACAGTTTTGTCAAACCCATGCTGGTACCAACGAGTATTTGATTAATTTAGTCTAAATTGTGTTTGTTGTTGTTTTTTTTCCAGAAGGCATAAAAATGTTTCATGATTCTTATTATTCTTAATTTTACTGTATTCTTAGTATTTCATAAACAATCATTCATTAAAGAATCAGATTAGAATAGTACTCCAAAGTACAAGTTTGCCTTCATTGTGGAAACTGTGGTTTTGTGTAAAACGTGACGATGAAACAGAAAATGTGGCGCTGGTCATGACATCAGCAACTTCCCTCAACAAGCCCATCAAGTATTCTAAAGGGGCCCATCTAGTTATCCATTCTGCATAAAATACAGTAAATATCGTCTCTCTTATAGGGCCAGATCCAGTGTTTCAACTTAACCTATCCAATGGGCATGAGGCATTGTGAAAATGATGCATGTGACCGGGTCACCTCACACGGTCCTAAACCACAATATAATATTAACAACAACAAAAAAGTTTCGATATCTCCAGCCCCTCTTTCATGTGTCAGAGAGACATTACACCGAAAAAGACAATATTAACAGTAAGTAATTTTAAGGAAATTATTGGTATTCTTTCTCTAACATTCTTCTCTTCTCCAACAAATAAATTACAAATGAAACAAAACAGTATAATCAGATATAAATGACTAGGTGGTCATTAACAAAAAAGGATATTACATAGCACTTACTATATTTCTAAATACTAACCTGTCAACACCTGCTGTAAGTTTTCTGAGATATGAATGAAATGACATGTGTTTAACATTCTGCTCTTTAAGATAAGCCTCATCAAATGGTTCCAGTGGTGAGCAATGCACACAGCAAGCTTTTGGACCATGGCGACAACTGTAAAAATGTATAAATTTAATATCAGAGCATATCTAATATTTTATTAGTTACAAATGCCTTAAAACAATTTTATGTATTTTAACAGAAACACTTGTCAAACAAAGTACTTGAATATAATATTCAGGGCCTCAGTATGGGTTATTATAAAATGACAGTTGTGTGTTAGTTTAGTCAACCACTTAAGGTTAATATCATTGACATATTACTGTTGTCAGCTTTCTGACATTAATGAATTGAAGGGAAACTGAAAAGAACAAAAAGATTTACAAAAACATCAGCACTGATACCGAAGTATATCAAAGAAAGAAGCATAAGCTTGAATATTACCCCAAGAAATATAAAATGAAAGTAGATCATTATCTCACCAATATGTATAGCAAGCATCTTCAGTAGTAAATTTCATGATGATTTACCATTGTGGAGTGTTATGCTCATGAGTGAACTCATGAATCTTAAGAATTTAATGAAACTAAAAAATTAATGGAACAAAATAAATGAAGGGTTCAAGATATGCAACTAAACTGGAAATAAATAATGAACAAAAGTAATCTCCAAGTGAAAGATATTCTTGTCTTAAGAGATGGCATTAGTCTAGAACAGTACTTTTTGTAAAACATAGGCATCAGATGATGTAAGAAAATATAGCTAATATAAAAATGCCATCAAATTCCAATGCGAATGGCAGACCCCACACCCAGTAATGACAACAGAGAGTCATATTATCCTCCTCCCCAAACACACATACATGCAACTTTCAATGCTGTTTTGTGATTTCAGAACAGATTGCAGCGAAATGAAAAGCACACTATAACTGCGCAAGGGCATTAATAACCCACTGGTCATGAATGGCACAAGATCAGCACACATTAAAACCTACAAAATTTCATAGTGCACAATACATCTAATGACAAATCCCCTAAGAATAGGAATAAATAACTGATGACTTTATGGTGGACAAATTTTCACTCAACATCAGTTGCAATTACAGAAAAGATACATTTAAGAAATTATACTAATTTCAAACAGCATAAAACAGTAAATAGTAGAAGCATAGTGAGTGATTCTTTATTTAAAGGTAAGAGTGTTGACAAATTCTGAAGGGTCAGAATACTGATACGAAAGGACACCTGTAAAACATTTTACTATTTTCTTCTCACATGTTGTATAATCTAAAAGTCAGTACATTTGCCATTAAGAGATCAAAAATATACTGGCATACTGGTGCATGTGTTGTCACTAATTTATGAAAATAATCCTCATAAAATAATACATTTAAACTTCTTATTAGTACACTGAACTTTAGGAGACAGTTTGCGTAACACAAGTTACTTGAAAAATTACTTTGCATTACTAGAGAAATCTGTAATTGGAAAAACTAATTCTGTAAATAGGTCTCATATGCTCTGAGTCCCAAAATATTCTTCGTGTTTACAACAGGTTTGTGCTTGTTCACTAACAGCCTCTCCATTCACAATGGTGGCAAACATATCTCATTGTGTATTCACATTGTCTGATATGTTGTCTTCAGTGATGAGAATCATTTAGTGACATATGGTGCTGTTTTAATATAGCTCAACAGTAAAACAGGCAAAGTGATATACACTGTCGTCATCAGTGGATGAAAACATGCAGAATAGTTGACTGATACTTTGTTTCCAGCTAAAACAAATATATCCACAATTCAACCCTTGTTACAAAGTTTTATATGGTTTTTGCATTTCCTATGTCAAGTTTTTTGAGCAACTCCTTACATTGGTTAACAAACCTGTCTCAGACACCAGTCACATTATGCATAATGCATCAGGAACATATTTTTTCACAGCTAAATTTTTATGTAAAATTAAATGCAATGCAGTCTTTGATATGCTTAACGCACTTCTATCTTACAGAATGCAACAATGTTTTTTGGAACAACTGAACACAGTTCATAACCTACGTAAGCACCACAACAAAATTCTGAAAAACCAACTGTAGAAAGTCTTCTCTAAAGGCAATTGGTTCCCAAAAATTGAACAAAGCAATGTGAGATTACACTATTCAGCTGGCCTTTACAAAAATCATAAAAATTACTCAATGAAGGGCTTCATGTAAGATTTTCGTTTTCTCACAGCTCTGTTTTTCCCCCCTCATTGCAAACAAACTATGTGGCGAATTTCTGAGCTGCCATTGTTTTAAAAAATGATAAATTTTAAAACAACAATAACATCACATCTCAGCAGTGCCATCTTAAAAGAACTTAAAAATGCAACCCTTGTAATGCCAGCAAAATGATTTGTAAGAATTCTGCTAACTATTTGTGAGCCCACAGTAGCTGGCTACGAACAACAGTTTCTTTCAATCTGTACTATCATGAAAAAGGATAGAAGATTCTGTGAGAAAAAATTTATAGCCTGGAAGTAACTGTAAACTATGTTGTGAATAATGTGTGATTCGCCATGAACACACCTTTAGAATCCTCTATCATATCACAGCCTTATATAAGAAATGTATTTAATCACTGAACTAAGTTTCAAAATTTTCAAGCACCTGTCAACATTACACACTACTCACAGTTTATCATCCCGTTTACGTTGCACCTTCCCATCTAGTTTCCACAGCTGCTGATCAACTTCATCTTCTTGCAGTGGCACCACTGGTGTTGTCAAGAGTGCAATATTCTGACTGGGAGTGGATGAAGATTTCTCGGGATAGTCATCAATCGGTTCATCGTGGGCCATACTGTTGCTGCTGCCAGGTGATGGCTCTGACCAAAGCAGTGCTCCATTAAGAGGACACATATAAACCATATCACCATGGCGCAATCCACTTGAGCGAATGGTTCTTGAACGGGAAGAAATAAGTTCATCCTTCCTCCCACGTTCACGATAAAGAGCAAATGTGTATCCACTCAAACCAAAAGCATCATGCACCTAAAAGAAAAGAATATTATGTTTGTAACAACTTGCACTCTGTTCAGAGAGAAGCATGAAATTATGTGTGAAGGCATAAAAGTGCTTAAACATTCAAAACACTTTGTCAATTATAAAATTAATGTTAAACTGCAGGATCACGACATGATAATTACATTTATTTGAACACAAACACAAATGTTGTATGTGAATGCCCTGAACAATACTGCACACACACACACACACACACACACACACACACACACACAGAGAGAGAGAGAGAGAGAGAGAGAGAGAGAGAGAGAGAACTGTCCCATAGTAGCCAAGCAGTATTTCTGTGCAATTAGTACAACATAAAACCACTTCACTTCAGTAGTTTGGAGGTAAGTGCTAGACTACACTGGTCAATCCTAGGATTTTTTATCTGTCACTTATCACTTCTTTCACCTCTGGCAATGTTTGTTGGTCTGAAAAATGGTGTGCTGCATCATGGTTTGGAATCCACATTAAATTGTTGGTCTCCATATATCTGGCTGGGTTAGTCAGTTCAAGGGTTGGAAAAAGACATCATGCCACCTCCAACAGGACCATACCTAGTAAATCACTGTGGTGTTCAAAATAATCTTTGGATTGATGACTGCTTTACCTATTTAAAGGCTTTCATGGCATTTTGTACACTACTGAAATGGTGAGTACCAAGATATTACAATGAACATGCATCACATTAAAAGGATCTTACAATTAATGGTGTACCTGTTAAACACAGATAAACAAACAGTGCTCATGGGCAACAGTGATTTCTTGTGTGGAGTGACAGAAGAGCAGTGGACAAAGGGGAATACAGGGAGTTCCCCTAGCACAGATCATTGTGACGAGTTAAATCTGTGTGCAAGAGTGAAACCCCAAACCCCGATTCCTCTGCACGAAGTTCTCTTCCTATTCAGCCACTCATTGACTGACTATAAGTTTCAACCCGCAACTGCCTAAGCTTTAATCTACAAAAAAAGGTCAACAGGGACACTCTCAAGACACTATGAGATCTCTAGAGAATGGATATATGAGTGATTTCACATGTGGAATGACAGAAGAGCAGTGGACAACTGATCACAAATGTTCAACATAGCATATAACCTGCCAACAGTAAGAGGAGCGAGTTTGACTTATCCTAGAACCATATGTGGCTTTCATCCTACATACCAGCCCTCTGGAGCATCTAACTGAAAAGTTGATACACACAAAACTTGTAAAGATCTGTGTGACATTACAGAAGGTTCATTTACATCATCACATGGCATTCAGTTAAAAACTACAAATATGCAACATTCCTGTCCAACCACACATACAAGTCGGAACTCTTTGGGGGCTAGAAAGACTAATGCGTATTTTTTTAATACAAATTATATCAGTAACAGAATGGTGAGACATTCATGATGTTTTCGTGCAAGAATTTTCAGGAAAAAATAAATTTCCTGTGAACACATCTGAAAAAAATCCAAAAAGAGTTTTAAAGATTTACTACTGCTGATGGAGCTTTTGTGCGTAAAGCTCTAATACAAGGCAAAGAGAGAACTTATGCAAACTGCAGCAATAACAATATTGTCCTATAGTCCACATGAATGAAGAACAGAACTTGAGACAACATGAAATCTGCCACAATACAACCCTGAAATGCGCCATAGCTTTTTCACTGCAGTTATGAAAATATGCCATACAACAATGATTTTTCTTTAATAGTGTTATGGACTTTGCAACAAGCCACAGCACTCTTTGTAGATGCAAAAATTGCAATTACTTTTTGTCTATAATCTTCTCTAATTTCTCTTTTAAAATAATGGTGAAACAATCTCAGTTTCCTCAACATTTTTATTAATGCTACTTTTAGAAGTTATTACTACATTATTTGGTACACAGTCATCTGAGGTATGTTCTAATTCAGACCATAGTTCCTCTAAGTGTGGCATTTGAACTGAAAGTTCCTGTTTCCTCTACCAAGTATTATCTTAACAAAAATGCAGCATCTGTCACACACTGCAGCATTGCTACATCATCTGTCAGCTGCCCCTCTGGTTAAGGTGAGCAGGCTTTGTTGTGTTACATATTACTCTGGAAGACAAATGATACTCTGCAAACAAAAAACTATATATGAGTTATTATACAGGACAGCATAACTATTTCACATTTATTTTTTTATCTGCATATGGACAACCGTACTAAGGAAGACTGCACCTACATGTGGGGAACCATACCAAGGGACAATGTGTGTCTACAAGACGGCATGGCGATTGCAGTAACTTTGCAAGAGGAGGAGTCTGAATCACCAGCCTGTATTGGAGAAGCATGTTGTTCTTGGAATAAATAATGGAACAATGACAGAGGATGTAATGTGACTCAAACAAATGAACTTTTGATCGAACAGTCATTCTAAATTTTTTGACCTATGTAAAAACTTGTATGTACTGGTTTCGAGTTGGATGTTCTGAGTGGAAGTATGCTGTTATTGGAAGATTATTGTACTTGATTGTGGACAATATATACAGAATACAGATTGTGGACAATATATAGGGAATACACAGTCTGTTCAAAAAGTTCTGAGGCTGATTGTATTTCTGCATTATAAGCAATGTTAGTGCACTAACTATGGTGGTAGCTTGAAATAACAACTGCAAACAAACTATGTGCATTTGACTAGCCAACTGTGAGCAGGAGTGCTGCGTAGTCAAGGTGTGGCCATAGTGTGTCACAAATCACAATGCAGTAACGAACCAAGCATCTCGAAACCAAGCGTCCAAGACATTCTCCCAGCGTGTGTGAAGTTTGCCCACATACCTTGACTCCCAAACAAAAAACACTGTATGGATGGCTGCCACAACTCGAATGAAATGAAAAACGTCGACAACTCTTCTCTGGTAAAAAGAATCAAAGACGATGTGACTTGGTGCTATCAATAAGAATGTAGCACAAAATGATGAGATACAGAATGGGTCTCTCATGAGTCAGCAAGACTGAAGAAGATGAGAATGTGACACACAAGTTGAATAATGTCCCAAAGACAGACTTTTTGACACTTTCATATGGTTGCATGAATGTTTTGCGCATTGCACTCTGGTTGGGGAAGACTTTGTCAAACACCGATGCATTAAAATCACCATCTTAACATTTCTCCCTCTTTTTATTAAATCAATTACAAAAGTTTTGAGACTGATGAGGTATATATAGGAAAGACAGCCACATAATTACTCACAGAAGGTAATAGTTATTGTATTACATTTCCTTCTAGCAAGAGCTGATTAATGAGGAGACGAAGTCTTTTATTGCCACTTGCAAGGTAACGGCCACATAAAGCAAAACAACAATAAAAGCAGGATATTATTAAATCTCCACTAAATCAGGCACATCAAAACCAAGCCAGAACACTACATTATGGCAATCTAGTGCAGGATGCAGGGGTATTACTGAAGGAAAGTCAGAACTTAAAAACAGTGGTAAGAACAATTAGTAAGTGGAATTATTTGAGAGAAATAAATTGTTTTGAGTAAACATGTATTGTGACATAATAAGGTGACCCTTGAAAACCCAATAAATAATTGAATGACAAGAAGTGAGCATATAAATATGAGGGTCATTCCAAAAGTAATGCCTCCTATTTTTTTGTGGGGACTCTGGATGTCCGAGCCAGATATCATTGGTGTAGTGCTAATGCTTGAACCTTCCTATTTCATTTGCAGGTGGTTCTGTTGTTCTGCGATAGTTGACACCAGCGGAGGAGTGTCCCAAAACGGAGTTTGATATGGACACGGCGTGTGATTGAATTCACCACTGCGTAAGATATTGTGTCAATTAAAATCCATTGGTGCTTGCTAAAGGTGTATGGAAATGACACCACAGACATGAGCAATATGAGGCGGCGGTACGGCATTTTCAAGGTGATGAAACAGCTCTGCACTAGTGGCCCAGTCGACCCTGCACAGCTGTCATCCCTCGCAATGAAGAGTGTCTGGATCAACTCATCCATGCTGATTGGTGGATAACGATAGAGAATTGTGTGCAAAGCTGAATGATGGCTGTAATGCCTTGGAAACAATGTTGGAATATCTTGGTTATTGCAAAGTCTGTGCGAGATGGGTCCCACATTTGTTTCAGGAGAACAAAAAACCCATCGAATGGAAATTTGCTGCGGGATCACAGAAAGGGACTGCTGTGTACAATAATCCATTGATCACAAGAGAAGTTGTTCAGAGGAGATTACAAAAAATAAACAGTTGGGGGGAGGTGGGGTCACATAAAGGGGTTGTACTAAACAAAGGGAAGAAATTGTTAGGATGACTGTCGAACAAGAGTGCAATTTAAGAAAACAGAGACATGAAACAAAAGTAAAAGTGACACAATTCAGAATTGGGGACCTAGTTCTTGTCAAGATTAGTGAAAGATCTAGAGCAATTAGTAAAAAAATCAATAAGTTATTTGACATTTACATTGGGCCATTTGTAGTGATTTCGAATCCTCATCCAAAAGCTCACAAATTAGTTTATCCTAAAACAAGAAAAATATTTGGGTTAAGGAATGTAGTACAACTTAAAGCTTAGGGATAAAACTAAATTAAACTAAACTAAACTCCAACCGAACAGGCTATGAAGGCCCAACAGTACCAATTGGCCGCCGTGTCATCCTCAGCCTACAAGCATCACTGGATGTGGATATGGAGGGGCATGTGGTCAGTACACCGCTCCCCTGATCGTATATCAGGTTAAAAGTAAGTTGTAATATGATGTGAAAAAGAAAAGTTAGAAGTCTTTTACATACTATTTCCTGAATACATAAAGTGTGATAAATGATTTTTATTTTATAACATCATTACACCCTTAAGGAAATATGTTTTCTTTGTACATTAAGAGTATGGAAATCTCTAAGGACCCAGCCCTGTACAATTTGCTTTTTAATTTAGCCTTCTGATGGTACAGCTATTCTCAGACTATTCTTTTACTTTATCCTTACTGCTGATGTCTGACTAGCGAACGTCAATTATCTTTTTACTAATACTGTGGAATTACGGGCATTTTGCATATTTGGAAGGAAAAAGTTGAAGTCACATAGAAAAGTCTTTCAATGACAAATGATTAGATTAGATTTGATTTGATTAGATTAGATTAATACTTGTTCCATAGAGATCATGAATACGACACTTCGTAATGATGTGGAACGTGTCAGGTTCATAAAAGATGTATGTACACGATATTACATTACAGAAAATATTGCACGACACTAATGTTCAAGGTCCCCCCCCCCCCCCTTTCCCTTAATTTATATCTAAAAATTCAGCCAATGAGTAGAAGGAGTTGTCACCTAGAAATTTTTTTAATTTATTTTTAAATGTTGGTTGGCTATCTGTCAGGCTTTTGATGCTGTTTGGTAGGTGACCAAAGACTTTTGTGGCAGCATAATTTACCCCTTTCTGTGCCAAAATCAGATTTAACCCTGCATAGTGAAGATCATCCTTTCTCCTGGTGTTATAGCTATGCACACTGCTATTACTTTTGAACTGGGTTGGATTATTAATAACAAATTTCATAAGTGTATCTAAAAAGAAAGATGATGAAACTTACCAAACAAAAGCGCTGGCAGGTCGATAGACACACAAACAAACACAAACATACACACAAAATTCTAGCTTTCGCAACCAATGGTTGCCTCGTCAGGAAAGAGGGAAGGAGAAGGAAAGACAAAAGGATATGGGTTTTAAGGGAGAGGGTAAGGAGTCATTCCAATCCCGGGAGCGGAAAGACTTACCTTAGGGGGGAAAAAGGACAGGTATACACTCGCACACACACACACACATATCCATCCAACCATACACAGACACAAGCAGACATTTGTAAAGGCAAAGAAACTCTTTGCCTTTACAAATGTCTGCTTGTGTCTGTGTGTGCGAGTGTATACCTGTCCTTTTTTCCCCCTAAGGTAAGTCTTTCCGCTCCCGGGATTGGAATGACTCCTTACCCTCTCCCTTAAAACCCATATCCTTTTGTCTTTCCTTCTCCTTCCCTCTTTCCTGACGAGGCAACCATTGGTTGCGAAAGCTAGAATTTTGTGTGTATGTTTGTGTTTGTTTGTGTGTCTATCGACCTGCCAGCGCTTTTGTTTGGTAAGTTTCATCATCTTTCTTTTTAGATATATTTTTCCCACGTGGAATGTTTCCCTCTATTATATTCATATCATTAAATTTCATAAGTGAATATATATACTGTGAGGTTACTGTGAGGATCCCTAGATCCTTAAATAGACGTCTGCAGGATGACCGTGGGCTCCAGCAATTATTCTGATTACACGTTTTTGAGCAATGAATACTTTTCTACTCAACGATGAATTACCCCAGAATATGATGCCATACGAAAGCAGTGAATGAAAGTAGGCATAGTAAGCTAATTTACTGAGATTCTTATCACCAAAATTTGCAATAACCCTAATAGCATACATAGCTGAACTCAGACGTTTCAGCAGACCATCAATGTGATGCTTCCAGTTTAACCTCTCATCAATGGACACACCTAAAAATTTTGAAATTTCTACCTTAGCTACAGACTTCTGTTCAAAGTCTATATTTATTACTGGAGTTGTGCCATTTACTGTACGGAACTGTATATACTGTGTTTTATCAAAATTTAAAGAGAGTCCGTTTGCTGAGAACCACTTAATAATTTTGTGAAAAACATCATTTACAATTAAATCACTTAGTTCTTGGTTTTTGGATGTTATTACTATACTTGTATCATCAGCAAAAAGAACTAACTTTGCATCTTCATCAATGTGGAATGGTAAGCCATTAATGTATATAAAGAACAGTAAAAGACTTAAGACCGAACCCTGTGGGACCCCGTACTTGATAGCCCCCCAGTTTGATGAATCAGCTGTTGTTTTAACATTACATAAACCACTTATTTCAACTTTCTGCATTCTTCCAGTTAAGTATGAATTAAACCATTTGTGCACTGCCTCCCTCAAACCATAATGATTTAGCTTATCTAAAAGAATTCCATGATTTACACAATCAAAGGCCTTTGAGAGATCACAAAAAATACCAATGGGTGATGTCCGGTTATTCAGAGCATTTAATATATTTGATCAAGAAATGTTAACCTTACAAAGGGTCTCAATCTGTGTACTAAAACAATACTTTCTTTCTGTATTAATTTCATCATATTTGTGTTCTGTGAGCTCATCACCTACACAACCAGATACTGAAAGTTATGTCACAGGTTACGTTACATGTATGAGATGCATTTTGTTTGGCACTGGAAGAGTTTGTTGAAGGAGTGGACTGTACACACTAACCTATACTTACACACGATTTAAAACTAAACTGTGATGAGTTATTTTTGAATGAACACTTAACTACGCACACAGAATTTCATATTTGAAATCAGTCAGTTGCACAAGCAATCTTAAGAAAGAAGCCACACACATGAATTACTATTGATTCTATGCTACTAGTAGAGGGAAAATGGAGTTAATGATACAGACTATGATTGTGATGAATATTACTTTACACTACTGTTCTTACCATCAAGCTACTGAGTGTCTTGACATACCGTTAGGAAGAAGTCATTAGGGTTTGTCAACAGAGTCTCAAACATGCTCACATTAATGAGTTCTACATTGTTCCTGCTACACACCCTACTAAAAGTGAACATATATATACCCTATTATGTTACTGAAAATATCTCACTGATAAAAAATGAATTATCTATGTTTTATGGTGCATACACAGAATCTATTCAATGACATATTGAGTAATACACAGAAAAGGTTGTCTGAGTAATGTGAGCCACAGCAGTTTGTGCAGCCATTTAGCCAATACTCTTGTCACTCACTCACAACACACACACACACACACACACACACACACACACACACACACATTTTTACTTTCTTGTATTTATGAATTGTTGCTGTTCAGGTATTGTAAGATCAACGATCAAAGAGCAAGATGATTAGAGAGTTTTGTTGTGTATTATAGTATTTTGTTACATTTGCATTTTACATTTTATTATGGAATAGCCACAAGGCCTCAGTGGTAAACGAGGTGGAATCCAAAATTTTCAGTACTGGTGCTGCCATTTGGAAAGTAGTAGTAGTAGTAGATCTTTGCACAGCTAGGTGGCGAGAGCTACATATCTGATAAGTCAGTGTGCGAAGTGGCATTCAGCTGGGAGGACGTGTTGCGTGTCCACAGTGACTTCCATAATACTCTGTGTTTGATGTGTGGCGATTTTATGATGGATCCGCGAACAGAACAGCGCGTGTGTATCAAATTCTGTGTGAATCTCCAACCTTCTTGTCACGGGTTATCACCGGCGACGAGAGCTGGATTTACGGTTATGACGCAGAGACAAAGTGACAATCGTTCCATTGGAAGAGCCTGGACTCTCCAAGACCCAAAAAAGTGAGACAGGTGAAGAGCAAAGTGAAGACCACAATCATAGTTTACTTTGCTACCAACAGAATTGTGCGCAAAGAATTTGTCCCACCCAACCAAACAGTGAATACCGCGTATTACTGTGATGTTTTGCAACGGCTCCATGAAAATGTGCGGCGACGACGGCCCGAACTTTGGCATCAAGGGAACAGGCTGCTGCATCACGACAACTTGCCCTGTCACGCGTACTTCTTCACCAGGACCTTTTTGGCAAAAAACAACCCACTGTACTCGCCAGATTTGGCACCTTGTGACTTTGTGCTATTCCCAAAACAGAAACTCAAGTTGAAAAGTTGTTGGTTCGACACTCTAGAGAGGATTCAAGAAGCATCACTGGCAGTGATAAACACCCTCAAAGAACAGGACTTCCAGAAAACATTTGACCAATGGCAGAAGCACTGGGACCGGTGTGTACGTGCAGGTGGGAACTACTTTGAGGGTGATGGTGACCATTAGTCCAAAGGTAAGGTTTCCAGCAGATGGCAGCACCAGTGCCGAAAATTTTGGATAGCACCTCGTACTTGTAAACTTACACTTGAGTTGAGGTTTGTTGAGAGAGACATTTGTATACATGAATTTCACTTACACTGCATTCTGCAAGATGTGTAATTGTAATACTTGTGTGAATAATTTATAGGAGATCACAGAGCTGTTGAAATGAAAATTTATTACTGAGTCATGATGTTTACACTTTCAGCATTTTATGTCAAAAGAATATTTGTATTACACACACAATGACAGCTGCTTGCACAGAACATTTAAAATAATTTGAATGGGGGTCACTCTGGATGAGCTGTGGTAAAGGATAGTTCTTTGCTTACTGTAAATTGCTGAACAGAATTTGTATATAAGCTATCACTTGTAGAGACACTTATGACTGGTTTAATAATTGAAGACATTGGTGCAAGAAGAGGATAACTCTCATTTTTAAGGAGGCACAAACAATTAATTTAAAAAATTCTAGACACCGTATTTCATCCTATCATTTATACAGGGTGAGTAAATGTCTGAAGGTTACTTTATAGGCACCAAAGCGAGAAGCATAACTTTTTCCTTTTACATAGCATTAAAAAATTGGTTTACTGATAAGAATGGAGCTATTCCCTTTTTGCACCAAGGTCTTCAGTTGTTAATCATATAATTTCTACATTGAACATATTAATTTGTATTGCTACTTACGGTAAAGAAAACACATTAAGTTGCAGACAGACCCAATTAAAAGACACTTACACAAAGGTTTAGGCCACAGCCTTCATCAGCAAAAGAGAAATACACACCGTTCATACACACACGCAAACACACCTCATGCACACATGACTACCAACTCCGGCAGCTCATGCAAGAATGCAACTATTGCAAGGGATGGAAGCAGCAACCGGGAGGGAGGAGGGAAGGGAAAGGGATAGTAGTGTACGGCTAGAGGAAGACAGGAATGCTGTCTGGTGGAGCAGGCAGGGACTAGAACGTCAAGAGGCTCAGAGTCAGGAGGTTGTGTGGCAGGTAGGTGGGGAAAAAGGGGGTAAAAAAGGGAGAGGAGTGGGAAATATGGACAGCTGCATTGGCAGAGGGTGGCTAATAAAGACGGTGGGAGACAAGAATGGGGAGGAGAAGACAGAGAGGGAGGAAACCGTTGAGTGGAGGCTGCAGGGACAGTATGTTACCGTAGGTTGAGGATGGAATAACTACAGGAGCAGAGAATGTGTTGTAAGGAAAACTGGCATCTGTGCAGTTTAGAAAAGCTGGTGGTGGAGGGAAAGACTGAGAAGTAAAGGGGTCATTGAAATCAAGCATGTTGTGCCATAGGGTGGTCTACATTGCTCTTGGCCACAGTTTGGCAGGGCTATTCATCACAGTGGACAGTTGGTTGGTAGTCAAGACAATATAAAAGAACGAGAAATGATTGCAGCAGAGGTGGTAAATGGCATAGCTGCTTTCACGGGTGGCCAAGCCCCTGATGGGTGGGATAAACCTGTGATAGGACTGGAACAGGAAGTGCTGGGTGAGTGGACTGGGCAGGGCTAACACTTGGGTCTTCTACAGTGATATTATTCTTGTGGCAAGGGTTTGGGATTGTGAGTGGCACAGGGATGGAGGAGGTTGGATGGATGATGGAGTACAACCTTAGGAGGAGTGGAAAGGATTTCAGGTAGGATGTCTCTCATTTCAGGGCATGATGATATGTAATCACAGCCCTGGAGAAGAATGTGGTTTAGCTGATCCAGTCTAGGGTGGTAGTGGATGATGAATGGAGCACACTTCTTTGCGGCTGTTTCTTGGGGGTGTGTGGGAAATGACTGGGAAGATCTGTTTGAGGACTAGGCCTGGGGGATTGTGCCTGTCTGTGAAGGTTTTGGTAAGACCCTCAGCGTACTGAGTAAAAGAGTTCTTGTCAGTGTAAACAAGCAATCCCCCCAGTGGCCAGGCTGTACGGGAGGGATTTTTTGTTGTGAAATGGATGACGGCTGTCAAAATGCGGGTGGGTGGTGAGTTTAATGTGGACAGAAGTGCAGATGGAGCCATCAGACAGGACGTGTCAATGTCTAGGAAGGTGGCATGCCTGTTTAAGGAGGACCAGGTGAAGCAGACAGGAAAGAAGGTGTTGAGATTTTGAAGGGATGAAGGTAGGGGTGTCTTTGCCCTGAGCCCAGATCATGATAATATTGTCAATGAATCTGAACCAGAGTAGGACTTGGCATTGTGGGAGGCTAGGAAGGTCTCGTGCAGATAGGTCATAAACAGGTTGGCATAGGAGGTTGCCATGCGGGTGCCCATGGCTGTATGTATGTCTCCCCTTCAAAGGAGATGTAGATGTAGGTTAGGATAAAGTAAGTAAGGTGTGTCAGGAATGAGGTAGTGGGTTTGGAGTCTGAAGGACATGGGGAAATATAGTGTTGATAGCGTTCAATAGTGATAAGACAATGGGCATGAGGGATGTTGGCACATGGGGAGGTGGCATCAATGTGATGAGTAGGCAATGAGGGCAATGCTGCTCTCTGCCAACACACCTGCCCATATTTCCCCACTACTTTTTTCCCCACCTACGTAGCACACAGCCTCCTGACTGAGTCTCTTTGTTCCTCCCCCCCCCCCCCCCTTTACAGTATTATCCCTTTCCTTTACCTCCCCCCTCCAGATTGCTGCTTCCATCCTATGTGATAGTTGCATTCTGGCCCTAGCTGCCAGAGTTAGTGGCCATGTGTGCGTGAGGTGTGCTTCCTTGTGTGTATGAATGGTGTATGTTTCTCTTTTGCTGAAGAAGTCTGTGGTCTAGAGCTTTGTGTAAGTGTCTTTTAACTGTGTCTGTCTGCAACTTAAACTGTCTTCTCTATGGTAAATAGCAATCTACCTTTACCTACATCACTGATATTCCTGCCCAGAGTTTCCATTGTTTGAATATACAATCATGTAAAGAAACGGAAAATAACTTATGTCAATGAAAACACAAACTAATTACCATGCTGCCTACATGCTACTTAAACTTTTTCTGTTCTGGAGGTGATGACAGAGTGTACATATTACCCACAAATGCCATTTTCAGAAGTTATGCACCAATACTGGTAAAACTGAAAAACCTTACGTAACTAGAAGGTTTGTGGTATGATATTGGTGTAATGATAACGTAATTTGAGACTGTTTATATTAAACACTACACCTGGGTACTTGAGCATGAACCTTATATAACTGCTCCCTGTTCTGTTTCTTTGCACTCTATGTTGTGTATGGTGGAGTGACTAAAAATGTGACTAAAACTCAATTTGAAACTTCCTGGCAGATTAAAACTGTGTGCCGGACCGAGACTCGAACTCGGGACCTTTAACTTTCGCGGGCAAGTGCTCTACCAACTGAGCTATCCAAGCACGAGTAACACCCCGTCCTAACAGCTTTACTTCTGCCAGTACCTCGTCTCCTACCTTCCAAACTTTACAGAAGCTCTCCTGCGAACCTTGCAGAACTAGCACTCCTGAAAGAAAGGATATTGCGGAGACATGGCTTAGCCACAGCCTGGGGGATATTTCCAGAATGAGATTTTCACTCTGCAGCAGAGTGTGCGCTGATATGAAACTTCCTGGCAGATTAAAACTGTGTGCCGGAGACAAGGTACTGGCAGAAGTAAAGCTGTGAGGGCGGGGCGTGAGTCGTGCTTGGGTAGCTCAGTTGGTAGAGCTCTCACCCGCGAAAGACAAAGGTCCCGAGTTTGAGTCTTGGTCCGGTACACAGTTTTAATCTGCCAGGAAGTTTAATATCAGTGCACACTCCGCTGCAGAGTGAAAATCTCATTCTTAAAACTCAATTGTATGTATATGCAGAAATCACTGTGTTTACGAAGACAGTAACTTGTTCTCGAAAGAACAGTTACTGTTGATGACCGTGCAGCTTTTCCCTGGAATAAATGATGACTAACTGACAACCTCAGCTGCTGACAGGTGTTGTTGATATACCTCGATGTGGACAGCTGAAAATGTGTGCCCCGACCGGGACTCGAACCCGGGATCTCCTGCTTACATGGCAGGCGCTCTATCCATCTGAGCCACCGAGGACACAGATGAATAGCACGACTGCAGGGACTTATCCCTTGCACGCTTCCCGTGAGACTCACATTCCCAACTGTCCACATTTCTATATATGTATTCGAGTCCCGGTCGGGGCACACATTTTCAGCTGTCCACATCGAGGTATATCAACAACACCTGTCAGTAGCTGAGGTCGTCAGTTAGTCATCATTTATTGTCTGTGTACCGTCTATTTGGGGAAAAAAAATTAAATTTAGTACACTACAGCTGAACTGGTAGGAAAAACATGTAAATGATTTTTGTGGATAGTTTAGAACTAAATGGAATACTTTTTTGACAGTCTAACAGTGTTTGACACTGACTTATAATTAATGTTTTATTTTAGAATTTATGTAGTAAGAAATTAACATAGCAATGAGTGACAGAACTGCTGATAAGAGCAGAAGAGTAAGGCTCGCTTATCTATTTAATTCCAGGTGCTATGGTATGAACAAAGAGAAGAGCAGATACCTTTTGAAGACAAATAAAAAGAAAAGGAACAGGTAGGATATCTCGGACTTGTGTTGAGCATAAGGAGGTTTTTCTTGCATTTGCAATTTCCAGTTATGTATTAAGCTTAATGTTCCTACAAAGAGTGAGGAAATATGATTTGGTAATAGATGGGTTGATATGTGTATCCAGAGATGAACACTGGGATATACTTTTGACAACAATGGTACGATATGGTTATAGTAATGTGCTACAAGTCCTCTGGCGGTGCACACTCTTTGTGAACATGTGGACTGACACCTAAAAGGTCATGAGTTGATTATTTTATTTTTTTTCATATTTCACTTTCTGCACAATGAGCCTCCTCTCCTGCTGTCCTGTATGCCTTAATTATGTTTTCTATAAATATCTTGATCGGAGGGAATAATCATATGGCGACCTACCATATGTAATGTAATCAGGTGTTACACCATATTTCTTGAATATATATACTTTCAACATACATTCTGATATGAACTGATTCCAGTATGCAAAAAATTATCCAAGTGGGATTTGGAAAACTCACAGTACTATTACTTTCCGCAATTTTACTGTATCACAAATAAGAGTACAACTGTTTCTTTAAATATTGCAACAATGGGCCAAAATGATATATTGTTGCAGAAGAAGCTGAGAAGCACTGTGGTGTAGTGGTTATGATACTAAACTGTTGCATGGAGGGTCACAAGTTCAAAACTCACCTGGACTGTACAATTTTAATTTCTATATTCGGTTCGAGTGCATTCTAGAAGTATCCACAAATGTCAAGAATCATTGTACTGGAATGTTCTGTAGCTGTATATATACTATATGTGCTCTGGCCGGAGGCAATTCGCTCCGCGCTCTTGTATGTGCAAGTGCTGAATAAACCTTTGTTAAGTGAAGTTACTGTTTGTCATTCATCTAATTACATCTTCTTCTACGTGACATTATTCTGGTGGAGACGTTGGGCATTGGAACTTGTGAGAGCGCACATTATCGATGACACAGTGGCTCCCATCAGGCCACGACAGAGCCGCCAGAGCGAGAAACGAGTGTTTGGTAAGCCACCTCCTTTGTTGATGGACTACATTTTCTAAGGACTCTCCCAATGAATCTCAACCTGGCACCGGCCTTACCAACAATTAATTTTAAATGATCATTCCACTTCAAATCGTTCTGTACGCATACTCCCATATATTTTACAGAAGTAACTGTTACCAGTGTTTGTTCCGCTATCATATAATCATACAATAAAGGATCCTTCTTTCTATGTATTCGCAATGCATTACATTTGTCTATGTTAAGGGTCATGTTGCCACTCCCTGCACCAAGTGCCTATCTGCTGCAGATCTTCCTGCATTTCGCTGCAATTTTCTAATGCTGCAACTTCTCTGTATACTACAGCATCATCTGCTAAAAGCCACATGGCACTTCCGACACTATCTACTAGGTCATTTATATATATTATGTAAAGCAATGGTCCCACGACACTCCCCTGTGGCACCCCAGAAGTTACTTTATCATCTGTAGATGTCTCTCCATTGAGAACAACATGCTGTATTCTGTTTGCTAAAAGCTCTTCAATCCAGCCATGCAGCTGGTCTGATATTCCATAGGCTCTTACTTTGTTTATCAGGCGACAGTGCGGAACTGTATCGAATGCCTTCCGGAAGTCAAGCAAAATGGCATCTACCTGGGAGCCTGTATCTAATATTTTCTGGGTCTCATGAACAAATAAAGTGAGTTGGGTCCCACACGATCGCAGTTCCCGGAATCCATGTAGATTCCTACATAGTAGATTCTGGGTTTCCATGATGACATGATACATGGCAAAAAACATGTTCTAAAATTCTACAACAGATCGATGTCAGAGATATAGGCCTATAGTTTTGTGCATCTGCTCGACGACCCTTTTTGAAAACTGGGACTACCTGTGCTCTTTTCCAATCATTTGGAACCTTCCGTTCCTCTAGAGACTTGCGGTACATGGCTGTTACAAGAGGGGCAAGTTCTTTCTCGTACTCTGTGTAGAATCGAATTGGTATCCCGTCAGGTCCAGTGGACTTTCCTCTGTTAAGTGATTTCAGTTGCTTTTCTATTCCTTGAACAGTTATTTCGATGTCAGCCATTTTTTTGTTTGTGCAAGGATTTAGAGAAGGAACTGCAGTGCGGTCTTCCTCTGTGAAACGGCTTTGGAAAAAGGTGTTTAGTATTCCAGCTTTACACGTGTCATCCTCTGTTTCAATGCCATCATCATCCCAGAGTGTCTGTATACGCTGTTTCAATCCACTTACTGATTTAACGGAAGACCAGAAGTTCCTAGGATTTTCTGTCAAGTCGGTACATAGAATTTTACGTTCAAATTCACTGAACGCTTCACGCATAGCCCTCCTTATGCTACTTTGACATTGTTTAGCTTCTGTGTGTCTGAGAGGTTTTGGCTGCGTTTAAACTTGCAGTGAAGCTCTCTTCGCTTTCGCAGTAGTTTCCTAACTTTGTTGTTGAACCACTAGTGGGTTTTTCCCATCCCTCACAGTTTTACTCAGCACATACCTGTCTAAAATGCATTTATGATTGCCTTGAACTTTTTCCATAAACACTCAACATTGCAGTGTCGGAACAGAAATTTTCATTTTGATCTGTTAGGTAGTCTGAAATCTGCCTCCTATTACTCTTGCTAAACAGATAAACCTTCCTCCCTTTTTTATATTCCTATTTGCTTCCATATTCAGGGATACTGCAACGGCCTTATGATCACTGATTCCCTGTTCTGCATTTACAGAGTGGAAAAGTTCGGGTCTGTTTGTTATCAGTAGGTCCAAGATGTTATCTCCACGAGTCGGCTCTCTGTTTAATTGCTCGAGGTAATTTTCGGATAGTGCACTCAGTATAAAGTCACTCGATGCTCTGTCCCTACCACCCCTCCTAAACATCTGAGTGTCCCAGTCTATATCTGGTAAATTGAAATCTCCATCTAAGACTATAACATGCTGAGGAAGTTTATGTGAAATGTATTCCAGATTTTCTCTCAGTTTTTCTGCCACTAATGCTGCTAAGTCAATAAAAGGAGCCAATTATTAACCTAGCTTGGTTGTTGGGTACAACCTCCACCCATAATAATTCACAGGAACTATCCACTTCTATTTCACTACAGGATAAACTACTACTAACAGCGACAAACACGCCACCACCAGTTGCATGCAATCTATCCTTTCTAAACACCGTCTGTGCCTTTGTAAAAATTTTGGCAGAATTTATCTCTGGCTTCAGCCAGCTTTCCATACCTATAACGATTTCAGCTTCGGTGCTTTCTATCAGCGCCTTGAAGTTCCGGTACTTAACCAACGCAGCTTCGACAGTTTACAATTACAATACAGATTGCTGCTTGGTCCCCACATGTCCTGACTTTGCCCCGCACCCTTTGAGGCTGTTGCCCTTTCTGTATTTGCCCGAGGCCATCCCGCTAGCGACATTTGCAGTCTTCACCATATCAGACAGCCGCCGGAAGCCAGAGAGGATTTCCTCTGATCCATAGCGACACACATCATTGGTGCCGACATGAGCGACCACCTGCAGATGGGTGCACCCTGTACCCTTCACGGCATTCGGAAGGACCCTTTCCACATCTGGAATGACTCCCCCCAGTATGCACATGGAGTGCACATTGGTTTTCTTCCCCTCCTTTGCAGCCATATCCCTAAGGGCCCCATTACACACCTGACGCTGGAGCTCCCAACTACCAGTAAGCCCACCCTCTGCGACCGCCCGGATCTTGCAGACTGAGGGGCAACCTCTGGAACAGGACAAGCAGTCATGTCCCGCCGAAGATCAGTATCAGCCAGAGACAGAGCCTGAAACTGGTTCGTTAGACAAACTGGAGAGGCCTTCTGTTCAGCCCTCTGGAATGTCTTTCGCCCCCTGCCACATCTCGTGATGACCTCCCACTCTATCATGGGGGAGGGGTCAGCCTCAATGTGGGCAGTATCCCGGGCAGCCACAGGTGTAGCCCAATCGGGGGATGTGTGGGACGAGCTGGCCATCCCCGAGAAACCCCTGTCTGGACCCTCACAGTGATGCCCATTGGCAACAGCCTCAAGCTGTGTGACCGAAGCCAACACTGCCTAAAGCTGGGAGCGAAGGGATGCCAACTCAGCCCGTATCCGAACACAGCAGTCACAGTTCCACCAGCTGGATTCAATTTAACCCATTTCATTGTGGGTCATCAACCTTGATGCCACCCACTTCGACCAGGGGCTCTCCCCATAGACGCCACCCAGCCTCAGCAAGGGCCACCTGCAGGTATGGCCACTGCCGGGAATCATGGTGCCCCAGAAAGGATGGGCATAAGCAGGGAGGTCTCAGCTCTGGCATCAGCAGTGCGATCCCTGTGTTGTCAGGGGGCTATCACCAAGAGGGTACTTGGCAGCCCCACCATGACGGACTGGCTACCGCGCTGGATTTTGGGTGCTGAAATGGTCCAAAATTGCCGTGGGCATGAAGGATGGTACAGTGCAGGAGATAAGAAGTAGGCAACCCATAAGACGTTGGGTGCAAAGCCCGCTACATGACAATAAGTAGCATGCAAGGTCTTGGGGCTCGATAGGCAAACAAAAAACACCACATAAGGCATCCTCCCCAATTGGCACACACTATCAACAGAAATTTGGAAAAGGTGGAGGTCAAACCCAAAAGGGAACCATCACAAAAAAGCCGAAATGTTGGAGACTCCTTTTAGTCACCTCTTACGAGAGGCAGGAATACTGCGGGCTTATTCTAACCCCTGGATCCACAGGGGGAGGGGGGGGGGGGGGTGCTGTATTAGAAACCATAACCAGACATCCTTTAAGGAAAACTGAGGAGCCTCGTACAATTAGTACTATTTTCACTATATAGAAGTTATTAATTTTATAAAGCAACAGTAAGCAGAGATTTATATAAGGAATTTATTGATAATGTATAAAGCATTGTTAACTTGCAGTAGCTTAACATATTAATTAATCAAAGTAGTCGTATTTATCACAAGATCATTCTTCTAAGTTGGAGGATATGTGTTGTTACATATCACTCCAGAAGAGCGAGGTGTATATGTATTTTTACTGACAAACGATACTCACGAACGAAAAACTATAAAGTGATTATTATACAGGGTGTCACATGAGGAATGGCCAGTATTCAGGGGTGTGAGAGGAGCACTCATTTAAAGCAAAAATTTCATATGGACATAAAATGCCACACATCAATGAACATGCAGACATCATGTATGTTTCCGCAACCTGTGAAGGAACAGCAACACACTGTTGAATGGTGCGGTATAGTCCCGCTACCAGCACACAGTGACTTTCTGCAACTATCAGTGTCCTACAAAAACGTGCATGGTGAACACTACACATGGAAAACTTATGCCAATTTCACAAATAACATGTTAAAAATTTTGACATTTGGGACAATGCCACATGACTTGAATTTAGTCACTGGTTAAATGACGATAATCATCTGCTTTCATTTATATTATTCACTGATGAAGCCACATTTACACCAAATGAAACCGACAACACATATAATAATCATGGATAGTGGTAGTAAAATCCACGCGGTACAGTGTAAACCAATTTCCAAGTTCGTTCTTCAATCAATATTTGGTGCGGCATGACTGGTAACATGCTTATAGGTCCAGACATCTCTGAAACCATCTGCAATAGGGCATATGTACATATGAAGCTTTTTGCTTTAAATTGTCGTTCCTCCACATCCCTGAATATTTACCATTACTCCTGGGACACCCTTTATGGGAGAGCATAACTACTGCACGGATTTGTTGTTTTGTTTGCATTTCCGAGGGACGAGATATGTCTACAAAATGGGATGGCAACTGCAGTAACTACGTTAGTGCAAGACCTTGAATCACCCGCCTACACTGGAGAAGCACAATGTTCCTGTGTAAATGCATGGAACAATGACAATGGATGTAACGTGACTCAAACAAATGAACCTTTGACTGAACATTCACTCTGAATCCTTTGTTCTGCATAAAACTTGTATGCAATGGTTTCAAATTGAATATTCTGATTGGGAGGCTCATGTTATTTGAAAATTATTCTACATGGCTATGGACAATATAATGAATATACTGGGGTGTCTCTCCTTACAAGGGAACCTCCCCATCGCACCCCCCTCAGATTTAATTTTAAGTTGGCACAGTGGATAGGCCTTGAAAAACTGAACACAGATCAATCGAGAAAACAGGAAGAAGTTGTGTGGAACTATGAAAAAATAAGCAAAATATACAAACTGAGTAGTCCATGCGCAAGATAGGCAACAACAAGGATGATGTTAGCTCAGGTGCGCCGTGGTCGGTTAGCGTGAGCAGCTGCGGAACGAGTGGTCCTTGGTTCAAGTCTTCTCTCGGGTGTAAAGTTTATTTTTTTTAATTTTCAGACAATTATCAAAGTTAAGGCACTCACACATAATCAACTTCGCTCTCCAAAATTCCAGGACATGTTCAGATTTGCTTGGACATATGCAGGATTTGACGGTCTACACACGGAAAAATTTGAAAACGTTAAAAACATATGTTTTGACAGAGCACAGGGAAAACTGTGCGACTGTGAAACTGTTGCATTCATTCGTTGCAGTTTATGTGACAAACTCTTATGTTCTCATCACTTTTTTGGGAGTGATTATCACATCCACAAGAAAACCTAAATCGGGCAAGGTAGAAGGATCTTTTTACTCATTCACCAAGTGTACAAGTTAGGTGGGTCGGCAACATATTCCTGTCATGTGACGCACATGCGGTCACCAGTGTCGTATAGAATATATCAGACGTGTTTTCCTGTGGAGGAATCGGTTGACCTATGACCTTGCGATCAAATTTTTCGGTTCCCATTGGAGAGGCACGTCCTTTCATCTATTAATCGCACGGTTTTGCGGTGCGGTAGCAAAACACAGACACTAAACTTATTACAGTGAACAGAGACGTCAATGAACGAACGGACAGATCATAACTTTGTGAAAATAAAAAATTAAACTTTTCACTCGAGGGAAGACTTGAATCAAGGACCTCTCGTTACGCAGCTGCTCACGCTAGCCGCGGGACCACGGCGCTTCTGAAGTCACAGTCTCCTTGATGTTGCTTATCTTGCACATGAACTACTCAATTTGTATATTTTGCTTATTTTTTCATAGTTCCACACAACTTCTTCCTAGAGTGGTTTAAAATTAGCCTAGTGTGATATTCATTTTATCAGTACATGTTAACAGGGACAATAAAACATGAAGAATAACCAGTACTCAAGCAGCAACTCAAGATGCCACCCTGTCCCACATTGTCTGCTACTGCCAAGCAGCAGCAAGACTCAGTTGCTGCTGAACTAGTGGTTATTCTTCGCGTTTTGCTACCCCTCTTAATACACACCTCTAAACTGAATATCACACTAGGTAAAATTACTCTATCAAATGGGCACATAAGATTACGCTTTAAAAATAATTTTGATTGTAACAGGAAATATACTGACACTTTCCATCAGCATGAGCACTGCATGAAAGATGTGATAAGCAGTATTGTTTGGACTGCCTCCAGCTACTCATTGCAAAAACAAAATTGCAAATATCTGGTGCAACATCATTGAAAATGCACCTGACAATTCTTAGTAGGGACACACTGTAAGACAATGATTTGGGTTGAGGGGGCACTCGACATCATGGTCATCAGTGCCCCGATGAAAAGTCAAACTGCAAATCTCATGGGTGGGGATGAAGGCTGTCCCCACATGCGGAGTAGTTTATAACGTACTAAAGTCTGCCACCCTTCCCCACCAGTTTAGGGATGAGGCCTGACCGTTCACAAAATTTCACCTATCTTTTAACACTGGTATCGGTATCTACGAGGATGGTGGGCAGATCTCCAGCGAGACTGAGGGCTGCCCTAATATCAGTATACAGGACACATGTAGCCACAATAAGCTGAACTGAAAGCGGCACGCCACAAACTTCACAGAATGGTGGATCCTTCCGCCAGAAGAGGAAGCCATCTGTGAAAGGGCCATGCCTGATGTGCAGTCTGGTAATCAAAACCTCCTTCCAGTGGTGAGGCTGACATGAAGTCCACCGAGGATTTGTGGTCGATTCGAGTGTCTGCAGTTTGTTGTCTGTCACCTGCAACCATTCAGTCTCCAACTGACGCATGATGCATCTGTCAGAAAATGTGTGCAATGGGATGGGACATTGATGGACAGCACCGTCCCAACACGCTTCTTTGGCAGCTTTATCAGCCATGTCATTACCCTTTATCCCAATGTGGCCAGGTACCCAGCAAAAGATCACCTCCTTGCCATGGAGTTGGAGCCACAGTAAGGAGTCATGGATGAGCTGAATCAGCAGGTCTACCGGATACATTTGGTGAAGTGTCTGCAACACACTAAGAGGGTCGGAACAGGCAAGGAAACTTGTATGGTGATGTCTGTGAACCCTCTCCAGTGCCATCAGAATGCCATACAACTCTGCATCATAAATTGTAAATTGCTCTGGAAGACACACTTTAAAAACCCAATCAGGGAAAACCACAGAACAACTGAGAGCATTCCCCTGCTTTGATCCATCTATATAAATAATGATAAAACTATGGACCATACTAAAAACAGACGAAAACAAAGTTGAAACAACCTTATTTTGAGTATAATTTTTCGTGTACTGTGTCAAGCTTAAAATCAGTTTGGGCCTTTGAAGACACCAAGGCGGCAGTGTGTTCCATCCCTGGGTGTGTATTTTCACGCTCAAGAGATCCAGATCTTTGGGACAGTCTGTGGCACGTACACCAAATGGCTGAATCACTTGGGGCCGATTCCTGAACACTTGTTCGAAGGTGGGTTGGATCACTGAACTAAATGCCAGTGACTGAGGTGACACTGAGATTTTCAGCGCCTGTCAAGCCATAAGGATATGTTGGCAAATCCAGAGTGGTGGTCCACAGCCTTTCCACACAGACTCTGAACTGGGCTGGTCCGAAAGGCTCCAGTCGATATACGAATGCCCTCATGGTGGACAGCATATAACATCCAGAAGTAGGAAGGATGGGCCAATCCGTAAACCACGCAGCCATAGTCTAAGTATGATAGAACAAATGCCCCATAAAACTGCAGGAGGCAAGACCTGTCAGCTCCCCATGTTTTTCTGCCAAGGCATTTCAAAATGTTCAACAACCGGAAGTCTTTTGTTCGTAGGTCTTTCAGGTGTGGAAGCCATGTTAATTTTGAGTCAAGTAATAAACCCAAAAAGTGCACAGTGTCTTGAAAACATAAAATATGGTCCCCCGTTCTAAGCTCTGGTTGGTTAAAACTCCGATGAGTACGATTAAAATTGACACACATAGTCTTCTCAGGTGAGAACTGAAAACCAGTTGTCTGGGCCCAGGTTTCCAGCCTCCTAATGGTCAGCTGTAGCTGCCTCGTCGTCGATTGAGATCAGAGGAAGAGTAGAAGATTGCAAAGTCATCAACAAATAAAGAGCATTTGACAGGGCTCCTGACTGCAGAGGAAATACCATTGATAGTGACGGCAAACAATGTGACACTGAGGACACTGCCCTGGGGCACACCATACTCCAGAATATAGCAATCAGACATGGCATGACCAATGCGATAATGAAAATGCTGGTCCTCGAGAAAGGATTGGATCAGAAGCGGCAGATGCCCACATAGTTCCCATTCATGAAGTTTGGGAAGGATGTTGTACCTCCAAGTAGTATCATATGCTTTTTTGAGGTCGGAACGGTAGCGCCTGAAACTGCACTGGTAGCAACTCTGGTGCCCTCAGGACTCGGGCAGCCAGATGAGGCAGAGGTTGACCATGCATTCAAGAATCACACCCATACAACTGGTAAGGGCGATACTCCGATAACTGTTAGGTGTGCTACAGTCCTTGTCTGGTTTCCAGAAGGTATTAATATTGCCTCCTTACAAGTTGTCAGGTACTGTCAATCAGACCAGACCTGATTAAAACAAGAGAGCAGCTGACCTTTTGCTTCAAGGCACAGATGACGAAGCATGGTACAACAGATCTCATCAGGTCTGGGAGCAGTGTCTCTGGCTGCAGATAAAGCTGATTCCAGTTCCCACATGGAGAATGGAAGGTTGTAGACTTCCTCATTACGTGAGAAGAAATTGAGCTTCCTCATCTCTGCAGTCCGACGGAATACCTGAACAGCAGGAGCTTGTCTGGATGACTTAGTAACAGTAAAGAAGTGTTCAGCTAAAACATGAGTCATGTCTTCTGGCCTGTCCACCAAGACCCCACTATTTGACAAGACCGTAGGGGGATGACGATTACCCTTGCCTGAAATCCATCTTAGTGATTCCCAAA